>NC_140589.1:327259727-327859727 GCF_964204655.1 Triturus cristatus
TTTTGCAAAGTTACAGTTCCATAGGAAATGTTTTCTTGATTCTTCCGCTGGGCAGTCTGGTCTTGGGCAATTTGCTGAGTTTGCCAGTCCTCGTCGATGTTGGAATGCTTTTACTGGCAGTGCGTTCGTGACCGCCAGCCATGCAATGTCTTTTTGCGTGTTGGCGATGTCCGTGTGGTTGGCTTTTTCCCAAACTGCTTTGCGGAGTTTTTCTGGAAGAATGTTCACCATTTCCATTTTCTCCAAATGTTCCAGTTCTGCTTTGAGCAGTGATCTTGTTTCAAAGCAGTCTTTTTCCACTTCTAGTTGTTGTAGCATCGCAATGAACGGTTCCAGGCAGGCATAAAGTTTGTGGGGAAAAAAGGCAACTGGTAGTGCATTGTTTCTTTTCAGGATTTAAAATTTTTGAAATATGTCCCCAACCCCATATCGCACAAAGTTTGCTGCCACATTTCTCCCTTCTCTTATTGCTCTGAGGCAGAGGCAAAGGTAGTTTGTAAAAATGTATATGTACAGGTTTGGCATGTTTTTGCCCCCATTTCTTGGGTTTTTGAAGACAATGGTCCTTTTGAGTTTTTCCATTTTTGAATTCCAGAAAAAGGTGAATAGACTTTTTTGCAAGAGTCTGAGCTTTTTTTTGTCTGGGGGGGTAGATGACTGCGGAAAAGTATTAGTGGCAGAATCACAGCTTTTATCACCATGACTTTCCCGGCCTTGGTCAAGGATCTAGTTTTCCAGAGGCCTAGTTTTTGGTTGCTCTTTTGTTGGATAGGTGGCCAGTTCTCTTTCCCTTCTGGGTCCTGTGAGAAAGTTATTCCCAGAATTTTGGCAGGTTGTTTTGTTGTTTTAACCTCCATTTTGGCTAGGTGGTTCCAATTCCCGATGGTGAGGCATGTGCTTTTTTCTGTGTTGAGTGTCAGCCCTGATGCTTGTGCAAAGAATTTTGTGTGTAGAAGCACTCTTCTGACTGCTACAGGGTCTGGGCAAAACACTGTGACATTGTCCATATATGCGATGCATTTGGCTTTTTTTCCCTCTGCTCCTGGTACAAAAATGCCTTTTATGATCTTGTCCTTCCTCAGTGTGCACAGTAGGGGTTCTAGTGCACATATAAAGAGTGCCGGTGAGAGAGGACACCCTTGTCTTACCCCTGATTTAATGTGCACTTCTGCTGTGAGTGCATCATTAACCATAATTCTACTGGTTGCATTTGTATAGAGCATTTTAATCATTTGTGTGAACGTTGGTGGGAAACCCATTTTGGATAAGACTTTAAACAGATATTCATGGGATACGCTATCAAACGCTGTTTGTAAGTCTAATGATAGCACTCCCAAAGTGTTCCCCTCTTCTAGGGCTATGCTAATCGCATCGCGGATGGTTATTAGGCTGTCCTAAATTTTTCTTCCTGGTACTGCGCAGGTCTGGTCGGGTTCTATCAAGGTTTTTAGGACTTTCTTCATCCTGTTTGTGATACATTTACTGAAAATGTTGCTGTCGACATTTAGGAGTGTTATTGGTCTCCAATTCTTTAGGTTTTTTACATCCCCTTTTTTGTGCATTAGTTTCACTGACCCTTGCGTAAAGGTGTGCACGAATGATTGATTTTCTAAACATTGTGCAATCATGTCCATAAAATCTTTTGCTATTTCTTTCCAAAAAGTGGTATAGAATTCCCAGGCTAGGCAGTCTTGCCCTAGTGCAGATTTTTTTGGGGCTTTGTTAATGATGTCAAGGAATTCCTGTCCTTGAAAGGGGTTTTCTAGGAAATCTTTTTCCTCTATGGAAAGTCCTGCGGTGTAGTTTTCTAGGAGATCTTTGCATGCAGTTGCATCAGATTCCTTGGTTGCAAAAAGGTTTGTGAAAAAAACGTGTACTATTTTTTTCTATGCATTTTGGGTGTCTAAAAGGCATTTTATGGGTGTATTGTTCGTTTTGGCTTTTTAGAAGAAAAAGGAGTTGCACTTTTCGTCGTCTTCATATTTCTGGACTCTTGAGTTGAACATAGTTTCTTTTCCTTTTTTGGTGAACCAGTTCCTAATTTCCCCCTTGACTTTATTTATTTCTTGTGTAACTTTAACTCCTGCGTCCTGTAATTCTGTTAGGGTTGTGAGGGAGTCTTGTAGGTCATTGTATTCTTTCCTTTTCCTGGCTGCTATTTCTTTTCCTTTTTTTGAAAAGAAGTACTTGGACTGTTTTTTTGATGTATTCCCACCATTCCTGTTGGGATTGGAAGTTCCCTTTTTGTGTTTTCCAGACACTATACTTTTCTAGGTAGGCATCCTTTATATCCTGTTCTAGGAGGGTGGTGTTCAGTTTCCAGTAGTTGCTCCCTTTTTTCTGCCAGGTAGGTATATTAATTTTAGTGATCAGCGTTTGGTGGTCTGAGAAACAGCTGTCTTGCAGCTCTGAGGAGGTGCATACTATGTTTTCAGAGACTAGGATTATGTCTATCCTAGAGACTGTGTTCCCGTCACTGGAGGTCCAAGTATATCCGGTGGTGTTTGGGTTGCATTTTATAAAAGAGTCTTGCAGGTTAAAGTTGGATATTACTTCATTGAGTTTTTTTAATGTCTTATCGAGGGTGTATGTTTTGCTGAGTCCTACCCTATCTGATGTGCGTGTGATGCAGTTGAAATCTCCTAGTACTATGGTGGGAGTACACCCTACTAGAAAGTGTTGTAGGTTGTCGAAGAGTGTGTTTCTCATTTTTGGTGGTGTGTGCATATATGTTGCAGATGCGGAAATGGAAACCTTGAAAATTAACATGTAATGTTACCGCTCTCCCGTGTTCTATGGTTTCCTGTCTCACAATGGTAAAGTTATGGCTTTTGAAAAGGAAGCATAGGCCAGCGTTTTTGTTTCCGCCCCTGACCATATAGACTGTCCTAAATCCCATTCCTCCTGTAGGGATGAGTAGTCATAATTGAAGGGTAAATTACATTCCTGTAGGCAAATTATGTCTGCCTTTAGGAGTTTGCAATATTCGTATATGGCCATTCTTTTCTGTGTTTGTTTAAGTCCTCTAGCATTTAGTGTGGCTATTGTGATAGACATGAGGATATATATTTGTGTCGTCATCATTAATGTTTTATAGGGTGTCTATGTCTATGTACTCTGACATGTCTGTCTCTGCACTTTGTTGGCTGGTAGTAGAGATCTCTTCCTCGTTCCCCAGAAAGGATCGAATTGGTTGGGGCTTTCAAATCCCTGTTTTGGTAGGGGAGTTGTAGTACCTTCCTTTGTGGCTGTAGTGGGCCCTGGCGTGCTTATGCTTTTGCTTTTTTTCCCCGAGATAGTTGGGAGTTTAGAAAAAATAGTGCTGGTGTTTTCAGCTTTTATTAGGCGGTCAAACCCCTCTAAAGTTAAATCAGATAGTTTTATTGCAGATTTCCTTTTTTGGCTGGTGTGGATGGCGTTTTGGGTAAATTTCAGGCTTTGGTTTTGCTTTCTTTTCATTGTTTTTGTATGGGCCTTCTCAATTCTCTGATGTATCTTTCTGTATTCTTTTTCTGCTCTTATGCTGTCATTTGTTTTGGCTTCCTCCTCTGACTCTTGTAGTTTATGCAATTTTTTTTCTGTCTTTTTGTTTGTGCTAACTCCCATTTCCCTTCTGTGTTTTTTGTGTTCTCCTCTCCTATTTCTATTCCTGTGATGTGCGTGCTGGCGTCGCTAGGGTGGATGTTACTGTCCTGCTCTTGTAGTTGGTCCTCTGTTGGTCTCTGGCTTTCGGGGGTTTCTGTCACTATGTGCTGTAAAGCTTGGCTTGGGTTAGTCTGGTTGCTGGTGGTTGGAGACTCTGTTTGTGGTTTACTGGGGTTTTGGTTCTCCTATGTTTGTTGCGAAGAGGTCTTGTGATTCTGGGAGTGGTGCTCCCTTCTCAAGTTCTTCCTTTTCCTCCCTTTTGTTCTGCTCTTGGGTGACTATGGTTACTTTTGTGTTTTTATTATACCACGTGGCATTGCTATGTTTTAGGTGGCATTCTTTATACAGTTGGTCTTTTGTACCACAGAGGTTGCATGTTTTTGCAATAGTGCAGTTTTGTGCCCTGTGGCCCTTTATTCCGCAATTCCTGCACATGTCTCCTGGGCAGCTCTCTTTTGAGTGACCAAACTGCAGACACTGCCTGCAAAATATTGGTTGCCCCGGGTAGTATAGAAAACCCCTGTTGGGGCCTATGGAGAAATTTAGGGGAGAGTGTTTTGTTCCACCTATACTCTCTTTATCTGGTGACAGGGTCACCATGTATCTCCTTTTGCCATTCCATGCCCCCCATTCGTTTTTTAGTTCAGTCCCCCCTCTAACCTTGTCACAGTATCTTTTTAAGAACATTTCAATTTCGCTGGCTGGTGCGAACGGGTTGTACATGTGGACCGTCATTGGGATTTCCCTGGGGACCGCTATTGGGGTTACTTTATACCCGCTCAATTCTGGGTGGGTCTTGTTATTATTGTAGTTATACAAGAAACTCTGGTAGTCCGTTTCTGATGCTAGAGTAATGTCAAATATTCCCTTCTTCCTGAAATCTTGTATACATTTAGTATGTGCAGGGTCTCTTTTGAAAACTTCCTTCATTACTATCTCCATTTGATGTTTAATGCTACGTTTGTCCCTAGCATATTCAATTATTTTTATCCTTACAGTGAATCTAATGTTTGTCATTGGCAAATTACCTTTTGCGTCTGTTGATTCGTGGGTGGCATGTCCAGCTCCGGCTGCTGCTGCGTAGGATCTGGATGTTGCCATTTTCTCGTTTTCGAGGGTGTGCCTCCCCACTGGCTGGGCACCGTACGGTGCACTTGGGGGTTCCTTTGTGAAATCTCTTCCGTCTGAAAAAGAGGCAGTTGCTTCACGGTGCCCTCGCCCCTCTGGATGGTGCGTGTGCAAGTGTCCCTGGCTGGGCTCCTGCATGGTGCGAGTGGCCCTTGGTTTTTGAAATTCGAAAAAGAACGCTTCCTCTTAAAATTTGCGTGCCCCCTGGCAGAGCACCTGTGTGGTGCGCCTGGGGGCTCGCTGCTTTTTATCGTTTTTCGTCTCTCTGCGTGTTTTGGAGTATCCCCGGGCCGAGCACACAAATTGTGCACCCGGGGTCTCTCCAAATGAAAAGGCCTCTGCGTCTGTGTGGCGTGCCCCCTGTCCGAGCACCATCCGGGGCGCCTGGGGGCTCGCGTTTGCAAAGGCTGGTCTGCTGTTTTCTCCGCGATTTCGTGGGGCAAGATTCCCTCCGTGGAAAGGAGAGGATTTCCCTTCGTGGCGCACCCACCGGCCGATCGCCGTCCGGTGTGCCTGGGGGCTCCTTTCCTGTGCTCTGGGATGCGGGAGCGGCTCTAGGGAAGCTTGGCCCCTTTGCCGCTTTCAAAATGCTGCGATGCGTAAAAATTCGTTTTTTGGAGTGTCCCCGGGCCGAGCACCTACCTGGTGCGCCCGGGGTGTCTCCAAATCGATTTCAAAGCCGTACGACCGTTTGCTCTCTTCCGTTGGTGGCTCACCTGGTGCTTTACCGGTGGTCTGAGGGCGGTGGGCCGGTCCGTTGAGTGACCCTGAGCCGTGCACTATGCCAGTGTGCTCGGGGTCTCTCGGTTTGTAAATCTCCAAAGACACCGCGCAGCTATGTGCGGGTGATTTCTCCGATGCGCGAAGAGCTTTCCCTACTGTCCCCTGGGTTTTGGGCATCAGCTGGGTCCCGGACAAGCCAGGAGTCTGCAGCCCGTCCCTCCGCCCCGAGTTCAGCAAGTGTTTCTCTTGATGTAGGTGTGGGCCCCTTTAGAACAGAACCGGGTTTGACACAGCCTTGCCACGGACAAGCCGTGGAGCGAAGGCCCAGTCTCTCCCAGGTGTCCCTCGAGAGTCGCACACCCAGCCTTAACCTTTCCACCCTAAATCGCGCAGCCTTGCCACGGACAAGCCGTGGAGCGAAGGCCCAGCAATCTCTAGGTATCCAAGTTTTCAGCCGCCCCCTAGCAAAATCCAAGTGTATTTTGTTTTGAAAACTTTTATTATTATTAAAGGTACATATACAGAGTATTTACAGAAAAACTGCTTCTTCCGGTTGCTGTTTTACAAAAGCGGGAGGAGTTACATAATAATAAGAAGCGCTTACATGTATAACAGGTTTTATAAGTGCCAATCCATTTTGTACCCGGTGGCAGGGTATTATGATGACTTCGTCGTCCGGCGATCCATCGTTCTCAGTCTGTGAGGCGCCACAGAGCTCTAGCCTGGGGTGTCCCATAGCGAGCATTATCAATGTGGGCCCACGTGGGTTTATATCACTGTCTCTAGGTGATCCACCTGATCTTGCCTGAGAGATGCCACAGAGCTCAAGCCTGGGATGTCCCATAGCGAGCATCATCAATTTGAGCATAGTTGTGTATACATCACTGTCCTCAGGTGACCCAACCTTTCCAGTCTGAGTAGTGCCACAGAGCTCGAGCCTGGGGTACCCCATAGCGAGCATCGTCAATGTGGACATACGTGTGCATTTTGTCCAGACAAATGTTCCTGCAAGCGACGGGGTGCAGCGCCTTATGATTGAAGAGGAGGGCGTTGCAGGTTTCCCATAATGTTTCCTTGCCACAGTTCAGGATGCGCCATGCTGTTAAGAGGTACGGCTCCGGTAGAGTCCAGCCATACAGCACCATTTCAAATGTCAAAGACTGAATATGTGCAATGTTCCGGAGGAAGGGCATCAGCAAAGCCCAAAAGGCTCGGGCGTGCGCACATGCCCAAAACAGGTGGTAGACAGTCTCTTCATGCGGGCAGGAGTCCCTGGGGCACTTACCAGTAGGCGCCAGCCTCCGGCGGTGTTGGAAAGTTTTTACCGGCAAACAGGCGTGGGCGCTGAGCCAGGCAAGGTCTCGTTGGCTGTGGGCTAGGCTGCGATGGCCCACCAATTCCCAGAAGGAGGAAGACTGCCGCTCCGAAAAGGGACCCAGGAGGGCGGTTTGGTCCCGGTTCTCCAAGACCACTTTGAGCTGTTTTGCTTGGCGACAGGCAAGGTTTTGATGTCCAAAGTGTCCATGAATCTTAACAAAGCTGCATAATAAGTTGGTACATTTTGTGCAAAGGGGGTGAGGTTGGTAGGCTTAAATAATCCAACATGTCGAAAAGGAGCTCCCACATAATATTTAACATATGAGGCTGCATGTGAGGGTGTGACCATCTCGATCCTAGTAACTGTGTCACAAAAAATCTTTGACATTAGGAAGGTGTGTACATTAGGCATGCCCTTCCCACCCTTCCGCCAATGTTTACAAACTTTCGTGCGGCCCAGTTTCTCCATTCGTGAACCCCACAGAAAAGTAAAAAGCAGTTTAGTACATTTGGCTAAGGTGGGCGTGGGCGGGGGGGGGGGGGTAAACCATGGCAAGGTAAAACATTCGGGGTAGGAGCACAGCTTTTATGATCAGCACTTTACCTTCTATTGTGAGCGTGCGTGTGGACCACAGGGCGATCTTCTTCGCCATCTTTTCATATACCTCTTCCCAATTCTGTTGAGTGGGCGCCTGTTCCGCGAACAGCACCCCTAGGAGCTTGATGGGATCAGAGGTGACCGGTACCTGTAAAGTGGTCAACGTATCCCATGGGCCCATTTTCAAACATATGCATTTATCAACATTTAAACGTAACCCAGAAACTTCTTGAAAGATGGAGGCTTGAGTGAGAGTCCTCTGGACGGATGATGCGTCCGTGCAGAGAATGGTGACGTCATTCATGTATGCCACAAGCTTTGCCTGTGTGCCAGCTCCCCCTGGCACGAAGACTCCGTGGATAATCTTGTCTTTCCTCAAGTGACAGAGGAAAGGCTCCAAGGCACAGACGAATAAGGCAGGAGACAGAGGGCACCCTTGGCATACCCCAGACAGTATGGGGAATGGTTGTGTATGATACCCATTAATACTCACCACACTATTAGCTGTGGCATACATAGTGCGTAACATGGATAGTACCGCTTCGGGCACCTTGAGGCGTTGTAATGCTGCAAAGAGGAAAGCATGAGACACCCTATCAAAAGCTTTCTGTAAGTCTAAGCTCAGAACACCCAGAGACAGGTGCCGTTCCGCATAGTAGTGTATCACATCTCGAAGGGTGGTAAGACTGTCTACAATGGATCACCCTTTCACAGCACATGTTTGGTTGGTATGCAGGATAAAACCTAGGATAGTGCGGAATCTGCGTGCCAAAACCTTGGAAACCAATTTATAATCGGTGTTGAGTAGAGAGTTAGGCCTCCAGTTCCACTTCCTCCTTCTTGTAAAGCAGCACAACAATACCTGCGGAGAACTCTGACGTAAAGCTGTTAAGGGAAAAGGCAGAGGTTATTTCCATGAAGTCCCCACAAATGAGGTCCCAAAAAGTCTTATAGAACTTCCAAGGCAGACCATCAGGGCCTGGGCTGGAACCGGGAGGGGCTGTGCTCAGCGCTGCAAGGAACTCCTCTCCGGTGAAAGGACCTTCTAGGTACTCCTGTTGTTCCCTATTGAGGCTTATATCTGCTGCCCTGCAGTATGAGTCAATATCTGCAAAAAGAGGTGGGTTAGCAGGTGCAGCATACAAGTCTTGGTAGAAAGCACGAGCAATGTTCTGACAGGCTGAGACCCCATGTTGACCTATACCATCGGCATCTTGTAGGTTGGTAAGTAATGTGTGTGAGCTTCGAGCCGCCTTAAAAAAGGAGGTACACTTCTCATCCTCCGTGAACTGTTTTACTCGTGACTGGAACATGATAGCTTTGCTTTTATTTGCCAACCATGCTGACATTTCTCGTTTAATAGTGCGCACATCTTCTACAACATTCTTCCCCGCCGCCCCCAATTGTTGCACCAATACCAAGTGATTCTGCAGGGTGCGGAACTCTTTCCATTCCGCTTGGCGCAGCAAGCGTCCTTGTGCTTGGAAAAACAAACGTGTTTTTGTCTTTACCCACTGCCACCATTGGTAAAGGGAAGGAAATTGAGGCTTTAAAGCAGACCATTTAGCATATTGTTTTCGGTACTTGGCAGTGATGGCAGGGCTGCGCAAAAGGTGGCTGCCAAGTTTCCAGGACACCGGGCCCTTTTGCGGGCGTTGCAGGGTGTGGACAGAAACACGTAATAACTGGTGGTCTGAGAAAGACACCGGCTCTAGTAAGCAGGAGGTAGTTTCAAGAGCATTGGAAACAAAAACATAGTCCAGCTGTGACCGAACTGCCCCGTGATCGGCCTCCCAGGTGAAGCCTGTGCCTGGTGGGAAGCAACGCCTATACGTGTCATACATGCTTAGGTCATTTACCATTTTATTGAGTAGGTGTGAAGTATTGTCCAACGTATAGTTAGACGCCAGCCCTTGACGGTCTTTAGTGTGCAAAATACAGTTGAAATCACCTACTAGTAGTAATGGGGTGGCACCTGTAAGGAAAGGTTTGACATGGTTGAACAGTTCCGCTCGAGCCTGTTTGTGTGGGGATGCATACACATTGCACACCCGGAGTGGTATACCATCCATCAAAAGGGAGAGCAAGACCGCCCGTCCAGGGTCCAACACTCGCTCTTCAATTACCTGCCAATGTCGGCGCTGGAGCAGTACCACTACTCCATCATTTTTTCCAGGGCCTCCAGACCAGACTGATGGGCCCGCAGGTCAGAGAGCTTGTAGCAATGTGTAGCAGGGCTAGAAGGGTATGTGGCATTCCTGTAAACAAATAATATCCGACTTCACATTTTTACAAATATCAAGCACCATTGCTCTCGTAAGGGCGGTGTTCATGCCCCTCACATTGCAGGAAGCAATAGTGACTGCCATTAGAACATAAGTAAGAAGAACAGTAACCATGACTACTAATGGGAGAAGGTCATACCTGGTCCTGCCAGCGTGCTGGCCTGTAACACCATATCATCCTCCGAAGGGGGGTGCAGAACTTGTGTAAGTAATTCCTCCAGATCCGGGGTGACTTCTAGACCCGGGGTCTGACTACTTGGGGGGGACAATCTCCTGTGATACGTCTAAGAAACCCTCCTCGGAGTCCGAGAGGGAGGTGAGGGGTGCATATTTGTTCCCAGTGAGGCCCCTGTCTAAGGAGGACACGCGCCTGCGCGTTTTGACAGAGGGGGGCTGGTCATTAGTGCGTTGTGATTCCCTGCTCTTGCGATTATGGGAAGCATATGTTTTCCACCCACTGTGATCCATCCTTGATTTATCCTCTTTTGCAGTTAATCGTGTGGGGGGTACCACCATACTCCCAGCCGCCAATCTCGCCTCTCGCACCACTTGCTCCACAGCGCTGTCCACACCCTTTGTTGCACTCTCAACCACTATACCGGGACTACTTGTGTCTGGGATAGTCCTGGGGGGGGGGGGTCTGCCCGGGGTAGGGGGGGGGAGGGAGTCCCTTGCTGCGGCTGCTGGCCCTGCCGTAGGGGCGGGGGGCGAGCCTTCCCTGCGCGCGCTGCCTTACTCACCAGTGTATTCTGCCGTAAGCGCGCCGCTTCTGCCTGCTCCTCTAATTCTTCAGCGCTGGGGCCTTGCACTATGTGGTCATCCAGCCCCTCCTCTGTCTCGGGGCGTGAATCAGGGGGAGCGTCGGCCTTCATTTCCCCCTCCTCCATGCCAGTCAGTGGCCCACATCTCCTTATCTCCACACCGTCTATTATCCCTAATACTTCTGAGTCGGAGGGGGCTGCACAAGGCGGGGGGGGGGGTGGAGGGGACTACAGGTGGGCCCCCTGAATCTGTGTCTGGTGCGGCATGCGAGGGGGGCTGGCTAGGACCACCCGCCGCCGAGGCATAGGAAAACTTTTTCCTAGGGCATACTCTAAAAAGATGCTGCTCACTTCCACATAAATTAAATTTTTTTGGTACCGTACACTCTTGTGTTTTGTGATCTAGACTTCCGCAGTTTCGGCAGGCCTGGCCGGAACACTGTTCTTTTGCGTGTCCGAACTGGTGGCACATTCTGCAGAAAAGCGGTTGCCCAGAATATACGAGGAAACCTTTGTTCGCTCCCAGGGTGAAGGTCTGAGGGGGGTGTGCTAAGCCCCGTACACCATTTGGATCCTCCTTGAAGGTGACTAAATACTTCCGTTTTCCGTTCCAGATACCACACATGTTTTTAATCTTTTGTCCTCCTTTAATCGAGGAGCAGTACCTGGACAGGAAAACATCATTAAAACGTAGGTCCGTATAAGGATTATACATGTGTACAATTAGAACCACATCTTTTGGTGCAAACAGAGGGGTGAACCTAAGCCCATCAAACACCTCTTGACCTCTGCGCTCCTCTACTATGCGCAAGACCTCCTAACAAACAGATTCGCTAGAAAAGGTTACATCAAAAAGGCCCCTCTGGGAGAAATCCTGCACACATTCTATTGCACGCTCAAAAATCGCACATTCCTTTTTTAACACTTCTTCTACCAAAAACAATACATTTTTTTCCTTCCGGAATTCCTCCTTAATATCTATCAGAACTGAGTTTGGTATGTAATCATTCATCTTGCTAACCCCCGCTGTTGTGGAAAAAGTGGCCATGGTGGCACGTAATGGCTTGGAGACCCTTCTATGGGCCTGCTAAGCCGGTAAACACAGTAGTGAGGAAATACGATAATGAAAGTACAAAGTCTCTGGTAGGAGGCGTGGTTGGGTAAGAGCACAGGCAGCCGCCACTGCGCCTGCTCGAGATCGCGCCCCCTCCCTACCAAGAAATGAGGACAGTACAGATCCAAAGGGAGCCGTGGCCGGGGGAGCGTCTAGTTCCCTGCTCCGGGCCCTGCCCTCCTCTCCCTCCCCCCCCCACCCTGGAAATGCGCCGGTACAGTCAAATTAGCAAAACCCTGGAACAGGGGGCCTCCGTGGAGCGGCCGGCTTACCTCCGGTGAAAAGTTCAACAATGTATCCACTGGCTCTTGCCGGGAGCCGTTGCTAAGCGCTCTGCGAAGGCAGTAGGTGCTGCGGGGGATCTGCCCCCGCTCTCTCCTCTGAATTCCTCTGAAGCCGGGCTCACAGCTCACCAGGGGGACGGTGGGGTCCCGATGTCCAGCCAGGTATCAGGTGCCATGATGGTGGGGCCCAGGCCCCTGGCCTCAGCCCCGAGGGCCTGGCAGGGGCTACTCAGGGGGTCCCGGATGCCTTCAGTGTTCCCCAAAGCTCCGCGGTTTTCCTCCGCGCTCGAACCTGGAACCAGATGCCCCCTAGCTTCAGGTATTTCAGCCTGGTCCTGGTCAAGCCAGGTGACGCAGGCCCGGACCTTCAGCGTCAGGGACACCCTTCAGCAGCGATGATGACCTGTCCGCCCTTCCCAGAGACGCAGCCTTGCCCCGGTCAAGCCAGGGAGCGAAGGCCCAGCCCCTTAGGTCGGGCACAATAAGCAGTGACCTGGTCAGAAAACACCTTCCCCCCCCCCCCTATTAGCGCAGCCTGGCTCCGGTCATGCCAGAGTGCGCAAGCCCAGCTGTTCAGGGATCAGGCGTCCCCCCTCAACCTTTAGCACGAACAAGCAAGGTAACTGATAAGAACAGATTTTTATTTTTTTTCGCGGATCTACCCGTCTAGCCCTCAGTCGGCTGGTCGAGCCAGTCTGCCACACTGGCCAGCCTAGCCTCCCGTCCCGGCCAACTCGCTCGGCGTACTAGCCCAGGGGGTACTAGGCATGGCTTATCTTTTCAGCCTCCCCGCTCTGTCCAGCTCTGCCCTCCCTCCAGCAGCCAACCAGCCCAGCCGAACTGCGGGGAACCAATCCGCAGTCAGCCATTAGCCGGTCAGCCTTGCACTGGTCGGACCTAGGAGGAGTTTGCCAGACAAGGGGTCGACTTAGCCTTCCAACCATGCCGTTCGGGCCCGCCGTTCCACCGAGGTCGTCAGCCTGGCCGTGAGTCCTGGCTGACCTGCACAGCAGTCCAGCCAAACCCACCGACCTACGTAAAAAATCACCATCCAGCCAGTCTGACAGTCAGCCCACTTCACAGTGAGCCGCCCAGCAGTCCAACAGTCCAGCTACTAAAAAACGTTGACGTTACCGTCACCTTTCATTCATCGTGCTCGGGAGTTTCATTGCCACACAAAGTGCAATGATTACATCCCAGCTGACCGATCTCCCTCTAGGGACCACCAAGTGAACTACACATGATCGGAGCCAAAAGGCCGAGAAGCGATCAGACAGATTTTTTTGTTTTGAAAACCTTTATTTATATTAAAGGCACACATACAGGTTATTGGTCACATGTCACAGAAAAACCATACACTGTTTGTATTTACAAGGAGAAGGGGGGGGCCTTCCCTCCATATGTTAACATACAGCAGAGTTAAGGTAACAGAAGAAATCAAAACTGAGTGCCAATCCGCTCTCCGCCCGGTGGCGTGGCTGCCTGCAACCAACTGCCGGAGTCTCATCTTCCTCCATTCGAGGGGCACCACAGAGCTCAAGCCTATTGCGAGCATCAACAATGTGGGCTCCCATATATAGTTCATCATAGAGTGGCTGCAGGTCGCCATCGTCCGGTGGCGTATCTTTCCAGGCTGGGGCGTGCCACAGAGCTCGAGCCTGGGGTAACCCATAGCGAGCATCAACAATGTGGACACACATGCACCTACATAGTTCATCCAGGTGAAGTAGTTCGCTGTCCTCTTTAGGTGACCCAGCCTCTCCAGTCCGCGAAATGCTGTTGCCGAACACACCCACCTATGTAAGATGTGAGCTTCTGATCCACAGGAACGACGATAATGTTCCCACACTCCCTACACCTCTCCACAGAAGAATGATTTAACACCCTATCTGCAGAAAGATAAAGGGAGATGTGGGGACCCAAAACGGGGAAGAATAGGTTTCAGATCCCCCAGCTGGTTTCCGTCCAAGGGTGAGAATGGAGGAGGGACCTATAGAGGGATAAATAGGACATCATTAAAGACTGACCTTCCCTCCCACTCCTTTAACTACTCTCACGCTAGTTTAAAGGGTTGTATTAATGTACATCGTTTCTTGTCTTACCAGCTGGACATCTCATGGGGCTTTCAAAGGAATGACTCAGCAGCATCAGGTACGGGTTCCGGACAGGAAGTGGCGTAATAACTGATTGTCACTTACTACCTCCTCGAGGACTAGAAAGGGAAAGTGACTTTAATCAGGGGATGAGACCGCCCTACATGAGGCGAAAAGAACAATAGGGACACTCTTCAACGAAGAGGACTATAACACCATCATCTGTGAAACCAAGGGCAAAGAGAATAGAATTACTATCCCTAAAGGGAACTCTCCCAAGAAGGTGGTCTTGGCAATTACAACAAAAAATGTATATGTAGGCAGACTCCGACTTCTAGCGCGCACCGCGCAAGTCAATAGCTTTCTGCAATGCTAATAAGAAAGTAATTATGCACTCCTCAACGCGCACCGCGCGTTTCACGACAAATTCAAAACCAGAAAAATAGTTGCCCTATAACACAGACTATAACGCGCTCCGCGCGTGTTAAGACAGCCCTTTCCCTGTGAACTGTGCACCTCCTGCTTCTTTGGCACGATTAAACATTCGCTTCCAATTATCTTTTATGTACGGGCAACAAAATATACACCAATACTACCCTGGAGGCGAGGAGGGACCAACAAGACGGAGGCAGTCTTGTACAAAGTATCACGGGTGCCAAAGGGAAAGAATGGAAGGGTTAGGAACACCGTAGAGGCGGCGGAATACAGGAGGAAAACACTCACTGCCACAGCGGCATAAAGCAGGCTTACCGCTAAGTTTACGGGAACACTCTTAGTGCGTTCGACAGCGGAGCAATCCTCTCGCTAAGCAAGTCGAACACACCCTCATTGACTCTTCTACCAGGAAACACCAAACAACATAGGCGCGGGAAATCAGGGAACAGCTAAGGGTTTGGCCAAGCAAGGAAACAGGATTCTAGGAACTGAAAGCCAAGCACTGGCTTCAGGTCGACGCCCATTATTTAAAGGAGGGAGCGTCTGCAAACTTCACCTCCATAGTCCTCGAGCAGGGAGCGTCTCAAAAGAGCATGCCCTCTTGGTTAACTTTATTGTTCCCACGAGGCCCATTTGATCAGACAAGAGGCCCGATGTGTAACAAATGCCACAGAGCTCGAGCCTTGGGAAACCCCATAGCGAGCATCATCAATGTGGACATACGTGTGCATTTTGTCCATGCAAATGTTCCTGCACGCTACAGGGTGCAGCGTCTTGTGATTGAAGAGGAGCGCATTGCGGGCCTCCCATAGCGTCTCTTTACCACAGTTCAGGAAGCGCCATGCCGTCAGTAGGTATGGTTCCGGCAAAGTCCAGTAGATAAGGAATGAGCAGTTCCTAGGGGTGCTGTCTAGGACAGGGGGAAAGGGGGGAAGGGGAAGCACAGGTGTTTCTTCGAAATGCCCTCACACACCCCAAGGGATGTCATGCTTCATCATATGGGCATTTGCCCCTCGTCTGGCCGGCGCTGCAATGCCTGACTGGCTCCCGAAACCGGGGCTCTTTATCGGGGATCTTTTGAAGAAGCCGTATGGGTGCGTGTGGGTGTGAGGGCGGATTGGTGCACTAGGGGTGAGGTGGATAAAAAAGGTTATAAGAGCAATCCTGCCAAATACAGTTTTAATTCATGAGGTAGCTCCAACCTTATTAAAAATGTGAAGAAGCCCTGTATAGGAAATAATGTTCCCTAAGGGCTAAACTTGAGTGAGTGTGGTCAACATGTTTCGTGCCCCATCTGCCCCAGAAGGGGTCAATGGCACTTCGTCAGGACCGATTAAATGAGAAATGAGTGCACCGCCATATCGCAGTAGTTGCTGATTACGGCAGGAGGAGGTTGATGGAGAACTGGTACTTGGGATGTACCAAAACCTGTGGGAGAAAGAGACAAGATGAAAAAAGGGGGGGGGGGGAATAAGACCAGCAATTAGACCTGCCATAAAGTACAGATGCTGTGGTGCAGAACACATTGTGAACTTCAAGTGGCTAAAAGGCTCCAACCCAGCTAAGGAGTGATGGTAGACTAGGTAGATGAGTCGTGAGGGAACCAGTGTTTGGTAATCCGAGGTGGTAGAAGGGTAGTAAAAAACATAGTAAAAAGCGAGTGACCAGCATGGTATGCGATCTTATGTGGTTCAGTGAGAAAGACAAGCTCGACTAGTCATGACGTTAACCAATCATGAGCGTCTAATTAGGCAACATCTAAATAGACCATTTCAATTAGCATTTGACCACTACAATAGACCGGGACCTGCAGGATGATGAGGTAAAACAGTTTTTTGATCTGATGGCTAGAGCAATAATTGCAAAGACCGGACTGAATTACAGTAACATGCATGATGGGAAAACTACTGTTAAAACGGTGACGGGCATTAGTTGAAGACTCACCCCCAATGGCCTAATTCGGGCTGACGGGGAGGTACAGAGCACTACAGTTGCTCCGGAGTCTAAAAGGAAGGTAAAACAAAAGAAACCATGACAGGTCCTGTTACAGCAATCTATTGGAAAACGGCGTACAGGGCAGGCTTACCGTATTCGAAGAAAGACCTTGTGTGGTACTCACAGCGGTAGACAAGCAACTTCGCCGGTGTCCTACCCTCGCTCTGGGCCCCGTGAAGAGACGCTTGCGTGGGCGTGCTTAAGTAGCGCTTTGTGATGAGCGTACCTGAACGTGGCGGCCATCTTAGAATGGGCTCTCAAAGCAATACCAACGAGGATCATTTACCGGAAGTTTCTCCGCCGTAGTACCGCGGCGGCCATATTGGAGTGTAATAGGTGTTCAAGGAAAAAGGTGTGATCTGTCTGATCGGGCGCTGACCCTTATTCCTATACCTATATGTATGTCCATCATACCCAGACTTAATGTGATGTAGTGCATTATGTAATCAACGGAAAAGTTAAATAACATGAAGGAGGTAGAGTTTCACAAAGCGCTCATAAGGTATAGAGTGCCTAAAGAGTCCCCCTCGGAGTATGTTTTTCCAGATAAAACCATCCATCATGGGCATGTAATTATTATCAGTTCAGCTAAAAAGTGTGGTAATAAAGCCAGAGGGGTGGTATCATACCAGTTAAATGGAGTTGTGCCATTAAATGATTAGAGATGACGTGAGACCAGTTCAACCCTGAAGTCTCTAATTATTGTTTAGTTCTGCCCAGGGCATGTCGTCATTTAAACCCCTGAGATGAGAGCCCAACTTAAAAACCCAGCATTGTTCTTTCCTAAACAGGGCTTCTTTTGTGATGTTGGGGAAGGCCTCTAGAATAGTCCAATTTAGATCATTGGGCGTATGGTTGTTTTCTGCAAAATGTGAACACATTTTAGTATTTGTCTTTTTGCAACGTACGTTGCTTCTGTGTTCAATTAGTCTAGTTTTGACTTGACAGGTGGTCATCCCAATGTATTGTAGGGGGCATGGACACGTGATCAGATAGATGCAGTTACGGGTGTTGCAATTAGTGTGTCTTTTCTGGGTCCAACTCCAGTTGCTAGTCAGTTGAACTGTTTTGGAAGCTCGAGTTAAAGGATATGCCACACATTGACCGCAAGGGTAATGACCACAGACCGGAGGTAGGTTCCATAAGGTGGTGGGAACTGCAGGGTCTGTCTTTTTTGGTCTGGTGTTAATAAGGAGATCCTTAAGGTTTGACGTGCGTTCAAAGGCAAATCTCGGTTTTGGTATGGACAAATCACCTGAGTCCAGGATACGCCAATGTTTACTAATGACCCTTTTTAACATGTTGGATTCTGTGGTAAAAGTAGTAACACATGTGATCAGATCTGATTCAGATTTGGTTTTTGATTCCAAGAGGGTAGATCTGTGAGTGTTACGTGCTCGTTTCTGTGCATTGTCAATGATGCGGGTAGGGTATTGTCTCTGAGCTAGATTCATACTGAGTTCAGAAGCTTGTCTTTTATAGTTTTCCATTTGGCTACAGTTCCTGCGGATGCGCAGGAACTGCCCGTACGGAAGGTTATCCTTAAGTGCTTTTGGATGGAAACTATTGTATAGTAAGGGACAGTGGCTGTCAGTGGGCTTTTTGTATGTGATTGTTTCCAAAAAGCCCATCTGGTTGATAATGGTTAGGTCAAGGAACGGAAGTTCCTGAGTGGAACAATTGGCAGTGAATTTTAAAAAGGGATTGAGATCATTGATCCATGACATAACATTTGGAATATCTTCCATGTGACCCTTCCAAAAAATTAGAATGTCATCGATGTAACGCTTCCATTGGAGAACGTTACTCGAAAAAGGGTTGGTGTCCGTGAGCACATACCTTGCCTCAAAGTCCAACATATAGAGGCATGCCAGACTTGGGGCAAAGGTACTGCCCATCGAAGTACCTTGGGTTTGGTGGAACATAAGTTCCTCGAATTGAAAAAAGTTTTCGGTGAGAGCGATACTTGCACATTCCATGACGAAACTCACGGGGGTAGGTGAGTCCCAGGTCGTATTGAGCAAGATCGTCTCAACCACCTTAAGAGTATTGAGTTGAGGGATGTTGGTGTAGAGGGCCTCAACATCCAGCGTAAGAAGTACATCTGGATGTGGGCCCTCCAAGTTGGTAAGTTCAATCAATTTGAGGACGTCTCTGGTGTCTTGTAAGAATGTGGGGGTGGCACGCACTAATGGTTGTAAAAAATGATCGCAAAATTTAGAAAGTGGTTCCAAAAGGGACCCTATGCCAGACACAATTGGTCTTCCAGGGGGGGGGAGAAACCCCTTTGTGGATTTTTGGCAGTGTATAAAAAAAGGGTATTTTTGGTTTGGTGTTCACTAAAAATTCGGCTTCATTTTTAGAGATCCATCCTTGGTTCCTTGCCGCTGTGACCATGGAGTTTATTTTGGTAGACAGGTGGGGCGTGGGGTCAGTAGTAAGTGGTGTGTAGTAGTTGGTGTTTTGTAGTTGGCGTAGACATTCCATTCGGTAGTCTGTACTAGCCATAATCACTATTGCACCACCTTTGTCTGCTTCCTTGATCGTTATGGCAGCGTCGTTGGCTAGTGTTTTTATAGCCAGGGCCTCCTCATTGGTCATGTTTGAAAAATTCGAAATATGGCGTTTGTTGGAAATTTCTTTAAGTACTGCTTTCTCAAAAGTGAGAATTTCTGATGGGACCATGCTGGTGGTAGGAGTGAAAGTAGAAGGTTTTCGTAGACCGGTATCCGAAGGCTGTGAATTCGGTTGATCGCCAAAATAGGCCTTGAGGCGGATTTTTCTAAAGAGATTATGGATTTCCAAGTTAGTGCGGAAGGCATCTACCTTAGGTGTAGGTACAAATCCTAGGCCTCTTTTAAGGACATTTGTTTCTGTGTTGGTAAGAGGGCGATCTGATAGGTTTACGATTAATTTCTCTTCTCCTGGTGGCTCCGTAGTTCCATGTGTGGTGGTGGTTGCGGCGCCTGATCCTGCCATTGTACTTGTTTTTGTTGGTTCTGTGCGCCTCTTCTTCTTCTGCCTCGCCCCTTGCCCCAGCCTCTGCCTAAAAAAGGTTGTGGTTGGAAGGGTGGGAAGAGAGGTGGTGGTCCTTGTGGATATTGCCACATGGGTGGTCCATGGAATGGATAAGAGCCTTGAAAGGGAGGTGGCCCTTGGAAAGGTACTTGGTATGGCGAATTTCCATACCCGTACATGGTGTTGGTAGGTCTACGAGACTGCTGGTTGTGGTAATAGGTTCCTTGCGACTCAGTACTAGAGTTGCTGCTTGAGGAATTTGTGCGTCGGCGAGGGTTAGTACTATCGTCGGATAAGTAGTCATCTCCAGAGGGTACAAAATCATCTTTAAGGTAGGGGTACACCTTTTCCTTGCTGAACCGTGTGATGTCCTTCTGGAGCTTGGTTACTTTTTGTTGCATCAAGTAATCTTTGTTGTCATTGATCTCTTTTGTTATTTCTGCCAGTTTTGCCTTGAATGCGGTGATGGTTATGTTGGCCTTCATAGTACCTTCTGCTATGGTTATCTTTTGGATGAGGTCGTCAGCTAACCTTTTGGCGGTTTTTATAATAAGTACCAGAAGATCCCTGGTGCATTTCCATGACACCTGGCAAAGTCCACCCATACAGCACCATTTCAAAAGTCAGGGTGGGAATATGAGCAATGTTCTGCAGGAAAGGCAGCAGGAGGGCCCAGAAGGCTTGGCCGCATGTCCAGAACAGGTGGTAGACGGTCTCTGCATGAAGGCAGGAGTCTCTGGGGCACTGTTCAGATGGGGCCAGTCCCCTGCGATGTTGAAAGGCCTTTACTGGTAAACAGGCGTGGGCGCTGAGCCAGGCGAGGTCCCGCTGGCTGTGAGTCAAACTGCGGTGACCCACCAGTTCCCAGACAGAAGAAGACTGCTGCTCCAAGAAAAGGCCCAAGAGGGTGACTTGTTCTAGGTTTTCCAGCACAGGCTTGAGCTGCTTTGCGTGGCGGCAGGCTGCGGGAGGAAGTGTTTCAATGTGCAAAGTGTCCATAAATTTCAACAAAGCGCTATAATAAGTTGGAACAGTTTGTGCACAGGGGGTGAGGTTGGTGGAAGTATACAAACCAACATGCCTGAAATGGGCCCCCACATAGTACTTAACAAAAGAAGCCGCATGCGACGGTGTGCGCATGTCGAGTCTAGCAACTGTGTGACAGAAGACTTTGGACATCAGAAATGTGTATACATTAGGCATGCCCTTCCCGCCCTTCTGCCAATTTTTACAAACTTTTGTTCGGCCCAGTTTCTCCATCCCCGAACCCCACAAAAAGGTAAAGAGCAGTTTGGTGCATTTAGCCAAGATGGGCGCAGGCGGGGGGAAAACCATGGCAAGATACAACATCAATGGTAGGAGTACAATTAGCACTTTTCCTTCAAGGGTAAGCTTGCGCGTGGACCAAAGGGCAATCTTCGCCATCTTACCATAAACTTCGTCCCAGTTTCGGTGAATCGGCACCTGCTCTGCAAAGAATACCCCTAGGAGTTTAATGGGGTCAGTGGTGACTGGTACCTGTAGGGAGGTCAAATTATCCCATGGACCCATTTTCAAACATATGCATTTATCAACATTCAATCGGAGCTCAGAGACCTCCTGGAAGATGGATGCTTGGGTGAGGGTTCTGCGGACGGATGCGGCGTCCGTGCAGAGAATGGTAACATCATCCATGTAAGCTACCAGTTTTGCCTGCGTGCCAGCCCCTCCTGGTACAAAGACCCCGTGAATGATCTTATCCTTCCTTAGGTGGCAGAGGAAGGGTTCCAACGCATAGACAAATAAAGCAGGTGATAGGGGGCATCCCTGGCGCACTCCGGACAGTATGGAGAACGGCTGGGTGTGGTAACCATTGATACTAACCACACTGTTTGCTTTTGCGTACAAAGTGCGTAACATGGTTATTACCGTTTCAGGCACCCTGAGGCGTTGTAGAGCTGCAAAGAAGAAAGTATGAGACACCCTGTCAAATGCTTTCTGGAAGTCTAAACTCAGGATTCTTAGGGACGATTGGCGGTCCGTATAATATTGTAGGACATCTCTGAGAGTGGTAAGACTGTCTACAATAGACCTTCCCTTTACAGCGCATGTCTGGTCAGTGTGCAATATGAAACCTAGAATAGAGCGGAATCTGCGCGCCAATACCTTAGAGACCAGCTTGTAATCTGCGTTGAGTAATGAGATAGGTCTCCAGTTCTGTAAGGAGGTCACCTCTCCCTTTTTGTAGAGCAACACAATTATACCGGCAGAGAACTCTGAAGTAAAACTATTTTGTGCAAAGGAAGAGGTCACCATTTCCATAAAGTCCCTACAAATGAGGCCCCAGAAGGTTTTGTAGAACTCCCAAGGCAGCCCATCAGGGCCTGGGCTTGATCCGGGAGAGGCTGTACTCAGCGCTGCAAGAAATTCTTCCCCAGTGGAGGGGCCTTCTAGGAACTCCTGTTCCCTGTTGAGGCCGACATCTGCCGCCTGACAATATGAGGCAATATCTGCAAGTAAAGGGGGGTTAGTAGGTGCAGCATATAAATCTTTATAAAAATCGCAGGCAATTTTCTGACAGGCAGAGACCCCCTGTTGACACACCCCATTTGCATCTTGGAGCGTGGTGAGCAGTGTGTGTGCACTCAGTGCTTTCTTGAAAAAGAAAGAGGTGCACTTTTCATAGTCTGTGAACTGTTTTATACGTGACTGACAAATAATGGCTTTACTCTTTCTTTCCAACCATGCTGACATGTCTCTTTTGATGGCTCGCACATCTTCTACTACATTTTTTCCCGCCGCCCCCAATTGTTGTACTAGCACCAAATGGTTCTGTAGTGTCCGGAACTCCTTCCATTCCGCTTGGCGGAGCAGACGTCCTTGTACCTGGAAAAACAAACGTGTTTTTGTCTTAACCCATTTCCACCATTGATATAGGGAAGGGAAACGTGGTTTCAAAGCAGCCCATTTCACATACTGTTTACGATATTTGGCGACAATGTTTTGATCTCGCAAAAGGTGGCCGCGAAGTTTCCAGGCCCCCGGGCCTTTCTACGGGCGGAGCAGGGTGTTAACTGAGACACGAAGTAGTTGATGATCAGAGAAAGGCACTGGTTCCAGTGTGCAGGAGGTGGAGTCTAAGGCATTTGAAACAAAGACATAATCGAGTCTGGATCGAACTTTTCCGTGATCGGCCTCCCAGGTGAAGCCAGTACCTGGCGGAAAACAGCGCCTAAATGTGTCATACATGTTCAGATCACTGACCAATTTAGTGAGTAAATGTGAGGTGGCGTCCAGCGTGTAGCTAGATGCCTGTCCTTGGCGGTCTTTGGTGTGAAGAATGCAGTTAAAATCACCCACCAATAATAACGGGGTTGCACCTGTAAGAAAGGGTTTAATGGGTTAAACAGCTCTATCCGTGCCTGTTTGTGTGGGGGGGCGTACACATTGCACACCCGCAGCGGTATACCGTCCATTTGGAGGGAGAGCAGAACTGCCCGCCAAGGGTCTAGGACACGCTCCTCAATCACCTGCCAATGACGGCGCTGGAACAGGACTACTATGCCATAATTTTTGCCCGGACCCCCGGACCAGATCGATGGCCCAGCAGGCCAGAGAGCCTTCAGTGAGTCGTAGCGGGGCTGGAAGGGTAGGTGGCACTCCTGTAAACAATTAACATCAGCCTGCACATTTTTACAAAAGTCTAGTACCATTGATCTCGTGAGGGTGGTGTTCATGCCCCTCACGTTACAGGAAGCAATGGTGACTGTCATTAGAATGCAGAGAAGGAGAGCGACAGCCATGACTAATTCTGTGAGGGAAAAGTGACTGCACCTGCAAGCACATTATCTTGTACATCAAAACCAGCATGAGGAGGGGATTGTAGGGCTTGTGTTAGTAGTGCCTCCAGGTTGGGGGTGGCCTCCAAATCCGGGGTTTGGCTCTCTGGGGCTGCACTTGTTTGAGGAAAATCTAAGAAACCCTCCAAGGAGTCCGAGAGGGAAGAGAGGGGCGCATACCTGCTCCCCTTGGAGCCCCTGTCAAGGGAGGATACGCGCCTACGCGTTTTGACAGAGGAGGTCCGAGCACTCGGGTGTTTCATTTCCCTGCTCTTGCGCTTGTGGGATGTGCACGTTTTCCATCCACTGTGTTCCATACTTGTACCATCTTCTTTTGCTACCACTCGCGCTGGGGCCACAACCTTACTTGCCGCAGCCAATCTTATATCATGCACCCCTCGTTCGACAGCGCTATCCATACATTCCGTTGCGCACTCTGCCACTATGCCAGGACTATTTGCGGCTGGGGTGGATATGTGAGCCGGACCAGGGTAGGGGGGAAAATCCGTTGCAGCAGATGCCAGCCCTGCAGCGGGAGGAGAGGGGTGAGGCTTCCCTGCACGGGCAGCCCTACGCGCCATCGCATTTTTTCTAAGGTGCGCCGCTTCTGCTTGCTCTGCCAATTCTTCCGCACTGGGACCTGGCGCTACATCATCCTCCACATCACTCCATGCAGCAAGACGTGAGTCAGGGGTTTCGTCTACTAGTGCCTCCCCGTTCTCGGGGCCAGCAGGCACTCCACCTCTCCTTATCTCAATGCCATCTATCACTCCTACCACTTCTGAGTCGGAGGGGCCTGCTCTAGGCTGGAAGGTTGTGGGGTCAGCCGGCGGCTCCTCTGAGTTCGGTGCTGGCGCTGCGTGCGAGGGGGGGGCGGCTTTGGACCTCCCGCTGCGGAGACATAGGAGAACTTCTTCCTAGGGCATGTTTTAAAAAGATGTTGCTCGCTACCACATAAGTTACAATTTTTCTGCACTGTACATTCTGGCGCTCTGTGGTCCAGGCCTCCGCAGTTGCGACATGCCTGTCCGGAACACTGTTCTTTTGCGTGTCCGAACTGCTGGCACATTCTGCAGTAGAGCGGCTGCCCAGAGTAGACAAGGAAACCTTTATTCGCCCCCAGGGTGAAAGTCTGGGGAGGATGCGCCACACCTCGGACCCCATGTGGGTCATCTCTAAAGGTGACTAGGTACTTCCGCTTGCCATTCCAAATACCACACATTTTTAATCTTTTGCCCCCCCTGAACTGTGGCGCAGTACCTGGACAGGAAAACCTCAAAGCGTGGGTCGGTGTAGGGATTATACATATGTACAATAAGTACCACATCTTTTAGGGCAAACAGAGGGGTGAACTTAAGCCCTTCAAAGACTTCCTGGCCCCTGCGTTCAGTGACAATGCGCAGGAGCTCTTTACATATAGAATCACTTGAAAAAGTAATATCAAACAAACCCCTCTGAGAGAAGTCTTGGACACATTCAATGGCTCGTTCAGAAATCGTGCATTCCTTTTTTAAAACCTCTTCAACTAAATACAAAACATTTTTCTCTTTGCGAAATTCCTCTGTAATATCAATCCGGACTGTATTAGGGATATAGTCATTCATCCGTGCAGCCCCTGCCATTGAGTGGGAGGCGGCCATGATGATAATTAGGGTCCCGGGGGCTCTTCCCACGGGCCCGCCAGGCAGGTGGTTGTATTAGGGCAGGATACAATAGTTAAAACACGGGGCTTTTCCCAGGGGACTTATTACAAGGAAAATGCGGAGAGGCAGCCGTCACTGCACCTGCTCAAGGTCGCGCCCCCCTTCTTACGTGAAAAAAGAGGGCAGCACAGTTCCACTAGAGGGGGAGGGGGTCGTGGCTGGGGGAGCGATAAGCTGTGAAGGTCCGTGACCCTCCCTCCCTCCCTGAAAACCCACTCCGGTGCAGTCTAACGAGGCGAAGGAGCAGGTGGCCTCCGTGAAGTAAACGCCGGCTTACCTCCGGGGAAGAGATAGATTGTAGCAAAAAGATTCCAGGCGGGAGCCTCCGCCGGGCGCTCTGAGGCAGCAGGTGCTGCGGGGGAATCCGCCCCCGCTCTCTCCCCTCGCCCGACACGGTTCTCACTGTCTTTTCGCCTTTGCAGGGGAATGTCCGTGCGTCACCAGGTGAACGGTGGGGGGGTCCCAGTGACCAGCCAGACAGTGGGTGATGCGATGCGTGTGCCCAGGCCCCCCGCCCGCAGCCCTGAGGGGCTGGCAGGGGCCGCTCAGGAGGGCTCAGTCATTGTCACTCTCCCGTAGGGCGTCGCCGATCCTCGTAATCCTCAAAACTGGAGCAAGGTGACCCTCGGTGTCAGGGGTTTCAGCCTGGTCCCGGTCAAGCCAGGTGCCGCAGGCCCGGCCCTTCCACGTCAGGAACGCCCTTCAGCAACAATGCCAGCCGGTCCACTGTTCCCAGAGGCGCAGCCATGCCCCGGTCAAGCCAGGGAGCGAAGGCCCAGCCCCTTAGGTCGGGCACCACAAGCAGTGATCTGGTCAGAACCACCGTCCCCCCTAGTAGCGCAGCCTGGCTCCGGTCATGCCAGAGTGCGCAGGCCCAGCCGTTCAGGGATCAGGCGTCCCTCCTCAACCCTTAGCACGAACAAGCAAGGTAACTGATAAGAACAGATTTTTTTTTTTTTTTTTTCCTTTGTCCGGGGCGTCATTTCTGGTTCAGATACATCAATCGTCACCTTCCACAACACCCTTTTTGCTCGTCAGTCGTTGGTAACAAACTTGGCAAGAAGTGCGCAAGCTATCCCGTTGACCTTTAACCTGTGAAGGGAAAAGGTCACGTTAGTCAAATACATACAGTAAATATTTACATTTACTCTACCTGTCTTCATCTTCCCTTTCCTCTCTCCCGTTGCCAGACTGGTTCCTGGATTGAAGGGAAGAAAAGAAGAAAAACAGTTTAGTGGCCACTCTGGCCCCCCCCCCCCCCCCCCTTTAAGGGTTTGGGGACCCCTTTAAGGGTTTGGGGACCCCTTTGGGTCCGCTGTTGTCGCCGTCGTTGCCTAAGCCTTCCAGGGCCCCCCCGTGCAAGGGTACAAAGGGACCCCTTTGGGTCCTCAGGTTTCGTCGTCGCTGTCTCCATCTGATCTGTCCAGTGCTGCGTAGTCTCTCAGGAGGCTGTGGATCATCTTACGGCATGCCAGGGTCGATGTCTCCTTTTTCCCTACTACCAGGCGGTTTCTGGAAAACAAAAGAACATCTTTAAAACAGCACAGGAGCCTCCAGCAACCCCGGAGGTCTTCTAGTGCATGTGTACCTGGGAACAGTCCATACATCACAGAGTCAGCAGTGATGCAGGTCGTAGGTATCCAGACCCTAAGCTCCGTGTCTAGGGCCTTCAGCAGGTCCTGCGCGTACGTGCACTCCCAGAAGAGATGTTATGTTGTTTCGTCCACGGTGCACCCTCTCGGGCAGGACTTGTATCGGTTGAGCCCCCTTGCGTGCATGAAGGCTCTCACGGGAAGTCCCCCTTGTATGGCCATCCAGGCGATGTCCTTGTGTTGGTTTGTCAGGTGCTTGGATGCGACGTTTCCCCACACGTGGTCTGCTGTGCCTGAGGGGAGGGCGCTGATCGGCTCACTGATCTCCCTTGCACGTATCAGGCGTTGGAGAAGTTTTGGAGTCCACATGACGGGGCGAACTGCCACACAGTCATACTCTCGCACAAACTTTTCCGCTTCCTTGTAGAACCACGGGGTCTCCCAGTTGTACGGGACGGCACTCACCCACTATGCCCATCCAAGGAGCCTCCACGTTGGCAGCAGGAAGAAGCGTGCCATCAGAAAGCCGGCATGGCTCTCATCTTTGGACCTCAGGGTGTTCCTTACGCAGTGGCACACGAAGGTCCCTTTCAGGATGGTTGCGATGTCTGGCACTCCTTTGCCTCCCTTGTCGTGGGTCTTGAACATCACCGCCCTCTTCACTCTGTCCATCTTCGAGTTCCAGATGAAGTAGAAGATCATTCTCGTGATGGCCTTAGCTGTTCTTGTCTCCACTTGCCATACTTGAGCGGCGTACTGGAGCACTGGCAGTCTCGTTACGCAGGACCAAAGACTTCCCTTCGATCGTCAGCTTCCAGAGGCTCCAGAGTCCCAGCTTCTGCCTAGTCTTTGCTAGTCTTTCCTCCCAGGTCTTCTCCGCTGCACCGTCTCCGCCGAACCAGACTCCAAGGATCTTCATGAAGTCCTGCTTAATGGGGAATGGCAGTGGGTCTCGGGTCGGGGTCCAGTGTCCGAAGAGCAGGGTTTCTGACTTGGCGCTGTTGATCTTTGCTCCAGACGCCTTCCCAAACTCGATACAAGTCTTCTCCAGCTCCTTCACAGACGGTCCGTCTGCGCAGAATACGGAGACGTCGTCCATGTAGAGGGAGCACTTCACTTCTCCTCGTCCTCCGCTCCCTGGTACCTTCACTCCTCTGATGTTCCTGTTCTGCCGAATGCGCTCGGCGAGGAGTTCGATCACACAGATGAACAGGAGGGGGGAGAGCGGGCAGCCCTGCCTCACCCCCGACAGGACGGGGAACGGATCGGTTCTCTAGCCATTTACCAATGCCGTGCTGGAGATGTCTCTATACATTGTTTTCACCACGTCACAGAAGAAGTCACCCAGTCCCAGAGCTCTGAGTGTCCGGTCCATGAACTCATGGGAGACGCGGTCGAACGCCTTTTCCTGGTCCAGGCTGACCAAGGCCGTCCGGACCTTGCGGCCCTTGACGTACTCGATCGTGTCCCGGACCAGGGCCAGACTGTCCGTGATCTGCCGTCCCGGTATCCCACAGGACTGGTCAGGGTGGACTATCTTCTCTATTACTTTCTTTAGGCGGTTGGCCATCACCTTTGCGAGAATCTTGTAGTCCACATTGAGGAGAGAGATGGGCCTCCAGTTCTTAAGGTCTTCTCTCTCTTCCCCCTTCTGCTTGTACAAGAGTGTTATCATACCCTCACGCAGGGATTGCGGCATACTACCCTTGCCCACCACTTCCTCGTAGAGGTCCAGCAAGTCCGGTCCGATCAGATCCCACAGTTCGACATAAAGTTCCACTGGGAGACCGTAGTTTCCGGCCGTCTTGCCTCTCTTGGAGGTCGTAGCGGCCAAGTGCAGCTCTTCCAGGGTGAAGGGCGTGTTCAAGCCCTCTCTCTCTTCCGGACCCAGTGTCTTCGAGATCCCCCCTAGGAAACTGTCTGCCTGGTCTCTCTCTGACGACTTTGGTGAGTAGAGTTCGCCGTAAAAGTCTGTAACGACTTTCATGACTTCCTCCTTCTCCCCTTGAAGGTTGCCCTCCGAGTCCCGAAGCTCAACCAGCGGTGTGTGGGTCAAGTGAAGTTTCTTGAAGAAGAACGAGTTGCATTTCTCGTCTTTCTCTAGGTTCTCGGTTTTGGTCCGGAAGATGGTTTTCTTGGATTCCACCCTAAAGTGCTCTGCGAGCTCTTTTTGGGTTTCCTCCAAGTAGTCACCCAAGTCCCATCCCCCAAGCTCGAGTCCGTAGAGTTGCTGCAGTTTGCTCTGCAGTTTCCTGAACGTCCTCTTCGTTTCCCGTGCAGCAGCTCTGCTTGCATCCTGGAAGAAGCTTCGGAACCTGTCCTTCACCCATTCCCACCACTCGCTGGCGGAGTGAAAGAGGTCCTTCATGTCCCTTTACTCTATGTACGCGGTTCTGAGGTTCGCCACTAACTCCTCGTTTTCCAACAAAGAGCAGTTCAGTTTCCACGATCCTGGTCCCGTGGGGCACTTCCCTGTAAGTTCCCCCTCGAAACTGACTGCTCTGTGGTCAGAGAAGTGGACGGCGACCATGGAGCTTCGCCCAGGCTTTACTGTTGGGGAGGTGAATAGGAAGTCGATCCGTGAACGCACGGGTCCGTCCGGCCTACTCCAGGATAACTTCCTGGCGTTCGGTCCCATGCACCCGATGGCATCATGGAGGGACGCCTCGCCTATCATCTCCACCAACAGCCTGGACGTTACGTCCATCCATGCAGAGCCAGACCCACTGCGTCCATCCGGCTCTACTATGCAGTTGAAATCACCACCCATCAGAATGGTTCTGGAGGTCACGAGTTGCATCCTGAGCACCCTGAACGTCTCAAGTCGCTCATTCTTCTCCGGGGGGGCATAGACGTTTATGAGCCTAACGGGCTCACCAGCCCACGAGCCGTCCACGACCAGCACTCTGCCGTTGACCTTCTCGGTGACCTTGTCCACGGTGAAATGCCTTCCCCTGATTAGAATGGCCACTCCAGACGATTTGCAGTCGTTTCCTCCAGACCAGAAAGATGGACCGTGCGTCCACTGCCGTTCGAGCTGGCTGTACGACTGGGTGTACGGAATCCCGCATTCCTGCAGAAAGCAGCTATCTCGGTTCTGGGTGGCCAGGAAGCGCAACGTGCCGACCCGCCTGACCTGATCATTCATGCTTCTGACGTTTAGGGTGAACAACGATATCGCCATTGTCTCCGCGCTATGGTTCAGTATCTGGTTTCGAACCCACTGGGGATGAAGGCCCTCGGGTGCTTCACTTGGGTCCTGGACCCCATGTTGGTTCTGCTCTCCCCTTTCCTCCGGGCCATGCTCGGTGCTCTCAATGGACACTTCTGTTCCTACTTCCGGGGTCCATTGGACTGTTTCCGGTGGTGGTGTCACCATGGAGAGGTGATGGTGGAGTTCTTGGAGGACCGATTGGATCTCCACTAACTCCTTGTCTTCCTCTTCTTCCATCTCTGCATTGTTGCTTTCGGTGTCGCTCACGAGGATGTCGGCGTAGTCCTCCTCTTCATCGGTGGTGCCTGCTGTGTTCACCTTCTTGCTGACCAGGAAGTCCTCCCTGGTTGGCAGCTTCCTTTTGTGGGTGCGAACTCCTTGGGGGGGGGGGGTTTCGGTGTTGTCCCCTCCTCCAGTGTCTCTGGTTTGGATCCGGGTTGCGGTGTTCCATGCGAGGCCGCCATCTGGATTCTGGCGCTGGTGCGTCTCTGCTCCTTCGCCTCCTCCCTGTCTTTAGTGGCTTTTTGGTGCAGCGTCTGGGATCGAACCTGGCTCCATGACTCCTGGAGCCCGTAGTCCTCGTCTCCGCTGCTGTCTTCGGGTTTCCCGTTCGTCTTCTTCTTATTCTTCTTCTTCCTCTCTTCTTTCCCTTTTGCCTTTGCAGAGTCTCCTCCCTCCGTCTCCACTTCCTTGTCCTCTTGTTCCGGCGCTGGGGTTGTTTCTGCTGGGCCTTCCTCTGGTGGGGTTCCTTGCGGTGCTCCGACCTTGGGGCCTTCCATGGGTTGGTGGACCACCTGGGGCGGTGCCGTCACAGTCGGTGGTGCTGATTCCTCCACTGCGGCTGGTCTCGCCTTGGGGTCCTCTGTGTTCTTTGTGCCTGCTCCTGTGGGTACCGGGTTCACTGGAGCTTGGCTTTCCTTGTCTCCCTTCCTGGGTGCTGCCGGTGTCTTGGCAGCCTCGTTTCTGGCTTCTGTCAGGAGGGTGTTCAGTCTTGCGTTGGCTGCTGGGGAGACCCTTGGTCTGGTGTGTCTCCAGGCCGGGTTCCATGTGGCGGCTGCTGCGTTACTCTTTGGCAGGTCAGACTTGGGGCATCGGTAGTAGGAGTGGCCCTCCCCTTTGCAGAGGTTGCAGATTCTGATCCCTTTGCATGTGCCTGCTTCTTGTCCAGACAGCTTACAGATCCTGCAAAACATCTTTGGGCAGTCTTTGCCGGCGTGTCACACTCCTTCGCACTTTCTGCAGGTGAAAGGTTGTCCTGGGTATCGGATCTTCCCTTCGTCTGCGCCTGGGTAGAAGGTCGCAGGTGGGTGTTTCAACCCGTCCCTCCCTTTAGTATCTTTGTGGAGGTCGATGGTCGCTCGCCAGGTCGTATTCAAGACTCCGTAGGCATCCCTGACCTTTGTAGGTCCCGTCTGGATGGTGCCGTTCCTCCTGAGGAGTGATGCGATGTCCTTGTCTGGGATGTGTGGGTTGGTCATCTCGACCGTCACCCTCTTCTCTGAGGTCTCCGGCTTGCCGCCGGGTTTACCGCTTTTGCCTTGGATCCTCCGCCTGGATACCTGGGGTGTCTCCCGGCAGACCACAATGGTCTGCAGTGCAAAGAAATACTGTCCAGTCACTCCCTAGAGCTAAGGCAGGGTTATAGGTGTTGCCACCTAAGCATATATCCCGTTGCCAGAGGTCTGGGTACTGTACAGGCTTGTGAAGGGTGTTTGGAGGTTTTTTAGGCCTCCAGCATTAGTCCACCTAAACGGCAGGAAAGAGAGAGTGATAGAGCGTAACGTTACCTAAGCTCTAACGCTGACGACAGGTCCTTGGGGGGGGTACTGTTTTGTGTTCCTAATGAACAAACAGACACCAGCACTCTGGTGTCCCACCTCCGGCTTAATTAAAAGCGCGTCGGGCCGTCGCGAAAATTTGCATAAATTTGCTTCTCGACGTTTTGGCTAAGATCAAGTGTAGTATCTGTTCTTATCAGTTTGAAAGCGCAATTTTGCGCTAGTAAAATTTGATTTGGACAGTGCTATGACTTTGACGTGAATAAATTTGCTTTATGCAAATTTATGCAAATTTTCGCGACTGATAAGAACAGATTTTTGTTTTAAAAACCTTTTATTATTGAAGGTAAATATACAGAGTATTTTACAGACAATACTTTGTTTGGCTGCGGTGTTACAAAGGCAGCGGGAGTTTGAGAAAGGTAGGCATTCACATGTAGAACCGATTTTATAAGTGCTAATCCATTTTGTACCCGGTGGCGGGGTATTATGGTGATGACTGCGTCATCCAGTGATCCATCGTTCTCAGTCTGTGTGGCGCCACAGAGCTCTATCCTGGGGTGTCCCATAGCGAGCATTACCAATGTGGGCCTATGTGAGTTCATATCACTGTCTTTAGGTGATCCATCTGGTCTTGCTGAAGCGGTGCCACAGAGCTCAAGCCTGGGGTGTCCCATAGCGAGCATTATCAATGTGGGCCCATGTGAGTTCATATCACTGTCTTTAGGTGATCCATCTGGTCTTGCCGAAGAGATGCCATAGAGCTCAAGCCTGGGGTGTCCCATAGCGAGCATCAACAATGTGAGCATATTTGGGTACATCTTGCTGTCCTCAGGTAACCCAACCTTTCCAGTCTGAGACATGCCACAGAGCTCGAGCCTGGGATGCCCCATAGCGAGCATCATCAATGTGGACATAGGTATAAATTTTGTCCATGCAAATGTTCCTGCAAGCGACAGGGTGCAGCGCTTTATGATTGAAGAGAAGGGCGTTGCGTGCTTCCCACAATGTTTCTTTGCCGCAGTTCAGGATGCGCCATGCTGTAAGGAGGTACGGCTCCGGCAGAGACCAGCCATACAGCACCATTTCAAAAGACAGACTGAATATGTGCAATGTTCTGGAGAAAAGGCTTTAACAAGGCCCAGAAGGCTCGGGCGTGTGCACATGCCCCAAACAGGTGGTAGACAGTCTCTTCATGTGGGCAGGAGTCCCTGGGGCACTGCCCAGAAGGTGCCAGCCTCCGGCGGTGCTGGAAAGCCTTTACCGGCAAACAGGCATGCGCACTGAGCCAGGCGAGGTCTCGTTGGCTATGGGCTAGGCTCCGATGGCCCACCAATTCCCAAACAGAGGAAGACTGCTGCTCCGAAAAGGGGCCCAGAAGGGCGGTTTGGTCTCGGTTCTCCAAGACCACCTTGAGCTGCTTTGCTTGGCGACAGGCCCCTGGGGGTAGGGTTTTAATGTCCAAAGTGTCCATGAAACTCAACAGAGCTGTATAATAAGCTGGTACATCTTCTGCAAAGGGGGTGAGGTTGGTGGCCTTAAACAAACCAACATGCCGGAAAGGAGCCCCTACATAATAATTAGCATATGAGGCTGCATGCGAGGGTGTGACCATCTCAATCCTAGTAACAGTGTGACAAAACATTTTGGACATTAGGCATCCCCTTCCCACCCTTCCGCCAGTGTTTACAGACTTTCGTGCGACTTAGCTTCTCCATTCGAGAACCCCACAGAAAAGTAAAAAGCATTTTAGTACATTTGGCTAAGGTGGGCGTGGGGGGAGGATACACCATAGCAAGGTACAGCATTAGGGGTAAGAGCACAGCTTTGATGATCAGCACTTTGCCTTCTAGTGTGAGCGTGCGTGTGGACCACAGAGCGATCTTTTTTTGAAATCTTACCATATGCCTCTTCCCAGTTCTGCTGAGTGGGCGCCTGTTCTGCGAATAGCACCCCTAGGAGTTTGATGGGGTCAGAGGTGACCGGTACCTGTAAAGTGGCCAACGTGTCCCGTGGGCCCATTTTCAAACATACACATTTATCCACGTTTAGACGTAACCCAGACACTTCTTGAAAAATGGAGGCTTGGGTGAGAGCCCTCTGGACGGATGGTGCGTCTGTGCAGAGAATAGTGACGTCGTCCATGTATGCCACTAGCTTTGCCTGAGTGCCGGCTCCCCCTGGCACAAAGACCCCGTGGATAATCTTGTCCTTCCTCAGATGGCAGAGGAAGGGCTCCAAGGCACAAACGAATAGGGCGGGAGACAGTGGGCATTCTTGGTGGACCCCAGACAGTATGGGGAATGGACGTGTATGATGCCCATTAATACTCACCACACAATTAGCTGTGGCATATATAGTGCGTAACATGGATAGTACCGCTTTGGGTACCTTGAGGCGTTGTAAAGCTGCAAAGAGAAAAGCGTGAGGCACTCTATCAAAGGCTTTCTGGAAATCTAAGCTCAGGACACCCAGTGACAGGTGTCGCTCTGCATAGTAATGTATCACATCTCTGAGGGTGGTCAGGCTATCCACAATGGACCGGCCTTTCACAGCACATGTTTGGTCGCCATGCAGAATAAAGCCTAGGATATTGCGGAATCTGCGCGCTAATAACTTGGAGACTAATTTATAGTCGGTGTTAACTAGAGATAGGCCTCCAGTTCTACAAGGAGGTCACATCCCCTTTCTTGTAAAGTAGCACAATGATGCCTGCGGAGAACTCTGATGTAAAGCTGTTCAGGGAAAAGGCAGAGGCTATCATGTTCATAAAATCGCCACAGAGAAGGTCCCAAAATGTTTGATAGAATTTCCAAGGCAGACCATCAGAGCCTGGACTAGACCTGGGAGGCGCTGTGCTCAATGCTGCAAGGAATTCTTCACCCGTGAAAGGACTTTCCAGGTATTCCTGTTGTTCCCTGTTGAGGCCCACATCTGCTGCCTTGCAACATGAGTCCATACCTGAAAGTGAAGGGGGGTTAACAGGTGCAGCATACAAGTCTTTGTAGAAAGCACGGGCAATGTTCTGACATGCTGAGACCCCATGTTGACTTACACCATCGGCGTCTTGGAGGGTGGTAAGCAATGGTGTGAGCTTTGTGCCTTCTTAAAAAAGGAGGTACACTTCTCATCTTCCCTGAAATGTTTCACTCGTGATTGGAACATTATAGCTTTACTTTTATTTGCCAACCATGCGGACATTTCTTGCTTGATTGCGCGCACATCCTCCACCACATTCTTCCCCGCCGCCCCCAATTGTTGAACCAATACCAGGTGATTCTGGCGGGAGCGAAATTCCTTCCATTCCGCTTGGCGCAACAAGCGCCCTTGTATCTGGAAAAACAACCTTGTTCTTGTTTTTACCCACTTCCACCATTGGTAGAGGGAAGGGAATCGGGACTTTAATGCAGACCATTTAGTGTATTGATTTCGATACTTGGCATTGATGGCAGGGTTACGCAAAAGGTGGGTGCCAAGTTTCCGGGTTCTTTTGCTGGTGTTGCAGGGTATTTACAGTAACACATAACAACTGATGGTCTGAAAAGGGCACCCGCTCCAGTGAGCAGGAAGGGGTTTCAAGCGCTTTGGAAGCAAAAACATAGTCCAGCCGTGACCTAACTGCCCCATGATCTGCCTCCCAGGTAAAACCTGTGCCTGGTGGGAAGCAGTGCCTATAGGTATCATACATACTTAGGTCTTTCACCATTCTTGTAAGAAGATGAGAAGTGTTGTCCAAAGTATAGCTAGACGCCAGCCCTTGCCGGTCTTTAGTGTGCAATATGCAGTTGAAGTCTCCTACCAGGAGTAAGGGGGTGGCACCTGTGAGGAAAGGCTTTATTAGGTTAAACAGTTCTGCTCGGGCCTGTTTGTGTGGGGATGCATACACATTGCATACCCGGAGTGGTATACCGTCCATCAAAAGGGAGAGCAAAACCGCTCGCCCAGGGTCCAGTACTCTCTCTTCGGTTATCTGCCAATGTCTGCGCTGGAATAGCACTGCTACTCCATCACTTTTTCCAGGGCCTCCAGACCAGACTGATGGGCCCGCGGGCCAGAGAGCTTGTAGCGATTTGTAGCGGGGCTGGAAGGGTATGTGACATTCCTGCAAACAAAGACTATCCGCCTGCACATTTTTACAATAATCAAGCACCATTTCTCTCGTGAGAGTTGTACTCATGCCCCTCACATTGCAGGAAGCAATAGTGACTGCCATTAGAACATAAGTAAGGAGAATAACAACCATGGTTACTAATGAGGAGAGGTCACCTGTGATCCTGCCAGCGTGCCGGCCTGCGACACGAGGCCATCCTCCGAAGGGGGGTGCAAAACTTGTGTGAGTAGTGCTTCCAGATCCGGGGTGGCTGCTAGATCCGGGGTCTGGCTACTGGAGGGTACAATCTCCTGTGCTACATCTAAATCTAGATCTAGGAAACCCTCCTCGGAGTCCGAGAGGGGCGCATACCTGTTCCCCCTGGAGCTCCTGTCAAGGGAGGATACACGCCTGCGCGTTTTAACAGAGGAGACCCGAGTATTCGGGTTTTTCATGTCTCTGCACTTGCGTTTGTTGGATGCGCACATTGTCCAACCACTATGTTCCATACTTGTACCGTCTTCTTTCCTTACCACTCGTACTGGGGGCACACCTTTGCACGCCACAGTCAGTCGCATGTCGCGCACCACTCGTTCAACAGCGCCATCCACACCTTCCGTTACGCTCTCTGCCACCACACCAGGACTGCTTGCATCTGGGACTGGCACTTGAGAAGGACCAGGGTAGGGAGGGAAATTCATTGCAGCAGATGTTGTCCCCGCGGCTGGAGGGGAGGGGTGGGGTTTCTCTGTACGGGCACCCTACGCGCCATTGCAACCTTTTGGAGATGCGCTGCTTCTGCCTGGTCTGCTAACTCTTCCGCACTGGGGCCTGGCTCTACCTCATCCTCCACATTATCCCATGCGCCAAGACGTGATTCAGGGGTTTCCTCAACAGGTGCCACTTCGCTCTCAGGGTCATCAAGCCTTCTACCCCTGCGTATCTCAATACCATCCACCACACCCACCACCTCTGATTCGGGGGGGTCTTTCCTAGACTGGGATGTTGCGGGGTCAGCTGGTTCTGCTTCCGAGCTCGGCGCTGGCGCTGCGTGCGAGGGGGTTTGGCTAGGGCCACCTGCCGCCGAGGCATAGGAAAACTTTTTCCTAGGGCACACTCTAAATAAATGCTGTTCACTGCCACATAGGTTACACTTTTTTGGTACTGTACACTCCTGCGCTTTGTGCTCTAGACTTCCACAGTTGCGGCAGGCCTGCCCGGAACACTGTTCTTTTGCGTGTCCGAACTGGTGACACGTTCTGCAGAAGAGCGGTTACCCTGAATACACTAAAAAACCTTTGTTTGCACCCAGGGTGAAAGTCTGGGGGGGATGTGCCAAGCCCCGTACACCATCTGGATCTTCTTTAAAGGTGACTAAATATTTTCGTTTTCCGTTCCAGATGCCGCACATGTTCTTAATCTTTTGGCCTCCTTTAATTGAGGCGCAGTACCTGGACAGGAAAATGTCAATAAACCGTGGGTCTGTATAAGGGTTGTACATGTGAACAATTAGTACCACATCTTTAGGGGCAAATAGAGGGGTGAACCTAATCCCATCAAACACCCCCTGACCTCTGCGCTCCTCTGCGATGCGCAAAACCTCTTTACAGACAGATTCGCTGGAGAAAGTAACATCAAACAGGCCCCTCTGGGAAAAATCCTGCACACATTCTATTGCCCGTTCAGAAATTGCACATTCCTTTTTAAGCACTTCATCCACCAAAAATATAACATTTTTTTCCTTCCGGAAATCTTCATTTAAGTCTATCCGCACTGTGTTCGGTATACAATCATTTCTATTAGCCCCCGCTGTTGTGGAAAAAGTGGCCATAGTGCCACAAAATGTCTAGGCGCTTGTTCTCAGGGCCCGCTAGGCCCGTAATTATACAAGGGAGGAGAAACGATAGTGTAAATACAAAGGCAAAGTCTCAAGCAGGAGGCGCGGCCAGGCAAGAGCAGAGGCAGCCGCCACTGCGCCTGCTTGAGGTCGCGCCCCCCTTCCCAGCCAGAAATGAAGGAGGAATAGAGCCAAGGCTAGAGAGAGAGGGGGCCGCGGCCGGGGGAGCGTCTATTTCTCTGCTCCGGGCCTCGCCTCCCCTCCCCGGGAATGCGCCAGTACAGTCAGGATCAGTAAAGCGCCCTGGGATATGGGGCCTCCCCGGAGCAGCTGGCTTACCTCCGGGAAGAAGGTTGCAACAATGTTTCAAAGGCGCCTGCCGGGAGTCGATGTCAGGTGCTTCGTAAAGGCGACATGTGCTGCGGGGGATCTGCCCCCGCTCTCTCCTTACAAGTTCTTCGGTGCAGGCGAACAGCTTCACCTGGGGACGGCGGGAACCTGCTGACCAGCCGGGCAGCAGGTGCAGTGACGGTGCAGCCCAAACCCTTGGCCATAGGCCCGGGCCCTGGCAGGGGCTGCGCAGGGGGTTCCTGATGCCTCCAGTCGTCGTCCAATCTCCCTGGCGTTTTTCCGTTCGGGAGTCGGGAACTCAGATACCCCTTGGCCTTAGGAAATGCAGCCTGGTCCCGGTCAAGCCAGGTGCCGCAGGCCCGGTCCTTCAGCCTCAGGGGAGTCCGACAGCAGCAGTGGTAGCCTGTCCTCCTTTCCCAGGGACGCAGCCTTGCCCCGGTCAAGCCAGGGAGCGAAGGCCCAGTCCCATAGGTCAGGCACGACAATCTGTGACCTGGTCAGTAACACCTTCCCCCTTAGTTGCGCAGCCTGGCTCCGGACATGCCAGAGTACGCAGGCCCAGCCTTTCAGGGTTCAGGCGTCCCCTCCCAACCTTTAGCAGAAGCAAGCTGGTAACTGATAAGAACAGATTTTTGTTTTGAAAACCTTTATTAATGTTAAAGGCACACATACAGGTAGGCTTTCCTGTTTTCAGTTTCTATTTTTGGTAAATTCTGGTGGGGTTTTTTCAGTGTTTTCAATAGCTTAAAAAAACAGTGGTTATCAGTGGTTACACATTTTTGTGCCATTTAACACTACAGAAACAGTGTTTTTCCGGTGTTTATGAAACACTTCGCTTTTATTATTGCATGCTTTCTGCACTGAAAACGCATGGTATATAGACAGCGTAAGTATAGTGTATGTGAGGTCCAAATTGTTTTTTTCAAATTAAACTTATTGTAGTACACCATACAATACTTCTTCAGTGAGCCTTTGGTCATGTGTGCTCGCTCTTTCCTTCCCATGTAAACTTCTGTGAAAAGGCCCTCTCAACATTGGCACTTGAGATTGGCAATGCCAAAACAGCCAGTACACAATGTGTTAACTCTGGCCACTGACATAGCTTTCCATGCCAATACTGGTTCACTTGAAGATTGCGATTTTCAGGGCAGGTTCTGCAACATTTGCACTGATCAGGGTGCTTATGCCCTCAGAGTTATTGAAGCGGTCAAAAATGAAGCAGCAGTTCTGAAAATAGAGGAAATCCCCCTTTACGGAAGGGAACTAGAACAGAGTACCACAGTGTGGTTTCATTGACTTCAAATGCCATTGGTGGTGAAGAGACATTTCTATGCATCATTGCAAGCCATTTCTCATACACTGTAAAATAAAAGTTCCTGAATTGCTCTTCATCATTGCTTTACTTACCAAGTGGCAAGCACTCTAACATGGAACATGTTGCAGTGCCAAAGTCACTAAAGGTGTTGCCAAGCCCTCTCTCAAGGAGATGTTTCACATCTATACCAATTATGCTGAACACTTGACAGACAAGGGTGTTTTCAGACTCAAGTTTTGTTATTATGTCCACTACAGCAGGTATGTTTTCCTTTAAAAATCTAAGAATGCAGTAGAGTGTACTTTTATCACATCACTATCAATATGTAACCAAACATTGTATTGACCCCTTCAGGAAGAAAACCAATTACTATTTCACTCCCTTTTCCCTTTTTTGAATGGCATTTAGTTTGTGGTTGTGCAGGTGTTTTTTCAGTGTTTATATGTTTTCACTGGTGAGGGCTATTTGTCTTTCAGTGGGGTTTTATCAGTTATTATAGGTTTAAACCTAAAACCGGACAGCCTACATACAGGTTATTGGTCACATTTTACAGAGAAATTGTACACTGTTCATATTTACAAGGAGAAAAAGGGGGGCCTCCCCACAGTACATCAACGCTTACATGTAGCAAACTGAAAGTATCAGAGGAAGGCAGTACAAAGTGCCAAACCAGTCTCTGTCTGGTGGTGGGGCCAAAGTCCACCCACTGTCGGAATCGCATCGTCCTCCGGTTGAGGAGCGCCACAGAGCTCAAGCCTATTGCGAGCATCGCCAATGTGGGCTCTCGTAGAGAGTTCATTGCAGCGAGGCTGCCGGTCGCCATTATTCGGTGTTGCATCTGGTTCGACTGAGACGTGCCACAAAGCTCAAGCCAGGGGCTATCCCTAGCGAGCATCGACAATGTGGACACATACGCACTTACATAGTTCATCCAGGTGGAGAAGTTCGCTGCCATCTTTAGGTGACCCAGCCTTTCCAGTCCATGAAATGCCACAAAGCTCGAGCCTGGGGGACCCCATATCGCGCCCCATCTATGTGCACATACGTGTGCATTTTGTCCATGCAAATGTTCCTGCATGCCGCAGGGTGCAGTGCCTTGTGATTGAAGAGGAGCGCATTGCGAGCCTCCCAGAGTGTCTCTTTACCACAGTTCAGGATGCGCCATGCCGTCAGGAGGTAAGGTTCTGGCAAAGTCCACCCATATAGCACCATTTCAAAAGTCAGGGTGGGAACATGGGCTGCAGGAAAGGTAGCATGAGGGCCCAGAAAGCACGGGCGTGGGTGCATGCCCAAAATAGGTGATTGATGGTCTCCGCATGGAGGCAGGAGTCTCTCGGGCACTGCTCCGAGGGGTCCAGGCCCCTGCGGTGTTGGAAGGCCTTTAATGGTAGACAGGCGTGTGCGCTGAGCCAGGCGAGGTCCCGCTGGCTGTGAGACAAACTGCGGTGACCCACCAGCTCCCAGACGGGAGAAGACTGCTGCTCCGAGAAAGGACCCAAGAGGGTGACTTGTTCCAGATTTTCTAGAACAGGCTTGAGTTGCTTCGCACGGCGACAGGCCGCAGGCGGAATAGTTTCAAAGTTCAAAGTGTCCATAAATTTCAACAAAGCCTCATAATAAGTGGGAACAGTTTGTGCACATGGGGTGAGGTTGGTGGGATTGTACAAACCAACATGTCTGAATTGGGCCCCCACATAGTACTTAACAAAAGAAGCTGCATGTGAGTGTGTTCCCATGTCGAGTCTGGCGACTGTGTGACAGAAGACTTTGGATAGCAGAAAAGTATACACATTAGGCATGCCCTTCCCTCCCTTCTTCCAAGTTTTACATACTTTTATTCAGCTCAATTTCTCCATCCTTGAACCCCACAAAAAGGTAAAGAGCAGTTTGGTGCATTTAGCCAAAACGGGCGCGGGAGGGGGGTACACCATAGCAAGATATAACATCAGTGGTAATAGTACAGCTTTTACAATTAACACTTTTCCTTCCAGTGTAAGCTTACGCGTGGACCAAAGGGCGATCTTCGCCATCTTACCATAGACTTCATCCCAATTTCGGTGAATTGGCGCCTGCTCTGCAAAGAAAACCCCCAGGCGTTTAATGGGGTCAGTGGTGACTGGTACCTGCAGGGCGGTCAGATTGTCCCAAGGACCCATTTTCAAGCATATGCATTTATCCACATTCAATCGTAGCCCAGAGACCTCCTGGAAGATGAACGCTTGGGTGAGGGTTCTGCGGACTGATGCAGCGTCCGTGCATAGGATAGTAACATCATCCAAGTACGCCACCAGTTTTGCCTGTGTGCCAGCCCCTCCCGGTACAAAGACCCCATGAATGATTTTGTCTTTCCTTAGATGGCACAGGAAGGGTTCTAATGCGCAAACAAATAGAGCTGGTGAGAGGGGGCAGCCCTGGCACACTCCGGATAGTATGGAGAACGGCTGGGTGTGATAGCCATTGATACTAACCACACTGTTTGCTTGTGCGTACAAAGTGCGTAACATGGTTATGACCGAATCAGGCACCCTGAGGCGGTCCAGAGCAGCAAAGAGGAAAGTATGAGACACCCTGTCGAATGCTTTCTGAAAGTCTAGACTCAGGATTCCAAGGGATGAGCGGTGGTCAGAATAGTACTGTAGGACATCTCTAAGAGTGGTGAGACTATCTACAATAGACCTTCCCTTTACAGCACATGTTTGGTCAGTGTGTAATATGAAACCCAGTATAGAGCGAAACCTGCGAGCTAACACCTTGGAGACCAGCTTGTAATCCACGTTGAGCAAGGAGATAGGCCTCCAGTTCTGTAAGGATGTCACCTCTCCCTTTTTGTAAAACAGCACAATGATACCGGCAGAGAACTCTGAAGTGAAACTATTTTGTGCAAAGGAAGAGGTCACCATTTCCATAAAATCATTACAAATGAGGCCCCAGAAAGTTTTGTAGAACTCCCAGGGTAGCCCATCCGGGCCCGGGCTGTATCCGGGAGGCGCTGTGCTCAGTGCTGCTAGGAATTCCTCTCCGGTGAATGGGCCTCCTAGGAACTCCTGTTGTTCCCTATTCAGGCCCACATCTGCCGCCTGGCAATACAAGGTAATATCTGCAAGGGAAGGGGGGGTTAGTGGGTGCAGCATATAAATCTTTATATAAATCGCAGGCTATTTTCTGACAGGCAGAGACCCCCTGTTGACACACCCCGTTGACATCTTGGAGTGTGGTGAGCAGTGCGTGCGCACTCTGGGCTTTCTTAAAAAAGAAAGAGGTGCACTTCTCATCCTCTGTGAACTGCTTTACACGTGACTGAAAAATAATGGCCTTACTCTTTCTTTCCAGCCATGCAGACATGTCTTTTTTGATAGCTCTTACATCTTCTACTACATTTTTACCTGCTGCCCCCAATTGTTGTACCAGCACCAAATGGTTCTGCAGTGTCCTGAATTCCTTCCATTCCGCCTTGCGGTGTAGACGACCTTGTACCTGGAAAAACAAACGCGTTTTCGTCTTAACCCATTTCCACCACTGATACAAGGAGGGAAAACGTGGTTTTAAAGCAGCCCACCCACTTTACATATTGTTTACGGTATTTAGCAAAAATGTTTTGGTCTCGCAAAAGGTGTCCGCCCAGTTTCCAGGCCCCCGGGCCTTTTTGCGGGCTGTGTAGGGTGTCAACTGAGACTCGAAGGAGCTGATGATCAGAGAAAGGCACAGGTTCCAGTGTGCAGGAGGTGGAGTCCAAAGTCTTTGAAACAAAAACATAATCGAGTCTGGATCGGACTTTCCCGTGGTCGGCCTCCCAGGTGAAGCCAGTGCCTGGCGGGAAGCAGCGCCTAAAAGTATCATACATGCTCAGATCACTGATCAATTTGAGTAAATGTGAGGAAGCATCCAGTGTGTAGCCAGCTGCCTGCCCTTGGCGGTCTTTGGTGTGAAGAATGCAATTGAAATCACCCACTAATAGTAAAGGGGTTGCACCTGTAAAAAGGTTTAATGAGGTTAAACAGGTCTATTCGTGCCCGCTTGTGTGGGGGGGCGTACACATTGCACACCCGCAGTGGTATGCCATCTATTTGGAGAGAAAGCAGAACTGCCCGCCCAGGGTCTAGGACGCGCTCCTCAAGCACCTGCCAATGTCGACGCTGGAGCAGGACCACTATGCCATAATTTTTGCCCGGACCCCCGGACCAGATGGACGGCCCAGCAGGCCAGAGAGCTTTCAGTGAGTCGTAGCGGGGTCGGAAGGGTATGTGGCATTCCTGCAAACAAATAATATCAGCCTGTACATTTTTGCAAAAATCAAGTATCATGGATCTCGTGAGGGTAGTGTTCATTCCCCTCACATTGCAGGAGGCAATAGTAACTGCCATTAAAAGGTAGAAGAAAAGAGCGATAGCCATGACTACTTCTGTGGGAGCACGCTGCCAGCACCTTCCAGCACATTATCCTGTACCTCCAGACCTGCATCAGGGGGGGATTGTAGGGCGTGTGTTGGCAGCGCCTTCAGGTCGGGGGTTTCCTCTAGATCTGGGGCTTGGCTCTCCGGTGCCTCACCGGCGTCTGGCAGATCTAAGAAACCCTCTTCGGAGTCCGAGAGGGAAGAATATCTGTTCCCCTTGGAGCCCCTGTCGAGGGAGGAGACGCGTCTCCGCGTCTTGACAGAGGGGGTCTTAGCACTCGGGTGTTTCATGTCCCTGCACTTGCGCTTTTGGGATGTACATGTTTTCCATCCATTGTGTTCCATACTTTTACTCTCTTTGCACGCTACCACTCGCGCTGGGCCCCCAACTTTACTTGCCGCAGCCAATCGTATGTCACGCACCCCTCGTTCAACCGTGCTATCCAGACACTCCGTTACGCTTTCTGCCACTACACCAGGACTAGGTGCGGCTGGGGCGGGTACGTGGGCTGTACTAGGGTAGGGGGGGGAAAGCCGCTGCAGCAGATGCCAGCCCCACAGCTGGAGGGGGGGGGGGAGGTTTCCATGCACGGGCGGCCATACGCGCCAACGCCTTCTTTCTAAAGCGCGCTGCTTCTGCTTGCTCAGCCAATTCTTCCGCACTGGGGCCCACCGCTACATCCTCCTCATCCTCCATATCACTCCATTCATCAAGATGTGAGACAGGGTTTTCTTCCCCCAGGTGCCACCCCACCCTCGGGACCATCCGGTTCTCCACCTCTCCGGATCTCAATATTGTCTATCACTCCTACCACCTCTGAGTTGGCAGGGCTTGTGCCAGGTTGGGAGGTTGTGGGGTCAGCCGGTGGCTCCTCTGAGCCCGGTGCTGGCGCTGCGTGCGTGGGGGGTTGTTTTGAACCTCCTGCTGCAGAGGCATAGGAAAACTTCTTCCTAGGACACTTTTTAAACAGATGTTGCTCGCTACCACACAAATTACATTTTTTCGGCACTGTACATTCTGGCGCTCTGTGGTCTAGGCTTCCGCAGTTGCGACATGCCTGTCCGGAACACTGTTCTTTTGCGTGTCCGAACTGGTGGCACATTCTGCAATATAGCGGCTGCCCAGAGTAAACAAGAAAACCTTTATTTGCCCCAGGGTGAAAGTCTGGGGGGGGGGGTGCGCCACGCCTCGGACCCCATGTGGGTCATCTTTAAAGGAGACCAGGTACTTCCGCTTGCCGTTCCAAATCCCACACATTTTTTATTTTCTGCCCCGCCCCCCCCCCCCCTGGACCGTGGCGCTATATCTGGACAGAAAAACCTCAAAGCGGGGTCAGTGTAGGGATTATACATCTGAACAATGAGCACCTCATCCTTTGGGGCATACAAAGGGGTGAACCTAAGCCTTTCAAAGACATCCTGGCCCCTGCGTTCTGTGACAATGCGCAGGACATCCTTACAAATAGTCACTAGAAAAAGTAATATCAAACAACCCCCTTTGTGAGAAGTCCTGGACACATTCAATGGCTCGCTCAGATATTGTGCATTCTTTCTTAAGGACCTCCTCAACTAAATACAAAACATTTTTCTCTTTACGATACTCTTCAGTAATATCAATTCGGACTGTGTTAGGGATATAGTCAATCATCCGTGCAGCCCCTGCCATAGGTTGGAAAGTGGCCATGATGGTGATTAATAGCCCTGGGGCACTCCCCCACGGGCTGCCAGGCAGGTGGAAGCACTAGCGCAGGGCACAGAAATTACAAAACGGGGCTAGGTCCAGAAGGCGTAGCACAGAAGGGAAAAGGGCAGGCAGCCGCCACTGCGCCTGCTCTAATTCACGCCCCCTCTCCTTATGAAAACAGAAAGCAACACAGTCCCACTCGAGAGGAAGGGGCCGTGACTGGGGGGGCGGCAGGTTTGCAAAGCTCCGTGGCCCGCCCTCCCTCGAGAAAACTCCGGTACAGTTAGAGCAACGTGCGAAGGAGCAGGTGGCCTCAAAGAGGGGAAGCCGGCTTACCTCCGGGAAAGGAGATACAATGTTGCAAGTGGCTCCAGGCGGGAGCCGCTCCCGGGCGCTCTGTGCAGGCAGCAGGTGCTGCGGGGGAAGCAGCCCCCGCTCTCTCCTCTCTCCTCTGCTGATGCAGGTCTCGGTTTCTGCTCTCCTCCTCTAGCGCCGGTCAGCACTTTGCCGGGGGCCGGTGGGGGGGGGGGCCTCCAATGACCAGTCTAACAGGGGGCACAGTGGTATGTGGGCCCAGGCTCACACCGCAGCCTCGAGGAGCTGGAAGGGGGATCCAGGCGCTGATGACCTCCACAGAACTCGGTAAATCTTCGTGATCCTGGAAGAAGATGACCCTCAGTGTCAGGGGTTACAGCCTGGTACCGGTCAAGCCAGGTGCCGCAGGCCCGGCCCGTCCACGTCAGGAACACCCTGCAGAAATGACGCTAGTCTGCCCACCTTTCCCAGAAGCGCAGCCTTGCCCCGGTCAAGCCAGGGAGCGAAGGCCCAGCCCCTTATGTCCAGTCAAGCAAAAAGTGACCCTGGTCAGAGTACCGTCCCCCCTAGTAGCGCAGCCTGGCTCCGGACATGCCAGAGTACGCAGGCCCAGCCGTTCAGGGTTCAGGCGTCTCCTCCCAACCTTCAAGCAGGAACAAGCTGTAAACTGATAAGAACCGATTTTTTGTTTTGAAAACCTTTATTGAAGAGGTAAAGGCATATATACAAAGTTTTCAAAAAATCGGTACATGAATGTATAAACCAAAGAGATAAAGGAGAGTATTTACAATATATACAAAAAAATGACAAGGGAGAAATACAGAGATGTTGGGCAGGTCGAAGGGAGAAAGAGCAGCATGTTCAAAAAATGCAAAACATGTCCGTGGTTCAGGAGAGGCGGTCTGAATAGCCCGATGGCAATGCAAATGCAACAAAAGAAGGCAACAACAAAAGAAAGCAAAAAATACAAACAATACAATATATACATAAGTGTTCAAGTAACCCATCCTTTCCAGTTCTTAATTTGCCACAAAATTTTAGCATCCTCGAGTCCCATGGTGGCACGATCGACATGAACATATGTCATGAGTTTGTCCAAAAAGATTGCGGCAGTGTGTGGGGTCCATAGTTTTGTGAAGAAACAAAAAGAGGTTCCGTGTGTCCCACAAGGCTTCTTTAGCACAGTTCAAAAGTCTCCAGGCGGTGGGAGGACGTTGAGCAGAGATGGTTTGGCCAAAAAGAAGGGCGTAGAAAGTCAAGTTGGAAACACCGGCAATGTGCAAGAGAAAAGGTTGAAGTAAGGTCCAGAAAGCCTTGGCGTAAAAACAACCCCAGAGCAAATGATAAACAGTTTCCTCGTGGCCGCAGCTGGGCCGCGGGCAGACAGCCGTGGGGGCCAAACCTCTCCGATGTTGAAAAGTTTTCACAGGAAGGCATCCATGCGCCGCCATCCAAGCCAAGTCCCGTTGACTATGAGTAAGGTCCCTGTGGCCCACCATGTTCCAGACTCGCACAGATTGAGGTTCCGAGAGGATGCCCAAGCGAAGCGTGTGCTCCTGGATCCGCAGCTCGTTTTTCAGCAAAGTAGGATGAATGCAGACATCACGATCAAAAATATCAGTGTCCAGGGACTGCAAAAAAGAACAAAGTCCCTTATAGTAGGGCGGTGGTGTTGGAGCCAAGGGAGAAAGGTTGGAAGGAACATAAAGTCGAAAACGTAGCAGTGTGGCACCCAAAAAATATCGGGTAAAACAAGCCGGGACAGAAAGATTGGTAACATCGGTGCGGGAGACAACATAGCACAACATTTTAGAAAATAAAATGGAGGTGAGGTCAGGTAAGTTTTTACCCCCATTTTTCCAATGCCGACACACCTTGTCTCTGCTAAGCTTTTCCATGCGAGAGGACCACAAGAAGGTAAAAAGCATTTTCTGTATCTTCTGCAAAGTGTGACGTGGAGGAGGGAACACCATGGCGAGGTACAACAATAAGGGGTACAATACAGTTTTTATAACCAAAACTTTCCCCTCCAATGAGAGTTTGCGTAAGGACCAGAGAGAAAGCTTTTTCAATAGCTTAGCCTGAAGCTCCCTCCATTTGTGGGTGATGGACCCAGGACCGCCAAAGAAGACTCCCAAAATCTTCGTGGGTGCCGTGGTAACTGTGAGCGGCAACCGTGCCAGGCGATTCCAGGGACCTGTCGTCCAGCAAACACATTTCTCCATGTTCAAGCGTAAGCCGGAAACATCCTGAAAAAAAGAGGCTTGTAAAAGAGCCCTGCGCACGGAAGTGGGAGAGGCACATAAGATGGTGACATCATCCATGTAAGCTATGACTTTATGCTGCACCCCAAGACCCCCGGGGTCAAAAACCCCTTGAATGAGTGAGTCCTGGCGGAGTTTACACAAAAAGGGTTCGAGAGCACAAACAAAGAGGATGGGAGACATGGGACAACCTTGACGAACACCAGAGCAAATTGGAAAGGCAGGGGAAAAAAAACCATTAATATTAACCTGACTACTAGCATTGCGATAAAGAGTCCGGAGCATGGCAATAAAAGAAAGAGGAACATTCATTTTTTGCAAAACCAGAAAAAGAAAATCATGGGAGACATTGTCAAAAGCTTTGTGGAAATCTAGACTAAGAACCCCCAATGGGAGGGCATGATCCTGAGCGTACCAGAGAGTGTCCCGTAAAGTGACCAGACTATCCACAATAGTGCGATTCCTGATGGCACAAGTCTGGTCTTGTTGAACACAAACCTGCATAACTCCCCGCAGGCGGCGGGCAAGGATTTTGGTCACCAATTTGTAGTTAACATTCAATAGTGTGAGGGGTCTGTGGTAAATAAAATATCACGCTGTCATAATTTTTCAGATATCAATAAGATCATGCATAAAGCAAGAGGCTGAGTCTGTGGTATCAGATACATAAAGGGCTTTATTCCAATAACTCGAGTCAAAGGGAGAATATCTCCATCACCAAAAAGGATCTGGACGGGGCTGAAAAGTATTCTCAATATTCTCAAAACATTATTCACAGAGTACAGTATATATACATTTCTCAATTGTACGTAAGCAAGAGAGCAAGAGAGAATGAGATAAGAGCATGTGGGCGTGTAAGTAGGCGTGAAGGTGGGCGTCCATGTGGGCGTCCACTTGATGATAATGGGTAAATTGTCATGTGTGGGTGGATACCTGGAGATGATTTCGCAATGTCAGCAGAAATACTTGGCAGAGATGCGCGCGCAGCAGCATGACGTGTGATTGACGCGCAACTAGAGGGTGAAGGGGACTTGACATTTAGCTCTACATGTGGAGACAAAAAGTCTGGGGTTATGTCAACCTAATCCCAAATCATATCTAATATCCTATGTTTAAAGAACTATGTTATCCACAAGGGAAGGGCTCTCGGACAGAATCTATTCTATACTGACTGTGTGTGCGTGCACAAGCGTCTAAGTGTCTACACTAAATGCGAGGGGGTAGGAATATTCCATGGTAACAGGGCTATGAATTACTTGCATGAGGACAGAGAAGCCGGGCCTTTTGCTTGGTAACTGGAAGAATGTTTACTTAAACTACTAGGCAGGAATGCATCGGCTGAGGGGGAAGCAGATAATTCGAAGGTGAAATACAGTTCTTGGCAGAGAATAGGCTGATGTCAGGCTTCGTGAGCCGCGCAGAGAATGAGACAAAGTTCATGGTCACAGATGCAAGCTCAAGCTGAAGCTGTCAGAGGCAGAGAGCAGGGAAAGGCTTTGAGGACAGAATCGGGCCTACTTGCCTGAACTGTAAAAATGGAGTAACTTAGCCATATAAAGTCGGTGGCCTTTCATACTTAGGGATCGAATATCCAGCCCATTCATGGCGGATCTGACAGAGGACATGTTAACGGTGGACGCACATGTGTTTGCGTCTTCGAAACTGGAACTGGAGGGAACATACATGTACTTGTAACATGCATATAGAACCGTTGGGGTCCAAGATAGGGGACATAACTGGTCAGGAGAATCCACATTTCCACATTCCCTCCTTGTCCCCTACTTGCCCTTCAAGAGATATCAATCTTCATCAATCCATTGATCTGTTCATATAGCATCATTTGTTCTTCTTTCTTCTTCCGTGATCTTGAATGAAATCTTGGTGGTGGAATACACGATGTGGCACACAGACCACAGATCGCTGGTCCACATTGTAGACATAGACAGCAACTGAATAGTATGAGAAGGCCAATACCTAGGAAGGATAGGACCCTCCATCCAAAGGTAGATAATACACTCCAAAACCAACCGGACCAAGTCCAGGTGCCTGGATTCTGGTGTATCTGGCTTACAATCTTATGAAGGCGAGTTATGGCTTTATATACAGATGGCGAATTTTCTGGTATGAAAAATGCAATAGCTTGATCCGATGACCCTACAAGCTCCGCCCCTATCGGCCAGGATAACGTCAAGGACAAGACTATTTTGAAGCACAACAATCCGCATAGCAGACTGCTCTTCTGTTAAATTGCCTAAGGCGGGAATAGTTTCGTTCACTACTGCTTCAAGGGTTCTGGTTAATCTACGTATCAGCTTACTATTGGTAACTGTACCTATATAGGGAAAGAAACCTTTATTGAAATCTGTGTATTTTTCCCATGCTGTTTCAGTGTAATTGACAATTGGGAGATCTCTCTGCTGTCTATTGTGTACTAAATGAGTATTTCTATGAGAATCAGGAGGAGCTAGGAAAACAGGTGGTAGGAGGAATGCTATGTAACAGGTACCATCCCAATCTAGAGGTAGGCGTATATATGCGGTCTGGCCACATATAAAGTAGGAATGACGAGAAGCTCTAAATGTAGACTTGCCTTGATCACTGAATTTTATTACAGTGGTGCATTTACTATGGCCCATGTGTATGGAGCCATTCTTTCTTATACATAATTCCTCTTTTACTGGGAATACGGACATGGCGGGCAAGATTGGTGTAGCTTCAGATTCAACGTTCAGGATCATGAGGTTAAGTGTAAAATTACCTAATCCATATACTTCATTTCTTAGATCAGTTCCTGTTCTTTTGGGAAGTCCCTCCTTGTTAGGGTAGCAGACTTTAAGCAAAAACTAAATTCAGGTTTCCCCATACCCAGTTGTCTTGATAAACTGCGGAATTCGAATCTAGGGAATTAATCAAACTAAACCATGCTCCACAGGAGCCATTGTGTGTGAACGGATAGAGAATAAAGGGGCAAAACTCCCTTATAGTTCTGATAGGGGGGGAGTCGGCCACAGACCCAGCAGTCTGTAGCATTGCTAGTCTGATGTGAATGGTGCAGCATCTGAATAAAGGTATTGTTGCGTAAGGCAAGTCGATATGATAGCTCATAGGATGGCAGATCACTAAATGTGTGCTTTATGGTATCATTAGTGGAGGAGTGTAAAAGTGAGGCAATAGGAGGAAAAATAGCATGTAGTATTAAGCTGATACATATTATCGTGATGCTCTTAAGATATTGAAAAATTACAGTCACTATACATCTATTTGCTTCTTATCTAGCTCTCTTATTTTTGCTTTATGTTATTGTCCAAGATCTTATGCGAGCCAGAATACATGTTCAACCGCTTCACCACCTAGTGGACTTAATTGATCAAACGGGTTCTGACTTTTTGAATCAAGGTTTAGCTTTGTGGAAACTTCTGGGCATTCTCCTCTAGAAAATGTTGTTCAAAATCCAAGTTCAAAGTTTTTTTTCCTTTGTAAAAGAGTGGTGAAGGTGCACTTTGACTTTAACGGCCGTCCCCGTGGTCCAGAGCACTGACTTTGGCGCCTGTCATCCAGGAGCGATGGAGTATTCTTTGACCTGGGTGTTGTCAGGGAAGGCGGCAGCAACCTGCGAACAACAAGAGAGTAGTGCAGACATCAAGGAAGCCAGGTAATCTGTCAGCATGTTACTGTCAACATAAGTAATCTTTTAGGCATTGTAGTGCCCACATATTTTGGTGGTCTACCAAAGACCACTTCATAGGGAGATAAGCCTGTTCTAGAATGAGCTACCATTCGCATGTAAAAGAGGGCAACCGGCAGGGCTACCATCCAGTCTATACCTTTGTCTGCGCAAATTTTTAATGTCTGATTATGTCTTTCTACAAGGCCTGCTGCTTCAGGATGTCGCACACAATGGAATTTCCAGGTATACCCTAACAGAAGGGACACCTGCTTCATTAGTACCAGGACATATTTGTAACCTCTACATCTGTTTATTTGGATATAATCCATTTGGAGCACTTCAAAAGGGTGGTCAGGTGGATGGAATCCACCTTGTTCCATCGGAATGCCTTTACCTGCATTGAATTGGCAACAGATCATACATGTTCTGACCTTTTGTTTCGCTGCTGCACGCAGGTGCTTGTTGAACCATATATTCTGTAAGCTATCTATCATTGCTTTCTCTCCTAAGTGTGCAGGACTATGTGCGGTATTTATAATCACTTGTACCATGGTATCAGGAAGAAACCATGTGGATTTGCCCTTTGTCATCCAACCTTGATCAGTCAGTACCCCTCCTTGTTCCGATCATTTCTTTAATTCGTCTACAGTAGCATGTGTCTGAATGTCTTGTACATCCCTGGAAGGATCCCTAACTGTCATGGCTTTGGACAGTGATAGTATCTGTGATTTTGTCATGTCTAGTGGGGTCTGAGCTGTCTGTTTAGCAGTTCGGTCTGCCAGATCATTGCCTTGGGAAATGGTATTTGTGGCTCTAGTATGTGCTTTACATTTTAGGATAGCTATGGCTGTTGGTAAATGTATTGCTTCCAGTAGGGCTTGAATAAGGGGGCCATGCTGTATCTTGGCCCCATGAGAGGTCAAGAAACCTCTTTCTCGCCAGAAAATCGGTGTAAATGTTTACTCTCAGGTGCTTAGCTCTTATGCACGCTTGTGTCAGGGCGATGAGCTCTGCTGCTTGTGCTGACAATATGTCTATTCTTTTAGTCTCTATTATTACAGTATCAGCAGTCACTGCATATGCTGCCACTAATTCTCCCGCCCCTGTCCTCATGCATGAGCCGTCAACATATAGTGTTAGCTCGGGGTCTGGGAGTGCAACATCTGTCAAGTCTTGTCTTGGTTTAGTCACGGTATGTATTACTTCAACACAGTTGTGTGGTGAAACGCTTTCTGTACTGGAGGGCAAAAGGGTAGCAGGATTCAGTATGTTGCATCGTCTGATCTCTATGTGTGGTTGAAATAACGTTGGCTCATAATCCGTCAGTCTAGCTACAGTCAGGTGTTGTGTTTGTGTCCGGTTCAAGAGAACCTCTACTGCGTGTGGTACTTGTACTGTCAGAGGGTGGCCCAGCACTATCGAGTCACTTTGTCTTATGGCTAAGGCCGTTGCTGCAACTGATTTTAGGCACGCAGGCAAAGCCTGTGCTACTGGGTCTAATGTACTAGAAAGATAAGCACAGGGCTCGTGTTTTCCTGCATGATCTTGTGTTAGGACAGATAGTGCTGTTCCATCCCGCTCTGTCACAAAAACATAAACGATTTGTTGTAATCAGGGTTTGCTAAAACTGGTGCTTGACATAAAGCTCTCTTTAATTCTTCAAATGCCACAGTGTGTTCTTGTGTCCAAGGGAGGACTTTAGTAGAAGCTGTATTAGGGGCTTGGACTAATTCCCCTGAAAGATCACAATAAAACATGAGGAAAAGGGGAAAACACCATACCTATTTCCTTGGCTTAATTTCTAAGGGGGCTAATTTCTAAGGGGCTTAATTTCTTAAGGGGCTAGCGGGAAGCGAACCTCCTCAGGGGCCAGCAGAAAGCCAATATTCTCCTCCTTCCCCCCCTTTTTGACAGGAGGAAATCTGAAACAGATTTCACTGCTGTCAAACACTATCAAACCCTGTGTCTTGTCAACACTATTAATCCCTGTGTGTAGCTACTGGGCGTAAGCAAAATTATAGGAGATACACAGCGTATGTGAAACGGCGAGAAATCCTTCAAATTAATGTACAAACCTCATTGTGTTAGCTCATAAGCTGGCCAAATGACATCTCATATGCAAATGTCCCTATTACATGAACCTACACCAACCTGAAGTCAATATTAATGCTAGGAGGCCCTAATAGGAATGCTAAATTACCTAAATATTCGGAAAACCAAGTTTAAGAACAGTTGTTAATGTTGATAATTAATAATTTATCTGCTAAAGAAATCAGTCAATGTGCAATAATTTCCACCTATACAATAAATAGCCTAATTCAAAAACAAGTCAACTTTTGGGGCCACCACTCACAAGAATGAGCTTACTAAAGCAAACTTTAAAAAGGAAATCCTGTCAGATATTTTCTCATTACCCTAAATACCGAGCCTTATTTGTCACTCTGTGGTGGCAGTCCTTATTTAAAACAGGCCTTTCAAGAGTTAAAATACGAGTGCACAGATCATAATTGTTCCTTAATGTCCAATCTGGAAACATATGACCGAGGCTGCCTGTCTATAAGAGAAAGGCAGTTATGTGAAAAATATTTTAGTCTTGCATAGCCTTTTTCTTTTGTGTCATTCATCTCCAACACCAATTAGACATACACTGATAACGTGTTGTCTGCTATTTTGACAGCATGATAATGGTAATATCATGTCTGTGAAATTTAGTAATTGTGCCAAGCCATCAGTATACCGGGCACAGAAAGCATAGATAATTACACTAACATATATAAATGAGCAGCGATGCGTAATTACAGTACCTACAGCTCAGATGCGAACATTCTGGCCTGCTTAATTTGTCAGGCTTATAATCAATAACTTATTTACCTGCCCTATACAACCCCATCTGGCAGTGGGTCATCCCAATGATGACCGCGTCAAGTCTGACACACAGGATCAGCAACAATAATCAAAAAATGACGAACACACGAACCTGTCTCTTTTTTTTTTTTTTTTTTTTATAAAAATGTGCTATGCTTCTTTGTACACAATGTACCCTCATGTCCTAGTCGAAGATGCATCTCACATCTTTCCTCACAGACCCGTAACCACTGGATCATTTATCCAATGCAACTGGTGGCAGCTTGTGGCCACAATTCAAAAATGTCTGAATTTGAAAATCGTTTTTATATAGGCACATAGCCCTTAAAATTCCAAGCAAGAGCAACATTTTACTTTCTGACCAGAAGCAATATAACAATTGCTAAAAAATAAAACAAATCTTCTCCATAGACATTTCCTCGGGGCACTTGTTTTGCACAGAATAGAACAAGGGAATCTTTCTCGACTTACATTTCTCAGCTGCCCTGTCTTATCAGAGAAGTTAAAAATAGCCCCTCAGCGCGGCCTGAGCCTGGGCTGCCAGCCATCTTTTGTTTGTTTTTCCTACTCCTGGCCCCAAGGCTCTCCAGCTGCAGGCATTACACAGATGCGATGTCAGAGAAGCCTTCTAAGCAGTGCCCTGTTCTGCTCCTCTCATCGGCCCCCACCTATACTGGCTACAAGGTCAGAATCTGTCTCCGATTTCTGTATCACATTCTGCTCTACACGGCCCCCACCTTCTCCTCACTCTGAAGCTGTCAAAGACAAAAAGACTACTCAATTCCATAAAAACTGCAATAATTCGCTCAATTGAAAAATTATTTTTACATACAATTTGCACTCAGGGGGTCATAATCTTACCGACTTGACCCAGCACATTGGCTCACTGGACCATCAAGAACACAAACCTGTATTCATGAAAAATTTGCAAATTCGAAATACCCACAATTCTTTTTTCAAGCTAAACTTTTCACTAATTATTTTTCGTTAACACTTTGTACATTAGGGGTGTCATCAAATCACAGGAGTTGCTCCTTCTCTAGCTGCACCCCTCTCAATTTCCTATTGACAACGTAGTCAAATGTTGGACCATGTAAACACCAGCTATGCGCTGTTCATTTGGTGGGTGGCTCAAGAACCTTTGGGCTACTATGTAATTAATATATGTATTATAACTGGTCTTTTTACTGGGGCCACTCTTGCTGGGTCCTCTGAAAGGACGGGATAAATACCAGCAACGTCAGTATTTCTTTTTCTGTCAGCCTGCGCTCATTTTACCAGCTCAAATTCCTCCTGTAACATCTCATCCTTGGCTTTTCCAGACTCCAGTCCACTTCTCTCTGCTTCGTGAAACACTTACTCTGTCCTTCTATGTCACTCCGTGCGCCAAAAACTCAATGGCATCCTTCCAAGCTGGTCTACATTTTCTCTTTCATAAGAGTGTTTCGTTGTCCATCTACTTGTCCTGCTTTTACTCGTATACCTTCCTCAACTAACACGTTTTCTCGGGCTTTGTCTGAATCCTCCCTACTTTTCTCTTCTTTTCTGAGCGCTTACTCTGTGCGTCTATGCTATTCTTTACGCCATAATTCAACAGCGTCTTTCTGTGACTGTCTAGCTTTCCTCTTCCACAACTCTTCTTCGACTTTCATGATACATTCGGCATCCCAGGTCCCAGCTACGGGCCATCTCTGACTTTCTGGTAACTCTTTGGTGTAGTCCACCCATAGATCAAGGAATAATATGGCGTCTAAGCCATGCTTGTGATACATAAAGTGCCCTGTAGTGTCCCTAGGAGGAATAGGAACTGCTTCTTCAAGCACCCCTTTTCTAGTAGTAATCTGTCTTAACTTCGAAAAGAGCAGCCTATTGACAACTGATCTGATACTTAATCTTGAACACACTTAATACAAAAAGCACAACAATGAACAATCATTCATACCACAATATTTGAACACTTTAAACATTAAACATTAAACATTTTAACCTTTAAAAATGACCAACAATGATGACAGTCTGCATAACTAATCACCAAGCAGAATTCTTGACAATAACTAGATACTTCGGAATACTTGATATACTGCTAAACAGTACATATACACTGCTAAACAGTGCAGACCGGATTTGTGTACCCAAATCCGTCTTGACCGGCACAACCTATGTGCGCGTCAACACGCCTCCCTGGCGATGGTACTCACCGAGTAGCTCCTTGAAACGGAAGGCCTCAGAGAATGGACTGGACTCGACGACTGCGGACATCGGACCCTCTGGACATCGGGACTTTGAAAACCTGGTGGGCCTCTGTATACCTCGGACGCAGCTCTCTCGCAGGTGGGCTCTGGGTAGACAATCTGCGTTCCTCACCGCCTCGTATGGATGCCTGGTCGCAGTCTGTCCCCTTCGGTGGCCTGAGGGAGTTGGCGAGAAAACCCGCGACGTGCACGCTTGAAGTCCATCACGGCTATGGAAGGGGGCAAAACTGGACCTTCATCTCCGGCGTGTGGGGAAAGAGATTAAACTGTTCGGGCGCCATTCTGTGGTAAATAAAATATCACGCTGTCATAATTTTTCAGATATCAATAAGATCATGCATAAAGCAAGAGGCTGAGTCTGTGGTATCAGATACATAAAGGGCTTTATTCCAATAACTCGAGTCAAAGGGAGAATATCTCCATCACCAAAAAGGATCTGGACGGGGCTGAAAAGTATTCTCAATATTCTCAAAACATTATTCACAGAGTACAGTATATATACATTTCTCAATTGTACGTAAGCAAGAGAGCAAGAGAGAATGAGATAAGAGCATGTGGGCGTGTAAGTAGGCGTGAAGGTGGGCGTCCATGTGGGCGTCCACTTGATGATAATGGGTAAATTGTCATGTGTGGGTGGATACCTGGAGATGATTTCGCAATGTCAGCAGAAATACTTGGCAGAGATGCGCGCGCAGCAGCATGACGTGTGATTGACGCGCAACTAGAGGGTGAAGGGGACTTGACATTTAGCTCTACATGTGGAGACAAAAAGTCTGGGGTTATGTCAACCTAATCCCAAATCATATCTAATATCCTATGTTTAAAGAACTATGTTATCCACAAGGGAAGGGCTCTCGGACAGAATCTATTCTATACTGACTGTGTGTGCGTGCACAAGCGTCTAAGTGTCTACACTAAATGCGAGGGGGTAGGAATATTCCATGGTAACAGGGCTATGAATTACTTGCATGAGGACAGAGAAGCCGGGCCTTTTGCTTGGTAACTGGAAGAATGTTTACTTAAACTACTAGGCAGGAATGCATCGGCTGAGGGGGAAGCAGATAATTCGAAGGTGAAATACAGTTCTTGGCAGAGAATAGGCTGATGTCAGGCTTCGTGAGCCGCGCAGAGAATGAGACAAAGTTCATGGTCACAGATGCAAGCTCAAGCTGAAGCTGTCAGAGGCAGAGAGCAGGGAAAGGCTTTGAGGACAGAATCGGGCCTACTTGCCTGAACTGTAAAAATGGAGTAACTTAGCCATATAAAGTCGGTGGCCTTTCATACTTAGGGATCGAATATCCAGCCCATTCATGGCGGATCTGACAGAGGACATGTTAACGGTGGACGCACATGTGTTTGCGTCTTCGAAACTGGAACTGGAGGGAACATACATGTACTTGTAACATGCATATAGAACCGTTGGGGTCCAAGATAGGGGACATAACTGGTCAGGAGAATCCACATTTCCACAGGTCGCCAATTGGCGAGGGAGGTTTCATCACCCTTTTTATATAAGAGAGAGAGAACCCCAGCAGAGAAATCAGGAGAAAAGAAATTATGAGAAAAACCTTCCTGAATCATGGCGAGAAAATCAACACAGAACAAAACCCAAAACCTTCTGTAGAACTCCCATGTGAGGCCATCCAGGCCGGGGCTAGACCCCCTGGGAGAGGTGCGAAGGGCCAATAGGAAGTCTTCACCATCAAAAGGTTGTTCCAAAAGGGCCACCCGGGATGCATCCAGCCGTCCCTCTAGACCAGAACAATAGGTTTTTAAGTCCAGCAAAGAAGAGGGATTAGTGGGGGCAGCATGCAACCGGGAATAAGTCATAAGCAATCTGTTGACAATCTAGAACACCATGCTTAATATCGCCCTGAACATTTTGCAACTTAGTAAGCAAGTTGTGAGAGGTTTTCGCCTTCTTAAAAAGAAAAGGAAGTACATTTCTCATTGTCCTGATAACATTTGACACGAGAGTGAAAAACAACAGCCCTATTTTGACGTGTCAACCAGTCATTCATGGCTATAGTGACCAAACGAAGCTCTTCTTGAACATCCTTGCCGGCCTCTCTTAACTGATGGAGAAGGAGGAGACGCCTATGTAAGTTCTGAAAAGCGGCCCACTCCGACCTCCGTTTGAGACGGCCTTGCTCCTGAAAGAAAAGCTTAGAATTACTCTTCACCCAACACCACCATTGGTATTTATTGAGGAAATGAGGCTGTTTGGTCACCCAGACACGATAACGGGCAGCATACTTATCACAGAGAGCGTTATCTTGGAGAAGGTCATTGTTTAAACGCCAAAAACCCGGACCCCGGAGCCCAATCTCTAGGATAGCATGGTCCGAAAAAGGGACAGGTGTAAGGTTACATCTATCGGCACTCAGGGTTTTGGATGCGAAAGCAAAATGTAAGCGGGAGCGGGCATTCCCATGATCAGCAGTCCACGTAAAGCCAGTGCCTGGAGGATGGTGCTTCCTATAAATATCATAAAGATCTAAATCATGGATTAGGGACAACAACCGTTTGGAGGTGACATCTAAACAATAAGTACCCTGCGTGCCCTGGCGATCTTTATGATGGAGAATGCAGTTGAAATCTCCCATGAGGAGCGTAGGCGTGGCTCCCGTAAGAAAAGGCTTAAGAGTGTGAAACAGTTGTTCCCTCTCTGGTTTAGTGGCTGGAGCATAAACCACACACAATTTTAAAGGAAGGCCATCCATTACAAGGGACAGCAGGATGGCCCTCCCGGGCCACAGAATTTTTTCGTCCAGGATTTGCCAATGCTTGTTTTGAAAGAGAACCACTACCCCATCATTTTTGTTGGCGCCCCCAGACCAAGCCGAGTGCCCAGAACTCCAGAGGCGCTGAAAGGAAGAATACTTAGGTTGATAAGGAAGATAGCATTCTTGAAGGCAAATAACATCAAAAGAAGAGTTGTTAAAATAGTCCAAAACCATGGCGCAACGTAAGTCGGTCCCTAAACCCCTCACGTTGCAAGAGGCCAGGGAAAGGGCCATTATGAAAAAAAGAAAAGAGAGGGCCATAGTACGGTGCCTAAGAAGTAACTGACTGTTCCAAAGCATCCCCCGGGGAGGTGGAACCAGGATCCACGCTGGGGACGGTAGAGGCCGAGAAGAGAGCCTCCAGATCCGGGGTATCCTCTAAGTCAAGAGCGGGCTGAGCCGACAATTCCAGCACCTGAGCAACTTCCTGATAAGCCACCTCTGAATCAGAGAGGCAAAGGAGGGGGTCATATCGCCCCCCACCGGAAAAACGATCCAAAGAGGAAACGCGGCGTTTAGAGCGCAGAGAAGGCGTGGAACCATGGGTGGAGGAAGAAGCGCGGGATTTGCGCTTGTTAGTAGAATAAGTGGACCACCCACTATGATCCATATCCGGGAGTGGAGGTTCAGACCCTGCCAGGGGTGCCCCGTGAAAAACAGGAGAGGCAACAAGTGGTTTCCCTAGTTTTGTCAAACGTGGGGGCAGAAGGAAGGGTGGGGGAGATAACAGAGGGGTAAGTTTCAGGTACTTCCGTAGGCGTGGCAACAGATGAGGGAGCTGAAACCAGCACAGGAGTAGGGGTACCACAGACGCCGCCGGGGAGGAACCCGTGCGGCGGGCCTTCCGTGACAAAGCCGCAGCCTTGAGACGTAGCGTTTCAGCGTGCTCCTTTACATCGACATCCGTCGGGGGAGGCAGGGGGTCACTACTCTCAGGAGAAAGGTCCCACCCATAAGCCTCATCCGTCTCCTCTTCCTCAGCAGCTGGGGTAGAAGCGACGTCGCAACGCCGAATTTCAACACCAGCGATGATACCCAGGATCTCAGAGTCGGTGACTTCTGGGGCTGCAGCTGATCCGGGGGCCACCACAGGCGGAGGGTGAGAAAGGAGCTGGGGGCCCCATCCACTAGCTGCGGAAGCATAAGAGAATTTGCTCTTGGGGCAGGTTTTAAATAAATGGGCAGAGCTGCCACAGAGGTTACATTTTTTGGGAACTGCGCAGTCCTGTGCCTTGTGATCAACACCCCCACAATTGCGACATAGCATACCTGAGCACTGGTCTTTATGGTGGCCAAACTGGAGGCAGAGGCGACAAGAGGGGCTGCCCAGAGTACACCAGGAATCCCTTATTTGCCCCGAGGGAGAGAGACTGGGGAGGGTGCATCAGGCCACCTGTACCTGCAGGATCCTCCTTAAAAGTAACAACATATTTCCTTTTGCCATTCCATATGCCACAGACATTTTTAATTTTTTGCCCACCCCTAATGGTAGCACAATAGCGCGATAAAAAAACATCAATCAGCCTGTGATCAGTGAAAGGGTTGTACATATGGACTACTAAAACTACGTCTTTGGGAGCAGCCAGGGAGGTAACAGTGAGACCCTGAAAAAGGGGGGTATCCTGACGATGAGCGAAACATTTCATAAATTCTTTACAGATTGAATCACTAGCAAATGTGACATCAAATATGCCCCTGTTGGAAAAATCCTGAATACATTCAATAGCATGCATGGTTAATTTACATTCTTGTTTAAGAATAGTATCGACTAAAAAAAATCACATTTTTCTCTTTACGAACATCCTCACTCACTTCTACACGCACTGTATGTGGCACATAATCCAATCTCCCAAAAGAGCCCGCCATGCGGGGAAATTGAGCCATGGTTTTACCCGTGAAGGGCCAGGGGACAGGGGAAAACCACTACGAGACTGCAGTAAAATGCAGGTCAAGAGTAAAATGAAAGAAAAAAAACCTCGGGTGTGTTGACAAAAGCAAAGCACAGAAATCAGCAAGGCACAAATATCGAGTGGATGAAAGCTTGGAAAAGCGGCAAGAAAAGGGAAAGGAAACACGCATGCAAATGAGCTGTGCAATGCACTATGGGAGGCTGAAAGAGACGTGCCCCGGACTAAAAAAAAGAAACAAAAATAATGGGGGCAGGGAAAAGACACACCGGGGAGATGAAAAAGTCCGTGAAAAGGGCAAAAAGCCTGTAAAGTATGAACGCCAAGCAAAAGTGGTGATCAGAAGTATTTATTCCATATGCCAACACGGGGTCCAGGGGGAACGTCCTGGACGCAGGACAGCGTGTGTAGGTGGCAGGGTGATCAGCTGTCAACTGTCAACGGCAGCTGACGGCTGGTGACCTCACTAACTGTACGGGTGCCCAGAGGTGACACCCAAGTGCGCACGCAATACAGTGTCCGCGCAGGGACACAATAACAAAACACAACACATCTTCCTCCTTTGGAAAAGGTGGGGGAGAAGATGGGAGAACATTGAAAGAACTGGTTACGTGCAAACAAAATCTCTAAACCTGGTAGGTGGCCCTAACAGTCTTCCAGACCTACTGGTTGAAACGGGGTCAACATTACGTAGTCCTGGTAATGCAGGCAACATCCGTCTGACCCCTTCCTTGGTGGTGAGCAGTGTTGGTCTGTCAACATTTTCGGTACTCACTCTCTCTTCACGCCTACTAGCTGGTTTGTCCTCTGTGTTTACTTCACCATCAGTTTCCTCATCAGAAAAGCAAAGATGTTTCTGTTCCTTTTGGATGGTGCAAGAGTTGAGAAATGCCATACTCTACCATCAGTGAGCAGAGCAGAGTTGCAGTAGACTTCTTGTACTGTTAACGGAGGTGTGAACTTGTCCTGTCCTTTGGCAATGTGCCCACTTCTCTTTACTTTAACCACATCTCCTTCCTTTAGACTTACAGGTTTACTCCCGTGTTTTTTGTCATAATAGCCTTTAGCGGAAGCCTGCGACTGTCTGAGTTTTTGAAAAACCTGCGGAGCTGACCAGTCTATTCTCTTGCTTGTTCTTATCCAACCTACATTGTCTCTTGACAATGGGGTCCTACCACGCATCATTACAAAAGGACTGAGGCCAGTAGATTCACACGGGGTTATTCTGTACGCCCAAACAGTCTTTAGGATTTCCTGCTTCCAATCCAGATTGTTGCTGTTGGCTATCTGAATTACACCCTTTATGACTCTGTTAAATCGCTCCACTGCCCCATTGCCAGCAGGATGATACACCGACGTGGTCTTATGGACAATGCTATTCTTCTTGATGTAACTTTGGAACAGCTCAGAGGTAAATTGAGTGCAGTTATCGCTCACAATGTGTTTCGGTAAACCCTCCCGGGTGAAGGCCTCATCCATGAACTTCACGATGTTCTTAGATATCGGATCCTTAGTGAATCTCACTTCAGGCCATTTTGATAAGTGATCAATCATTACCAACACGTACCATTTTTCATGGTTGTCTTGAATGGGACCCATTACATCGATTCCCACTCTTTCCCATGGCATTCCCGGTATGGTTAATAGCTGCAAAGGAGGTCGGTAGGTCACTTGTGACTTGTCTGCGTTTACACTAGGCCTGGGCAAAAATTTCGTTCCGTTCGCGGAAATTGCGATAATTTGACATTTTTGCGTTCCGCGGAGAGCGCGAAAATGTCAAAAATTCCGGTTTCCGCAGCTTGGCGATAATTTGTTTCTTGCTCGCGCTGTAAAATGATACATTCTCGCGCGCGCGCGATCGCCTTACCTGAATCCCTGCGTTCGCCGACAAGTTTTCTTGATCCGGTCGCGTTCTCCATGAGATGTTGTATTGTTTTTAGCCATTTGCGCTGTCTCGCGACAGTTCGCGCCCGCAGTGACGTCATGCGTCGCGCGATCACGTCTTTCTTCTCGCGATCATGCACCGCGAGAACAACTCAAAACAAGATGGCCGCGCCCGCAAGCAGCCACATGGGTAAGTTGGCGACCCGCAACCATGCAGAAAATCGCGCGAACATGCCGGAAAAAAACTTCCGCATCTTCGCGATATTTCTGCTTGTTTGCGATAATTTTAAACATTCTCGCGATAATTTGCGAAGGTTAATTCCGCAAATTCCGCCCACCCCTAGTTTACACACAAGGTACATTCCCTTACCGTTCTTTCGATGTCCAAATTTATGCCAGGCCACCAGTACATTTCTTTTACTCTTCCTTTAGTTTTCACAATCCCTAAATGTCCCTCATGACACATCTTCAGTATTTTACCCCTGATTGTGCAAGGTGGAACATACTTTCCATTTCTTAAAATGAATTCGTCTTCATGTGATAATTCATTCTTTACTTCCCAGAACGTTTTTTTTTCATCAGTTAGTTTTGTTTTTTGCATCCAACCCGTCTTGATCATCTGTACAACATTGCTCAGTATTTCGTCTTCTTCCTGCTCCTTTAACCATTCCTCCCTGGTGATTCCGCCGGCTTGATCCAATACGCCAGCAATGGCACTTTCCTCCATTTTAATTTCTTCATCTTCACTTGCTTTATCTGCAGGCATCCTACTCAAAAAATCGGCTACAACATTCTTAACTCCAGGAACGTATTCCACTTCGTACATGAAATCGAATAAACGCACCGATAGTCTAGCCAGTCTAGAAGACGCAGTATATAAACCCTTTGTTGTTAGCACTTTCGTCAAAGGTTTATGATCCGTGCATAATGTCACCTTCCTGCCCTACACAAAATGTCTGAATCGTTCCAAGGCCCACACACAAGCTAAGGCCTCTCGTTCGATGACTGAAAAGTTTTCCTCGGCAGGGGTGAGTGAACGTGAGCAAACGCCACAGTATAGTCCTTTCCACTGGTGTCTTTTTGGGTCAACACTGCCCCCAGACCCTTGCTGCTGGCATCTGTGGTTACAAAGTTTTTCAAGGTAGAGTCAAATCCCTGAAGGGGAAGTGCGGTGCACAAGTCAACCTTCACACTTTTGAACTTTTCCTCACATTCTGCTGTCCACACAAATTTGTTTCTCATCTTAATGAGCTGTCTTAGTTCATGTGTTTTTTGTGAAAAGTTTTTTTATAAATTTGGAGTAAAATTCCACCATCCCCAAGAATGACCTCAGCTCATCCTTGTTGGTGGGGGTGGGTGACTCTTTAATCGCCAGTAGCAGCTCTCTCTTTGGACTGATGCCATCCCCTGTGATGCAATGACCAAGGTAATTAACAGATGTACACGCAAATTTGCATTTTCGGTACTCAGCAGTTAAACCTTTGTCCTCCAAAATGCGGAGTACTTGATGTACTCTTCTGTCGTGTTCCACCTTAGTCCTACCCATGACTAAGATGTCATCCTGGAATATTAGGATGTCTGGCACACCTTCAAATATGTTGTTCATGAGCCTCTGGAACATCGCGGCCGCAGATGCGAGGCCAAATGGAACACGTGTGAACCTATAACATCCAAATTGTATTACAAATGTCATTAGTTTCTTACTTTCACGGTGGAGTGGCACTTGGTGATAGGCCGACTTTAAGTCTATTGTTGAAAACCATTTTATTCCTTTTGTCGTTGCTAACATTTCATTTATCTTTGGGAGCGGGTATTGTTCTACTACTATACTTTTATTCAGGTCACAAAGGTCCACACAGCCTCATTTTACCATCAGCTCGTTTGGCAATCACCAAGGGTGCAACCCACTCTGATGCTTCCACTATCTCAATTATTCCCTCCTCAAGAAGTTTATCTAGTTGGTCTTTCACCTCTTTTCTTACAGTGAAGGGTATGTTTCTCACTTTATGCACCACCGGTGTATTTATTGGCTTAAGTCTTATTCTGTGTTGGTATCCCACCAATGCTCCTACTTTACCGCTGAAAATTTTAGGATACTCTTTCATAAGGGAACTTGCAGGATCATTGAGTTCCGTCACGCTCAGTACTGGGTCACTCTTTGTTGGATCTAACATTATACCCAAATTTCCCTGGTCTTTCCACCCCAAGACTGACGGACCCACCTTTGCAACATACAATTTTCCTGCGGTTTCTCTGCCTTTGAATTCAAATTTTAAGTCTCTGTATCCACAAACATCTATTCTCTCACCTGTGAAAGATTTTATGATTATATCTGGCCTCTTCAGATGACCTCCAATTTCATCTCTGAACTTTTCCAACCATACTTTCTCATTTATTATTGTGTAGGGCGACCCTGAGTCTGCAACGATGCTGATTTGTATTCCACCAATAGTCATATTACAAATCGGTTTTTTCGTTTTCGTTACATTCCCATCATTAGTTCCTACGTCTTGTTCCTCATCAATATTTAAGATGAACATGTTCATGTTTTCTTCATCTGTTTCATCTTGTTCATACTCGTCGGTACCATCTACTATTCTTATTTGCTTAGACTTCCGCCTATTGCATGCTTTTGAAAAGTGACCTCTGATGCCACAATTTGAGCATTTTGCATCTCGTGCCGGGCACTTCAAGTCATTAGCTAGGTGTGAACTACTGCCACATCTGTAACATTGTCCCCACTTTTGTTTTTCATCTCTCGTGAACGGTGGCTTGGATTCTTTCTGCCTCCAATTCTGATTTGTTTTCGCTTTGTGGTCGTAAATTCTGTTAATATTATCACCCTCTTTTTTGTCTTTATTTTCATTTAGAACTGCCTTTGCGCAACATCCTGTTAGCTCTGCCTTGCGTGCTATATCGATTATATTCTGTAGCGGATACTCTCCCTTCGCCCATAAGTTGTCTTGAATATTCTCATTCGACCCTTGCATCACAATCTGGTCCCTTATAAATTCATCATGGAGCGCTCCGAATCTACAGTTTATCGCTAGATTTTTCAGCACAGAGACATAGTCATCAATAGATTCATCTTTACCCTGTTTACGATGGAAGAACTTGTAACGATCCACTCCCACACATACCGTTGGTTTGTAGTATGTTTTCAGATCGTCAATAGCGTTCAAGAATACATCCCCTTCATTTTCTGCCCTAATTTTTTTGTTTATTGAATTATAAACTTTTATGCCTCCTGCCCCAAGACAATGCATCAACATCTTGTATTTTCTTTCAGGTTTAACTTCGTCATCCTCCTCCAAGGTTGAGATATAATTTAAAAAATATTCTCTCCATTCCTCCCATTTCAGTGTCGGTTCTCCACCGCCACGTAAAAATGTTTCTGGTGGAGATAGATTCCATATGCATCCTGTAGCCATTTTACTTCCTAAGATGTTTTAAAGTGTATGTTTTATTTTCACTGTGCTGCCGAGCAACTGAATGGAATTAGCAATATAAGAAATGTGTTTTATAAATGTAATCTCTATTCATTAAAGGAAGTTCATTTTTTTTTTTTTTGTGTAATCCTTTTTTTTTTTTTAAGGTTCCTTATTTCTCATGCTGTCCTGGTCTTTCTAATTTTATTTTTATTTATTTATTATTATTTTTTTTTTAAACAGCTGTAATGTGGACTTCGTTATTGCCACTTTGTTAATTTTACCTGCGAGATGCGAAATTGTATAGTGCTTGTTACTTGTTATCTCGTTGTCGTCTTTGTTTGAACAAACGCGCTCACTCCGGAACAGACGCTGCATGAGTCATACTCTGCTCCTCAACGCGTCGTTGCCATGGTGTTGTTTGTTTACCTTCCCTCAGGTTTGCACATAAAATGGCCGCCACGTTGTCTTCAGTGCGTGGCTACGTCACTGGGTTTTCAAAGATGACGCGCAGTTCAGCTGTTCACAGTGACAGTTGACAGTTCGTTTTTTCCGTTGGTCTGAAATTAGATAGTACCTTCTTGCTCCTTTATACACTTAAGTTTTAATTTTGCGCCTCCGTTTCTTCACAGAATTAAATTGGTGTAGTCCGCAGAATTAAATTGGTGTAGTCCGCAGAATTAAATTGGTAGTAATCACCAACCTCTCAATAAGTTCATAGCAGTCAATTTCGAAACTCCGCTAGAGATAAATACATACGGAGATTCCCTCAAGAATATTAACAGCGAACCTGCCACGAAGAAGTACACCGCTGAATCCGACTTCTTCGTTATTTGTACGTCAACGCCAAAGTTCACATAGAAGTGTATGTTTCTTCTAACGTCTTCAATATAAACTCTATTATTAAATAAACTTCAGTCGCGTGGGAGTCCCGCTGGCCCTCGTCGCCACTTTGTAAAGTATGAACGCCAAGCAAAAGTGGTGATCAGAAGTATTTATTCCATATGCCAACACGGGGTCCAGGGGGAACGTCCTGGATGCAGAACAGCGTGTGTAGGTGGCAGGGTGATCAGCTGTCAACTGTCAACGGCAGCTGACGGCTGGTGACCTCACTAACTGTACGGGTGCCCAGAGGTGACACCCAAGTGCGCACGCAATACAGTGTCCGCGCAGGGACACAATAACAAAACACAACAAAGCCCCTCCCTAAAAAAAGTTACCGTAACTGTGCCAGGCGGTAGGGAAAGCCTGGCACGTAGCAGGAAATAATGCCGAGTGAAAAATCAGGTGCTGATGGCTTCCTTGACCCCCTCCCTCTCCCTCCGCAAGGAGGGGGCCTGCGCAGGAGGCGAGGCCAGGGGAGGGGGCGCGTGCCTCACGGGGACACTACACCAGCAGGCACTGGGCGCAAAGTCCGGGGAATGCGGCAGGCGATGTCCAGTGGAGACTGGGAGTCCTGTTCGTGCCGCGCCCCTGGTGCACTCCGGCCAGCCGTCCTGAAGGGGAAACCAGGTGGACACAAGGCAGCAGGGAGTCGCCGGTGGTCCGCCGGCCTCCAAGGAAATGTCCGGTTCAGCAAAGTCCATAAATGACACACCACAAATTAAAGAAATAAAAATAATAAAACCCGCCTGCCCACCGCACCCAGGAACGCAGCCTTGCCCCGGACAAGCCAGGGAGCGAAGGCCCAGCCCCCCGAGACACAGGAGAGCAAACGTAAAGGCACCCAAAACAAAAAGAGACCGTCACCCCTATAGGCGCAGCCTGACTCCGGACAAGCCAGAGAAACGCAGGCCCAGCCCGTCAGGGATCAGGGGACACCTCGTAACCCTCTGCAAGAACCAATTTTAGTTTTGAAAACCTTTATTAGTATTAAAGGTACATATACAGAATATTTACAGACACAATGCTTTTCCTAGCTGCGGTGTTACAAAAGCAGCGGGAGTTTCAGAAAAGTAGGCATACACATGTACAATTGAGTTTATAAGTGCCAATCCGTTTCGTACCCGGTGGCTGGGTATTATGGCGGTGACTGTGTCATCCAGCGATCTATCGTTCGCAGTCTGTGTGGCGCCACAGAGCTCTAGCCTGGGGGGACCCATAGCGAGCATTACCAATGTGGGCCTATGCATGGTCATATCACTGTCCTTAGGCAATCCTTCTGATCTTGCTGAAGCAATGCCACAGAGCTCAAGCCTGGGGGGTCCCATAGCGAGCGTCAATGTGGGCCCATAGGAGTTCATAGTACTGTCTTTAGGTGATCCATCTGTTCTCGCCGAAGAGCGGCCACAGAGCTCAAGCCTGGGGTGTCCCATAGCGAGCATCAATGTGATCCCATGTGAGTTCATATCACTGTCTTTAGGTGGGTCAGCTGGTCTGGTCGAAGAGATGCCACAGAGCTCAAACCAGGGGTGTCCCAGAGCAAGCATCAATAATGTGAGCATATTTGAGTACATCTTGTTGTCCTCATGTAACCCAACCTTTCCAGTCTGAAACATGCCACAGAGCTCGAGCCTGGGGTGCCCCATAGCGCGCACCATCAATATGTACATAGGTATACATTTTGTCCATGCAAATGTTCCTGCACGCGACAGGGTGCAGCTCCTTATGATTGAAGAGAAGGGCGTTGCGTGCTTCCCACAATGTTTCTTTGCCGCAGTTCAGGATGCGCCATGCTGTAAGGAGGTACGGCTCAGGTAGAGACCAGCCATATAGCACCATTTCAAAAGACAAAGTCTGGATGTGTGCAATGTTCTGGAGAAAAGGTTGTAAGAAAGTCCAAAAGGCTCGGGCGTGTGCACATGCCCAAAACAGGTGGTAGACAGTCTCTTCGTGTGGGCAGGAGTCTCTGGGGCACTGCCCAGAAGGTGCCAGCCTCCGGCGGTGCTGGAAGGCCTTTACCGGCAGGCAGGCATGTGCACTGAGCCAGTCGAGGTCCCGTTGGCTATGGGCGAGGCCCCGATGCCCCACCAATTCCCAAACAGAAGAAGACTGCTGCTCCGAAAAGGGGCCCAGAAGGGCGGGTTGGTCTCGGTTCTCCAAGACCATCTTGAGCTGCTTTGTCTGGCGACAGGCCCCTGGGGGTATGGTTTTAATGTCCAAAGTGTCCATGAAACTTAACAGTGCTGCATAATAGGCCGGGATGTTTTCTGCAAAGGGGGTGAGGTTGGTGGCCTTAAACAAACTAACATGCCGGAAAGGTGCTCCTACATAATATTTGGCATATGAGGCTGCATGGGAGGGTGTGACCATCTCAATCCGAGTAACATTGTGACAAAACATTTTGGACATTAGGAAGGCTAGTACATTAGGCATCCCCTTCCCACCCTTCCGCCAATGCTTACATACTTTCGTGCGACTTAACTTCTCCATTCGTGAACCCCACAGAAAAGTAAAAAGCATTTTGGTACATTTGGCTAAGGTGGGCGTGGGGGGGGGGATACACCATAGCAAGGTATAGCATTAGGGGTAAGAGCACAGCTTTAATGATCAGCACTTTACCTTCAAGTGTGAGTGTGCGTGTAGACCACAGAGCGATCTTCTTTGCCATTTTGCCATATACCTCTTCCCAGTTCTGCTGAGTGGGCGCCTGTTCAGCGAACAGCACCCCTAGGAGTTTGATGGGGTCAGAGGTGACCGGTACTTTTAAAGTGGCCAATGTGTCCCACGGGCCCATTTTCAAACATACACATTTATCCACATTTAGACGCAACCCAGACACTTCTTGGAAAATGGAGTCTTGGGTGAGAGCCCTCTGGACTGATGGTGCGTCTGTGCAAAGAATAGTGACGTCGTCCATGTATGCCACTAGCTTTGCCTGAGTGCCGGCTCCCCCTGGCACAAAAACTCCGTGGATGATCTTATCCTTCCTCAGATGGCAGAGGAAGGGCTCCAAGGCACAAACGAATAAGGCGGGAGACAGCGGGCATCCTTAGCGAACCCCAGACAGGATGGGGAATGGTTGTGTATGATGCCCATTGATACTCACCACACTGTTAGCTGTGGCGTACATGGTGCGTAACATGAACAGTACCGCTTCGGGTACCTTGAGGCGCTGCAAAGCTGCAAAAAGGAAAGCGTGCGACACTCTATCAAAGGCTTTCTGAAAATCCAAGCTCAGGACCCCCAGTGACAGGTGCCGCTCTGCATAGTAATGGATCACATCTCTGAGGGTGGTCAGGCTATCCACAATAGACCGCCCTTTCACCGCACATGTTTGGTCGCCATGTAGAATAAAGCCTAAGATAGTGCGGAATCTGCGTGCTAATACCTTGGAGACTAGTTTATAATCAGTGTTAAGTAGGGAGATAGGCCTCCAGTTCTGTAAGGAGGTAGCATACCCTTTCTTATAAAGCAACACAATGATGCCGGCGGAGAACTCTGATGTAAAGCTGTTCAGGGGAAAAAGCAGAGGTTATCATGTTCATAAAATCGTCACAGAGAAGGTCCCAAAAAGTTTTATAGAATTCCCAAGGCAGACCATCAGGGCCTGGGCTAGACCCGGGAGGTGCTGTGCTCAATGCTGCAAGGAATTCTTCACCTGTGAAGGGACCTTCCAGGTATTGCTGTTGATCCCTGTTGAGGCCCACATCCGCTGCCTTGCAATAAGAGTCTATACCTGAAAATGAAGGGGGGTTAACAGGTGCAGCATACAGGTTTTGGTAGAAAGCACGAGCAATGTTCTGACATGCTGAGACCCCATGTTGACTTACACCATCAGTGTCTTGGAGGGTGGTTAGCAATGTGTGTGAGCGTTGCGCCTTCTTAAAAAAGGAGGTACACTTCTCATCCTCCGTGAAATGCTTCACTCGTGATTGGAACATTATAGCTTTGCTTTTATTTGCCAACCAAGCGGACATTTCTCGCTTGATGGCACGCACATCCTCCACCACATTCTTCCCCGCTGCCCCCAATTGTTGAACCAACACCAGGTGATTTTGCAGGGCGCGGAATTCCTTCCATTCCGCTTGGCGTAACAAGCGCCCTTGCGTTTGGAAAAACAACCTTGTTCTTGTTTTTACCCACTTCCACCATTGGTAGAGGGAAGGGAAGCGGGACTTTAAAGCAGACCATTTGGTGTATTTTTTGCGATACTTGGCAGCGATGGCAGGGTTACGCAAAAGGTGGGTGCCAAGTTTCCAGGCCCCGGGGCCCTTCTGCGGGCGTTGCAGGGTATTTACAGTGACACATAACAACTGATGGTCCGAAAAGGGCACCGGTTCCAGTGAGCAGGAAGGAGTTTCAAACGCTTTGGAGGCAAAAACATAGTCCAGCCGTGACCTGACTGCCCCGTGCTCTGCCTCCCAGGTGAAACCTGTGCCTGGTGGGAAGCAATGCCTATAGGTATCATACATACTTAGGTATTTCACCATTTTTGTAAGAAGATGAGAAGTGCTGTCCAAAGTATAGCTAGACGCCAGCCTTGCCTGTCTTTAGCGTGTAATATGCAGTTGAAGTCTCCTACCAGTAGAAGGGGTGGCACCTGTGAGGAAAGGCTTTATTAGGTTAAAGAGTTCTGCTCGGGCCTGTTTGTGTGGGGATGCATACACATTGCATACCCGGAGTGGTATGCCATCCATCAAAAGGGAGAGCAAAACTGCTCGCCCAGGGTCCAGTACTCGCTCTTCAGTTATTTGCCAATGTCTGCACTGGAATAACACCGCTACTTCATCATTTTTCCAGGGCCTCCAGACCAGACTGATGGGCCCACGGGCCAGAGGGCTTGCAGCGATGCGTAGCGGGGCTGAAAGGGTATGTGACATTCCTGTAAACAAAGAATATCTGCCTGCACATTTTTACAATAATCAAGCACCATTGCTCTCGTGAGAGTTGTACCCATACCCCTCACATTGCAGGAAGCAATGGTGACTGCCATCAAAATATAAGAAAAGAGAATAACAACCATGATTACTACTGAGAAGGGGCCACCCCTAATCCTGCCAATGTGTCGTCCGGCAACACGAGGTCATCCTCCGAAGGGGGGTGCAAAACTTGTGTGAGTAGTGCTTCCAGATCCGGGGTTGCTGTCAGCTCCGAGGTCTGGCTATTGGAGGGTACAACCTCCTGTGCTACATCTAAGTCTAGATCTAGGAAACCCTCCTCGGAGTCCGAGAGGGAGGAAAGGGGCGCATATCTGTTCCCCCTGGAGCTCCTGTCAAGGGAGGATACACGCCTGCGCGTTTTAACAGAGGAGGCCCGAGTATTCGGGTTTTTCATGTCTCTGCACTTGCGTTTGTTCGATGCACACATTTTCCAACCACTATGTTCCATACTTGCACCGTCGTCTTTTCTCATCACTCGTACTGGAGTCACACCTTTGCTCGCCACAGTCAATCGCATGTCGCGCACCACTCATGCAACAGCGCCATCCACACCTTCCATTATGCCCTCTGCCACCACACCAGGACTGCTTTCGGCTGGGACTGGCGCTTGAGAAAGACCAGGGTAGGGAGGGAAATTCATTGCAGCCGATGTTGGCCCCGCGGCCGGAGGAGAGGGGTGAAGGTTCTCTGCACGGGCAGCTCTACGCGCCAATGCACCCTGTCAAAGATGCGCTGCTTCTGCCTGGTCTGCTAACTCCTCCGCACTGGGCCCTGGCTCTACCTCATCCTCCACCTTATCCCTTGTGCCAAGACGGGGTTCAGGGGTTTCCTCAACAGGTACAATCTCGCTTTCAGGGTCAACAGGCCCTCTACCCCTGCGTATCTCAATACCATCCACTATACCCACTACCTCTGGTTCGGGAGGGTCTGTCCTAGACGGATGTTGCGGGGTCAGCTGGTGCCGCCTCCGTGCTTGGCGCTGGTGCGGCGTGCGGGGGGCGTGACCAGGGCCACCTGCCGCTGAGGCGTAGGAATTTTTTTTCCTAGGGCACACTCTAAATAAATGCTGCTCACTGCCACATAGGTTACACTTTTTCGGCACCGTACACTCCTGTGCCTTGTGCTCTAGACTTCAACAGTTGTGGCAGGCCTGCCCGGAACACTGTTCTTTTGCGTGTCCGAACTGGTGACACATCCTGCAGAAGAGCGGTTGCCCAGAATATACAAGAAAACCTTTGTTTGCTCCCAAAGTAAAAGTCTGGGGTGGATGTGCTAGGCCCCGTACACCATTTGGGTAATCTTTAAAAGTGACTAAATACTTTCGCTTTCCGTTCCAAATGCCACACATATTCTTAATCTTTTGCCCTCCCTTAATTGAGGCACAGTACCTGGATAGCAAAACATCAATAAACCTTGGGTCGGTATAAGGATTGTACATATGGACAATCAGAACCACATCTTTATGTGCAAACAGAGGGGTGAATCTAATTCCATCAAACACCCCTTGACCCCTGCGCTCTTCTGCAATGCGCAAGACCTCCTTACAGACAGATTCACTAGAGAAAGTAACGTCAAACAGACCCCTCTGGGAGAAATCCTGTACACATTCTATCGCACGTTCAGAAATTGCGCATTCTTTTTTGAGCACTTCATCCACTAAGAACAATAAAAAAATTTCCTTTCGAAAACCCTCATCAATGTCTACCCGAACCGTGTTCGGTATATAATCATTTCGATTCACCCCTGCAGTTGAGGAAAAGGTGGCCATAATGCCACACAATGTCTGGTAGCCTTTTCTAGGGGTCCGTTATGCCCGTGTTTGTTAAAGCGAGGCGAAAAACTAGTGGGAATAGCAATGCAGTAAAGCTATCAGGAGGCGCGATCAGGCGAGAGCAGAGGCAGCCGCCACTGCGCCTGCTCGATGTCGCGCCTCCTCCTTAGCCAGAAATGAGGGAAATACAGGGCAGAATGGGGAGAGAGGGGGCCGCGGCCGAGGAGCTCCCAGATCTCTGCTCCGGGCCTCGCCCCCCCTCCGGAATGCGCCGGTGATTGTAAGTTCAAAGAAGCCCTGGGACAGGGGGCTTTCCCGGAGCAGCTGGCTTACCTCCAGGCAAAGGCAGGATGCAACAATGTTTCAAAAGGCCCGGGAGCCGGTGTCCGATGCTCCGCGAGGCAGCAGGTGCTGCGGGGGATGAGCCCCCGCTCTCTCCTCTTGCCGCGATGAATGCGAGCAGCCTTTCCTTCGCGCTTTCGGTGGTGCGGACTCGCGTCTCCTCGGGAAGGTGACAGAGGGGTCCCGATGACCAGCCGGTACTCGGGAGAGGCGATGCGCGGGTCCGGAAAGACTCTCCTGCAGCCCCAAGGGCACGGCCGGAGCCGCTCCGGGGGGGTTCAAGCGTCGTTGGTCTCTGCTCTCCCGTGGGGGGTCTCTGGTCCTCACAATCCCAACAGCGAAGAAGGGTGACCTTCAGTGTCAGGGGTTTCAGCCTGGTCCCGGTCAAGCCAGGTGCCGCAGGCCCGACCCGTCCACTTCAGGAGTGCCCCTAAAAGAAGCCAGCTGGTACACTGTCCCTAGAAGCGCAGCCTTGCCCCGGACAAGCCAGGGAGCGAAGGCCCAGCCCCTTAGGTCCAGCAACGCAGGCGGTGACCTAGGTCCGAGCGCCGTCCCCCTTAGTTGCGCAGCCTGGCTCCGGACATGCCAGAGGTCGCAGGCTCAGCCGTTCGGGGTTCAGGCGTCTCTTCCCAACCTTTAAGCAGACTCAAGCTGTAACTGATAAGAACAGATTTTTTGTTTTGAAAACCTTTATTTAGTTTAAAAGGTACAGTTACAGAGAAATATGACAAGTGCAAAGACTCATTCAAAGCGGTCGTTACATAAGTAATGTGAAATTTCAAAAGCCGGGGACGGTACATATAGGGGGGGGGGGGGGGGGGGTTGTACAAGTGCCAATCCATTTTTGATGCCCGGTGGCAGGGCAGTATGTATCTGGTTGTATCGTCCGTGACCTCCTGGTTTATAGTCTGAGTAGCACCACAGAGCTCAAGCCTGGGTTGGGGGCCCATAGCGAGCATTACCAATGTGGGCTCATAGAAGCTTCGAGTGTCTTGTAGAAGTGTCCCAGTGAGCTCCGCTGAAAGGAGGCCGCATAGTCCAAGCCCGGGGCTGGTTATGACGATCAATAACAATGTGGGCATACTTATCTTAGTGTTCTCAAGTTACCCAACCCTTCCAGTCCGACACATGCCACAGAGCTTTAGCCTGGGCTGCCCCATAGCGAGTGCTGTCAATGTGAACATATGTATACAGTTTGTTCATACAAATGTTTCTGCAGGCAACAGGATGCAATGTTTTATGGTGGAAAAGTAGGGCGTTGCGTGCCTCCCATAGTGTCTCTTTGCCACAATTCAGGATGCCATGCAGTCAAAAGGTATTGTTCTGGCAAGGACCAGCCGTATAACACCATTTCAAAGGATTATGACGGAATATGCGCAATGATTTGCAGGAAGGGGGACAACAGAGCCCAAAAGGCTCGGGCGTGTGCGCATGTCCAAAACAGGTGGTAGATGGTCTCTTCGTGTTGGCAGGAGTCTCTGGGGCACTGTCCTGTACGTGCTAGCCGCCGGCGATGTTGGAAGGCTTTGACTGGTAGGCAAGCATGAGCGCTGAGCCAGGCAAGGTCACGTTGGCTATGAGCCAGGCTCCGATGACCCACGAGCTCCCAAACAGATGAGGACTGCTTTTCCGAGAAGGGACCCAGTAGGGTAGTCTGGACTCGATCATCCAAAGCCACTTTGAGCAGCTTGGCCTGGCGACAAGTGTTCGGGGTCAGAGTTTTAATGTCCAAAGTGTCCATAAACTTCAGCAAAAGTTTATAATGGGTAGGTACATCTTGCGCGAAAGGGGAAAGGTTGGAAGGTGCAATCAAACCAATATGCCGAAAGGACGCCCCCACATAGTATTTGACATAGGAGGCCGCATGTGAGGGTTCTAACATCTCAACCCTAGACATTGTGTGACAAAAGATTTTTGACATCAAGAAAGTGTATACATTTGGCATACCCTTCCCTCCCTTTCGCCAGTGTTTACAGATTTTTATGCGGCTTAGCTTTTCCATTCTGGAACCCCACAAAAAAGTGAAAAGCAGTTTTGTACATTTAGCCAGCGTGGGTGCGGGCGGGGGGTACACCATAGCAAGATATAACATTAGAGGTAGCAACACAGCTTTAATAATGAGCACTTTACCCTCCAATGTGAGTGTGCGGGTGGACCATAGGGCTATCTTTTTCCCCATTTTGCCATACACTTCATCCCAGTTCCGTTGGGTGGGCGCTTGTTCCGCGAACATGACCCCTAGCAGTTTGATGGGGTCCGAGGTGACTGGTACCTGTAGAGCAGCCAGTGTGTCCCACGGGCCCATTCGCAAACATATGCATTTGTCCACATTTAAACGCAGTCCAGACACCTCCTGAAAACCAGAGGCATGGGTGAGGGCCCTTTGGACCGAGGATGCATCCGTGCAGAGGATGGTGACATCGTCCATGTATGCCACCAATTTCGCTTGGGTGCCTGCTCCTCCTGGCACAAAGACTCCGCGGATGATCTTGTCCTTCCTTAGATGGCATAGGAAGGGCTCCAATGCACAGACAAACAAGGCCGGAGATAAGGGGCATCCTTGGCGTACCCCTGACAGTATAGGGAATGGCTGCGTGTGGTACCCATTGACACTCACCACACTATTTGCCTTGGCGTACATAATGCGCAGCATGTTCAATACTGCATCCGGGATTTTTAGACGCTGCAAAGCTGTAAAGAGAAAAGTGTGAGACACCCTATCAAAGGCTTTTTGGAAGTCCAGACTTAGGACTCCTAATGATAGGTGTCGGTCTGTGTAATATTGTATCACATCTCGCAAAGTGGTAAGACTATCAACTATCGATCTCCCTTTCACAGCACACGTTTGGTCTGTGTGTAAGATAAAGCCTAGAATCATGCGAAACCTGCGTGCTAGAACCTTGGAAATCAACTTGTAGTCCGTGTTAAGCAAAGAAAGAGGCCTCCAATTCTGTAGGGAGGTCGCTTCTCCTTTCTTGTAAAGGAGTACGATGATGCCTGCTGCGAACTCCGATGTAAAACTGTTGAGGGAAAAGGCAGAGGTTATCATGTCTAAAAAATCGTTACAAATAAGTTCCCAAAAGGTCTTATAAAATTCCCAGGGCAGACCATCTGGTCCTGGGCTGGAGCCTGGTGGGGCCGTGCCAAGTGCTGCGAGGAATTCTTCCCCTGTGAAAGGTCTTTGTAGGTAGTCCTGCTGGTCTCTGTTGAGACCTACATCCGCTGCTGCGCAATATTCATTCACATCTGAAAGTGAAGGGGGGTTAACAGGTGCCGCATACAGGTTTGTATAAAAGGTTCGAGCAATTTCCTGACATGCTGATACCCCATGTTGACTCTTACCAGTGGCATCTTGGAGGGTGGTGAGCAAAGTATGTGTGCTTTGCGCCTTTTTAAAAAAGGACGTGCATTTCTCATCTTCTGGAAAGATTTTCACCCGTGATTGAAACATAAGAGCTTTGCTCCTTCTCCCCAACCATGCAGACATTTCATGTTTTATGGCTCGCACATCCTCCACCACATTCTTCCCCGCCGCCCCCAGTTGCTGAACCAACACCAGGTTGTTTTGTAGGGCGCGGATTTCCTTCCATTCCGCCTGGCGCACTAATCGCCCTTGCGTCTGGAAGAACAACCGCGTCTGAACTTTTACCCATTTCCACCAGTGGTAAAGGGAGGGGAAGCGGGGTTTTAACTTGGCCCATTTCGCATAATGTTTTCGGTATTTGGCTGTAATGTCTGGGTTGCGCAGAAGATGGCTGCCAAGCTTCCAGGCCCCCGGGCCTTTTTGCGGGCGTTGTAATGTGTTTACAGAGACACATAGCAGCTGGTGGTCAGAGAAGGGGACAGGTGTTATCGAGCATGAGACAGTTTCAAGAGCCTTGGAAGCAAACACATAGTCCAACCGTGATCGAACTGCTCCATGATCCGCTTCCCACGTAAAACCTGTACCTGGAGGGAAGCAACGCCTATATGTATCATACATGCTTAAGTCATTTATCAGCTTAGAGAGGAGGTGAGAGGTGTGGTCCAATGTATAGCTGGATGTTTGCCCCTGCCGGTCTTTAACACGGAGTATACAGTTAAAATCCCCTACTAAGAGCAAGGGGGTAGACCCTGTAAGTAAAGGCTTAAGGAGGTCAAACAATTCCGCTCGGGCCTGTTTGTGCGGGGATGCGTATACGTTGCACACCCGGAGCGGTATACCATCCATCAGTAAAGAAAGTAGGACTGCTCGCCCAGGGACTAATACTCGTTCTTCTATTATCTGCCAAGGTCTCCGCTGAAAAAGCACTACTATACCATCGTTTTTTCCGGGGCCTCCAGACCAGACAGATGGGCCTGCAGACCAGCAGGTTTGTAAGGATGTATAGCGGGGCTGGAAAGGAATGTGGCATTCTTGTAAACAGATGACATCCGCTTGTACATTTTTACAATAGTCAATTACCATAGCTCTTGTGAGATTTGTATTCATACCTCGTACATTACAGGATGCTACAGTGACTGTCATTACAATGTGAAGAAGAAAGAAAACCAACATCGACATATTTACAACTGAGAGAGGGTGGGCTCAGAACTGATCAGTTTGTCGTCTTGCGACACCAAATCACTCTCCGGAGGAGGATATAGAACCTGGGTGAGGAGCTCTTCTAAATCCGGGGTGGCTTCTAAGTCTGTGGCCTGAGTACTGGGCGCCACAACTTCTTGTGCTACATCTAGATCTAGGTCTAGAAGACCCTCCTCGGAGTCCGAGAGGGAGGATAGGGGGGCGTACCTGTTCCCCCTGGAGCCTCTGTCGAGGGAGGATATGCGCCTACGTGCTTTAACAGAGGAGGCCCTTGTATTTATATTTTTTGTCTCCCTAAACTTGCGTTTGTTAGATGCGCTCGTTTGCCAGCCGCCATGTTCCATCTGCGTGCCATCCTCCGCTGATGTCCCCTGCACAGGGTGTGTACCCTTACTTGTCGTTTTTTGCCTTAGCTCATGCACCACCTGCTCTACCATTTCCTCCACACGTTTCGCTTTGCCCTCTGTGTCTGTGCCAGGATGCTGTCCAGCTGGGGGTGTCCCTGGGTTAGTGTCGGGATAGGGAGGGAAGCGCATCGCCGCAGAGGCCGATCCTGTGGTTGGGGGGGAGGGTTGGGGTCGCGCTGCTCGGAGTTCTTTGCGCCTCCATGCCTGCTGTCTAAGACGCGCTGCTTCCGCCTGCTCTGCCACTTCTTCTGCGCTGGGACCTGGCGTGACTTCCTCCTCTACCTCACTCCATAGGTCAATGTGCAGCTCGGGGGGTTCCTCTATCAGATCTTCCCTATCTTTAGAGTCTGTATGTCCTGCACCTCTGCGGATTTCTATCCCATCCACTATGCCCACTACTTCTGTTTCGGGGGGGTCCTCACTAGGTTGGGGGGGCACGGGGCTGCCAGATGCGTGTTGTGAGCTCGGTTGTGGTGGGGGGGCTGTTTGCGGTGGTGCTTGGCCAGGGCCTCCCGCTGCCGATGCATAAGAGAACTTCTTTCTAGGGCACCCTCTAAATAGATGCTGTTCACTACCGCATAGGTTACACTTTTTCGGAACTGTGCACTCCTGCATTTTGTGCTCCAGACTACCACAGTTGCGGCAGGCCAGTCCGGAACACTGTTCCTTTGCGTGACCAAATTGGTGGCACATTCTACAGTAGAGGGGTTGTCCTGAGTATACCAAAAAACCTTTGTTTGCCCCTAGTGTGAAGGTCTGGGGGGGGTGCGCCAAGCCTCGCACACCGGTCGGGTCTTCTTTAAAGGTAACCAGATATTTTCTTTTGCCGTTCCATATACCACACATATTTTTTATTTTTTGACCCCCTTTAACCGATGCACAATACCTAGATAGAAAAACATCTATGAATCTTGGATCTGTGTACGGGTTGTACATGTGAACAATCAGAACAACATCTTTAGGGGCGAACAGTGGGGTAAGCCTGATTCCTTCAAATACCCCTTGGCCCCTGCGCTCATCTGCAATGCGCAAAACTTCTTTGCAAATGGATTCACACGAAAAGGTAACGTCAAACAGACCCCTTTGTGAGAAATCTTGAACACATTCTATCGCGCGCTCTGATATTGCGCATTCTTTTTTTAACACTTCATCTACCACAAAAATAACATTCTTATCTTTTCGTAAATTCTCTTCAATGTCTATCCTGACTGTGTTAGGTATATAGTCAGTTTTATTCATCCCCGTATTTGTGGCAAAGGTGGTCATACTGCCACCAAAAGCATGGCGTCGTGGCTCAGGACCACGCGATCCTGCCAAAGCGGGGGATGGGTAACGTTAACAACTGGCGGTATAGGATGGCAAAGTTTTAAGTTTTAACAGAAAACAAACGGGCAGGTGGGAGCGGAGGCAGCCGCCACTGCGCTTGGTTCAAATCGCGCCCTCCCCTCAGTCCAAAAAGAGGAAGTGATGAGCTGCAAATGGGGAGGAGAGGGGGGTGCGCCCAGGGGAGCTTACGATTCCCCGCTCCGGGCCCTGTCTCTTCCCCCCCCCCACCCCCCCCGAGAATGCTCCAGTACAGCTTAACTCCAAGACAGAAAGCCCCGGGGCAGGGGGGCCTCCGTGAGTCAGCCGGCTTACCTCCGCTACAATGTTGCAACCGGCTCCTCCAGGAATCTCTGCCGGGCGCTTCACGGAGGCAGCAGGTGCTGCGGGGGATGAGCCCCCGCTCTCTCCTCTTGCCGCGATAAATGCGAGCAGCCTTTCCTTTGCGCTTTCGGTGGTGCGGACTCGCGTCTCCTCGGGAAGGTGACAGAGGGGTCCCGATGACCAGCCGGTCCTCGGGAGAGGCAATGCGCGGGTCCGGAAAGACTCTCCTGCAGCCCCAAGGGCACGGCCGGAGCCGCTCCGGGGGGGTTCAAGCGTCGTTGGTCTCTGCTCTCCCGTGGGGGGTCTCTGGTCCTCACAATCCCAACAGCGAAGAAGGGTGACCTTCAGTGTCAGGGGTTTCAGCCTGGTCCCGGTCAAGCCAGGTGCCGCAGGCCCGACCCGTCCACTTCAGGAGTGCCCCTAAAAGAAGCCAGCTGGTACACTGTCCCTAGAAGCGCAGCCTTGCCCCGGACAAGCCAGGGAGCGAAGGCCCAGCCCCTTAGGTCCAGCAACGCAGGCGGTGACCTAGGTCCGAGCGCCGTCCCCCTTAGTTGCGCAGCCTGGCTCCGGACATGCCAGAGGCCGCAGGCCCAGCCGTTCGGGCGTCTCTTCCCAACCTTTAAGCAGACTCAAGCTGTAACTGATAAGAACAGATTTTTTTTTTTTTTTTTTTTTGTAAAAATAGTCTATTTATAAATATGTTGTGTTTTTCATATACAGTTTAACCAATCCCATTCAGGGTGGTGTACATTTAAACTTGACTAGGTGGTACACGCAGGCAAACCTATCAGTTTTTCCATTGAAATATTGCATTTCTCAGTTCAAAGTCAACATTTTATAGGTGTATTGTTTGGTGACACTCTATTGTCGTTGAGGAGTCCTAATGCTTGTAGCCTTTGAATTTTTTGCTTTGTTTTGGACATTTCTGGCTTGTTATTTTTGTTTCTAGGTTTGTTTAGCTTTTTTTCTATTTGTCTCCCTGGGGGCCTTTTTGCTGTTCCTGGTGTCTGGGTCTTTATTCTGTTCTCTGGATCTGACTCTGAGTCTGTTCCCCTTCCTTTATTTGTTCAGTTTGTGGTTCGGGTTCGCTGGGCTGGCTGATGTGTGTGTTCCCTGCGTCTGGGCTGGGAGTGCGGGGGCTCTCTTGACTCTCTCCTTCTAAGGTTCCGTCTATTGTTCCCTGTTGTGTCTCCTCTGTGTCTGTGATGTCTATTGTTGCAATTTCTATGTCTTCTAATTCGTGGTGTACTATGATGTTTATGTTGGTTTGGTCGTCCTTCTGTGTTTCTTGGATTGTTTGTGTTTGTGTGTCATTTTCTTGTGTCTGGGGTGTTTTGTCTATGTGTGGGTATGTGACTTGTTGTTCCAGGGTGTCTGTCTTTTTTCTATCAGTTCCCTTGCTTTCCCCTCTATCTTTTTCTGCTTCTTTTGGTTTTTCAGTTTCTATTTTGTCCTTCTGGTTTCCTTTTTCTCCTAATGGTTCTCTTATGCTAGGCCTTTCTCTGCGCGGGCAATTTTTATATAGGTGGTTGCTCTCGCCGCATAAGTTGCATTTTTTGGGTGCGGTACAGTTTGGGGCTGTGTGTCCCTTCCTACCGCAGTTTCTACATATATCCCCTGGGCACCATTCCTTAGTGTGTCCGAATTGAAAACATGCCCTACAGAAATTGGGCTGTCCCGGGTAATAAAGGAAACCCCTGTTTGGGCCAATTGTGAAATTGAGGGGTGGATGTTTTGTTCCCCCTATCCCTTCCTCATCTGCCTCTAGGATACACATGAATCTCCTCTTCCCATTCCAAACTCCCCATTCATTTTGTAGTCCCCCCCCCTCCTCTTACAGACTGGCAGTACCTTTTCAGGAAGTTTGCTATGTCTGATGGGGATGCGAAGGGGTTGTACATATGTACCGTGATTGGGATTTCCCTGGGTGTTGCTAAGGGGGTAATGGTGTACCCTTCTAACTCTGCATGGCCTTTGTTTTCATTGAGATCGAAAAGAAATTTTTGATAAATGTCCTCATTAACAAAAGTTACATCAAATAGTCCTCTTATTTTAAAGTCTTGCAGGCATTTCACTGCTGTTGGCTGTATTTCAAAAACTTCTTTGAGGACATTGTCCATTAGGTGGGTGAGATTCCTCCTATGTTTTTCCTCCTCCTGTATTTCAAATCGTACGGAGTGCTTGATGCCTGGGGGGGTCGTCCTGCCGTTTGTGTTGCCATTTGGTAGTGGTCCTCCTCCTCCTTGGTGTCTCCTTCCAGCCGCCGATGCGTAGCTTCGCCCGTTTTCCATGGCGTGATGTGGTGTGTACCCCCTGGCCGAGCGCAATGCGCGCCTGGGGGCTCACTTCTTTTTTGTCTCCTTTGCTTTTGTTGCCCGTCTGCCTCAGCTCGTTACGGCGGTGCGTGCGTGCCCCCTGGCCGTGCACCGTCCGGTGCGCCTGGGGGCTCGCTTTTTTAACCTGCGTGCCTTTCTGGTGTCCTCACGGTGGTGTCGACAAGGGGACCTCAGTGGCTGTGTGTGTTTTCCTCCTTTGGCGTGCCCCCTGGCCGAGCACCGTCTGGTGCGCCTGGGGGCTCGCGGTTTCTTTCAACTCCCGTCTGCTTTTTCCCTCTCTGCTCTGGGGTTTGCGGGATGATAGGGGGGGTGGGGGGGGGTGTCCCCGGGCCGAGCACTGCAGGTGCGCCCAGGGTTTCCCCCTCCTCTTTGCTCTCTTCGATTCCCTCTTTGTTTGGCGTGCCCCCTGGCCGTGCACCGCCTGGTGCGCCTGGGGGCTCGCGTTTGAAAAACGGGTTCTGTGGGTGCCCTCGCGGTGTTTGGTACGGCTGGGCTTCGTTCCGTTGTGTCCTCGGGGCTCGTTGTCGTCCCTGGCTGCTGCTCTCTCTTTTGCGTGCCCCCTAGCCGTGCACTGCTTTGTGCGCCTGGGGGCTCGCGTTTCTCCTCGTGGTAATTTTCTCCGGGTTGGCACCGTTTCAGGTGTGTCTGCGGGCCGGTCCTCCCCCGCCCCCCTTTGCTCACCTGTTGTCCTGGTCGGGTGACCAGGTGTCCCTAAGGTCGAGGTGGTCTGCGGGGTGTAGAGTGACCCTGAGCCGAGCACTTTTCAGTGCGCCCGGGGTCTCTCTGCGTTTAAAATCCAAGTTCGCCACGCAGCTATGTGCGGGTGAAAAGGTCCGTCCGAGTTGCAAGTGTAGGCTCCCTTTAGCAACACCAAGGAACAGATTTTTTTTTTTTGTAAAAATATACTTTATTTAGAAATTTGTTGAGCACATATACATTTTAACCAATCCCATAGGGTGGCATACAGTGTAACCTGTGTAGGGGGTGCATGCAGGCACCTGCCTACCGGTTTTCCATCGAGATGTTATTCATAAGGCTCTCACTTTTATATTGAAGTGAAGCAGTGTTTACGTGACCCATTCTGCCCATTTTTCCTGTTTCCATTTATTTTTTGCTATTTCTTGACCCTGCCGTTTAATATCTACATAGTAAAATAACATAATTTTGTCTAGACATATGTGAATTACGTCTTTAATTTCAAGTTGTTTATGTTTAAATAGCAGTAGGTTTCTAGCTATCCATAGACTTTCTTTAGCACAACTGAGAATTCTCCACAAGGTTCTGTCTTTATTTTGTGACAGTGTGCCTCCTATGCCATATAATACAATCTCGTATTTCAATTTTTCTAATGTGGTTATTTGTTTAATAAACATTTGTAAATTGACCCAAAAATCTTTAGCAAATTTACAGTTCCACAAGAAATGCATTATTGTTTCTTCTCCTGGGCATTCTGGTCTTGGGCATTTTGCTGATTTTGCTAGCCCCCGCCTGTGCTGAAAAGTCTTCACCGGTAGGGCATTGGAGACTGCCAACCATGAAATGTCTTTTTGTGAATTTGTAATGTCTGCATGGTTTGTTTTCTCCCAAACCAGTTTTGAGAGTTTTTCAGATAAATTGTTTACCATCTCCATTTTTTCCAATTGTTCCAGCTCTTTCTTCAGTAGTGTTCTGTTCTCGAAACAGTGTTTATCAATCTCCAAAATTTTTAGCATCTTTAGGAAGGGTTCCAGGCAGGCGTAGAGCTTGTTCGGGGAAAAAGGCCACTGGTAATGTATTGTCTCTTTTCAGTATTTTGAATTTGTTGAAGATGTCTCCAACACCGTAGCGAATGTAGTTGGCTGCAATATTTCTGTTCTCCCGTATTGCTTTGAGGCCGAGGCAAAAATAGTTAGTAAAGATGTACAAGTACAGATTGGGCATATTTTTTCCCCCATTCCGTGGGTGTTTAAATACCATGGTTCTTTTCACCTTCTCCATTTTTGAGTTCCAGAGAAAGGTAAACAGGCATTTTTGTAGTTGTCGGAGTGTTGTTTTATCCGGTGGGTAGATTACTGCGAAAAAAAGGATTAGAGGAAGAATGCATGCTTTTATGACCATAATTTTCCCGGTCATGGATAGGGCCCTCGTCTTCCATAGCCCCAGCTTTTGGTTGATCTTTCTCTGGACCGGAGGCCAATTTTCTTTTCCTTCTGGGTCTTGTGAGAATGTTATTCCCAAGATCTTTGTGGGTTGTTTTGTGACTTTTACCTCTAGTTGAGCGAGATTGTTCCAATTTCCCATTGTGAGGCATGAGCTCTTTTCCGTGTTTAGCACCAGACCTGATGCTTGTGCGAAGAAATGAGTATGTAGTAGCACTCGTCTGACCGATGGTGGGTCAGGGCATAGCACGGTTACATCATCCATATATGCTATGCATTTTGCTTGTTTTCCGTCTGCTCCTGGAGCAAAGATGCCCTTGATTACCTTGTCCCTCCTTAGTCTGCAGAGGAGTGGTTCCAAGGCACACACAAAAAGGGCTGGGGAGAGGGGGCATCCTTGGCGTACACCAGATTTTATGTGTACTTCTGTGGTTAGTGACCCATTGACAATTATGTTGCTGGTTGCATTTTCGTATAGCATTTGTATTTTTTCAATGAATTCAGTTGGAAATCCCATCTTGTCTAAGACTTTGAAGAGGTAGGTGTGTGAGACACTATCAAAGGCCTTCTGCAGGTCTAGTGATAGAACTCCTAGTGTGTTACCTTCTGCTAAAGCTCTGTTGATGGCGTCTCTGATGGTGATGAGGCTGTCCCAGATCTCCCTGCCTGGTACTGCACAGGTCTGATCTGGTTCGATCACCGTTTTTAGGACTCTTTTAATTCTATTTGTGATCACCTTGCTGTAGATTTTGCTGTCCCCATTTAGCAAGGTAATAGGTCTCCAGTTTTGTATGTTGTTTGCGTCTCCCTTTTTGTGGATGAGTTTGACTGTTCCTTGTGTAAATGATTGTGGGAAGGATTTCTTTCCCACACATTCTGCGATTGTTTCCATCAGGTCTCTTGCTATGGCCTTCCAGAAAGTTTTATAAAACTCCCAGGGTAGGCCGTCTTTGCCTGGGGCGGAGTTTTTTGGCGCGTTTTGTATTATGATCATTAATTCTTCTCCTGAAAAGGGTTTATTTAGGAATTGTTTTTCGTCTGGGGATAGGCCTTTATCATAGCCTTCTAGTAGCTCTTCTCTTGCCTTTGTATCTGAGTTTTTTTGTGCGAATAGTTTGGAGTAGAAGCTGTGAACGATGTGTTCAATGTTTTTTTGGTCTGTTGTCGTGGTGCCCTGTGCATCCACCAGCTCTTCCATGGGCGTGTGGTTGCTTTTGGCTTTTTTGAAAAAGAAAGAGTTACACTTTTCATCGTTCTCATACTGGAGGACGCGTGAATTGAAGATAGTTTCCTTTCCCTTTTTGTTGAACCAGTTTTTGATATCTGCCTTAGTCTTTTTTATGTCCTCTGAGACCTGTATTCCTGCATCCTGCAGTTCTAAAAGGTTTGTGAGGGTGTCCTGTAGCTCATTATATTCAATTCTTTTTTCTTTTGCAATTTCTTTCCCCTTTCTTGTGAAGAATGTTTTTGATTTTACTTTTATGTTTTCCCACCATTCTTGTAATGATGGGAAGTTCTTTTTGTCTCTTTTCCATATTTCATATTGTCCTATGAAGGCTTCTTGTAACTCTTGTGTGTCTAGGAGGGTGGTGTTGAGTTTCCAATATGCGCTGGTTTTGTTTGCCATATTAGGGATTGAGACTCTCGATATCAGTGTTTGATGGTCCGATAGGCAGCTATCTTCCAAACTAGAGCTGATGCATGTGATGTTCTCTGAAGCTAGGATGAGGTCTATTCTAGATATTGTGTTTCCATCGTCTGATATCCAGGTATAGCCTGTGGTGTTTGGATTGCACAATGTGAAAGAATCTTGCAGGTTGAGGTTGTTGATTATTTCTAATAGTTTCTTTGAGGACTTGTCTAAAGAGTAGGTTTTGCATTGTCCTACTCTGTCTGTTTTTTGTAGTATGCAGTTGAAGTCCCCTAACACTATGGTAGGTGTGCATCCTGTCAGGAAGTGTTGCATGTTTTCGAAAAGTTCGTATCTCTCGTTTTTTGTGGTTTGTGCGTAGACATTGCAGATACGGAAATTTTGACCCTGGTAGTTTATGTGTAACATAACTGCCCTTCCATGTTCTATATTTTCTTGTTTAGAAATGGAGAAAAGGTGGCTTTTGAAAAGGAAGACTAGCCCTGCATTTTTGTTTCCACCCCCTGACCATATGGATGGGCCCAGGTCCCATTCTTCCTGTAAAAAGGAGTAGTTGTAGTTGAAAGGTAGATGGCACTCTTGCAGGCAAATAATGTCTGCGGTTAGTAGTTTACAATATTCTAGTACGGCTGCCCTTTTGTTGTTTTGTTTCAGACCTCTCACGTTTAGTGTGGCTATTGCGATAGCCATGAGTATATATACGGTGTGGGTCATCATCAAACTTAGTTTGTTTTTTCCTTTCTTTTTTCGATTTCGCTTTGTCTTTCCTCCTCTCTTGGGTTGGAGTTGCCTATCTCTTCCTTGCTACCTAGAAAGGGGTCTAAAAATAAGCTATCTTCTGTATCCATCTCACTGGTGTGAGACGATAAGGTTTTTTGCAGGGCTTCATTCAGGCCTGACAAGTTGATGCCTTCCGCATCATTTAGACTTGCTAGGCTGCTGAACCTATTTGTTGTGTTGTCAAGGGGGGAGGAGGTCTTCTAGTCCCTCAAATGTGTTTTCGTTATTTTGTGACGCATTTTTCCTTTTGCTCCTGATCTGTGAGGCTTCTTCTGTATGTTGCATTGCTTTGTTAGTTTTCCTTTTTAGGATTCTCTGTTGGGTTCTGTCTGTTTGCGCACATATTTTTTCATACTCCTTGTCTGCTGCTATTTGGTCGTTTGTACGGGTTTCCTCTATCATTTTGTTTTCTTCTTCTTCCTGATCATTTTGTTCTATCTCCATATCTATATGTTTTTTGTTCCTACGTGATTTTCTCTGTTTGTTTGGTAGTGCTTTTTGCCACTCTTCTTCTGTGTTGTGTGTGTCTTCCATTCTATTCGGTGTAGTTGGTGTTATGTGTGTGCTCGTCTCACTGTCTTGTGTGCTGTGTGGTGTTGGTATTGGTAGTGGCTGTGAGATTATTATCAGCTCTGGTTGCTGGCTGTCTTGTGTCTCTGGTACTGTGTCTATTGTGGCACCACTTTGAGTTATATCAGTGTCGCTTGTATTCGTCTCTGTTTGTGTGGGTGTGGCCTCTTTGTCACTGCCCTGTGTTTGGTGTGCACCTTTCCTTTGTGTTTGGTTGTCTACTTCCCCTTCTGTTTGTGTGTTTGGGAGTGGGCTGACCTCATCTGTCCTGTTTGTGTTTTCTTTTTCCCATTCTTTTTTCTTTGGCTTGTCAGAGGGCGCATGTGCGCTATTCTGACTTTTTAACGGGCATTGTTTATAGAGGTGGTCTTTTGTACCACATAGGTTGCAGTCCTTGGCGGTCTCACATTGTTGTGCTTTGTGGCCTTTTATTCCACAATTTCTACAAATGTCCCCTGTGCACGTTTCTTTGGTATGTCCAAATTGGAGGCATTGCCTACAGAATATCGGCTGCCCTGGGTAGTATAAAAAAAACCTATTTGGGCCAATAGAGAAATTCAGGGGTTGGTGTTTTGTCCCTCCTACACCTGTGCTATCCGGGGCTAGTACTACCATATATCTCCTCTTTCCGTTCCAGGCCCCCCATTCATTTCTTAGTTCATTTCCTCCCCTGATTTTACTGCAATATCTCTGCAAAAACATCTCTATTTCGCTTGCTGGTGCGAAGGGATTATACATGTGGACTGTGAGTGGTATTTCCCTGGGCACTGTTATTTCCGTGATTATGTAACCTTTCATTTCTGGGTGATTTCTGTTGGTGTTTAGATTATACAAGAAACTTTGGTAATCAGTTTCAGATCCTAGCGTTATGTCGAAAATCCCTTTTTTTCTAAAATCCTGAATGCACTTTGTCTGTGCAGGCTCTTTCTTAAAGATTTGGCGCAGCACTACTTCCATTAAGTGTTTAATGCTGCGTTTTTCCTTAGCGCTCTCATCAATCTCGAATCTAACTGTAAACCTAATGTTAGACATTGGCGTGTTACCTTTGAGTCTTGGGTCGTCTTTGGCGTAGTAGGTGTTGTCACCGGCCGCTGCTGCGTAAGATCTTGGTGCTGCCGCCGCCATGTCGCCTTATGTGTGTGTGTGGCCCCTGGCTGAGCGCCGTGCGCGCCTGGGGGCCGATCGCCGTCCGGTGTGCCTGTGGGGCCCCTCCTGCGTGATTCTTGCAATAATCCGGTGCGTAAAAAAGGTAATAAATAAATCCGGTTTTTGGAGTGTCCCCGGGCCGTGCACCTGCCTGGTGCGCCCGGGGTATCTCCAAAAGGAAGGGGGTGAGCCTCTGCTTCTTTGTGGGGTGCCCCCTGGCCGAGCACCGTCCGGTGCGCCTGGGGGCTCGCGTTTGCGGAATGCGGGTCTGCTGCTGTCCCCTTCTTCGTGCTCAGTGACGTGAGGGGGGGGGGGGTGGATTGTGCCAGCCTTAGCCCGTTCTTGGATAACTGCAGTGCTTCGCGTGAAATCAATGCCTCTGGTTTTTGAAGTGTCCCCGGGCCGAGCACCTGCCTGGTGCGCCCGGGGTGTCTCCAAAATGGAAAGTGGTGGCCCTCTGCTTCTACGTGGCGTGCCCCCTGGCCGAGCACCGTGTGGTGCGCCTGGGGGCTCGCGATTGTAAATATCGGGTCTGCCTCGTTGACCTCTCGGTATTTGTGTGGCCCGTTTCCTTCGTAGATGGAAGGAGAGATTTCTTTCGTTTTTTGCGTGCCCCCCCGGCCGACGGCCGTTCGGTGTGCCTGGGGGCCCCTCCTTCGTGGTCGTTGTCGCGATGCGGATCTAAGACAAACTGTGCCCTTATTCCGCTAGAATGCGCTACGAAAAGGTAACCAAATCCGGTGTTTGGAGTGTCCCCGGGCCGAGCACCTGCCTGGTGCGCCCGGGGTGTCTCCAAGATTCGAAACGAAAAAGGAAAGCCGTCTGCCCGCTGTTCTCTCTGTGATAGAGGCTCACCTGTGCCGGCCCGTTTGAGTGACCCTGGGTCGAGCACTATGCTAGTGCACCCCTCAAGTCTCCAAAAGCACCGCGCAGCTATGTGCGGGTGATTCCTCCGATGTAAGTGTGGCCCCTTTCAGGACAAAACTGGGATCGACGCAGCCTTTCCACGGTGCGCAGCCTTGCCACGGTCAAGCCGTGGAGCGAAGGCCCAGCTATCTCCAGGAATCTCGGTTTCAGCTGCCCCCAACCAGATCCAAGTGTATTTTTTTATTTTATTTTTTTCCTGTGTCAGGGCGTCATTTCTGGTTCAGATACATCAATCGTCACCTTCCACAACACCCTTTTTGCTCGTCAGTCGTTGGTAACAAACTTGGCAACAAGTGCGCAAGCTATCCCGTTGACCTTTAACCTGTGAAGGGAAAAGGTCACGTTAGTCAAATACATACAGTAAATTTTTACATTTACTTTACCTGTCTTCATCTTCCCTCTCCTCTCTCCCGTTGCCAGACTGGTTCCTGGATTGAAAGGGAAGAAAAGAAGAAAAACAGTTTAGTGGCCCCGCTAGGGCCCCCCCCCCCATTTAAGGGTTCGGGGACCCCTTTGGGTCCGCTGTCGTCGCCGTCGTTGCCTGAGTCTTCCAGGGCCCCCCCGTGTAAGGGTACAAGGGGACCCCTTTGGGTCCTCAGGTTTCGTCGTCACTGTCTCCATCTGATCTGTCCAGTGCTGCGTAGTCTCGCAGGAGGCTGTGGATCATTTTACGGCATGCCAGGGTCGATGTCTCCTTTTTCCCTACTACCAGGCGGTTTCTGGAAAACAAGAGAACATCTTTGAAACAACACAGGAGCCACCAGCAACTCTGGAGGTTTTCTAGTGCATGTGTCCCTGGGAACAGTCCATACATCACGGAGTCAGCAGTGATGCAGGTGGTAGGGATCCAGGCCCTAAGCTCCGTGCCTAGGGCCTTCAGCAGGTCCTGCGCGTACGTGCACTCCCAGAAGAGATGGTATGTTGTCTCGTCTACGGTGCACCCTCTCGGGCAGGACTTGTATCGGTTGAGCCCTCTTGCGTGCATGAAGGCTCTCACGGGGAGACCCCCTTGGATGGCCATCCATGCGATGTCCTTGTGCTGATTTGTCAGGCGCTTGGATGCTTCGTTTCTCCACACGTGATCCGCCGTGGCTGAAGGGAGGGAGCCGATCGGCTCACTGATCTCTCTTGCTCGTATCAGGCGTTGGAGAAGTTTTGGAGTCCACATGACGGGGCGAACTGCCACACAGCCATACTCTCGCACAAACTTCTCCGCTTCCTTGTAGAACCACGGGGTCTCCCAGTTGTACGGGACGGAGCTCACCCACTCTGCCCATCCCAGGCGCCTCCATGTTGGCAGTAGGAAGAAGCGGGCCATCAGGAAGCCGGCGTGACTTTCATCTTTGGACCTCAGGGTGTTCCTCACGCAGTGGCACACGAAGGTCCCTCTCAGGATGGTGGCGATGTCTGGCACTCCTTTGCCTCCCTTGTCGTGGGTCTTGAACATCACCGCCCTCTTCACTCTGTCCATCTTCGAGTTCCAGATGAAGTAGAAGATCATTCTCGTGATGGCCTTAGCTGTTCTGGTCTGCACTGGCCATACCTGGGCGACATACTGGAGCACTGGCAGGGTCTCGTTCCGCAGGACCAAAGACTTCCCTTTGATCGTCAGCTTCCGGAGGCTCCAGAGTCCCAGCTTCTGCCTAGTCTTTGCTAGTCTTTCCTCCCAGGTCTTCTCCGCTGCACCGTCTCCGCCGAACCAGACTCCAAGGATCTTCATGAAGTCCTGCTTAATGGGGAATGGCAGTGGGTCTCGGGTCGGGGTCCAGTGACCGAAGAGCAGGGTTTCTGACTTGGCGCTGTTGATCTTAGCTCCAGACGCCTTCCCAAACTCGATACAAGTCCTCTCTAGCTCCTTCACAGACGGTCCGTCTGCACAGAATACGGAGACGTCGTCCATGTAGAGGGAGCACTTCACTTCTCCTCGTCCTCCGCTCCCTGGTACCTTCACACCTCTGATGTTCCTTTTTTGCCGGATGCGTTCGGCGAGGAGTTCGATCACGCAGATGAACAGGAGGGGGGAGAGCGGGCAACCCTGCCTCACCCCCGACAGGACGGGGAACGGATCGGTTCTCCAGCCATTTACCAATGCCGTGCTGGAGATGTCTCTATACATTGTTTTCACCACGTCACAGAAGAAGTCGCCCAGTCCCAGAGCTCTGAGTGTCCGGTCCATGAACTCATGGGAGACGTGGTCGAACGCCTTTTCCTGGTCCAGGCTGACCAAGGCCGTCGGGACCTTGCGGCCCTTGACGTACTCGATCGTGTCCCGGACCAGGGCCAGACTGTCCGCGATCTGCCGTCCCGGTATCCCACAGGACTGGTCAGGGTGGACTATCTTCTCTATTACCTTCTTTAGGCGGTTGGCCATCACTTTTGCGAGAATCTTTTAGTCCACATTGAGGAGAGAGATGGGCCTCCAGTTCTTGAGGTCTTCTCTCTCTCCCTTCTGCTTGTACAAGAGTGTTATCATACCTTCACGCAGGGATTGCGGCATACTACCCTTGCCCGCCACTTCCTCGTAGAGGTCTAGCAAGTCTGGTCCGATCAGATCCCACAGTTCGACATAAAGTTCCACTGGGAGACCGTCGTTTCCGGGCGTCTTGCCTCTCTTGGAGGTCGTAGCGGCCAAGTGCAGCTCTTCCAGGGTGAAGGGCGCGTTCAAGCCCTCTCTCTCCTCCGGACCCAGTGTCTTCGAGATCCCCCCTAGGAAACTGTCCGCCTGGTCTCTCTCTGACGACTTTGGTGAGTAGAGTTCGCCGTAAAAGTCTGTAACGACTTTCATGACTTCCTCCTTCTCTCCTTGGAGGTTGCCCTCCGAGTCCCGAAGCTCAACCAGCGGTGTGTGGGTCGAGTGAAGTTTCTTGAAGAAGAATGAGTTGCATTTCTCGTCCTTCTCTAGGTTCTCGGTTCTGGTCCGGAAGATGATTTTCTTAGATTCCACCCTAAAGTGCTCTGCGAGCTCTTTTCGGGTGTCCTCCAAGTCGTCACCCACGTCCCATCCCCCAAGCTCGAGTTCGTACAGTTGCTGCAGTGTGCTCTGCAGTTTCCTGAACGTCCTCTTTGTTTCCCGTGCAGCAGCTCTGCTTGCATCCTGGAAGAAGCTTCGGAACCTGGCCTTCACCCATTCCCACCACTCGCTGGCGGAGTGAAAGAGGTCCTTCATGTCCCTCCACTCTATGTACGCGGTTCTGAGGTTCGCCACTAACTCCTCGTTTTCCAACAAGGAGCAGTTCAGTTTCCACGATCCTGGTCCGGCGGGGAACTTCCCTGTAAGTTCCCCCTCGAAACTGACTGCTCTGTGGTCAGAGAAGTGGACGGCGACCATGGAGCTTCGCCCAGGCTTTACTGTTGGGGAGGTGAAAAGGAAGTCGATCCGTGAACGCACGGATCCGTCCGGCCTACTCCAGGAGTAATTCCTGGCGTTCGGCCCCATGCACCCGATGGCGTCATGGAGGGACGCCTCGCCTATCATTTCCACCAACAGCCTGGACGTCACGTCCATCCCTGCAGAGCCAGACCCGCTGCGTCCATCCAGCTCTACTATGCAGTTGAAATCACCACCCATCAGAATGGTTCTGGAGGTCACGAGTTGCATCCTGAGCACCCTGAACGTCTCAAGTCGCTCATTCTTCTCTGGGGGGGCATAGACGTTGATGAGCCTAACGGGCTCACCAGCCCACGAGCCGTCCACGACCAGCACTCTGCCGCTGACCTGCTCGGTGACCTTGTCCACGGTGAACTGCCTTCCCCTGATTAGAATGGCCACTCCAGACGATTTGCAATCGTTTCCTCCAGACCAGAAAGATGGCCCATGCGTCCACTGCCGTTCGAGCTGGCTGTACGACTGGGCGTACGGAATCCCACATTCCTGCAGAAAGCAGATATCTCGGTTCTGGGTGGCCAGGAAGCGCAACGTGCCGACCCGCCTGACCTGATCCTTCATGCTTCTGACGTTTAGGGTGAACAATGATATCGCCATTGTCTCCGCGCTATCGGTCAGTATCTGGTTTCGAACCTACTGGGGATGAAGGCCCTGGGGTGCTTCACTTGGGTCTTGGACCCCCTGTTGGTTGTGATCTCCCCTTTCCTCCGGGGCATGCTCGGTGCTCTCAATGGACACTTCTGTTCCTACTTCTGGGGTCCATTATGCTGGTTCCGGTGGTGGTGTCACCATGGAGAGCTGATGGTGGAGTTGTTGGAGAACCGAATAGGTTTCCACTAACTCCTTGTCCTCCTCCTCATCTTCCATTTCTGCGTTGTTCCCGGTACTCTCGGTGTCTCTTACGAGGATGACGGCGTCGGCGTTGTCTTCCTCTTCCTCGGTGGTGCCTGCTGTGTTCACCTTCTTGCTGACCAGGAAGTCTTCTCTGGCCTGCATCTTCCTTTTGTTGGCGTTGGCTCGCTGGGGGATTTTCTCTGGTGTTGTCCCCTCCTCCAATGTCTCCGGCTTGGGTCCGGGTTGTGGTGTTCCGTGCGAGGCCGCCCTGTTGATTCTGGCGCTGGTGCGTCTCTGCTCCTTCGCCTCTTCCCTGTCCTTAGTGGCTTTTTGGTGCAGCGTCTGGGATCGGACCTGACTCCATGACTCCTGGAGCCTGTCGTCCTCGTCTCCGCTGCTGTCATCGGGTTTCCCCTTCGTTTTCTTCTTTTTCTTTTTCCTCTCTTGCTTCCCTTTTGCCTTTGCAGAGTCATCATCTACCTCTGTCACCACTTCCTTGACCTCTGGTTCCGGCGCTGGGGTTGGTTCCGCTGGGGCTTCCTCTGGCGGGGCTCCTTGTGGTGCTCCGTCCTCGGGGCCTCCCATGGGTTGGTGTGTCTCCTGGGGCGGTGTCGTCTCAGCTGGTGGTGTTGGGTCCTCTGCTGCGACTGGTCCCGCCTTGGGGTCCTCTGGGGTCTTCGGGCCTGTTCCTGTGGGTATCGGGTTCACAGGAACGTGGCCTCCCTTATCTCCCTTCCTGGGTGCTGCTGGTGGTTTGGCAGCCTCGTTTCTGGCTTCTGCCAGGAGGGTGTTTAGTCGTGCGTTGGCTGCCGGGGAGACTTTTGGTCTGGTGTGTCTCCAGGTTGGGTCCCATGCGGCGGCCGCTGCGTAACTCTTTGGCAGGTCCGACTTGGGGCATCGGTAGTAAGAGTGGCCTTCCCCTCCGCAGAGGTTGCAGATCCTGATCCCCTTGCATGTGCCTGCGTCGTGTCCAGACTGCTTGCAGATCCTGCAAAACTTCTTTGGGCAGTCTTTGCCGGCGTGTCCCACTCCCTCGCACTTCCTGCAGGTGAAAGGTTGACCCGTGTAACGGATCTTCCCCTCGTCCGCGCCTAGGTAGAAGGTTGCCGGTGGGTGCTTTAATCCGTCCCTCCCTTTAGGATCTCTGTGGAGGTCGATGGTCGCTCGCCAGGTCGTGTTCCAGACTCCGACGGCATCTCTGACCTTTGTGGGGCCCCCCTGGAGGGTGCCGTACCTCATGAGAAGCGACGCGATGTCCTTGTCTGGAATGTGTGGGTTGGTCATCTCGACCGTCACCCTCTTCTCTGAGGTCTCTGGCGCTACTAATGTCGTCAGGGTGAACCTGTTGTAGGGTGCCTCTTTCTCCTTTGCCTGGAAGAAATCCCAGTACTTCCTGAAGAGGGCCTGGGTGACAAAGCTCAGGAGAAAAATCATGCCTGAGGCTGAAGCCTGGCAGCTTAGTACATCTGCCACTGGGACCCCCGCTGGTTCGAGAACCTTACTGAAGAACGTGGATCTTTCCAGTATGGCCCCTGCCTTATCTTTTAACTCCCACCGCATGACCTGGGCGTGCCTGTGGGTGACGTTGTACCCATTGAAGGGTTCGGGGGCTGTCCCTTGCCTGGTCCCTGCCTCCCCTTTCCCTCCGGTCCCTGGTTGAGCAGCTTTGGGGGGTTCAGGTGCACCTGTTTTTGTCCCTGGGGCTTTGGGTCCGGGGGTTTTGGGCCCTGAGGCCTGAGGCCCTGGGGCCTTTGGGGCACCAGCCTTCCCAGCGCTGGTGCCTGCTTCTGCAGGTGCGCCCTTACTTACCCTTGGGCCATTCTCCCCAGGGGGTTGGGGTTCTGGGCGTCCGGTGAGGGGATGCCGTCTGGGATGTTCACTGGGGCTCCAGTGTCCATTTCTTCCATTTTGGAGGATTTTGGGTCTACCAGTAATTTTTCTGGGTTACCGCCGGGTTTACCGCTTTACCTTGGGTCCTCCGCCTGGATGCCTGGGGTGTCTCCCAACAGACCACAATGGTCTGTAGTGCAAAGAAACACTGTCCAGTCACTCCCTAGAGCTAAGGCAGGGTTATAGGTGTTGCCACCTAAGCATAAATCCCCTTACCAGAGGTCTGGGTACTGTACAGGCCTGTGAAGGGTGTTAGGAGGTTTTTAGGCCTCCAGCATTAGTCCACCCAAACGCCGAGAGTGCGTAACGTTACCTACGCTCTAACGCTGACCACAGGTCCTTGGGGGTTCTATTTTGTGTTCCTAGTGAACAAACAGGCACCAGCACTCTGGTGTCCTTCCTCCGTGTATTTTTTTTTTTTTTTTTTTTTTTTTCTTTGTCAGGGCGTCATTTCTGGTTCAGATACATCAATCGTCACCTTCCACAACACCCTTTTTGCTCGTCAGTCATTGGTAACAAACTTGGCAACAAGTGCGCAAGCTATCCCGTTGACCTTTAACCTGTGAAGGGAAAAGGTCACGTTAGTCAAATACATACAGTAAATTTTTTCATTTACTCTACCTGTCTTCATCTTTCCTCTCCTCTCTCCCGTTGCCAGACCGGTTCCTGGATTGAAGGGAAGAAAAGAAGAAAAACGGTTTAGTGGCCCCTCTAGGGCCCCCCCCCATTTAAGGGTTTGGGGACCCCTTTGGGTCCGCTGTCTTTGCCGTCGTTGCCCGAGCCTTCCAGGGCCCCCCCCCGTGTAAGGGTACAAGGGGACCCCTTTGGGTCCTCAGGTTTCGTCGTCGCTGTCTCCATCTGATCTGTCCAGTGCTGCGTAGTCTCGCAGGAGGCTGTGGATCATCTTACGGCATGCCAGGGTCGATGTCTCCTTTTTCCCCACCACCAGGCGGTTTCTGGAAAACAAGAGAACATCTTTAAAACAACACAGGAGCCTCCAGCAACCCCGGAGGTTTTCTAGTGCATGTGTCCCTGGGAACAGTCCATACATCACAGAGTCTGCGGTGATGTAGGTCGTAGGTATCCAGGCCCTAAGCTCCGTGCCTAGGGCCTTCAGCAGGTCCTGCGCGTACGTGCACTCCCAGAAGAGATGGTATGTTGTCTCGTCTACGGTGCACCCTCTCGGGCAGGACTTGTATCGGTTGAGCCCCCTTGCGTGCATGAAGGCCCTCACGGGGAGTCCCCCTTGTATTGCCATCCAGGCTATGTCTTTGTGCTGGTTTGTCAGGCGCTTGGATGCTACGTTTCCCCACACGTGATCCGCTGTGGCTGAAGGGAGGGAGCCGATCGGCTCACTGATCTCTCTTGCTCGTATCAGGCGTTGGAGAAGTTTTGGAGTCCACATGACGGGGCGAACTGCCACACAGTCATACTCTCGCACAAACTTCTCCGCTTCCTTGTAGAACCACGGGGTCTCCCAGTTGTACGGGACGGAGCTCACCCACTCTGCCCATCCAAGGCGCCTCCATGTTGGCAGCAGGAAGAAGCGGGCCATCAGGAAGCCGGCGTGACTTTCATCTTTGGACCTCAGGGTGTTCCTCACGCAGTGGCACACGAAGGTCCCTCTCAGGATGGTGGCGATGTCTGGCACTCCTTTGCCTCCCTTGTCGTGGGTCTTGAACATCACCGCCCTCTTCACTCTGTCCATCTTCGAGCTCCAGATGAAGTAGAAGATCATTCTCGTGATGGCCTTAGCTGTTCTGGTCTGTACTGGCCATACTTGAGCGACGTACTGGAGCACTGGCAGGGTCTCGTTCCGCAGGACCAAAGACTTCCCTTCGATCGTCAGCTTCCGGAGGCTCCAGAGTCCCAGTTTCTGCCTTGTCTTTGCTAGTCTTTCCTCCCAGGTCTTCTCTGCTGCGCCGTCTCCGCCGAACCAGACTCCAAGGATCTTCAGGAAGTCCTGCTTGATGGGGAATGGCAGTGGGTCTCGGGCGGGGGCCCAGTGTCCGAAGAGCAGGGTTTCTGACTTGGCGCTGTTAATCTTTGCTCCAGACGCTTTCCCGAACTCTATACAAGTCCTCTCTAGCTCCTTCACCGACGGTCCGTCTGCGCAGAATACGGAGACGTCGTCCATGTAGAGGGAGCACTTTACTTCTCCTCGTCCTCCGCTCCCTGGTACCTTTACTCCTCTGATGTTCCTGTTCTGTCAGATGCGCTCGGCGAGGAGTTCGATCACACAGATGAACAGAAGGGGGGAGAGCGGGCAGCCCTGTCTTACTCCTGACAGGACGGGGAACGGGTCGGTTCTCCAGCCATTTACTAATGCCGTGCTGGAGATGTCTCTATACATTGTTTTCACCACGTCACAGAAGAAGTCACCCAGTCCCAGAGCTCTGAGTGTCCGGTCCATGAACTCGTGGGAGACGCGGTTGAACGCCTTTTCCTGATCTAGGCTGACCAAGGCCGTCGGGACCTTGCGGCCCTTGACGTACTCGATCGTGTCCCGGACCAGGGCCAGACTGTCCGCGATCTGCCGTCCCGGTATCCCACAGGACTGGTCAGGGTGGACTATCTTCTCTATCACTTTCTTTAGGCGGTTGGCCATCACCTTTGCGAGAATCTTGTAGTCCACATTGAGGAGAGAGATGGGCCTCCAGTTCTTGAGGTCTTCTCTCTCTCCCTTCTGTTTGTACAGGAGTGTTATCATGCCCTCACGCAGGGATTGCGGCATACTGCCCTTGCCCACCATCTCCTCGTAGAGGTCTAGCAAGTCCGGTCCGATCTGATCCCACAGTTCGACATAAAGTTCCACTGGGAGACCGTCGTTCCCGGGTGTCTTGCCTCTCTTGGAGGTCGTGGCGGCCAAGTGCAGCTCTTCCAGGGTGAAGGGCGCGTTCAAGCCCTCTCTCTCTTCCGGACCCAGTGTCTTCGAGATCCCCCCTAGGAAACTGTCCGCCTGGTCTCTCTCTGACGACTTTGGTGAGTAGAGTTCGCCGTAAAAGTCTGTAACGACTTTCATGACTTCCTCCTTCTCCCCATGGAGGTTGCCCTCCGAGTCCCGAAGCTCTACCAGCGGTGTGTGGGTCGAGTGAAGTTTCTTGAAGAAGAATGAGTTGCATTTCTCGTCCTTCTCTAGGTTCTCGGTTCTGGTCCGGAAGATGATTTTCTTAGATTCCACCCTAAAGTGCTCTGCGAGCTCTTTTCGGGTGTCCTCCAAGTCGTCACTCACGTCCCATCCCCCAAGCTCGAGTTCGTACAGTTGTTGCAGTTTGCTCTGCAGTGTCCTGAACGTCCTCTTCGTTTCCCGTGCAGCAGCTCTGCTTGCATCCTGGAAGAAGCTTCGGAACCTGTCCTTCACCCATTCCCACCACTCGCCGGCGGAGTGAAAGAGGTCCTTCATGTCCCTCCACTCTATGTACGCGGTTCTGAGGTTCGCCACTAACTCCTCGTTTTCCAACAAAGAGCAGTTCAGTTTCCACGATCCTGGGCCGGCGGGGAACTTCCCTGTAAGTTCCCCCTCGAAACTGACTGCTCTGTGGTCAGAGAAGTGGACGGCGACCATGGAGCTTCGCCCAGGCTTTACTGTTGGGGAGGTGAATAGGAAGTCGATCCGTGAACGCACGGATCCGTCCGGCCTACTCCAGGAATAGTTCCTGGCGTTCGGTCCCATGCACCCGATGGCGTCCTGGAGGGACGCCTCGCCTATCATCTCCACCAACAGCCTGGACGTCACGTCCATCCCTGCAGAGCCAGACCCACTACGTCCATCCAGCTCTACTATGCAGTTGAAATCACCACCCATCAGAATGGTTCTGGAGGTCACGAGTTGCATCCTGAGCACCCTGAACGTCTCGAGTCGCTCATTCTTCTCCGGGGGGGCATAGACATTGATGAGCCTAACGGGCTCACCAGCCCACGAGCCGTCCACGACCAGCACTCTGCCGTTGACCTGCTCGGTGACCTTGTCCACGGTGAAATGCCTTCCCCTGATTAGAATGGCCACTCCAGACGATTTGCAATCGTTTCCTCCAGACCAGAAAGACGGCCCATGCGTCCACTGCCGTTCGAGCTGGCTGTACGACTGGGCGTACGGAATCCCGCATTCCTGCAGAAAGCAGATATCTCGGTTCTGGGTGGCCAGGAAGCGCAACGTGCCGACCCGCCTGACCTGATCCTTCATGCTTCTGACGTTTAGGGTGAGCAATGATATCGCCATTGTCTCCTCGCTATCGGTCAGTATCTGGTTTTGAACCTACTGGGGTTGAAGGCCCTGGGGTGCTTTACTTGGGTCCTGGACCCCCTTGTTGGCCCTGCTCTCCCCCGTCTTCCGGGGCATGCTCGGTGCTCTCAATGGACACTTCTGTTCCTACTTCCGGGGTCCATTGTGCTGCCTCCGGTGGTGGTGCCACCATGGAGAGGTGATGGTGGAGTTCTTGGAGAACCGAATGGATTTCCTCTAACTCCTTGTCTTCATCCTCGTCCTCCATTTCTGCATTGTTCCCGTTACTCTCGGTGTCGCTCACGAGGATGACGGCGTCGGCGTTGTCCTCCTCTTCTTCGGTGGTGCCCGCTGTGTTCACCTTCTTGCTGACCAGAAATTCTTATCTGGTTGGCATCTTCCTTTTTTGGGCGTTGACTCACTGGGGGTTTTTTTCCGGTGTTGCCCCTTCCTCCAACGTCTCCGCCTTTGGCCCGGGTTGCGGTGTTCCGTGCGAGGCCGCCTTGTGGATTCTGGCGCTGGTGCGTCTCTGCTCCTTTGCCTCCTCCCTGTCTTTGGTGGTCTTCTGGTGCAGCGTCTGGGATCGAACTTGGTTCCATGATTCCTGGAGCCTGTCGTCCTCGTCTCCACTGCTGTCCTCGGGTTTCCCCTTCGTTTTCTTCTTTTTCTTCTTCTTCCTCTCTTGCTTCCCTTTTGCCTTTGCAGAGTCTTCTACCTCCGTCTCCACTTCCTTGACCTCTGGTTCTGGCGCTGGGGTTGTTTCTGCTGGGGCTTCCTCTGGCGGGGCTCTTTGTGGGGCTCCGTCCTCGGGGCCTCCCATGGGTTGGTGTGTCTCCTGGGGCGGTGTCGTCTCAGTTGGTGGTGCTGGGTCCTCCGCTGCGACTGGTCCCGCCTTGGGGTCCTCTGGGTTAGTCGGGCCTGTTCCTGTGGGTATCGGGTTCACAGGAACTTGGCCCTCTTTGTCTCCCTTCCTGGGTGCTGCTGTTGGTTTTGCAGCCTCGTTTCTGGCTTCTGTCAGGAGGGTGTTTAGTCGTGCGTTGGCTGCCGGGGAGACCTTTGGTCTGGTGTGTCTCCAGGTTGGGTTCCATGAGGCGGCCGCTGCGTAACTCTTTGGCAGGTCAGACTTGGGGCATCGGTAGTAAGAGTGGCCTTCCCCTCCGCAGAGGTTGCAGATCCTGATCCCCTTGCATGTGCCTGCGTCGTGTCCAGACTGCTTACAGATCCTGCAAAATTTCTTTGGGCAGTCTTTGCCGGCGTGTCCCACTCCCTCGCACTTCCTGCAGGTGAAAGGTTGTCCCGTGTAACGGATCCTCCCCTCGTCCGCGCCTAGGTAGAAGGTTGCCGGTGGGTGCTTTAATCCATCCCTCCCTTTAGGATCTCTGTGGAGGTCGATGGTCGCTCGCCAGGTCGTGTTCCAGACTCCGTCGGCGTCTCTGACCTTTGTGGGGCCCGCCTGGAGGGTGCCGTACCTCATGAGAAGTGACGCGATGTCCTTGTCTGGGATGTGTGGGTTGGTCATCTCGACCGTCACCCTCTTCTCTGAGGTCTCTGGCGCTACTCCTGTTGTCAGGGTGAACCTGTTGTAGGGTGCCTCTTTCTCTTTTGCCTGGAAGAAATCCCAGTACTTCCTGAAGAGGGCCTGGGTGACAAAGCTTAGGAGAAAGATCATGCCTGAGGCTGAAGCCTGGCAGCTTAGTACGTCTGCCACTGGGACCCCCGCTGGTTGGAGAACTTTACTGAAGAACGTGGATCTTTCCAGTCTGGCCCCTGCCTTATCTTTCATCTCCCACCGCATGACCTGGGCGTGCCTGTGGGTGACGTTGTACCCATTGAAGGGTTCGGGGGCTGTCCCTTGCCTGGTCCCTGCCTCCCCCTTCCCTCCGGTCCCTGGTTGAGCAGCTTTGGGGGGTTCAGGTGCACCTGTTTTTGGCCCTGGGGCTTTGGGTCCGGGGGTTTTTGGCCCTGAGGCCTGAGGCCCTGAGGCCTTTGGGGCACCAGCCTTCCCAGCGCTGGTGCCTGCTTCTGCAGGTGCGTCCTTACTTGCCCTTGGGCCACTTTCCCCAGGGGGCAGGGGGTTGGGGTTCTGGGCGTCCGGTGAGGGGATGCCGTCTGGGATGTTCACTGGGGCTCCAGTGTCCATTTCTTCCATCTTGGAGGATTTTTGGGTCTACCGGTAATTTTTCTGGGTTACCGCCGGGTTTTACCGTTTTACCTTGGATCCTCCGCCTGGATGCCTGGGGTGTCTCCCAACAGACCACAATGGTCTGTAGTGCAAAGAAACACTGTCCAGTCGCTCCCTAGAGCTAAGGCAGGGTTATAGGTGCGGCCACCTAAGCATAAATCCCCTTACCAGAGGTCTGGGTACTGTACAGGCCTGTGAAGGGTGTTAGGAGGTTTTTTAGGCCTCCAGCATTTATTCACTTCCAAGTCGAAGTCATAGCACTGTTAAAATCAAATTTTACTTGCGCAAAAATTGCGCGTTCAAACTGATAAGAACAGATTTTTTTTTTTTTTTGAAAAATATACTTTATTTAAAATTTGTTAGAACATATATACATTTTAACCAATCCCATTGGGTGGCATACAGTGTACCCTGTGTAGGGGGTGCACGCAGGCACCTGCCTACCGGTTTTCCATCGAAATATTACATATAATGACTCTCACTTTTATTCTCAAGTGAATCTGTGTTTATGCGACCCATTCTGCCCATTTCTTTTGTTTCCATCTTTTTTCTGCTATGTCTTTCCCTTGGTGTTTGCTATCAACATAGTAGAATAGCATGATTTTGTCTAGGCACATGTGTATTACATCTTTTATTTCCAGTGCTTTATGTTTAAAAAGTAGTAAGTTTCTTGCACCCCATAAGCTCTCTTTTGCACTGCTAATTATTTGCCATAGGGTCCTGTCTTTATTTTTTGACAGATTTCCCCCTATTCCATACAATATGAGTTCATAATTCAGACATTCAATAGTGGTTATGTGTTTAATAAACATTTGCATTTTATCCCAAAATTCTGTTGAAAAGTGGCAACTCCATAAAAAATGTCTTATTGTCTCTTCTCCTGGGCAGCCTGGTCTCGGGCATCGGGCTGATTTGGCGAGACCCCTCCTGTGTTGAAACGCTTTAACTGGTAAGGCATTGGAGACTGCTAACCATGCAATGTCTTTTTGTGCGTTTGTAATGTCAAAGTGGTTAGTCTTCTCCCAAACTCGTCTGGAAAGGTTTTCTGAAAGATTGTTGACCATCTCCATTTTTTCCAGGTGCTGGAGTTCGTTCTTCAGCAGGATTCTTGATTCAAAGCAGTTCTTACTCACTTCTAGCTGTAGTAACATTTTTGTGAAGGGCTCCAGGCAGGCGTAGAGTTTGTTTGGAAAGAAGGCCACCGGTAATGCATTGTCTCTTTTTAATATCTTGAGTTTGTAGAAGATGTCTCCTGCGCCATAGCGTACATATTTTGCGGCAATGTTCCTATTCTCACGTATTGCCTTTAGGCAGAGGCAAAAATAGTTCGTGAAAATATATAAGTACAAGTTTGGTACCCCTTTCCCCCCGTTCTTTGTGTTTTTGAAGACCATGGTTCTTTTCACCTTCTCCATTTTTGAGTTCCAAAAGAAAGTGAACAAATTCTTTTGCAGTTGTCTAAGTGTTTCCTTGTCCGGTGGGTATATTACAGAGAAGAAAAGGATGAGTGGTAGGATGACCGCTTTTATAACCATAGTTTTCCCGGTCATGGATAGGGCTCTTGTTTTTCATAACCCTAGCTTTTGGTTTATCTTGCTCTGGACGGATGGCCAATTATTTTTCCCTTCTGGATCCTGGGAGAAAGTAATTCCCAGGATTTTTGTGGGTTGTGTTGTCACTTTCACTTCCAATTTTGCCAGGTGATTCCATCTCCCAATTGCGAGACATGTGCTTTTCTCTGTGTTAAGGAGTAAACCTGAAGCTTGCGCAAAGAAGTGTGTATGAAGGAGTACACGTCTGACCGAGGGAGGGTCTGGGCACAGCACTGTGACATCATCCATGTAAGCGATGCATTTTGCTTGTTTCCCATCCGCCCCCGGTACAAAAATACCCTTAATAATCTTGTCCTTTCTTAGCCTGCAAAGTAGTGGTTCCAAGGCGCAGACAAAGAGCTGGGGACAGGGGGCAGCCCTGCCGTACTCCCGATTTTATGTGCACTTCTTCAGTTAGTGACCCATTAACTATAATTTTGCTGGTTGCGTTTTCATATAACCTTCGAATCATTTCCAAGAATTCTGTTGGGAAACCCATTTTCCTTAGCACTTTAAAAAGGTAGGTGTGTGAGACGCTATCAAAGGCTTTTTGTAAGTCCAGTGATAGTATTCCTAGCGGGTTATCTTCTTCTGTAGCTCTGCTGATAGCGTCTCTGATGGTGATGAGGCTGTCCCAGATCTTCCTGCCTGGGACTGCACAGGTCTGGTCTGGTTCAATTAAAGTTTTTAGAACCCTCTTTATTCTGTTTGTGATAGCTTTGCTATATATTTTGCAGTCCACATTTAGCAAAGTTATCGGCCTCCAATTTTTGATGTTGTTTAAGTCTCCTTTCTTGTGTATTAGTTTTACTGATCCTTGTGTGAAAGTGTGTGGAAAATTTTTTTGTTCTACCCCCTGAGAGATTGTTTCCATTAGGTCTCTTGCCATTTCTCTCCAGAAAGTTTTATAAAACTCCCATGGTAGGCCGTCTTGGCCTGGGGCGGAGTTTTTTGGTGCTTTTTGTATGATATCTAGGAATTCTTCCCCTGTAAAAGGTTTTTTTAAAAATGCTTGTTCTTCTTGGGATAGACCTTTATCGTAGTATTCCAATAGTTCATCGCTCGCTGTTTCCTCAGAGCTTTTCTTGTCGAAAAGTTTGGAGTAGAAGGTGTGTACTATTTCTTCCATTTCCTTTTGACTATTGGATGTATTCCCTTTTTCGTCTACCAGCTCTTCTATGAGTGCGTGATTTTTTTGTGCTTTTTTAAAAAAGAAAGAATTGCACTTTTCGTCCTCTTCGAACTTGAGGACTCTTGAATTAAAGATAGTCTGTTTTCCTTTTTTGGTGAACCAATTTCTGATGTCCGTTTTGGTTTTGGTGATTTCTTCTGAGACTTGTACCCCTGCATCTTGTAGTTCACTAAGGTTTGCAAGGGTGTCTTGTAGTTCCTTATACTCAAATCTTTTCTCTTTTGCTAATTCTTTTCCTTTTTGTGAAAAGAATTTTTTTGTTTGTATTTTGACATATTCCCACCACTTTTGCAGTGATGTGAATTCTCCTTTTTGTTCTCTCCATATCTCATATTTCTGTAAATAATCTTTTTGAGTCTCTTGGGATTGAAGTAGTGAGGTGTTCATTTTCCAGTAGGTGCTGCTTTTTTTAGTCATGTTAGGGATTAAGATTTCTGTCATCAGAGTTTGGTGGTCTGATAGGCAGCTATCATGTAATTCCGAGTTGATGCATTGAATGTGTTGTGAGACTAGTATCAAGTCTATTCTAGACACAGTGTTTTGATCGTCTGAGATCCAAGTGTACCCCGTGGTATTTGGGTTGCAGCATGTGAAAGAGTCTTTTAGTTTTAGGTTTTGTATTATCTCCAGTAGTTTTTTTGAGGATTTATCCAAAGTATATCTTTGGTTTAGTCCTACTCTGTCATCTGGATGTAGTATGCAATTGAAGTCTCCTAGTATTATCGTAGGGGTGCAGCCTAAAAGGAAATGCTGTAAGTTTTCAAAAAGTTCATGTCTCTCATTTTTTGCCGTTTGACCATAAATATTGCAGATGCGGAAAGATTGTCCTTGGTACATTATGTGTAGCATGACTGCTCTCCCATGCTCTATGTCTTCTTGTTGTGTAATGGAGAAATGGTGGTTCTTAAACAGAAAGGCTAAACCAGCATTTTTATTTCCCCCCCCTGACCATATGGAGGGTCCTAGGTCCCATTCTTCTTGAAGGAAGGAATAGTTGTAGTTGAAAGGAAGGTGACATTCTTGCAGGCAAATGATGTCTGCCTTAATTAATTTACAATATTCTAGAACTGCTGCTCTTTTGGTAGTTTGCTTTAACCCTCTAACATTTAGTGTGGCTATAACTATAGCCATTATATTTATTAGGGTGTGAAACATATTTGTTTTAGTTGTTGTTTTCGTTTTTGTTTCCTCTCAAAGGTGTATTTTGCATTTCCTCCCCTTTTGGGATGGGGTTGCCTATCTCCTCCTCACTTCCTAGAAGAATGAGTAGGTCTTCAGTATCCATCTCATTTTCTTGAGATGATAGGGTTTGTTTTAGGGCCTCAGTCAGGCCTGACAAGTTGATGCCTTCTGCATCATTTAGGCTTGCCAGGCTGCTGAATCTATTTGAAGTGCTGTCAAAGGCGATTAGGCCCTCCAGTCCTTCAAAGGGGTTGTCTTTTATCTGAGTGGAGCTTTTTCTTTTGTTTCTAACCTGTATGGCTTCTTCAGTATATTGTAAATTTTTGTGTATCTTTCTTTTTTGGATTCTCTGGAGCTGTCTGTCGTTCTGTTCGCATATCTTATTATATTCTTTTTCTGCTGCTATTTGGTCGTTGGTAGGTGTCTCCTCTAACATTTTATTTTCGTCCTCTTCCTGCTCTTTTTGTTCCAATTCCATATCTATTTGTTTTTTGAGCCTTCTTGATTTCCTCTGTTTGTTTGATAGGGACTTTTCCCACTCCTCCTCTATGTTTCTTGTTTCTTCCGCTCTATTTGGTGTTGATGGTGTCATGTGTGTGCTTGCGTCGCTGTCCTGTGTGTCGTGTTGTGGTGGTAGTGGCTGTGAGATGATAATCACCTCTGGCTGCTGACTTTCCTGTGTCTCCTGTACTATGCATGTTGTGGCGCCACTTTGGGTTAGTTCTGGTTCGCTGGTATTCGACTCTATTTGTGTGGGTGTTGCCTCTCTTTCTTTGCTGTGTGTTGGGTGTGTGTCTTTACTCAGTGTTTGGTTGTCTCTCTCCTTTCCGGTTTGTGTGTTTGGGTGTGGGCTGACTTCCTCTGCCCTATTTGTGCTCTCTTTGTCTTTCCCTCCTTCTTCTGTGTTTGTTTTGTCAGAGGGTGTCTGTGCGCTATTCTGTCTTTTTAAAGGGCATTGTTTGTAAAGGTGGTCTTTTGTCCCACATAAGTTGCAGTTTTTCGCAGATTCACATTGTTGGGCTTTGTGGCCTTTTATTCCACAATTTCTACAGATGTCCCCTGTGCACATTTCCTTTGTATGTCCAAACTGTAGGCATTGTCTACAGAAGATTGGCTGCCCTGGGTAGTACAAAAAACCCCTATTTGGGCCAATAGAGAAATTCAGGGGTGGGTGTTTTGTCCCCCCCACACCCAAACTGTCCGGGGCTAGTACCACCATGTACCTTCGCTTCCCATTCCATGCCCCCCATTCGTTACGTAATTCGTTTCCTCCCCTGACTTTACTACAGTATCTGTGTAAAAACGTCTCGATCTCACTTGCTGGTGCGAAGGGGTTATACATATGGACCGTGAGTGGTATTTCCCTGGGCACTGCTATTTCCGTGATTATATAACCTTTCAGTTCTGGGTGGTTTCTGTTCGTGTTTAGATTATACAAAAAGCTTTGGTAATCTGTTTCTGATCCTAAAGTGATGTCAAAAATTCCCTTTTTTCTAAAGTCTTGTATGCACTTTGTCTGTGCGGGCTCTTTCTTAAAGATTTGGCGCAGCACTACTTCCATCAAATGTTTAATGCTGCGTTTTTCCTGTGCGCTTTCATATATTTCAAATCTAACCGTAAACCTAATGTTGGACATTGGCGTGTTACCTTTCATCCTTGCGTCATCTTTGGCGTAGTAGGTATTGTCACCGGCCGCTGCTGCGTACGATTTTGGTGCTGCCGCCGCCGCCATCTCGCCTTTATGTGTGCGTGCCCCCTGGCCGAGCACCGTCCGGTGCGCCTGGGGGCTCGCGATGTGAATGCCGGCCTGCTGCTGCCCCCCTCTTCGTGCTCAGTGACGTGAGGGTGGGGTGTTGTTGGGTGCAGCTCTGGCCTGTATTTCGAAATTTTCCTTTGCGCCGCGTCAAAACAAATTTTCTGCCTCTTTGGAGTGTCCCCGGGCCGAGCACCTGCCTGGTGCGCCCGGGGTGTCTCCAAAATGGGAGGGGATGTGCCTCAGTTTCTCCTTTGCGTGCCCCCTGGCCGAGCACCGTGTGGTGCGCCTGGGGGCTCGCGATTATCCTGATCTGTTTCCCCTTGTCGTTCTTCTGCTCTTTGAGTTCCTGTTTTCCTCCGTGTGTGGGAGGATGCTTATAATTCCTTTTTTGCGTGCCCCCCCCGGCCGAGGGCCGTTCGGTGTGCCTGGGGGCCCCTCTTTCGACGTGATTCGAGTCGCGATCTCGTTTTAGGCAAATTTTTATCTTTGCCGCGATAAACGTTACGAAAAGTAAATAATTCGGCCCTTTGGAGTATCCCCGGGCCGAGCACCTGCCTGGTGCGCCCGGGGTGTCTCCAAGCTTTGGGTCGCTAAAGGCTTAGCTGTACGCTCACAAATTCCCTTTAAAGGATGCCTCTAATGTGTAAAAGGCGGATCCGATCCTCGGAGTGTCCCCGGGCCGTGCACCTGCCTGGTGCGCCCGGGGTATCTCCAAGCTGCGAAGCGTGAAATACGAAGGGGGAGCCGTCCGCCCGCTGCTCCCTCTGTGAAAATGGCTCACCTGTGCCAGCCCGTTTGAGTGACCCTGAGCCGAGCACTGTGTAAGTGCACCCAGGGTCTCTCGATTTTCCGATCTCCAAATCAAAAATTACCGCGCAGCTATGTGCGGGTGATTTCTCCGATTTTGCCGATTTTTGGTGCGGACCCCTTGAGGAAGGCCCAGTCTCCCCCAGGTGTCCCTTGAGAGCCGCGCACCTGCTGTCACCTTTCACCCCTGAGACTGCGCAGCCTTGCCACGGACAAGCCGTAGAGCGAAGGCCCAGCTATCTCTAGGGAACTCGGTTTCAGCTGCCCCCTAACCAGATCCAAGTGAATTACACTTGACACTTGATCTTAGCCAAAAGGCCGAGAAGCGATAACCAGAATGGTGCCGGAATTCGCACCTCCCGGAGCAATCTCCTTGGCTGACCCGGACCGGGGTCTTCCCTCGCACCGTCGCTTGAGGCCCTTTCGCCTCTTTTTCTGACTCCTAGCGGGAGCTCAGCATGTGCCCATAGAAAGGAGGCCCTGGCCTCGGGCCTTCTCCCAGCTCCCAGAGTCCTCCACGGCTCTCGCCTCGTTAGGCGTCACTTAGCATACCCACGTTGTCCTCTTTCTAGCATTTGCATGCCCCGCCCCTTCCTGTCCTCTGCTTCCAGCCGGCTGGCCGGAAAGCCTGGCAGCCGGGGATGCAGGGAATCAGGCCAGGATGCCCTGGACAGCTCCCCGACAGGAAGTGGCCGGCGCCTCGCCCTCGCCTACCCGGGACACTGCTCCCCTGTAGCCAAAGGCCTATAGATAAGGCTTGGCCGTTCGTGGCCGTTCGGGGACGGGCGGGCGGGGCGGGCAAAGAAGGAAAAGGACTCTGTATTTTCCTTCATTGCTCAGAGAAACCAAGGGCAGTGCCCACTTCTCTGCCTCCCTCCCTCCCTCTCTCCCTCTCTCTCCCTCCCTCCCTTTCCTCGTCTCTTTCTGTCTCTACCTCGATCCTACTGACTTGCTGGAAAACTTCCTCAATTCGTTCCCCAGTGAAATGGATCCAAAAACGAAGGAAACTCTGATGCTGGAAAAGCAGTCTCCTTCTGACATTTTTCTCTTCCAAAGTGCAGCGTCTGGATGGAGAAGGAAATAAAAATAAAAAAAAGTTCCAGAAAACGTGAAAAATATATAAATAAATAAATAAAGCTAGTTTGCGGCAGATCAATGTCATAAATAAATAAATAAAGAAAGACGCGGTGACCAGGGTGGTTTTATTCTCGCGCAAACACAGTAGCGCCACTTTACAGGGTTTGGTAGTGAAGCGCTACTTTCATTTTCTCATCTATTTTTCAACAGCATTGTTTTCCCCAGGTGGGGAAGTGCACCATTCCTGGAGGTACTGCAATACCAGGTTGATGCATGGACTGGACAGAGGAAGCTCCTATTCCATCTCCCTGTTCCAAAAATCAGTTTAATATATGGTCCTCCGATAGTAGAAGTATCAGATATTAAACTGATAAGAACAGATTTAATTAAAAAATATATTTCATTGAAGATCAAGTATAATACAAGGGAATAAATAATTACATATCATACAGAAAAACAAGCAGGGGAATGCGGCGACCTCTAAATAATACATGAGTGTACAATGGCATTTCTACGGCATTGTAGAAGACAACTAGAGTAATACATCTGAAAAAAACACATGTTAAATTAAGAACAGGTCATCAAAAATTACAAATATATACAAAAACTCCCCAAGCAGAACACTGGAAAAAACATCAAGAATACTATCAAACTAAAAACAACATCCAGGCCTAGCACCATTTTAGAGTATCAATCAAGAAACCCCATTTTCCAACAATCATAGCAGAGCACCGCGCTAGCAACTCCTTACCACCCAGGAAAGGTCTACGAAAAAAGAAAAACAGACTGCGCATAGTAATCCTGTTCCCGCCAATGAGTGACAGAACTCAGGAGGGAAAGCCCTTTTACCCCTTACAGACAGCATATCAAAATGAAGTTTATGTTCTCTGGATATAAAAACTGAAGACATCTTCTTGCACCGTTCTGATCAGAGACAGGCAGCCAAAGTCCAGCAGAGTTCAGCAGGATAGCTTCCAACCAAAAGTACGCAAGCAAACATATACTAAAAAGGTACAAAGCACAGCACTTGCCTCTGTGCAGAAGTACAAAGGTGTTTTGAAACATACAGTTCAGCTGAAACAATTGGAAGATAATGTAAACATAAGCACATTACATGCAGGTTTACAGAGAGTATCAAGAGTCCAGGCGCAATGAAGCCCTGAAAATCAGGAGGAGAATAGATTATGTCCCTACCCCTGCGGTCCAGGGGTCAAACGCCTCTCAGGGTAGACGAAAGACCCAAACACAGGCGGCCCAAGACATACTCTTCCTTTTGACATCCTGTTCAAAGTACTCTTTAACTGCCTTTTGAGCAATCCTCCAAACAGCAATTGGTGAGAGAGTGTCTGTTTGTTAACACCATCACGTTTCTAGCATCCCAAAGAGCAGTCTTCACAGCAGAAATAATGTACCAAACCACTCTCCATTGTTCTGGGTGCCAAGGTCCCATGCCTGATGCGTGCATCACCAAACGATATGTCAGCTGTTCTTCCAATAGATGATGTGTCAGGTACTGCAGAGAACTGCTGTTGCAAAAGGGCAATCCCAAAAGACATGCGCAGCTGATTCCTCATCTCGACATCCCTCCCTAGGACAGCCTGGAGATAACGCTAAGGATCTACGGTGCAAGGCTCTCTTCGTTGGTAATACCTCATGTGCCGCCCTCCAATGGCGATCTCGATGGAAACCTAAAATCTTTGGATGGGCCATTCCAAGCCAAGCGGCTCTGGATCTTTCTTCTGCCATGTTTGGCAATGTAGTCACCGGTGACCTGCTGGACACAAAATCAGACACTATTTTAAACTATTTCCAATAAAAAGATTCTAGCGTTTGCAGTTGATAAGCAGCCAAAAAACTTTTGACAAAACCATAACATTCAGGCGATGAAAAGGCAAGGGGTGAAACATTTTTGGTGTCCACATTTTCAGGGATCTTAAAACAAAACCTAGGTTATATTTCACAAAAGTTCCCGCTTTGGACTAGGCAAAGAAAAACATGTGTAAATGAACAAAAACAAAATACAAATGAAGGATATGTCGCAGATCATGTAAGTTCATTTCCCCTGCACTCCTTGGCTTGTACAGAATGTCTCTAGCCAATGGCTCCATTGCATCTCTCCAGAAGCTAAGCGCGAACTTCCGTGCCAGGATCACTTGTACTCTTCGCGGTGGAGGAAACACTGCAGCCAAGTAAAACAAACTGGGCAATAACACAGTCCTTAATACAAAAACCCTCCCCTCAAAAGACAAGTCCCTCAATGACCATAACCCAAGAGTCCTGGAAACTTGTGGAATCTTCTCCTTCCAGTTCTTCTGTCCTTGGCCTTCTGTATCAAACTTGACTCTCAGCACTGTTACAGCATCCTCCATTCATTGAATTTCTGGACAAGAATCCTCATCGCACTTCCCATAAAGCATGCATTGAGACGTATGACCATGAAGTGTAGAGCCAGAACCTTTGCAATAAGTGTCAACTTTGTCCAAAGCAGTTCTTACAGTCAATCTATTGGTACATAAAAGTGTAACATCATCCATATAGAGTTGTACTTTTACAGATTGTCCGCCACTCCCAGGTATATGTACCCCAGAAATATGTGTATCCCCCTGAATCATTTTACTGAGACATTCAATTGCACAAACAGAGTGGGAGACATAGGACACCCCTGCCTCACTCCACTCTTCACATGAAATTCCCTGGAGAACCAACCATTATATAACACTTTACTGGTAGAAGCCTCAATATCCGTCGTAGCCATTGGATGAACAATAAAGGAAAGCCCATTACTGCCAATACTTGCCATAAAAAGTTATGAGAGTTTATCATAAGCTTTCTCAAAGTCAAGATTCAACAAAGCCAAAGGGGAATGCCTGTACTTGGAATCGAATAGAGTCTCTAATGAGAGCCACCAATCTGAAACCCGCCTCCCTTTAACAGCACTCACTTGGTCTGGAGAAATTAGATCAGAAATAATCTCACCCACCCTCAGAGTCAACAGCTTCATATACAATTTATAATCAGTATTGAGCAGGGTGATAGGCTGCCAATTTTTAAATTCAGCTCTATCACCCTTCTTGTGCAATAAAACAATGATTCCTTAACAGAATTTCTTGGGAGTTTCACCAAGAAGTTTCCGCTCTTGACAGACTTCCAGTACTGAGTCCTTCAAAATCGGCCAGAGCTCTTTATAGAACTCAATAGGAAGTCCATCTGGACCGAGCGACTTTCCATTTTCAAAGGAACTCATAGCTATATCAAGTTCCTCCACTGAGAAGTATTTCACTAGGCTTTGCTTCTGCTCCAAGGTCAGTGTGTCTTTGATCACTGCCAGTGAAACCGCTGACTCAGAGGGACTGACAATTTTGTTCAGAGTATAAATCCTCCAAAAACTCCGTCAACAATTCACCCATGCCTTCCTTAGTAGTCTGCAACCTTCCCTGACTGTCCTTCCATCCATCAGCTGCTCTTTGTTCCTCTATTACTTTCTGCGTGAGCATTTTTCATTTCCATCCATCCATTCAGCTCTGGCAAGGGACTTACTATATCCAGACACAGCAAGTATATATTTTCAATCTCTTCTTCCAAGTCTTGCACTTCTTTCACTACATTCATGCCCAATCTGACCATGCCATATAATCTCTGCAAGCGTCCCTGTAACACATTCAAATAGCGCACCCTGTCTTTTGCCAGCTTTCTACCTTCCTCTCTAAAACAAATCACTAATTCTCACCTTAACCCATAACCACCAATCAGTCCAACTATTAAAAAAGTCTTTCAAAGTTTTCCAACCCTCAAAACGTTCAGAAAAGAGCCTCTTCAGCCCTTCATCCTTTAAAAGACAGACATTCAACTTCCAAACACCTTTGCCATGTATTCTCACATTGTCCAAAACTATTTCTGCCCTTAGTGCCATATGATCTGAAAAGAAAAGCGGCTCAAGTGCACATTCTGAACATTTCAAGTCATTTGAGATAAACACAAAATCAATCCTGGACCTCAATGATAAGTCTGGTCCATGCCAGGTAAAAAAAACCTACTTCATCCCCACTCCCGTCTCCCCCAGCCTGAGTCCTAGTCTTCCTCCCAGGATTTGCCTGTAAAAAAGCATCAGTTAGATGAAAGTCAAACCAGTTATAAATCTCCTGCCCAAATTAAACTCCCTCTGGTCAAACATGCACTTCTGCAAACATTTTCAAAGAGATGAATTTGTTCTTCCTTATTAGTAGGAGCATATGTATTTAGATGTTGGCTCCGATAGCTCTTACGTGGAGTCCGCTGGATACTTCGGAGTTGGTTCGTTGCACAAGGGGTTCCACCTCTTGATCGTCTCAATTCCGACTGCTATGACAGCACAGAAGGTTGATCGGATCAAGTGAGGGAAGGAAAGGATGGGGACTGCGGGGGGGGAGACCTGCAAACAGAAACACACAATTAGACCACTGCACCTATTTGTTTTCTGGCTACAGTACAGGAACTCTAGGTATATCCTAACCTGTGTTTTTCATACCTGTAAAAGAAAAGAAAACACCGGATTTCATTTATCTCATGAATAGGCTGAGGTTCTGTTCTATTCTTTGTCACGGCCAGCAGATACCCTAAGCTTCAGAGTACGATGCCTCACCAGGAGTCTCGAGCCTTGCTAAGCTAGCCCCTATTGCTCAAAACACAAAAGGTCATACACGACAGTACATAGAACAGACAATACTCGTAGAGTATAACAAGTTGACGACACTCATTCCTCCAAAGAACATAAACCAAGGTGTGCTTTGATATCTCCGCCGTTTCTCAACGCGGCTTCGGCAATCTCAATATTGTTTGCACTATCTCATTGCCGGTTCGAAACCCGGCTTCGGCTCTCAGTGCTCCACCCAGAAGTGCTTTACTGTTTACAAGCTTTCTCTTGTGGTGCGGGCAGTGTTAGATACACAAATAGGCACGGCCAATACTTTAACACTGCTGACCTCTCATACTCCAAGTCCGCACTCACTCAGATTCAGGGCACACAACTCGTGTTTGCATTTTAGCTGAATTTGCCAAGCATTGCCTCCCCCTGCTCGAAACCCCCACGACGTTCAATGCACGAACGTGGAATGCCCTGGGCTGTTTACAGTTCCACGCTCACTCTGTCAGTAACCTTATGGTGAAAGGAGGTCTCGGTGCGTGTGCACCCTTAATGTACTCGGGACCAAGGATCTCTGAACTAAGGCTCTCCGGACGCAGGCTCACAGGACACAAAAGGAATATCCAGCTCCGTCTTCTGCTTCGGAACCACCTTTACGGGTGTGGCGCTGGAAACGGCGTCACAACGCCCGAAATGCCGTCACAACGTCTCCCGTGTGCGCGCCTTGCCCGCCGGGAAGTGTAGTTTCCTCCCGTCGGGCAGGCGCGCGAGGAGCCGACAACGTTCCTCGCCGGCATTTATGACATTAGAAAATTAAAGGGAGCTCCCTGGAAAAGTGCCTTTACTCTTAGTTCTCTCCCTGGTTTGAGCACTGTGGAGTCAATAATACTCACCTTCCTGCTCGCCACCAAAATTGCCACTCCTCTGTTCCGATTGCTGTCTTCTCCAGACCAAAATGAAGGGCCTTTCTTCCAAGCTTGCCGCCACCAAGAGTAGTCTTTCCTGAAAGGAATCTGACATTCTTGGAGACAAAAAAACATCCACCCCCTTCATTTCTCCCAAACAAAATAACATTTTATTCCTCATTTCCTCACTACATACACCTCTGACATTAATAGAAACAATCTGTAAAGCCATTACTAAAACCAAGCAGAAATGTGAAAAATGAAAAACGTTAGCCATACTTGTTAGACGGAGTAGACTCAACAACCATGAACAGATCATCTTCACTATTTACCTGGGAGTCCAGAAGGATCAACTCCTTGAGATTTCGTTTTTCTCCTGCATCACTTTTGGTTATGTCACTACTTTTTGCTCCCAACTCTCCGTTATTTCCTGAACCACTTTCGCTACTCTCTGAGCTTAACTTCTTACCTAAAGATTTGCTCTCTTTCTTTTGTGACGCACCCTCTACCTCCTCTAAGTTAGGCTTCCTCCCCCTCATGGTTCTTGCACTCCCTCCCACAGGTACCGGTACTCTTTGTGGTAAAGCATTTTTTGGAATCAGAGATTGCTGGCTCACCAACCCTTCACCTTTGTCAGTAGCATGTGCCCTATTTGTGGACCCTGCATCCTGACCCTTGCCGCTCCTCACCTTACCCTTGATGGTGCCTGTATCAAGAGATGACTCCATGTCTCCTTCTGCAGATGTCGCTTGTAATTTCTTTTTTTTCACGATTTCCTTTGCCTCTCCTTCTTCTAAGCTCTTCCGTATCTCCATTTTCCGCTCCAACTTCAGTTTTTTGGCCACCAGCTGACCTTCATTTTCTGCAATATGTTGTTCAATTTATGTCATACCTTCACTGTCTTTCTCTCCCTCACCAACCTCCATCTCAGAATCTTGCTGGACCTGACTGGGTGGGAGAGACTCAATTTCAGCCTCATCCATGGAATCCTCTCCATCGGAGGACAGCGGATTCCAGAATTTACCTTTCACTGTTTCTGAGTTGCAAGTGTGCCTCAGGAACTTTTTTAGCGTCTTAGTCCCCCCTGACACAACCAGAGGACAATTTTGCAAAAATACTGTCTGGTAGGTCTAGTGCATCAATTCCATCACCGTTGTCTGAAGCCTTACAGGCTACATTACCTTGGGAACTACCCGCTCCTCCCTCAGTGCCCTCGCGGTGGGGAGTCTGACCCTCTGCTACAACATCCTGTCCCTCCACCTCTTTAGCACGCTCTTTTTCAAAAACTGGTGTGTTGTGTGCCAAATCAGCAGCTGTGCTCTCCTTTTCTACCCTTACCAATCCTTCATCAACAGTTGTATCACTCAATACTGTGCTCTGTAATCCAGCCCTGATATCACTAGTGTGAGACTTGGTGAAAGTGCTCTGGGGGTTTTTCAATTTTTGGCAAAGGATGAGGGACAATCTCGATAAAGGTGACCTTTACCACACAGATTACACAGACGCCTCTCAACACAGTCTTTGGCCACATGCCCTTCACATCCAGAGTTAGAACAGATGAGTTTTGTGCATTCAGATTGGACATGGTCCCTTTCTCCGCACCTTTTACACAACTTTGGTTGACCAGCATAGAACAACAAAATCCGATTGGGACCTAACATGAAAGATGGAGGTAAGTGACACAGGCCCCCCACCCCAGACTGATCCAATCTTAGCTTGACTGAAATTCGCCAGGACCCAATCCATATGGCCAAAATGTCACGCACTTTTTTCCAAATTATGAACAGTTTTGCAATTTCTTTTAAGCCACATCAGTATATCATGCTCACTCACAGTTTCATTATACCTTTTATAATGATAATCTTAGAACTTAGATCAGTTAAACCATCAACATTGAAAAAAGCCAATTCGTATTTCCCTCTTTCAGTTTCCAACATTGACCAAAAATGATTTAAACATGCAGCAGATTGAAAACTTACATCCCACCCATTGCCAGCAGGTAGAGCAATTACACAAAATAAATCACTAGCCTCAATATGCAACATTTTTTGCAAAATTATTTGTACAAAATCAACTCTGGACATATTCAACTTTTAATCACCAGACATGAACTCCTGCTTGACTGTGAATAGCAAGGAAAAAGTGCCTTCGAATGCCTGCTCTAGGACCTCCTTACGACATCCTGAAACAGACTAAGGGAGCAGAATTGAAAAGAAGGGGTAGCGAAAGAGTTAAAGATTTAGAGATAGTGAGAGAAAAACGGCTGTCAGCGCGAGCTGGGAATCAGCACCTCGTCTTCCACACGGCTGTGCTGTTGTCACGGCAACGATGCTTCAGTGTCCACATGACTCTCACGCAGCTCTCCGACTCCCTCGTACCCCACCAGCGCGGACCCCAGCCCCCCAGCGTCGAGGCGCTGAGAGACCAGAGCCCACTGCTTAATTTGAGCCGGAGCTTTCCGGTGCTGAGCACCGGCACTTAATTGGTTTCCGGTGCTTGGCACCGGCACCTAATTGTCAACACCGCACTTAAAGCAGTCTGCCACAAGGTGGCGCTGCTCATGTAATTTAGAGAGGAGCAGTATAACAGCTGTTTAGGGAAAAATTATACATAAAAAATCACTAATACCTGCCTCCCCCAGCCATTCCTTTAGCTTTGGGGACCCGGAATAATCTTTACTGTTGCATTTAAATGCGAGAGAGGGGATTAGTAGTTGTTTTGGCAGTGACGACAGGGGCGCTGGGTGGTGCAAGCTGCAGTGGCCTCCTGGTCAGAGCCCTGGCACTTAATATTTTACAAATTAAGCACTGCCAGAGCCCATACCAGCAGGGCACAGAGGAGAAAAATGGAGGAAACTGTCCCGGTCTTGAAGGTTGTGATGCAGCTGCCTGAAATTCCTTGCACCTGTCAATCTGCGTCAGAAGACACCTGCAGACATGAAAGGACAGAATATACAATACGCAAAGGTACAGTGCACGAATCACAAAACGCTATCAATTGTAATCGCTTAAGAGCTGCCTTCCCCACCACGTGACAGCCATAGAGCATCAGCCTTGCCCCGGACAAGCCAGGATGCGAAGGCCCAGCACTACAGAGCTGCAGGAAACCCAAGCAGCCCTAGACAAAACCAAGCACCGAGGCACTTGATCTTAGCCAAAAGGCCGAGAAGCCATAACCAGAATGGTGCCAGAATTAATGCCTCCCGAAGCAATCTACCTGGCTGACCCGGACCGGCTCCCTGACAGGAAATGGCCAGCTCCTCTCCCTCGCTTGCCCAGGACACTGCTCCCCTGTAGCCTAAGGCCTATAGATAAGGCGTGGCCGTTCGTAGCCGTTCGGGGACGGGCGGGGCGGGCAAAGAAGGAAAAGGACTCTGTATTTTCCTTCATTGCTCAGAAAAGCCAAGGGCAGTGTCCACTTCTCTGCCTCCCTCCCTCCCTCCCTCCCTCTCCCTCCCTCCCTCCCTCCCTCTCCCTCCCTCCCTCCCTCCCTCCCTCTCTCTCTCTCCCTCCCTCCCTCCCTCTCTCTCTCTCTCCCTCCCTCTCTCTCCCTCCCCCCCTCTCTCTCTCTCCCTCCCTCCCTTTCCTCGTCTCTTTCCGTCTCTACCTCGATCCTACTGACTTGCTGGAAAACTTCCTCAATTCGTTCCCCAGTGAAATGGATCCAAAAACGAAGGAAACTCTGATGCTGGAAAAGCAGTCTCCTTCTGACATTTTTCTCTTCCAAAGTGCAGCGTCTGGATGGAGAAGGAAATAAAAATAAAAAAAAGTTCCAGAAAACGTGAAAAATATATAAATAAATAAAGCTCGTTTGCGGCAGATCAATGTCATAAATAAATAAATAAATAAAGCAAGACGCGGTGACCAGGGTGGTTTTATTCTCGCGCAAACACAGTAGCGCCACTTTACAGGGTTTGGTAGTGAAGCGCTACTTTCGTTTTCTCATCTATCTTTCAACAGCATTGTTTTCCCCGGGTGGGGAAGTGCACCATTCCTGGAGGTACTGCAATACCAGGTTGATGCGTGGAGTGGACAGAGCAAGCTCCTATTCCATCTCCCTGTTCCAAAAATCAATTTAATATATGGTCCCCAGATAGAGGACGTATCAGATATTAAACTGATAAGAACAGATTTTTGTTTTGAAAACCTTTATTTAGTTTAAAAGGTACAGTTACAGAGAAATATTACAAGTGCAAAGACTCATTCCAAGCGGTCGTTACATAAGTAATGTGAAATTTCGAAAGCCGGAGACGGTACATATAGGGGGGGGGGGGGGGGGTGGTTGTACAAGTGCCAATCCATTTTGATGCCCGGTGGCAGGGCGGTATGTATCCGGTTATATCGTCCGTGCCCTCCTGGTTTACAGTCTGAGTGGCGCCACAGAGCTCAAGCCTGGGTTGGGGGCCCATAGCGAGCATTACCAATGTGGGCTCATAGAAGTTTCGAGTGTCTTGCAGAAGTGTCTTAGTGAGCTCCGCTGAAAGGAGGCCGCATAGTCCAAGCCCGGGGCTAGGTATGACGATCAGTAACAATGTGGGCATACTTATCTTAGTGTTCTCAAGTTACCCAACCCTTCCAGTCCGACACATGCCACAGAGCTCTAGCCTGGGCTGCCCCACAGCGAGTGCTGTCAATGTGAACATATGTATACAGTTTGCTCATACAAATGTTTCTGCAGGCAACAGGATGCAATGTTTTATGGTGGAAAAGTAGGGCGTTGCGTGCCTCCCATAGTGTCTCTTTGCCACAATTCAGGATGCGCCATGCAGTCAAAAGATATTGTTCTGGCAAGGACCAGCCGTATAACACCATTTCAAAGGATAATGACGGAATATGCGCAATGTTTTGCAGGCCCGGGCGTGTGCGCAAGTCCAAAACAGGTGGTAGATGGTCTCTTCGTGTTGGCAGGAGTCTCTGGGGCACTGTCCTGTAGGTGCTAGCCGCCGGCGATGTTGGAAGGCTTTGACTGGTAGGCAAGCATGAGCGCTGAGCCACTTGATCTTAGCCAAAAGGCCGAGAAGCGATAACCAGAATGGTGCCGGAATTCGCACCTCCCGGAGCAATCTCCCTGGCTGACCCGGACCGGGGTCTTCCCTCGCACCGTCGCTTGAGGCCCTTTCGCCTCTTTTTCTGACTCCTAGTGGGAGCTCAGCATGTGCCCATAGAAAGGAGGTCCTGGCCTTGGGCCTTCTCCCGGCTCCCAGAGTCCTCCACGGCTCTCGCCTCGTTAGGCGTCACTTAGCATATCCACGTTGTCCTCTTTCTAGCATTTGCATGCCCCGCCCCTTCCTGTCCTCTGCTTCCAGCCGGCTGGCCGGAAAGCCTGGCAGCCGGGGGATGCTGGGAATGAGGCCAGGATGCCCTGGACAGCTCCCCGACAGGAAGTGGCCGGCGCCTCGCCCTCGCCTGCCCGGGACACTGCTCCCCTGTAGCCTAAGGCCTATAGATAAGGCTTGGCCGTTCGGGGCGGGCAAAGAAGGAAAAGGACTCTGTATTTTTCATCTTGTTCAAAGAAGCCAAGGGCAGTGTCTCTCTCTCTCTCTCTCTCTCTCTCTCTCTCTCTCTCTCTCTCTCTCTCTCTCTTTCTCTCTTTCTCTCTTTCTCGCTCCCCCCCCCCCCCTCGATCCTACTGACTTGCTGGGAAAACTCCCTCCATGCGTTCCCCAGTGAAATGGATCCAAAAACAAATGAAACTCTGTTGCTGGAAAAGCAGTCTTTTTCTGAAATTTTCTGTTTCAAAGTGCAAAAAACTTGAAAAATAAATAAAGCACGGCGCAATGACCGCAAAGCGGCAAATAAATAAAATAAATAAAACAAGACGCGGTGACCAGGGTGGTTTTTATTCTCGCGCAAACACAGTAGCGCTACTTTACAGGGTTTGGTAGTGAAGCGCTACTTTCGTTTTCTCATCTATCTTTCAACAGCATTGTTTTCCCCGGGTGGGAAAGTGCACCATTCCTGGAGGTACTGCAATACCAGGTTGATGCGTGGAGTGGACAGAGCAAGCTTCTATTCCATCTCCCTGTTCCAAAAATCAATTTAATATATGGTCCCCATATAGAGGACGTATCAGATATTAAACTGATAAAAACTGATTTTTTGTTGTGAAAAGCCTTTATTGAAATTAAAGGTACATGTACAAAAATAAATATTTAACAAAATGTACATTGTATAAAAAGGCAAAACTTTGAATACAGAGAAAAAACATACAAAGTATCATATGTGTTCACAGAAACATTAAAGGCTTATTACTTTTAAGGCATACTCCAAATTTAAAAATAAACTCTATGTATGGAAAAACTGTACTAACATATTTTAAAGTGTAGTCAAAACTATAAAACTATACAAGTGCCAATCTTTATTACCCAGTGGCAGGGTGAAAAAGAAAAGACTAACCCCTAAAAAAAGGGGACTTTATTTTGGCCTTCATTTTAAATTAAAAACTAATCCCTCATTAGGGGATTTATAACATTGTCAAAATATCCCTTGGCAACTTCAAGACAGGAAAGACTAACCCCTTAAAAGGGGAACTTTATTATGGCCTACATGTTAAACTCTAAAAATGTAATCCCTCATTAGGGGATTTATAATATCTCCTGGCACCTTGAAAACAGGAAAGACTTACCCCTTAAAAGGGGAAATTTTATTATGGCCTACATGTTAAACTCTAAAATCTAATCCCTCATTAGGGGATTTATTAAATACTCTATATAAAAAACATTGTTTAAATATGTCCTGGCAGCTTCAAGACAGAAAAGACTAACCCCTGAAAGGAGGACTTTATTATGACCTACATGTTAAACTTTTCTAAAAAGCCATAACTACAGTTTTTGAATCCTATATAAATGCCAATCTTAATTACCCAGTGGCTGGGTGATATATAACTAGCCCCTTAAAAAGGGGATACTTTATTAAGGCCTATATAAATGCCAATCCAATTACCGGTGGCAGGGTGCAAGTCCAAGCGAGAGACATTAAACATACTGATAAAGAAAAACTATTTACATAACTTTAAGTTATCCAATCTCGCCACTTTGCCATTTGCAGACAGACTAAGGGGGCATGCCTTCGGAGACTGCTGCTGTGGCATAGGGGAAACGTCCCTTGGGACAGGCCTTGAACAAGTGGGAGTTGCTGCCACAAAGGTTAAATTTCTTGGGGGCTGAGCACCGGGCAGCCTTGTGATCAGTACCCCTGCAATTTCTACACACTAATCCTGAGCATTGGTCCTTCGAGTGCCCAAACTGCTGGCATATCCTGCAAGAAAGGGGCTGTCCGGAATATACAAGAAAACCTGAGTGAAAGTCTGTGGCGGGTGTGCCAATCTCCCACTCCTTCTGGGGCTGGCTTGAAGGTGACCAAATAGCGCCGCTTGCCATTCCATATCCCACATATGTTTTTAATTTTCTTTCCCCCTCGGATTGTGGTGCAGTATCTTTCAAGGAAGACCTCAATGAGATGCGGGCCAATTAAGGGTTATACATATGGACCACAAGTACCTTGTCCTTCGGTGTTGCCATGGAGGTGAAAGAGAGCCCCTGTAGCGCCCTATGTTCACAATTCTTCTGTGTTGCTTGTAACACCATCTGGCATATGGACTCACTAGAGAAAGTGATATCGAAAATGCCCCTATTGCAAAAATCCTGGATACATTCAATAGCGCGCTCTGCCACATTACATTCTTTCTTAAGCACTTCATCTACCATAAAAATAACATTCTTTTCCCGGCGATATTTCTCCTCAACAGTAATTAACACCGAGTTGGGCACGAAGTCAAAGCCAGAAGCCTTGGGAGCCTCTGCAACTCTGGAGTAGGTAGCCATGGCTACCACTACCGCTCTCGTTCTGCCTTTGCCGCTGTTTTTGGAAGGGAGAAGGGAGGGGGAGGAGGAAGCAGGGGGAAAAAACACTACTTTAAGCATTCATTGGTGGTCAGCTGTTTGTGCGAGAAGAGTAGTAGGTTCCTGGAGGCCCACAGGGTTTCTTTCCCCGCATTGATTATTTTCCATGCAAACTCCTTGTCTAGGGAGGGTAGTCCCAGGCCATAGGGAATGTTCTCATGTTGTAGGTTTGTCATGATGGTGATATGTTTCAGTCGTTTCCTCAGCTTTTTCCATAGTTTTTGCACATAAGGGCAGTTCCATATCAGATGAGTTGTTGATTCTTCGTGTAGGCAGCTTTCTCTGGGGCATTTTGGTGTTCTCACCATCCCTCTGCAGTGTTGGAATTGTCTGGTGGGGAGGCATTCATGGACAACCATCCAGGCTAAGTCTTTTTGCTCGTTGGTCAGGTGTTTCCAGCTTACTTGTTTCCACTTTTCAGCTGTCTTTTTTTTCTGTCCAGTTGGTGATAGTGTTCATTGTTGCTTGATTTTCAAGGTCTGTGCTCAGTTGTCTCGCCGTAGTTTCCTCCCCAATGTCTTGTAGTAGTGCTCTGTTTTTCACCATGAAGGGTTCTAGGCATATATACATTGGGGGTGTGATGAGGTCAAAAACTTTGTTTATTACTGAATAGAGTTTGAATCGGTGGAACAGAAATCCTGAGTGGAATTTGATGTACACGGCACTTTTTGTGTTCTTGTTGTGCAGGCTTCTGTAGTATAGCATGAAGTATTTAGTGAGCAAGAAGTCTTCGACATTTGGCATTTTCTTCCCTCCTTTGTCGTGGGATTTGCAGATGAGTTCACTTTTGAGTTTTTCTGCTGTTGAGTTCCATAGAAAGGTGAAGAGTAAGCTGTTCAGTTTTTGTAGCATAGCTTTGGTTGGGGGGGGAAACCACAGCTATGTATAAAAAAATCGGTAATATGACTGCTTTTGTGAACAAAAGTTTCCCTTCTAGGGTTAACTTACTTGTGCGCCAGAGGTCTAGTTTGTTTGTGACTTTTTTTGTAGCTTCTTGCCAGTTTTTTTCCCCCTCGGTGTCTTGGGAGAAATGGATACCTAATATCTTCGTGGGCTCTGTAGTGGTCTTGACTGGTAGCTTGGTTAGGTTGTCCCATTGGACCATGATGAGAACAGTTGTTTTCTCCTCGTTTAAGGTTAGGCTGGATGCTTGGCTGAAAATTTGTACATGCAAGATAGTTCTCCTCACTGCTTGTGGTGTTTTGCAGATTAATGTGAGCTCGTCCATGTAAGCAATGCATTTGGCCTCAAGCCCTTTTGCCCCTGGTATTAGTGTCCCTCTTATGATTTTTATCCTTTCTGATCTGTATCAGTAAAGGTTCCAGGGCGCATCTGAAGAGGGCTGTAGATAAAGGGCAGCCTTGACGTACTCTTGTCTGGATACAAAAGGGGTTAGACGGTGATCCATTTATATTTACACAGCTGGTTGCATTTGTATATAGCATTTCTGTTTGTATGAAGACGTGGGGGAACCCCATCTTCTTTAGTACTTGAGGAGGAAAGTGTGTGCTACTTTGTCAAAGGCTTTATTGAAGTCTATTGCAAGGATGCCGACTGTTTCTTTCCTGTCTTTAGCTAACCAAATTGTATCTCTCAGTGTTATAAGGTTGTCCCAGATTTGTCTGCCTGGGACTGCACAGGTTTGATCTTCGTGTATTACGGTTTGTAATACTTTCTTCAACCTGTTGGCTAGAAACTTTGTGAGAAGTTTGTAGTCTACATTTAACAGGGAGATTGGTCTCCAGTTACCAATTTCTTTTTCTGGTCCTTTTTTGTGGATCAGAGATATTATCCCATGACAAAACCGTCTGGGATGGAGTTGTTCCTTACACATTCATTAAACATTTCAATTACATCGGTGGCAATGATGGGCCAGCAAACTTTCTAGAATTTCCATGGAAGCCCATCCACCCCCGGGCTAGATAACTTGTTGCATTTCTGTAGAGCTTGCAAGAACTCTTCCCTTGTGAGATCTTTCTTCAAAAAATCACTTTCATTTGATGACAAAGAATTTTCAATTAGGTCAACATGTTGGGACATGAAGTCATGGCTTTCATTTCCTTTTTGATACAGTTTTTCATAAAACATTATTGCCACTTTTTTACATTTTTCTCTCCCATCCTGACTTTCCCGTCGGCATCTATCAGCTCTTCAATTTCTTTCTGTACTTGTGTTTTTTCTTAAAGAAAAAGGAGGTGCATTTTTCTCCCTCTTCGTAGTGTTTAACTCTAGCGTTTAAGATAGTTTCTTTCCCTTTTTCTTGTAACCATGTGTTCATTTCTTCTTTTGCTTTTGTCATTTCTTGTTGTATTTTCATCCCTAGACCATCTAACTTGTGTAGAAGGGCTATCCTGTCTTGTAAGATGTCAAATTGTTCTGCCTTTTGTGCGCTTCTTTTTTTCCCAATGGTTTTGAAGTGGGCGGCTATGTGTTTTTTTTGTTTGCACCCACCAGTCTGCCATGGATGTGTGATGTGGTTTGTTTTCCCTTAGGTCTTTGCCTCAAATTCCTTTACAACATCTTCCTCTTGTAGGAGGGCAACATTCAATTTCCAATACCCTTTCCCTCTTTTCTTGTTTGCTTGTATCTGGTAGGTGGCGGTTATCAAGGAGTGGTCAGAGAAGGATGCGGAGGTGATGTGGTATTGTGTGGTGTTGATGTTTTTGTTTCAAAAGATGAAGTCAATATGTACATGGCACTCAGACAAAGGCACCATCAAAGTGTGAGCCTGGCTTGTGTTTGTCTCTGTATGTGTCTTTTAAGTTTATGTCTTTGAGGAGAGTGTGCAGTGTTTTTGCTGATATGTCTAAATTGTAATTAGTTCCTTTCCCTATTCTGTCTTTTTCTATTAGAATGCAGTTAATATCCCCTACTAGGAAGATAGGGTGAGGACCTGTAAGGAACAATTTGATTATGTTAACCCCTTGTGTGCGCACGACAGCTCCCGGCCGTCGTGCATTACAGTGGGCGTGTGCGCACGACGGCCGGGAGCCGTCGTGATCGCGAACGCCGATTATTTCTCCCGCACAGTTGAAGTTGCAGCAGTTTTTGATTATACAGGTTTTGATGAAACCGATGAGTGTGTTATAAACATCCATCCTAATTTAAGGAAAGGCATCACTCTAAAACTTATAAAACATGGTCTAACACCGAGAGGTGGTAGGGCAGTTTTTGTGATAGAGGCACATGAACCTCACCAGACAGAGGTATTCTATTCATGGATAGTATTCCCAGAATCGAATCCAGTAACTAAAACATTTCACTTCTACAAAGAAGATAAACTACCCGAGGAAAATATTCCTTTGGAGGATATTGGAATTCCACTCACATACCAGGAGCATGATCTCTGGTTTAAAGGTGCCCTAAAACATTACAATCACATTACCAGGCTCGGTCCACTAGGTAGACCAGGAGCAACATGGCCCGATTTTAGCCGGCTACACACCTCATCCTGACATTGAAGAAATGTCAGACGTAGAATTACTTGCTCAACTCAAGGAGTTAATCAAAATTTATAGACAATTTGTTCAATATGTCATGAGGACTTTCACAGTTCAACCAATAATAGCAATTCCACGACAAACTTCTCACCAGGGGAATGCGCTAAAAATCACTCCACAAACTTTACACAAAGTCATGGGTAAAATGCCCACAAAACATGAACAAATTCCATTCTGGATAGCTCAAAAAAATTACTCAAATCAAAGCATTATTTCCTAATACTAGCCCTTATGAGAAACACAGAATTCTAACAATCTGTTTACCAATGGGGATCACACCACATCTGGAAGACTGCACCACTTGGGACACAGTCTTTGATGCTATCTACACTAAAACACATGGTGTTCCGTCTATGGCGGTAATACCTGATGTCCTGAAACAGATTCAAAACGAATACGGGGCAGAGCCTGCTCTGAATTTAGATATGAAGGTACTTAAAAATTTCAACCAGGTCTCAACAATGATATTATCTAATATTAAAGGAGAAACATCATCAGTGGCAATCCACCCGAAATTAAGGGAATTTGATGTAACAGAACAACCACAAGAACTAGCCAGAATAATTGAAAAATCCTATGAAGAATTAGGCAGAGACAGTTTGGGAGGGAAACCAGTTAAACCACAACTGTCTGAAAGTCCTGATAAGGTCTTTCCTAAAAACACTCTTACCTCTTCTAAAAAGAAGTGGGAAAATAACAAACAACATTCAAAAGAAAAAGATTCTCAATCCCGAGGTAGGTCTCCTCAAAAGGAGCCCTCTGAAAGGAGGTATAACGTCAGGAATAGGGATAATTTGACAAAACCTGACCGGTATCAAGATGCTGATACACGTTCCTCTCGTACCTCTCCGATATCGTCACAGACAACCGAAAGAAGAGGACGGTCAGAGAACAAAGAAGAACGCGTAAAGTCCAAAGACGATCAACACGTTCAGAAAAACAAACCAAAACCTCAATTCTCCAAAAAGAAGGTAGCCGGTCTGAAGATCAGACATGCAGAGGATTCTGAGAACACAACTCAAGAACAGAGAATGGGCTCAGACAATGTTGAGCAGCAGAAGTTACAGTAGCTCGCCATAACCTGAAGGGGCGTCTTGAGACAGTGGACTTGAATGAGGGCATTCAAGTTGAAACTGCAGATACCAGGGTTAGTTCTCTGCATAGGTTATATGAAATAACACTCCGGATAGAGGGAGACATACCAAGAAAAGTGAACGCACTCTTTTGGGAGCGACTTCCAAAGGGTTATGATATACTTCTAGCAGAACAAGTCTGGCCACCAGAATTTGTCAGAGAGTGCCAACATGGCGAAGTCATCATTATGCCAGCCTTCTCTAACCATGTTCCAGTACATATAAAATAAACTTATGCCAGGAAATGGGCAGTGGCCCAAGCACCAGCATTATACAAAAATCATGTAGGATGGGATGAGGACTCACCTCACCACAAAATCCAGTTAAAAAATCAACCAACTGCACAAAGGCAGTACCCGGTTGAGCAAGAAGCTAAAAAACAGGTCAGGGAGATCTTGGATCCACTTGAATACCAAGGGGTGATTGAAACATGCACCTCATTAATGAACAATCTTTTGTTTCCTGTCTCCAAACCAGACAATACATATCGTCTAGTTTTGGTTTACAGACACCTAAACTCTTGTTGTAAAACATTTGCAGTGCAAAATGCACATAGTATAGCATTAATGAATAACATTGTGCATAGAAAACCACATTAGATATTTCTAACGGTTTCTTTTGTCAAAATATTGCACCTGACAGTAGATATTTGACCGCTTTCTCAATAATGGGCACCCAGTGTCAATTTTGTCGACTCCCACGGGGATTCAAAAACAGCGCGGGGTTATTCTCAGCAAGAGTAACGGAGTTACTACAGATTTATGATGACGAGGCATTGTCATATGTCGATGATATATATCTGACAGACGATGACCTGGACAGACACTTGAACAGGTTGAACACCATTATATTGCGCTTCGCCTCTGAGGGTTACAAATTCAACTTTTAAAAATCCAGAATTGCCCATCTCAATGTACTTTTCCTAGGATATTAACTTTCAAGTGAAGGCAAAAGCCTGGCAGCCAACTTTTTAGAAAAGTGTGCGCTGTTCCAACTTCCAAAAACGCTGAAAAACGTAGTCGATTCTAGGTTTCCTGAACTTTGGAAAAACATACATTCTAAACTACGCAGAGAGGGGTAAACCTCTCTACGAATTAATCAAATCTGATTTCAAAGCCACAACTTGGACACAAGAACACACAGAAATTCTGCGTTCACTTCAAACAGACATGTTAGCAACTAAACACTTGCAAACACACGTAAATGTACGCAACTTATTGATCCGAATCATTCAGGGTCAATGCGGATTCACCTACTTAACTTTTAACAAAGGTGAAAAAGTACCAATTGCATACAAATCACACTTGTATACACAAGCAGAAATAAAATTCACTTCTACAGAAAAGATTCTGACAGCAGTTCAAACCGCTGGAGCAAAAGAAAGAGCCCAAGCACAGGGGAAACGCATTATGGTCATGACTCCTGTATCAGCCTTAGAGGCAGTTACAAAAGCGAGTATTCCGAATGCAAAAGCTTTACTTCCAAGATGGATACAGTGGGCTAATTATCTTGCTGCAACTGATGTTGAATATGTTTTTGATCCTTATTTAAAAACACAAGCATTCCTGCAATATGAACACGAATGTCCTCTGCCTACTGAAATTCTCCCTATTGATCAGTACGAATTTATAATTTATACTAATGGATCTGCACAACCCTTTACGGGGAGTAAACAAGCTTACAGTGCAGCAGACGCGATCGTTAAAGGTTGTGTGCGCGATGGCAAATTCAGACCAATGGTTACAAAAACGCAATCTCTAGGAGATTGTACAGCTAAGTGAGCTGAACTACAAGCATACAAGATGGCACTTGAAAACACGGGTCGCGAATTCCCCACACTCATAGTGTGCGATACTTTTTACTATGTTCTATCTTACAATGAATATTTACAGAATTGGCTTCAAAATGGTTTCAAAGATGCAAAAGGTCGCACAATCAAGCATAAAATGCTTTGGGAACAAGTACTTCAGTCGCGAAACGGACTACAAAACACTCATGTGATACACACGCTGAGTCATCAACGTGATGGCGTTCACGTTGAAGGGAATTCATTGGCTGATGAAGCCGCGAAAGGGGCTGTGCAAACGGTTTCCGTAGCTGCAATCAGTCGTTCAAAAACGAAAATACCTAAAATATTTCCACTCAAATACTCATATATAATTGATGCGAGAAGCGTTCCGTTTGCTCGAATCCCTGGAGTGGGGGATAGGGTAATACTAAACATGGAACATAGATTAGGACTAATCCTAGCAGCACATGAAGGGATCGCCTCTGCCCATGCAGGTGTTTCCGCCACAGTATCGTTATTAAAACAGAGATACTGGTTGTGAGAAGTTGGCCTGATGTATGATGTCACTAGTTCTAGTGTACACCTTATATCAGTCCAAACAACCCTTATGGTGATTGGTTGTAAAGTCAACCTTATAGACCAGCTATCCTAGTGGTAGCATGGACAAGAGCAGTCTTAGGCTAAACTCTGAATGGCATGTGAAGCCAGCTGTGATACCATATATAATCCCTTGAATACCAAATGAAAGGACACCACAACAGATATATATATATATATATATATGTATATATATATATATATAAAATAAAGTGTATTTATTCTAGTCAAACCCTCAGCACTCTTTATGAGATTAGAGGTAAGTACAACACAGTCTTATTCAAGCATACATTAAGTCACACAGGTAAGTAATACAGTTAGGCCCTAGGGGCCACGCAAACCATTTACTAAAGAAGTGGTATAAGGACCACTGTCACGGAAATAGAATAGGCCTAGGCCTAGGGAATCGCTGGGGCTACACTACACTACCAACAGTTAGGAAGTGGGAGGCCCACGGGATTCAGGTGCAGAGTGGAAACACTCACACGTAATGCGTATAATCGATAGAAATAGTACAGTTCTGAAATAAGCAGTTTTAGGACACTTCTGGAGTAGCTAGAAAGTCGAGACTCGGAAACTAGACCCTAGGATAGTCACTACCCTTGTGAGCACCGGAGTACCCAAGTTACCTAGCCCACAGGCTGCGGTGCATAGGTGTGAACTTGCATCGGGTTTCGTCTATGGATGCCTGAAGGAAAGTTGCTGACAGGCAGTCAGTGCAGAGTGTCCGGTGGATCCCAAGGCCGGGATCAAGAAGGAAGGGTACCTGCAAGCAGAAGGGACAGAGTCAAGGTCACTAGCCAGTGACCACGTGGAACCAGGAAGGAACCAGGCGATGTCGTGATGATTGCAGGTGAAGAGGTGAAGCTTGTCACAGCAGCCACGGGTACCAGGAGACGTCGAGTACGACCAGGACCAGGAGGCGAGCTGTCCCACGAAGGCTCTTGCTGTCGGCGGCGTCGAAGTCGAACTAGGACTCACCAAGCCTTGGCAAGCGGAACCCACGAAGAATGGAGGACTTGCTTCTGGTGCAGACCAGGAAGGTCTGGGGTGCTTCTCTTTTGCAGAGAAGCGGGAGCCAGTCTGGAGGAGCCAAACCAGCAGTGAAGATTCGAAGGTGTGTCGTCACAAAGGCCGCTAGCCAACGGGCAAGCAACCGGACAGACGCGGCAAGCAGGAAAATGCCGAAGGGCCCCACGCAGGACTCGTGGAGTGTGGGGGGCTGATCTTCGGTGCAGATGGTGCTTGGGGTTGGGGCTTCTCAATCCCTGGTGCACAACTTCGAGGGTACCTCAGAAGCTGCGCTGGAAGATACTCGCCTCTTTTCCCAGGTAGCCGGTCCCACGTCTCTCGTCGCCTCCACGGATCTCAGCTCGGCTGTGGATGTGGATCAGGGTCGGAGAAGTCTGGAAGTCAAGGCTCTGGTCGGGCTCTGCAGTCGGTCCCTCGTAGAACTTCAGCAAAGCAAAGGGTAAGTCTCTTGATGGTGCCTGTTTGCACAGGGTAGCCACTCCTTGGCCACAAGGGAGATTCTTCAGTCTTCTTCTTTCATCGAATGTCGAAGGTCCAGAGTTTCTGTTCAAGTTGCAGGTTCAGGATAATCTAATCTCCCGAGGCCCCGCTACCACTCTTATACTAATCTGGGGGGCTGGGTTGCCTGCTAGGTCATGCCTTATGGGTGGGACCTGGGAGGGGGGTGGTTACACCCCCTTCCCTTTGTCCAGTTTCGCGCCAGGACTGGGGCTGGTGTGCCCCAGCACCGGTTTGAACTGGACTATGCATGGGACACCTTTTGTGCCCCAGGCAGTGTCTCGTTTCATTCATCCCTCCCTGCCCCAATACACTAAGGCCTGTCTGGGGTGGTGCTCGCACCTCCCAAGGCAGGAAACCTATTGTCCAAGCCTCCCGTGCCGGGATCACTCCCAGCAGCAGGAGGTCAGACTTGTGTCGTGGCAGCAGCATCCATTTTGTGATGCTGGGGATCTGGTTAACTTTAACCGGGTAAGTAGGTTTCAACATGTCTTCTCCCTCTAGAAGGGAGGGATAATATCACATCCACAGAAATGCGATGGGGGTATTATTCCAAAGTGTTAGACACCTTACACGACATGTTTTGATAAAGCCAAACCATAGTTACCATAACCGTTAAGATTATAAGGCACTTTAAGAGTATATGGTAGGCTATATCATAGAACAGCTATAAGGACATGGTTCCGAAAGCTGCAGACAGGCTCAGCTCATGCTAGAGCACCATCTTACATGTTACCAAGCACTCTGCCTCCAGGATTGTTAAGGCCTGCCATAGGAGTGGCTGATAGGTACACATTTGTCTATATGTAAGATAGGTATAGGAATACTACACCTAAGCAAGGAGTGATTACACGACCTTGCCCCAGCTGAGTGATCAGCCAGTTGTGTCATAATGGAAGGCCAGGCCAGGGGTGGCATAATACATGCTGCAGCCCCTGGTAGGCCTAGGGTACACCTATGCCCTGGGTACCTAAGGTACACTGTACAGGGGCCAATAAGGTGATCCTATCCAAATGGGTTATGCACCTAAAGTACATAGTATTAATTTAGAGAGAGAACAGCAGGGCTGTGGGTCTGATTAGCAGGCCCGCAGCCACATCTAAGTCGAAACCCAGTAAAGCAAAAGCAAAAAGTGGGGGTGAACATAGAAAGCAGACCCTACTCTCCTACACTGGTGGCCAGGCATTAGGAAACAGATCAGGAATTATGTTTTGGAATGTGAAATATGGCAGAAGATGAAAGTCTCTACTGTGAAACGTCATGCGCAGGCGCCCCTGTTAATTTCAGATAAACCATTACCATGTGTTTACCTGGACCACTGCGGTCCCTTACAAAGGGATGGTAACTATAAATATATCATGGTCGCAGTGGATTCGTGCTCTAGGTTCCTATGGATGTTGCCTCAGCGTTCGGCTGCGGCTCGAACTATTATAAAACATTTGCGAGTCTTTATCGGCACATATGCAATTGGCACACTACATTCTGACCAGGGTCCTGCGTTTAGCTCTCGAACTTACAAAGAAGCCATGGCCAGTTTGGACGTAGCATTGCGGTATTATTCTCCATTCCATCCTGAGGGAAATTCTGTTGTGGAAAGAAAAGACCGGGACATAAAGCAGTCTATAACAGCTGGGGTATTAGGTTCGGGTGATGGGTGGGTCAAACACCTTTATGGGGTCCAGCGCGCACTTAACAACTTGCCAAGAAGTTGTCTAGGGGGTGTCACTCCATATAAAGTTCTATTTGGAACTAGAATGTTGGTACCAGACCTTGATATGCAAGGCACAGTGATGGAAAATAAAAAGTTTGATATCAAAGATAGTTTGGCTGTTTTACAGGACTTAAATGAACTAAGAACGAAATAAAGCAACATGCTCCTGAAGCCAACCATCACTGGGGGAAAAACGTCCGTCCCCGCAAGGCCTGTCTGGAACCCAAAGCTTGGTGATCTAGTCAGAGAAAAGATCGCGGACAAGAAGGAATTTGGGCCTTCTTACAGACAACCAGTACCTGTCCTAGCAATCCACGGATCAAGAACAGTACTTTTGCCGCCCCTTGCTGGTAAAAAGGAGAAAAGATTTGTGTCCATCGACCTGATCAAACCACACTATGTGGCCGATACTAAGCAGTAGGGCAAGTGGACTCCGGCAATGTAGCAGACGCACTCCTCTAGCTACAATCCAAGAGGTTCAAACTGAAAGACTCATCACGTTTGAAGATTCTGCAGTGAGAAATGAAGGACTAAGCAACAAAGCTTTGGAACTTGTCCCTCTTGAAACCCAAATAACAGTTCGTCCTGATACACCTGTCTACAACGAAGTAACAACTGATCAACTGGTTCCAGCGAATTCAACAAATCCTGATGCAATTCCAACCATTGATAGAACTGCCTCTGGCTATTTCATGAACTTTGATACGTTTTCTGAGGGTCCTGGTGAACCTGAAACGACCCCAGCACAATGAACTTTCAAAGAACAAGCAACAGACTTTTTTCATCTCCTGAAAAAGACTTATCTGTTTTCACCATGGATTGAACTATGGATTGTTTTGGGAATATTTTTCTTTCTGCTATGGTTAGCTATGGTAATAACTCGGGGTATGCTGATAAGTGGAAGAAATATTCAAATGGACACAGCAAGTAAAAGAGTGAACTTACTTCTCCAGCCGCACAAATCATCCCATCGTGAAGCAAGAGACTTGTCAGCAGTGAACATCACAGCCGTTCCTATACATGATGGTATAGTTTGGGACCAAACGGAAAATGACATTTTTTCCCCGTCGGAGCTTTTGAAGATTCCACATTTATGTAAGATTTCATTAAGTGACTTTATTACCTCTAGTACCTTTTCTGATGATTGGGACTTCGAGACTGTTAATAACATGATGTCTGATCTAGAGATGTCTACAGTATTCACAAATCATGAATATTTAGAGGGTTCATCAGACTATGAACAAATGTATTGTTATAACCACTATGGTCATCATTTCTTGCATAAATCTGCAACACCTACAAATGTATTTATGTATAACCAATGGGAACATTGTCCTACACTTCCAAAGGGTAGTTCAAAAACATTTGCAATGAAATTTCCATATTTTTCAGGCTACAATTTGTCTAATCAAGAAACGTTTTACTTTAAAAATGTAAACAAGATAGGAACGAAAAATATGTTAACCAATACGAAACAGATTTATTCTGCAGACTTTTGGAAAGACAACATTGAGACAAAATCTGTCTGGGGTACAAAAGATTGGCAAGTACAGAGGGTAGAAGCTTTGTTTAGAGCCTGTATCATCCCTGAGCAAATTATGTTTTTGAATGACACTGTCCAACAAACGTCTTGCCTTGGATTAGCCAAGATCAAAGACATGAACACACCGACCATACCTATACCTGCAAGTAATAGCACTACACGGGGGGAGGTCGACGTACATAATATTTTGCATCACAACAGATCAGATCCAGAATGGAAAAAATGGTTTGCTCTGGCCCACAGACACGAATAACTGTCAAGATCGATTCCTGAACAAAACACAGGGTTTCACTATCAATAGGCCAGACCCACGCTATGTTCAAAGACCGCATCCAGGGGTAGTAACAACATACAGTGTAGGGAAACTCTGCCTTGATTGGCTTCAGAAAGCTACACTGAAGGATGTAAAAAAACACTTAACTTTACTTCAAAAAGGCGCAGACCTTAGGGAATTCATGTTAGGACCAAGAAAACCGCGTCAAAAACGTTTCATATATGCCGGTATCTACGCTGCTTATAATGAAGCATGGAATGTTACCCAAGCAGAGACTGTAGAACGAATACGAGAAATTGATCGTATTAATTTAGAGAAAACTCTCTGTAGTAGACAATGGGTTAACGACTCTGTCATCCAGAATATATTAATTGGACAGCATTGTGTCTTCTATCATAGACATCATGGAACAGGACTTGGTCATGTTGCAACATGGTCAGTCTCAGCTATGTTCTATCATGCTATTGGGGTGGACGCTACAAATCGTGTGTGCAGGCTATGTGCCTTGGTGTTTAATCAACACTACGTCACTGTTTTCAGAATTCAATCTCACTGATAAACAGATCAAACTGGCACAAAGGGGAGCAGACTACACTGTGCTGAGTATTGAAAAACTGGAAAAATTACCATTCACAGGGGCACAAAAATCATCTACTGAATGGCTCATACATGGTAAAATTACTCTGCCTGTTACAACTTTCCATTTTCAGTATTGCCTAAAACATATACCAGTAGGCAAATATGAAAGGTTGGGTAAAGGATACATCAAGACATCCTGGGATTTACCTTACACACATAGATGTTGGAGTGGGGAACGTGAAGTGTTTCTTAGCGGCTAAAACTGTGAACACGCACCAAGCGGTTCTCTCCTTTGTCAGGGTATTAACTTACACGGGGACTGTGATGGTTCCACGACAAACTTATCCTGTCACCTGCAAGGGTAACCGGTTGCAGTGATTAATCCAATTTTTGGCCAACTTTCTTATGGGAGTTACATTATGTTGAATGATCACAGCTGCTGTGGCATGTTGCCAGGTATTCCATATCTAGTTACGGTTACATCCATGGTCCCTTGCTGTATGCAAGTCTTATTTCCACAAATAGACACAGTCAGGGAGTTGCCTTTATGGCCTTCACTGAACATCTCTTCTATACGAATTAATACTCTAAGCAGAATGAAAGCCATTCTTTTACAGAAAACAGTGCCACTGACCACGGCCAGAGAAAGCTATGATCTACAAGTCGCAAGGACTTCTGCCGAGCTAAATACCCTTTTGTATACAAACTTCCCTGTACATTTCTCATAAATGTTAGGTCGTATCTTAAACATGTCTGATACGAGCTGTATTATTCATATATTTAAGAACGTATGTGCAGGACTGTTAGCACCTTTTCAAGCAGTCCTCTGCATATTTCCAAACTTTGTGCACTCTGTTTGGTGGACTGCCGCTCCTTTTAGCACTTGCTGCACAGATCCTATTTTTGCTCCTACTGCTACGATATGGCAAGCCAAATCACTAGCACCACTCCCAGCACCATAGAGAGAGCTCTATTGGAGATGAAGTGTCGTGAGCGCATCGTCCAAATTTTGGTTTACCTCGTCTACGAGAATTAAACACCACATGGTTTCTGTCATTCAGACCAATCTGGGAAGATTGCATCTTACCTGTTGTACGCTGCCTGCTTTGCGGTGAAGAATGCGTGCTAGATATCTGTCTAACACTCCCATCAGTCATGCCTACGGATATCGATACCCTGCTGGACACGGTAACGGCCCATGCTCTGTGTTGTCCCCAGTGGCTACCAATGCTGATGACGGCATTCATTGAGATCTCACAGACGCAAATTGCTACTGCTGAGGTGCGAGAGTAAACAACAGGCATGCAGGTAACATCCGTTTCGAACATTGCTGATGCAACCAATGCTGAAGGCGATAGTTCACATCTATGTGCAGTTAATCGTCTAAACAAGGCATTCCAACTTTCACCTACAACGGTAGATGACTTTTTGTCTACAGGATTAGAAAATGTCATGTTTTCTCCAGGCCCACACACGGACTTTTGATTCAGGCACACAGTGTTCCGATGAGACTCTGAATTTGGCCTTCATTCTTTACAGACAAAGGACTAACTTTGGATTTTTTTTCTTATGATACATTTTTTTTCTCCAAATTTGTATTTTTTTCATTTTTTGGCACAGTAATCTGCTTATAGTAGAACTATTCATAGAGAACAGAATTCTTTGAAAATCTTCCAGGGACGTTATGCCACATTTTCCCATCAACAATTGATTTGTGTTAACCTGATATGAAATGGTTTGGGCCCTTTTTCTTCTGTATTAACGAGCCATTTCATCATGTGTATACATTTCTGGTTCTTTCTTTTTAGCATTTCCAATGCACACATATGCTTAGAATGAAATATTGCTTTTAATATGTACAGCACCTTATGCATAGCAATGGTTTTTTAATGCAGTTTTAGGACATATGTTTTTAGATCTGTTTTAGCATGTTTAAGCTAATCATGCGATACTCACTTTTAGATATGTTTAGTATGTTTGGGATTTAGTAATGTCGTTCATACGAAACTTTAGTAGGTGTTGTGTGTAGATTTGGATTCCGTATATAGGTTTCCCGATTTATGCCCTTATATTGGTACAATTCATATTGCCCTTATTTAGGCATAGAAAATCCATCCCTTATTTAGGCATTGTCCATGCTAACCAAATACAGGCATGGTCTCCTACATCCGTCAATCCACGTCACAACGAGTTCTTGGAAAACCACTCTTAAGCCTTTAGGAATTTCCCTTGCTTGGATATTGATTTCTCCTAGAACTCATTTATTATGCATGAACATATATTCCTTAGGGGTTCATTCATGACGTTCTGATGCCAATACAGGTGTTCCTAAACACCTTCAAGGTATAAATATACCTGCACTTGCCCTGGCAAACCAAGGTTCCGATACGGCCCAGTTTGACTGCCTACTTGCGGTTCGCCACGACAAGTTCGGAACGAGATCGAGTTCCCGCCTGATGCACTGACCAGAAGCTGTCATCCTCCTCGCAGAGAATCCAGCTCCAGTGTTTTAGACTCCCCTTGCCGGATGTTAGATATCGAGTCCCGTAAAGAGAATCCAACCTTACACATTCTAAGGTATTGAGCAGACTAGAACCTAAAGAAAATTTTGGCAACTCTTGGCAAAACAAAGACTATAGGTAGCTATAATTTAGAAAACAGCACCTACTTCTTACCTCGTACTACATATAGGGTAGGTACACTGGGGTAGAACTATTTAGAAGCATCAGATGAGTATTCACATTTTAGCCTGTGTTATTTATGTATGTATTTTATGAATATATGTCATAGCTACAAACCATGCTATTGCAGTATTATTTTATCTTACTGCTAACCCTGTACGTATTGTACTTCGCATCCTGTCTTACGATTGTAGCAGTTCATATCTCTTGCATGAGAAATAAGACTATTCAATAAACCCTTTTTTATTGAAACGCCTGTCTCTCTATTTCTGTGCAACTCTGTAGAAACGAAGCATGCACGATTGACTGATTGAAACTGTTATCTATTGTTTCCACGGTTCTGAGATTGTTCCGACTCTAAGGGAAACAAAGTTGTCATGTTTATGTGGTTGTCAGAAACTAATCCCTTCTTGTATATTCAAGAAGTTTCTAGTGACCTTTGAGTTAGCTGACACACACAAGTAATTAAGTTTAATGTATTCGATAGAGACATACTGACCTCAGTCCTATGTCAAAACTATAGTGTATATTATTCCAATGTGCAGAGCCTATCAGGGAAATAAGAACTACACTACACTCTGTTTTCTCCTTTTTCTTGTGCTATTTTTTCTATGACTGACTCCATCTGTTGAACTGCTAGCACAATTTGGGAGGCTGAAGGTATGTTGTTTCCCTGTGGTTCTTGGGTTGTGTTGTTCGTTTTGGTCTCTTGTCTTTGGGAGTAATTTCCTTGTAGCTGTTCTGTGTTATTGCTTTCACTGTTCGTGGGGTCTGCCTGTTGGTTTTGTTCTGTCTCTTTCATGATTTGTTCACTGAGTTTCACAAATGCTTTTAGATGGTCAGAGTCTGTCTATTTCCTGGTCTTGTTTGGCCCCATCTGTTTGATCTATTAGATTGAAAGGGTAGTTGTTTTTGCTTGTTGATGCGCTCTCTCCTTTGTCTTTGGTTACCTGGGCGTAGGAGTTTTTCCTCGTGTTACATGAATTGAACAAGTGTTTTTCGCTCCCGCACATATTGCATCTCTTTAGTTTGCGGTATTCAAAGGTTTTGTACCCTGTTTCATTGCCGTTCTTACATACTTCTTTGTTGCAATTTTCTTTGGTGTGTCAAAATGTTTGGCAGGATCTACAGAAGGTAGGTTGGTTGAGATAGTTAAGAAAACCTTTATTTGCCCCTATGGAAAAGGTAGCTGGTGGGTGTCAGAGGTTCCCCATGCCTATTTCATCTTGTTTAAGTGTGCATAGGTACCTCCTTTTCCCATTCCACACTCCCAAGTAATTTTTCAGGTGCCACCCCCCTCGGATTTTTTTGCAGTACTTACGCTAAAAAAGCTCAACATCTTGATCAGGGATATATGGGTTATACATGTGGATTGTTATTGGGATTTCCTTCATCACGGTTGCATTGGTCATGGTTATTCCCTTCATAGCAGCTTCATTTTTTTGTTGCTTACTTCGTTATTAAAATTTATTTCATATACTCCCCTACTGGGATAATCCTTATACAACTTAGCTGTTCGATTCCTACTTTAAATAATTTCTCAAGTATTTCAAAGACAATGTATTGTATTCCTTTAACATTTCTTTCCTCCTCATTCACTTCAAATGTAATTGTGTTGTGCCCTTGCTTTGGCACGGTTTTATTATATTGCGGGCCTGTGCCCATTGTGCTCCATGCTGGCGCCATCTCCCAGGGAGAAATAATTTCCTGTGTGCTTGCTTGATCAGTCACTGCACATAGTCATCGTTGTTGTAAAGGAGGGAGGAAGAGAGTGGGTGACCAACTAAGGATGGTGAAAAGCCCCCGCGGCACCGTTTGTGCTGGTGTGCTTAAGAAAAGGCTGGGAAGAGTTATTGCTAACAAGCGCCGTGCCTGCCTGAAATCCGGTGCTGCCCCAGCTCCCCGAGTGCTCAGGGCATGAGAGGACGTCCGCGCTGTGAAGAAGGGGGGGGGTGCAGACGCACCTTGTTCTTTTACCTCTGCTTCATGGGTGTGAAATCCTTTCTTTTTTTGTCTGCTGCAGTACTCTTGGTGGCCGCCGGGTGGTGGAGATGCCAGCGTGCCTTCCGAGACGAGTTGCAGGATGTGGGTGTGTGCCCGTTCCACGTTGCTGCTCTGCCCACGAGAATCTCGGGTGCGGGCGCGAGCAGGGCCTTGTGGTTGGTAATGCCTTTTGCTCGTTGGATTAAGCGGAGGTTGTGGGCTTTGCTTTGTCACCCCTGCTCTCGTTTATGGAAGCCTCCTTCCCTTTAAAAGGAGATGGATGGGTGTCTCGCAGGAGGCACCCTTTGTGTGCGCCAGACAGAAAAAAGAAGAAATCAAACGACGTTGGTGAGGTCTGATATCCCGACTCTCACTGTGGAGCTCCTGGTCGTCTGGAGCTTGAATGGGGGTGATGGGCGTGCGTTCGATTTTTGTGATGGGGGACAAAAAACAGCAATCGAAGGCTGGAGTGGTGCTCTTACCTGTCTGGTCACGCGGGTCAAGGGCAGACGGGGCCTTGAGGTGGTGTTGTCGCATAGGTGGTGATAGTGGTGTGGCAGGCATGGGGGCGGGTGGGTAGACGTGCATGCCCCTGGTTCGGTGCTCAGGTGCGATACTCCCTCAGAGGTGGGGGAGCCCAGCCAGCTGGCGGGCTCCTGGTTGTGGTGAAAGTGGGTTGGCTCGCGATCCTCTCGTCCCTACAGCTATGTGCAGTGACCAGCTGTCCAAATGATGCAGGTGTCCCTTAGGTTTGGCTTCTCAAGGTAGCGCAGCTTCACTCTGGACAAGCCAGATACGAGACCCAGCCCCCTAGATGGCCTCACCCGAGTTCTCCCTGGACCCCTCCTCCCTTCACTCGTCGGCACGCAGCCTGGCCTCGGACAAGCCAAGGAACGTAGGCCCAGCACCTTCAAGTGTTCAAGCCCCTGACTTTATCACAGTATCTGTGTAAAAAAAGTTAAATTTCGTGTGCTGGGGCGAAAGGGTTGTATATATGTACAGTCAAGGGTATCTCCCTGGGGACTGCAATAGGGGTGACCTTATATCCTATCATTTTAGGGTGGTTAATATTAGCATTGTAATCGTACAAAAAACTTTGGTAGTCCGATTCGGAGGACAGGGTAATGTAAAAAATCCCTTTCTTCCTAAAATCCTGTATACATTTTGTGTGTGCCGGTTTTCTTCTAAAAACCTGTTTCATGACTACCTCCATTAAGTATTTGATATTACATTTGTCCTTAGCGTCCTCTAGTATTTCTATGCACACAGTGAATCTGATGTTGGAGATTGGTATATTACCTTTGTTCTCTGTGCTCTTGTCTTTGTTGGTATGCCCTTTTCCGTATCCGTTTCCTGCTGGGGCTGCGTACGATCTTGGGGCAGCCATCCTGTGTCCTCGTTGGCGTGTGTGCCCCCTGACCGTGCACCAGCCGGTGCGTCTGGGGGCTCACCGAAAATGCCGTAGATGACTTCTGTGCTTTTGGATGCAAGCCCCCTGGCCGAGCACTGTTAGATGTGCCTGGGGGGTCGCTTTGCTTAAAAACTCCTTTATCTGTTGTAGTTGGGCGTGCCCCCAGGCCGTGCACCTGTTGAAGATTGCATTAATCTCTTAGCATGAGCTGAAAGCCATTTTGTACTTGGCAGCCATTTTAGTTAGCTATGTGCTGGCCATTTGCTGTTTCCCTCTCCCAGAGTCTTGCACATGCTCAGATGTGCTTAGCTAGTAGAGTGCACCTGTTCCTAGTATAGAACTGTCAGGCTGTTCTAACTAATGTCAGCAACTTATTACTCCTCCTACTTGTTGACTGTGCAGTTTCTGTATGACCATCTATGTGCATAACTCTTCTCATGTGTACTTGTACCGCCTTTTTTCAGCCCCTGTGTGGGTATATAATGCCCCTGTTCTCTGTACTCCTTAGAAAATGTCTCATACAGTGATTTGAGAATACTGTGTGACGCATTTTTTCCCTCTTCAGAGATTAAATAAAAAGATGTCTTCTATATTACAGCTTCTGTGCCAATCTCTTCTTTGTTGGTTTAAAAGGACCAGGTGTATCAGTGAAGCCCCTGAGAAGGTTTTGATTTCTACACACCGTGAGGTGCGCCCGGGGGCTCGCTTTTTCTGACTAGTGTGCTTTCCTTTGGCGTCTGCATGCCCCCTGGCCGAGCACCGTCCGGTGCGCCTGGGGGCTCGCGAAAATGCGGATGTCTCATCTGGGGCTTGAGGGACGTATATTCTGGTGGACTTACCGTCATGTCCTTCTGGTCAGATTTGCTGGCAATGGGTTTTGTAGATGTTGGGTGTCCCCTGGCCGAGCACCGTCCGGTGCGCCTAGGGGCTCGCGGAAAAATGTGTTTATCTGGTCCTGGCTTGCAGGGACGTGTACCTCTGTGGGTGTCGCGTCCCGGCCGTCTGGTCAGGTGCTAAAAAAAGGGGTGTCCTTTTGCAGATGCTGCATGCCGCCTGGCTGAGCACCATCCGGTGCACCTGGGGGCTCGTGTTTCTTGCTGATTACCCGTCTGTGATGAGGGTGCGTGTTTTTCTGTGGGCGTCATGTCCCCTATCGTCCTTTTGGTCAGTTTGATCGGAATTTCGGAGTGTCCCCGGGCCTAGCACCGCCTCGGTGCGCCCAGGGACTCTCCCACAAAAAGACGTCTTTTGTGAAGTATTCCCCCCACCCCCTTCGTGGGGTGCCTGCCCTGCTCACCTGTGTCCTGACGGGAACAGGTGTTCCTAAGTTGGGTTTCTCGTGAGTGAGTGTCCCCGAGCCGAGCACTTTGTCAGTGCGCCCGGGGACTCTCCAAAAAATGCCCGAGCTTTTGGGCATCAGCTGGGTCCCGGACAAGCAAGGGGTCCGCAGCCAGTCCCTCCACTCATGTTGCAAGGGGTATCTCTCCAGGTGCCGGTGTTCTCTTGTCGTGCCAACCTGGGATCCACGCAGCCTTGCCAAAGACAAGCCATGGAACGAAGGCCCAGTTACCCCCAGGTAACACAGAAGAGTTTCCACCTGATCCTTAACCCTTTCACTGTCGATCACACAGCCTTGCCACAGATAAGACGAGGAGCAAAGGCCCAGAAACCAACAGGTCCTGAGGTTTCAGGCGCCCTCTGGTTAATCTCAAGTGTACTCCTACACTTGATCTTAGCCAAAAGGCCGAGAAACGATAACCAGAATGGTGCCAGAATTCACGCCTCCTGAAGCAATCTACCTGGCTGACCCATACCGGGGTCTTCCCTTGCACCGTCGCCTGCGGCCCTTTCGCCTCTTTTTCTGACTCCTAGTGGGAGCTCAGCATGTGCCCATAGAAAGGAGGTCCTGGCCTCGGGCCTTCTCCCGGCTCCCAGAGTCCTCCACGGCTCTCGCCTCGTTAGGCGTCACTTAGCATATCCACGTTGGCCTCTTTCTAGCATTTGCATGCCCCGCCCCTTCCTGTCCTCTGCTTCCAGCCGGCTGGCCGGAAAGCCTGGCAGCCGGGGGATGCTGGGAATCAGGCCAGGATGCCCTGGACAGCTCCCCGACAGGAAGTGGCCGGCGCCTCGCCCTCGCCTACCCGGGACACTGCTCCCCTGTAGCCAAAGGCCTATAGATAAGGCGTGGCCGTTCGGGGACGGGCGGGGCGGGCAAAGAAGGAAAAGGACTCTGTATTTTCCTTCATTGCTCAGAGAAGCCAAGGGCAGTGTCCACTTCTCTCCCTCCCTCCCTCCCTCTCTCCCTCCCTCCCTCCCTCCCTCCCTCCCTCTCTTTCCTCGTCTCTTTCCGTCTCTACCTCGACATTTTTCTCTTCCAAAGTGCAGCGTCTGGATGGAGAAGGAAATAAAAATGGTCTGGAGCATAAACTACACATACATTTAAAGGGATTCTGTCCATATGTACAGACAGAAGAACTGCTCTCCCTGGAGATAGTATTTTCTCCTTTAGTATCTGCCAATTTTTATTCTGAAAAAGAATAACAACCCCGTCATTCTTATTGCCCCCTCCCGACCATGCAGAGGATCCTTTTTGCCACAAGGTTTGGTAAGAAAAATAATTTGGTTTAAAACCTCAGTGACATTCTTGTAAGCAGATGACATCAGCCTGTACATTTTTACAATAATTAAGGATCATATGTTGTCGTAATTCTCCACTCATACCTTTAACCTTACAAGTGGCAATTGTTACTGCCATGAGTAGAATAGGTAAAACAACAGCCATGTTACAATTCTTGTGATTCAGGTACCACAACAGGATGAGCACATGAAAACTGTGAAGTCTGCACCTTCAAACGAAGCCTGTGAAAGCAAAGCCTCGAGGTTAGGTGAAGCCTCCAAATCAATAATCTGATTGTCTTGCACTTCTATAACTTGAGCAACATTCTCAATACCCTCCTCGGAGTCCAAAAGGTTAAGGAGGGGGTCAAACCTCCCCCTTCTTGTTGGGTGACCCACGGAGGATGTGCGGCGTCTTGTATTTATTTTTTGAACTGGACCCACTGCTTGTTTTAAACCTTTACGCTTTTTTGAATTATGAGTGGTCCACCCACTATGCTCTATGTCAGCCTCTGCACTAGAGACCACTACAGCTGAGGCTAAAGAGGCGGCTGTGTCTTTCGCTACTTTGCGCAGATCCCTGACTGCGCCAGCCACATTGGATTCATGACCTGTAGGAGGAATAATGGAGTTAGATAGATTAATAGAATCACTGTAGGAGGGCTCAGCAGATAGGCTCAGGTTTGGAACTTCAGCACAAGGAGGAGATGAGTCACGTTGCTTTGCCCCCTCACGGCACGCACGTTTTTCCAGGATAGCGTGCTTCATTTGCTCTGCCTCAAGTCTATCTTTTTCTGCTTGTTCTAATTCCTGCTGGATTTGCTCAGGGTCAGGCTCTTCAGGTTGGGAAGAAGGGGCAGCCGCAATCTCAGAGTTTCCCTCTTCCTCCTCCTCCTCCTCCCCCTCAGCCACACTACACTTATGGATCTCCATACCTTCAAATACACCCAAAATGTCTGAATCAGTGACTTCAGCCTGTGCTGATGTAGATGGCTCAGCAGATGATGGAGCAGGGGCAGAGGTAGCGGGAGGGGTAGTATGGGAAGGTTGTCCATGCGACCCCGGAGCTGACGCATATGAGAGCTTACTTTTGGGACATGCTTTAAAGAGATGATCTTCGCTGCCAAACAGATTACACTCCTGCGCCTTGTGGTCCATACCCCCACAGTTCCTACAAATCAAGCCGTGCCCAAATTGCTGACACAATCTCCAAAATAATAGTTGACCAGAATAAACCAGGAAGCCCTTGTTAGCGCCTACTGCAAAAGTGTGTGGAGGGTGAGCCTAGCCTCACACTCCGCTAGAGTCTTCTTTAAAAGACACTACATATTTTCTCTTGCCATACCAAATGCCTCAAATATTCTTAATTTTTTGACACCCTCTGATAGTAGCACAATATCTCTGCCAAAACACTTCAGTGAGGCGAGGATCAGTGTAAGGACATGTGCACTACTAACGTAACATCCTTGAGTGAAAACATAGGCGTAAATGTGAGCCCCTGCAAAGTCCCACAATCACGACGTGCCTGTCCATTATGCAATAAACTTTGGCAAATGGAATCACTAGCAAATATAATGTCAAAGATATCTCTATTTGAAAAGTCAACCCATTCTATGGCGCTTTCTGCAATATCACATTCTTTCTTGATAACAATGTTCAACAAAGAGCACATTTTTTTCCTTCCTGTGCGCTACTGCAACCTCAACTCGAACTGAGTTAGGTATAAAATCAAACGCCCTCGAATCCTCCGACATCCTCGAAGGTTGTCATAGCTCCTAGTTAAAGGTACATCTGCGGGAGTCAAAAAGAAAATAGAGCCAAGTCTCTTCGTAATGTTCTAAGGAAGAGGCTGCTGCCACTTCAAGTCTCTAATGTAAGATGCAGTAACAAGAAAAATGAAAAAAAGGTCTCTGCCTTACCTCCGTGGGTAGGGAAAAGTGTTCACACACTAAGGCAGCCGCCAGGTGTCACAATGCAAGCCAGACACGCTCGCAAAGGCAGCCGCCTGTTTGCCCCTCTTCTTGTAGCCCCCACCTGCTCTGGAGCAGGCACTGACAGGGGGACTGCCCCCCCCTCCTCCCCCGCCCCGCCCCACCCCACCCCCGCCTCTGATGCGATGTATTCTCTGCCAGCAGCACAGAAAGCAGCCTCACAGAGCAGGAGTGAACAGAAAGCCCGGCCTGGGCTGGCAAGTTAGCGCTCCAGCAGGAAGGCTTCTCCACTGCAACAGTGTAACCTCGAAGTCTGCTCTCCGGGCGGAAGGCCTCTCAGCTGCAACGATGTATCCACAGGTCTGCTCTCCAGCAGGATGGATCCACAGCTGCAACAATGTATGCACGAAACCAGCGCCCAGAAAGAAAGGAATGCCAGGCAGGCTCCTCTCAGCCCAAGCAGCAGGGAAAGCCGTGCTGGGCCCCCACCAGCTTCAGAGCATCAGCCAGGTCCCAGGAGTAGCAGGCCCAGCCCCTCCGCCTTAGGGAAACCGAGGGGTCCCCAGGTAGAAAGCTCGGACCTGTCTACCACACCCAGAGATGTCAGCCTTGCCCCGGGCAAGCTAGGGAACAAAGGCCCAAATCCTTAGGACAGGCAAAACAGGAGAAGTTCTGTCTCCAAGCACCCTTCACCCTTAGTGACGCAGCCTGGCTCCAGTCAAGCCAGAGTGACGCAGGCCCAGCCCTTCAGGGATCAGGAGTCACCTCTAGCCCTTCAGCACCAACCAAGCACTACATTTGATCTTAGCCAAAAGGCCGAGAAGCGATAACTAGAATGGTGCCAGAATTCACGCCTCCCGAAGCAATCTACCTGGCTGACCCAGACCGGGGTCGTCCCTTGCACCGTTGCTTGCGGCCCTTTCGCCTCTTTTTCTGATTCCTAGCAAGAGCTCAGCATGTGCCCATGGAAAGGAGGCCCTGGCCTCCTGCTTTCTCCCTGCTCCCAGAGTCCTCCTCGGCTCTTGCCTCGTTAGGCGTCACTTAGCAAACCCACGTTGTCCTCTTTCTAGTATTTGCATGCCCGGCACCTTCCTGTCCACTGCTTCCAGCCGGCTGGCCGGAAAGCCTGGCAGCCGGTGGATGCTGGGAATCAGGCCAGGATGCCCTGGACAGCTCCCCGGCAGGAAGTGGCCGGCTCCTCGCCCTCGCCTGCCCGATACACTGCCCCCCTGTAGCCAAAGGCCTATAGATAAGGCTTGGCCGTTCGGGGACGTTCGGGGACGGGCGGGGCGGGCAAAGAAGAAAAAGGACTCTGTATTTTTCTTCTTTGCTCAGAGAAGCCAAGGGCAGTGTCCACTTCCCTCCCCCTCCCTCCCTCCTCCCTCCCTCCCTCCTCCCTCCCTCCCTCTCTCTCTCTCTCTCTCCTCATCTCTTTCTGTCTATACCTCGATCCTACTGACTTGCTGGAAAACCTCCTCCATTCGTTCCCCAGTGAAATGGATCCAAAAACGAATGAAACTCTGTTGCTGGAAAAGCAGTCTTCTTCTGACATTTTTCTCTTTCAACGTGCAGCGTCTGGATGGTGAAGGAAATAAAAAAATTAAAAACAAGAAAACGGTAAAAATAAATAAAACCAGGTTGATGCGTGGAGTGGACAGAGCAAGCTCCTATTCCATCTCCGTGTTCCAAAAATCAGTTTAATATATGGTCCCCAGATAGAGGAAGAATCAGATATAAAGAACAGATTTAATTTAAAAATATATTTTATGGAAGATCAAGTATAATACAAGGGAATAAATATTTACATATCATACAGAAAAACAAAGAGGGGAATGTGGCGACCCCTAAATAATACATGAGTGTACAATGGCATTTCCACGACATTGTGGAAGACAATTAGAGTAATACATCTGAAGAAAAGCACATGTTGTGAAATCAAGAACAGGTCATCAAAAATTACAAATATATCCAAAAACTTCCCAAAGCAGAATACTGGAAAAACATCAAGAATACTATCAAAAGCAAAATAAAAACACATCCAGGCCTAGTGCCATTTTCGAGTAGCAATCAAGAAGCCCCAATTTCCAACAATCATAGCAGAGCACCGCGCTAGCGACTGCATACCACCCAGGAAAGGTCTACGAAATAAGAAAAACAGACTGCGCATAGTAATCTTGTTCCTGCCAATGAGTGAGAGAACTCAGGAGGGAAGGCCCTTTTACCCCTTACTGACAGCATATCAAAGTGAAGTCTTTGTTCTCTGGATATAAAAACTGAAGTCAACATCTTCTTGCACTTTTCTGGTCAGAGACAGGCAGCCAAAGTCCAACAGAGTTCAGCAGGATAGCTTCCAACAAAAGCACGCAAGCAGACAGCAGTAGTAAGAGGGTATTGCTTCCATCAAACTATCCTGGCCGCAAAAGTGACAGGTCTGGTCGCAAACGCTGGTCTTAAATTTGACAGGTCTAGTCTTAAACTTCTGGCCTTAAATTTGACAGGCCTGACAGCAAAAATGGACATGGCTGGCAGCAAACTCCTGGCCTTAAATTTGACAGGGCTGGCCGCAAACTGTTGTCCTTAATAACTCTGGTTTTAAAAGGGGGTGACATGTAGGGGTAGTCCTAAAAGTGGCAGGTCTGGCTGCAAAACATGGATAGTTGTGTATATGTTTAAAATTGCGCAGAAAAGTGAGTGCATGGAGGAAATGTCTGGGCATCTTTTAAAACTGGGGGGGTTGCAGACAGATGGTGGGTGAACAGCTGCGGCGCAGTCCTGAGGCCACATGACCGTGTTGTGTTGTAGAGGTGTACGCCTCTTTTAGGGGTTGTGACTTCTTATAAGCATGTGGCAAGAGCCGTGTACAGCAAGCAGACGTTTGAATACGAAAAGTGACCCACAGCCAAAAAGAAGAGATACAACCCGTTCGTGAAAAGCGCCAGGGTGGATGACCCTTATCAATAGATATTACCGCAGCTTAACACCTCTGGTAATGGACGAGAATGCTCAACAAGAAACACCTAGGGATAGGGGCTGCGACGTTACTGGTTTTGGCACCGGCCTGTGTAGGCCTTTGGAAGAACTTAGGCTCAAGGATTACGGATGCCGGATGGTCCCGGTTAAGTGCGACAGCAGCGAAAGTGAGGGCTCGTGTAGTGACAGTGTGCTTGCTGGCCTCAGTTCAGTGGACATGGAGGACGTTGAAGAAGTTGTAGCACCTCCTAACACACCCGCCTGTGAAGACATGGACCTTCAGGAGAATACGGCTGCTGAGAAGGACGGTTTGCAACAGCCTGGGACAAGCGTCGAAGATGTTGGGGCCTCGCAGGACATTAACGACTCGCAAGATTTCAGAGCCGCAGCAGAGGGCTGTGATAATGCAGAGGTTAGTAGGAAAATGTTATGAACAGGTAGTTACAAAAATGATGTATTTTATTTCTTCAACTAACGTATTGTCATTCTCTCTGCTTTTGAACCTAGAGAGAAACCCCAAAAAGGTCTGCTACAGAGTGGAGGCATGTGTCAGGGTGGCGACCTGCAAAAGCGAACAATGTAATTTTCAATTGTCTGTGGTGTTCAAAACAAGCTGCAAGTTCCACATGTCAAAACCGTGAGGGCTGCGATAAGTGTGTATGCTGCGCTGACGCGTGTGAAAAGGAAGAGCCAGGATTGACCGACGACGACCGACAGGCAGTTAAGGCTTTCGCCGCGTCGGTGGTACTAAATTGTGTCAAACGGGACTATTACAGCCTTTGTCAAGGTCATCAAATCAAAGATCCTCAGCTGGCGGCGCACGAATGCTTGTGTGAATCATACAGAACAAGAACAATACGTTATATTTGTACTTTGCTAGACCCTTACAAGGTATATAAACTGCTAAGGGTTGTGTATGGTTTGTACAATGAAAATAAATATGTCCACCCCGATATGTTGATGATCTCAATGAGATCCGATACGCCTTAGACCCGAGCTCAAAACTAACCGTTATGCAGGGAATGGACACTGCTTTCAATAGAAGGATGATAGAAAGACTCATAGCAAGGCGTATGTGTAATGTGTATAAAACAAATAGACAAGCAGGGTCTTTGGCCCCCCCGAAGACTGTTTTAAACAGGTTCTTATGTAACGTTACATGATAGCGTGTATTTAGAACAAACTAGTAGAATGTTAAACCCAAAAGGGTGACGCTGTGTTAAGTCGTACTATGCAGAATGTGAAAAGATATGAAACCAATGTCTATGATTTTGCTAATAGTCTTTATTTTTTAATAAAATGTTCTTACACAAAACAAGCGTCATTCATTGCATTGTGAAACGACTGATAACATGCAGGGGGGCGTGTTAAGGAAACTTTATTACGATACTAGGGAAGTTGGTAGCTTGGGCAGCGCCGAAGCTCTATATAGAAGGGCTGTGGATGAAAAGGAGTCGGTAAGCAGAGAAGCTGTGAAGACTTGGTTATCAGGCGAGGAGGCGTATTCACTCCATAAACCGGCCAGAAGACATTTTAAGAGACGCCCAACAATCGTTCATGCGCAAATAGATTATCAATGGCAAGCGGACATAATAAGTCTACAAGATATAGCAAAACATAACAACGGATCTTGTTATATATTAACCGTCATAGATGTGTTGTCCAAGTACGCCTACGCAGAGGCGCTGCGTGATAAAAGTGGGGCTAGCGTCACAGCCGCTTTTAAAGCCCTCTTCGATAAGGGGCGTATTCCTCAAAAACTACAAACAGACGCCGGAAAAGAATTCTTAAACAAGGCATTTTAGAAATTATTAAAGCAACACAATGTTCAACATTTTGCAACACACACGGAGGTAAAAGCAGCTGTTGTAGAACGGTTTAACAGAACCTTAAGTCTAAGATGTGGAGGTATTTTACGGCCCACAACACCTACAGATACGTGGATGTCCTGCAGGCTCCCTTAGCTGTATATAATGCCAGTTATCATAGGACCATCAAAAGGGCCCCCGAAGATGTGACACCTAGTAATTCGTTAACTGTTTGGAGAAATGTGTATGGTCGTAATTTCGATACAAAGGTGAAGAAGCCTGTTTTTAAAAAAGGTGATCATGTAAGGATTTCAAAATTGAAAGGAGTCTTCACGAAGGGTTACCAGCAGACTTTTAGCGATGAAATATTTATAGTGGAAAGTGTGGAGCTTAAGGAAGGGCTGTATATTTACAGGTTAAAGGACTACGATGGGGAAACGGTGTCTGGGGTTTTTTACAAGGAAGAGTTACAAAAAGTGTCAGATGATCCGAACAGGGTGTACAGGGTTGAAAAGGTTCTGAAAAGGAAAGGTAGCGGGGCTAAGAGCCAGGCATATGTCAAATGGCGGGGATGGCCTGAGAAATTTAACAGTTGGGTGTTGGCCAGATCCCTGAAGGGTGTGTGAGCTCAAAACAGCTGATACGATGGAGACAAAACCCTTTTATATAACCTTACCATCCAACGCCTCTAAGGACATGTTCCCCAACAATCAGATTTCTAATTACACCGTCAAATTGGCTAAGCCTGTGGACCTGAAAGGGGACTGGGAGGTTGCCCTAACAGAAATCCAGTACCCTAGAACATGGAATACCTTTACAGCGGCCGAAACCAAGTTCCAATTCAAGCGTGAACAGGACCCCAAGGTCAGAAACGTATCCTTCCCTCACGGCTACTACCCAAGCGTTTCAAGCGTTGTCGAAGCCATCAACAAATCCATAGCGGGCATAGAACCGCTGCCGAATATTCATCTGGTGCTAGATAACGTTAGAAGGAAGGTGTTTCTCAAATCCATAAATCGCAATACCCTGTTTAACTGCTCCGATAAATTAAAAAGGGTTTTTGGGACAGTACAACATTTGAAAAGTCTGGTGGAACAAGATCACACGTGCCCCGATATTAACGGGGGGTTCTACACGCTCTATGTGTATGGTGATATTGTAGAGGCTCAGAGGATCGGGGATAGTTACTCGCCGCTGTTAAGATGTGTTCATGTACAGGGTGATAATAATACCATGGTCAACATCCAATTTAACAAACCTGACTACGTCGCAGTTTCTAAAAACTATATTGACACTATTTCAATTATGATCTACGATGATCAGTCTGAGCCGGTGGCCTTTAAATACAGGAAAGTTATTGTCAAACTTCATTTAAGGCCTAGACACGACAGGGGATATTAAGCAGCAGGAATGGTGGTTATGAAAACATACGGGGACCCGTCCATGTACAGGGACTATTACAGAAGTCAAGCCGGTTATGGGGGACCCCCGTACTTTCAAGGTTCACCAGTTGTGTACGGGGCTGGCTTAGGGGGATTCTTTAGGAGTCTGTTTAGAAGAGCTATGCCTTTCCTGAGAAGAGGCTATGAAATTGCAAAACCTCATGTTAAGATGGCCGCCACGAGCATTGCCCCGGATATGGTGGGGTCTGTTACATCGGCGGTTGCAGTGCGCATGAACAAACAGCCGCAAGAAGGAGCGGGGCTGCTGTATAAGCCACGCACGAGTGTCAAAAGGAAACGTGGGGTTTCCAGACGCAGGGGCCCGCCGGCCCCCTATAAAAAAAGGAGGAGCTCTTCAAAACGCACTCAGAAAAGAAGAGCCCCAAGAAGGAAGAGAGCTGCCAAGAAGCGAAACGGCTCTAAAGTAAATATTTTTTAAAGCCTCGTTAACAGCACTATGGCCTTCGTACATTGTGGATCAGGAGAGTGCGCCAAATCAGAGTTAGACTTGTTTACTCTAAATCCCACGCAGACAAGCATCGAAAACAGCTTCTTCATGGAGGTATCACCTTTAGCAGCATTGACGCCACTGTCCCCCATAGAGTTTTTTGTGTCAGGGTCCACGGATATGTATTTGGATCTCAACAACACGTTGCTACATCTTATGTGTAAAATCGTCAAAGCCGTTGGGACCGACATTGAAGACGATGCTAAAGTGGCAACGATCGCTTACCCTCTAGCTACCCTGTTTAACCAAGTGGACATCACCTTGGGTGATCGACTCATCACCCAGAACGATAACATGTACGCCTACAGAGCCTACATCGAGAGCATTCTAAATTACAGTAGCGATGCCCTTGACACACAACTTTCAGCGGGTCTGTTTCACAGGGATACATACGGACAGTTTGAAATCACAGCTCTGGATGGAGCCAATAAGGGTTTTATAAAAAGAGCAGGGCAGGCGACAAGTAGTCGTACCTTTGACCTTCTAGGTCGCATACATTCAGACCTCTTCTTCCAAGATAAACTGCTCATCAATGGAATTGATCTTAAGCTCAATCTCAACAAGGACTCATTCTGCCTCATCAGCGGGGATGCGGAACACTACAAGCTGAGCATCCAGGACGCGAGCCTGTTTGTAAAGCGAGTGAAAGTGTCACCGAGCGTCAGGTTAGCGCACGCCGAAGCTTTACAAATATCCAACGCCAAGTACGCTGTGGAAAGAGTATCTCTGAAGGTATTCAGTATACCTACAGGAACCCGCTTAACAGAGCAGCAGAATTTATTTCTGGGACAGCTACCCAAACTCATCATCATAGGTTTTGTGGACAATACAGCTTTTAGCGGCACCTATGCCTCAAACCCCTTCAATTTTAAACACTACAACATCAACTACGCGGCGCTGGTCCACGAGGGCAACGTGATTCCTGCAAAACCCTACACACCCAGTTTTACAACCGCCAACTACGTCAGGGAATATCAAGGGTTGATTTCGATAACCGGGAAGCATCAAAGGCACTGTGGTGTGACCGTGTCACGAGAAGGTTATGGGAGCGGATACACGCTGTTCGCATTCGACCTGACACCCGACATGGAAGATGGGGATCACTACAACCTGGTAAAAAACGGGAATCTAAAAGCTGAAATACGTTTCGCCGAACCGCTGAGGGCGAATGTGAACATGGTCGTATTCTCGGTATTCGACAGCATCATACAGATCAACCACACCAGACAGAATTTGTTTGACTATCTTTAAAACATTTGTGAAATGGACACTGTGCAGATACGGGACTTCTTAAACAGGCATAAATACGCTAGGAAATACTTTTTAGGGGTTTTCCCTAGCGATGGGTTACCAACCGAAATAGGGCCAGAAAGACCGAGCACCCTAGTCTTTAACACCGACCCTCATGACAAGGGTGGGACACACTGGGCCGCCTTGTTTATAGCTAGGGACAAGGTTACAGTGTTTGACAGTACAGCAGAGTTCCCTGAACACAGTATCTATACACGGCCCATATTCAAATTTGTGAAAAAAGCTGCAGCGGTGGTGGAGTATAACAAGCTGAGGGTGCAGGATTCCATGGCAATCACATGCGGGGAACTCTGTATTTATTTTATCAGTAAAATGTCAGAGGGTGTTTCGTTTAGAAATTTCTTAAATCTATATTCAAGGGATCTTGTTAACAATGACAGTATAGTTGTGAAATATGTAAAAGAAAACACAAGGTCGTCGGTCAGACCTGTGAAAACCGAATATGCAGCTTGTCAAAACTGTAAGGGTTTATAACAGTCGTATGCTTAATGTTGAACATGTAAAATAAAGACATTATATTTAAAAAAAACATGTATTCAGACTCCGTATTTCAATATACATACATCTTAAATGTTTTAAAAGACGACTGAGACGGATTGAAAAGTTATAACGTGTTTATTACAAACAGGTTGGTAGTTGGGTTGTTAGTTTCACAAACTTTATTGAAGAAACAAATGAAGTAGAAAAAGCCAGGAACGTTTATACATATAATACACACAATTATTCAAAAAGTCTGTGGAACCATCAAGGCGTGATCCACGTGAGGGGTTTGGGCATAGTCTTTTTGCGGGGTGGCACCGCTGGTGCAGGGGTCGACCATGTCGGGGATAGCCTTCGAACTTCAGAACTTGTAGGCGATGGTAGTAGGGGGTCCTTCAAATTTTCTAGCAGGCGCCGGTGTTCATTATTCCCAACGAGCGTGGAGGGTATATTGAGTTCAGCAGCGGCTTGCAGAAACTGCTCCCAACCACGAGGCGCATTTTGAGGCGTCGGGATTTTGGGATGCGTGAGACCTTGGACTAGATCGTACATGTGCGACCCTGCAACCGGGTGTCCCTTGTAGAGAAATTCACCTCGCTCATTCCAGGAGGTTAGGTCTTTAGAAGCTGCGAGTTTACTCATTATTATCTGCGCAGCCCCTCTGTGCCTCTGGCTTATATTTTTTAAGAGATCGCCAACAAAGGTATCTGAGGAAGTTGCAAGATCGGGAGGCGGCTGCATGGGTTGCGGGGCGTTGGCTGGAGCTGGTGGTTGTTCAGAGTCTGAGGTATATAGAGTCAGCTTGTTTTTCTCGGTATTCCACATGGTGTATGAATGTAAGAATTTTTTGAGAGTGGCTGTGTAAAGGTTAGCCTTGTTGTAGGGATTTAGATCGGTCCTGCTCAAAATGTCTTGAATTTCAGTATCCAGGCGTAGAGTCTCATTTCTACGTATATCCCAGGCGTTGTCCGAGGAAGACCCCAGATGCTCCATTTGCTGCCTAGGTACCAGATACATTTTTGTGGCATGTTCCATCACCGGCCCGTGATGAGGCTTGTAATTATAGGTATAGCAATGCCCAACAAGTTACCTATAAAACCCCCAGACTGTTTCACCAGTTTCTTCTTTGTGATGAGCGAGGCCCTTTTATTACTGAGCTTCCTGATAAGACCCCTCTTCTTCTTCTTCTACACCTGTAACTGACGCTTTGATATAGGAACGTTGCCTTTTAGGGTGTTTAGGGCTATTTCTGAAATGGCAGACACTAAATCGTCAGAAGCGGCGCCCAGGATGGCCTTTCTGTGTTGGGGGCTGGCTGTAGCAAGCATTTTCAGGAGCGCTAGATTGCGACGTAGGCGGGCAGACATGGTCACCACTGAGTGTTATAATGGCTGAACTGTAAATGGCTCTAAAAGACATCAGCGTTGCTTTTTATAGGGCCTAGTCTTGGGCTTTGGGGTGTAAACTACAGGGAGCTCTGGGGGAAAAATATCAGCCCTTAGTCTATAGTCTTCTAGAGTTTCATTTTTTAAGTCTACCAGCAGGTACCCGTGGGGTTTTGATGTAGCGTCGCTAAAGGCCTCCATGAAGAAGTGTGTGTTTCCGGGGTACATCTGTTTAGCTATGACGGATATTTGTTGTTTGTCACGGGGGTTTTTAAATAAAACAAGGTATGAAGCGTTGAGAGCTATAGACCGACTGTTCTTGCCCTTGTAAAACAAGTTCTGCACAATGTAGCAGATGCTTAGATTGCGATGATGTGAATATTGAGTAAAAGCTCTCTCTAACTCGGGATGATCACCCCCTTCACGCATAAGGTCATCAACAATTATAATTTTTACAAGGGTTGGGGGCAGTAGCTCATCATCGTTGAGGTTATTCGGTATACCCTCTATAAATTTGATATGGGGGACCGACGGCCCAAGTCTGTATAAAGAGGCTGCCAGCATGAATAAAGCCATACAATATTGTTAGGGGTTTGTGATAAAGCAGAGTCTGCATTTTCTAAGAGCTTTTTTATAAAGTAGCTTTTACCGCAGTTTGAGGGGCCTGCTAGAACGCAGGAGAACGGATGCTGTAACCTGGTGTCCATGCTGTGGCGGTTGTCTCTCTAATGGGTCTAATAACCATAAGGCAGTGTTTTTATAGTCGCTGGTCAGAACCCTTTTATCAAAAACAACTCGCAATGTTTTATGTAGAGGTTGGGTTGTGATTTCCCACTTCGTTTTGGATCTGACTATGCAGGGCTGGTTCACGACTATGGTTTTAGCATTCTCAGAATCGTCTGCTGTAGCGTATTCATGCACCAGATTCTTCAGACTATCAAAATTGATTTTTAGGGTGTTGCTGACATTTAATGTTATCCCTTTGACCTTCATACACACCTTGTTCTTGTCGGTACGGTAACTGTATGTTTTAGGCCCTGAGGAAGTATATTCTTTTATACACTCATCCTTATCTAGCTCACTGGTTAGATTACCCAGATAATCTCATCCCCAGGCTTGCTCAGAAAAATCACTGAATCTGTATCGTGATACAAGCAGCGATCCTGGAGCTTATCCATAACCCCATAAAGCTCTAGACGAGTGTGGGCTGTCGTGAAGCAGGCTATGAAAATGTTTATGTTGTTACTCGATGTGGGGTACTCTTGGGCATATTTCCAACACAAAGCAGCGGTATCGTCATCGATAAAATCGCAGCTGGACACCTCGTAACAGGGGGCAAACAGGTACTTAAACAGTTAATCAGGATCTGATATTAAGGTAGTATTTGAAAGGTTTGTGCGCTGTACAAATTTTCCCCATAAGGAGTTGAGACAGAATTTGGCTAACTGGCGGCGTGCCGGATTGACCTCTATCAGGTTGGGGCGTAAACAGATACCCTCATGAGCGTAGTAGTCGGCGATGTATTTCTGTTTTGCACCCTGACTAGTACACCATTCAGGATACCCTGAGGCCTCCTGTTTGTCTCTGAGAAACAAATTAATGTAGGGGGCAAAGAGTTGTGTTGTAGTGCTCTTAAAATGCCACACTTCGTGTACTCTACCTAACCTGTACCCTTTCTCTAAGGCAGCTTGTACCTCGTTGCTACACCAGGTCCCTGTGAGCATCCTTTGTTCATCGGTGTGTCTGCACCCCACAACCTCTTTAAACATCGCACATGTTCGACAGAGGGGGAACATCAGCTTACCATCGACTCTACATGGTAACACAGGGAAGTAAAGCTGCTTAGGCGGATAGATTTCACATTTGATAAGCCCAAAGTATTCGGATAGGGGCTTAAAATCTCTATAGATGATGGTGGGATGACCCAGTGGGCACAACTTCATTTTGTTCACAAAAGGGTACAGACTGGTGAAGTCATAGTAGTGTATTTTCTCACCCTCGCCAACGGCCTTGTACAGTTGTATGGCATTTGTACGCCCCCCAAATAAGGCATCTCGGGGCTCCAAAGGTGTGGGTAAATCATGAGTCTTAAGAAACGAGCAGAGGTCTGTGTCAGTTTTTAACATGTCTAACCACTCGTGCTCCCAAAGAACTCTCATAGCAAAGCCCTGATTTTCAACATACTGGGCCTTTGTCAGAGTACGTCTGTATAAGTGTTCAAATTTGGCACCCAGCATTTTGTTATACTCGTGGGGTTTGTAACACTTGGGGCAGCCGTGGTAAAAACAACCGTTGAATTCAAAGGCTGTCGGCACACCCTTAATTAAAGAGTACCCGTCCAGGTAATAGGGTCCCAAGCGGTATTCACCACCCTGTAAGACATGTTGAATCTGGATGTCTTCTTTCTCAGAGATGTGCATGAGCCACTGGATAGAGGGGGTTGAATAACGTTTCTGTTTACCGTTATAGAGGTCTGGCGGTACTAGAGCTATAGTTTCCGGCACTAAAAACATGTGTTTGTAGATGGACATACACATGGATGCCAGAGTGACGTTTTGAAATGGGTCTATGTATTCGACCGCTTGTTGTATTTTAGGGTTTTTGGATGTCAAGGCCTTGACTTTCTTAGGCAGTGTCTTAGGTTTCAAGACCATGACTTCTTTCGTCATAGACGCCACAACATCTCTGAAGAGGTTACAAGCTTGCCGGAGGATCATTACATCAGCCTGACAATAAGCTTTCAACTCTGTTTGAAAATGAAACTTCTTTTCACGGTTTTCAGAGTACCACTGTAGAAAGCGCACTTTCTCATCAGGCATCATGTATTCAACCCCGTAGCTGTCAGGAGGAGGCATAGGTCCCACATAATTCTGGTTAGCCCAGGTGTTAAAAAAGTGTGGAAAATAACCTTTACAGCCTGGGAACCCAAAGGCCTTTGGCAGCATGCTCAATTTCACGGGGAGGAAATTCAGGGTGTCTATGAACCGTATTTTTAAAGGGCATACTGTCATCAGCATCAGTTTAGAACGCTGGGTTATGAGTTCCACCTGTATCTTTTCACGAATCATGTCGCGTAGAATAAAGAAGGAGTCATAGGCTTTTGAGTTGTGGGCGAGCATGGTATATCCTTGGAATTTGGCTTGAATGAAAGTGCTTAGGAAATCACCAACACACGTTGGGCCCTCAAACTCCCAACTGTCGTCGGAGGTTAGATGGTGTGCGTAAATGTAGTTAGGCTGGTGTACCCCCGTCTCTTGTGTGCACTCTATATCAAATACTATATAGTCTTCAGTCTTGGTCTGCGGTGGACCTTTAACCATATAACACTGGTGGTTGGTGCCGGCCCTGTAAGACACGTGGCAGCGGGGACATATCATACCTTTGCACTTGTGATCCACTGCCACATATCGCCCACACTCGGTGCAGTCCTTTTTAGGGACGCAGTTGTAAGATTTCTCGTGTATGCTCAAGCAGTTTTGCGAGCGACAAAACATCCTACATGTGCCACACCTCACCTTCAGGGTGGCGTCTTCTATACAACCGACCCTCTGACACATCTTACAATGCATTTCACACTGGTGACATGCTTTATTGGTGGATATATGGTCGCAGTGGGTGCACACATACCTGGCTCCCAGAAAACCTTTAAGGTTCAAGATGCCGTAAAAATGATTTTCAACGTGGAGGACATATACGGTCTTGTTTCTCACAGGTCCCCCGGTTGTAAAGTACTTCCAGGAACCGTTGTGATAAAGAACTTTCACCGTCACGGCGAAATAGTTCTCAAAAAGACCTATATCGCCAAAGCAGACCATTCGGTCAGGAGGTATTTCAAGAACCTCATGGGCTTCAGCAGCTCTAGACATGATGACAGCGTCAGGGGTCTTGCGATCCATCAGCAGCCCCACGATGCTGGCCGCCAGACATGTATTGGCCGAGGCGTTGCTAAAGTTGAGCAGCCACCTCTGTTTCTTACCAATTAGTTTACTGTAATAGTATGCTCTTTAAGGGTCTGGAAACACCTCCTCCCTCTCGCCCCCGTACAATAAGGGCTATGACTCTAAAAGTGCCATAGGCGACTAGTTCAGCCTTACTCTGTAAAAGCCTTGAGAGGTTTTCTAAAAATTGCACAGCGTCAAAAACATCTGGGGTCTTCCGCCTGGTGATCAAAGGAGTGTCAAAACCCTGCCCCTGGAAGCGGAGTTGAAAAAAGTCATTAGGCCCCACATCATGTAACAACCTTTCTATGAGCGCCTGCACAGCCTGATGTATAGCTAGAACACCATGAGTGGTTGATGTTATTTGGTGTAGGTTAACAAATCTAAACTCCTCATAGTGTTCTACGGCCCTAAACCTCTCTACTTCGCGAGTGTAACTTCTAACACTCTCTAAAAACAAGGGCTCAGGTCCCTCATCAGTAGGAGTGTGATTTGTGACGAGATCAGGTGCTTTCAAGGTGGTATGGCCGTATGTAGATTGATAAGTATTAAAACCCTCTCATGGAATTTGAACGGAATCGGCGACAAGAGGAAACAGACTAGGGTCTGTGATTTTTTAAGAAACTCCGGCGCCGACCTTATGTTTATACAAGAAACACACCTTGTGTTGAATGTTTGCAAGCTAGTTTTTGAAAAATTGGGGTGGGTGCAGGAGATAGTGTGCTCCAGACAGAAGGGGGTGACCAGGGGGGGTTGCTATTATTGTTAGGGTAAACAGGGGGATACGACTGATAAAGTTTGAGTCTGACCAGACCGGTAGATGGATCGTGGCAGCCCTCACTATTCACGGCATCCACTACACATGTGCAGTATATTACGGCCCAAACGATGATGACCCCGGTCCTCTATTGAAACTGGCAGCAGGTCTATTAGCACCCCCAGGTCCTGTGATCTTGGGGGGGGATTTTAATCTTATTTTTGATTCTAATCTGGATAGGACTTCAAAGGTTAAATATCATGCCCCTTCTAAATCACTGTCTGCCCTGAGAGCTATGATGAAAGACTTTAATTTACTGGATGTTTGGAGAGCCAAGTTCGGCTCTACCAGGGGGTTTACATTTTACAGCAAAAAATATAAAAATTATTCGAGAATTGATTACTTCCTAGTAGATCAACATTTGCTAGCAGATATAATCTCTCTTTCCCATATCCAGTAGGGATATCCGATCATGCGGTAGTTGAAATGGTCTTTTCACTAAGTTCTAGACCCCCTGTCATTAGGTGGACACTGGAGAGGACGCTACTTTTAGAGGATCAAGTGAAGGCAGAAATGAGGAAATTAACAACTGAATTTCTAAATATTAACATTGGCTCCTCTACCATTCAGATGGTGTGGGAATCTTATAAGGCTTTTTTACGTGGCATGTTGAGTTCCCTGATGGCCCACAATAGAAAGATTCTTAAAAATAAAAAACAGGATGAGTTGAAAGCGATTACTGAAAAGGACTTGGAACTACAAATAGCCACTGTTTTAGATAGAGAGAAGATTCCAAAATTAGAAAAGGAGCTTTCAGAACTACAACTATCTTTTTTAAGGCTAGCGAAGAAAAGATCACTCGGAAAAAATGGGAAACTAGTAAGCTAAAGAATTTTGAATATGGGGAGAAATGTGGGGCCCTTCTTGCCTGGAAATCCAGAGAGGAAAGATCTAGGAACAATATTAAAGTTTTAACTCAGAGAGAGACAGGTATATCAATTTTGGAGGATGGGGACATCAGGGAGGAAGCGAGAGGGTTCATGCAAGGCCTATATAAGGAAGATACGAGTGTCGAGCTAGAGAATGTCCAATCCTGGTTAAGCCAGAAAAATTTACCCCAAATCTCAGAAATTGATAAGAACTATTTAGAGAGTGAGATTAGGGAAGGGGAAGTAATAGCTCAACTCAAGAGAACAAAGAGGGGGAAAGCGGCGGGCCCAGACGGGTTACCAAGTGAAGTATATATAGACTGTTCAGAGCAATTGGTACCTGTCCTTACCTTACTTTTTAACCACTTATTGATTTCTGGCCAGAGCATCCCCCCCACTTGGGCGGAAGCGACGATCACCCTGATTATAAAACCTAATAAGGATCCGAAAAAAAGTGAGTCCTACAGGCCCATTTCTCTCTTAAATTCTGATTTGAAACTCTATTCGGGGGTCCTAGCAACTAGGCTTGCCAAAATTATAAAATCTATAATACATCAGGATCAAAGAGGGTTCATTCCAGGGAGGCAGCTGAATGAGTTGACCTTCCAGGCGATCGGTGCCATCGATTATGCAGAAGACAGAGGGCTTCCATTATCCCTAATTGCAATAGACGCCGCCAAGGCCTTTGACCAAGTAAACTGGAATTATCTGTGGGCCACCATGGCTGGGTTTGGGTTCCCTTCAATTTTTATAGAGGGAATTAAATCACTCTACCAGGGCCCTAGAGCAAAAGTATTGGTCAACAACGGCTTGTCTGATTGGTTTCAGATATCCCGTGGTACGAGACAGGGTTGCCCCCTGTCCCCTCTTTTGTTTGACATTTATTTTGAGCCTTTTGTTTGTGGTATAAGGGCTGATAATGTAATTCAACCTTTTAAGATAGCAGATTTAGAGCTAAAGGTTGCTCTTTATGCGGACGACCTTCTTTTATATACCTCTAATCATGAGGAAGCCATACCCAGGTTGTTTTATTTAGCGGAAGAATTTGGAAGGCTCTCGGGATACCAAATAAATAGAGAAAAGACCGAAATAATGGGATGGAATAATATTACACCTATACAAAATGTAAAACATAGAATGAGATATTTGGGAATTAATTTAACCCAAGAATTGAAAAATATTTCGAAAATGAGCTGGCAGATAGTAGTAAAAGAAATAACAAAAACATTAACAAAATGGGATAATCTGCCACTTAACATTTACGGACGTGTTAACCTTATTAAAATGTCCATTCTTCCCAAATTAACTTTTCTATACAATTCCATCCCCTTATCATTTCCACAAAAAGAGATTAAGTACCTTCAAGGTAAGATCGGTTCTTTTATTTGGGCTTGTAAATCTCCCAGGATAGCCTGGAAAAAGCTAAGAAGAGGGTTAAGGATTGGGAGCTTAGGCTTACCTGACTTATTCACATATTGTCACGCCTTTCACTTTAAAAATTTTAGACTACTGACCAACAAATTGGATTCAACCTCACAGGGCCGCCTATTCCAGGCTTTGCTTCATGATCTACCACAGGGACAGGAGTTTTTTTTGTTTAAATTTGGCGACCAGAAATTTTACAAGAAAGTCCGTTTGAAGATCCTGCAGGCTGCCCTTAGGAACTGGGTATTTGTCCGGAGGGCTCTGGGAATCCCATATTACCATGCTAATGCCCCAGTCTGGGACTCCCCGGGCACCCCGGAGTGCCTTCAGGACCAGTTGTCCCAACCTTTCAAAACAGCCGGCGTGAGGAGATGAGGAGATCTTTGGGGCAACTCGGGCCTTTTGGACTGGGATTCCTTAGCTTCACTCACAAATGGATCTTTGACAAGATTTAAGTTTTACCAACTCTCCGCCTGGTGGTCAAGACAGACGGTACAGCGACCGAGAGACCTTGAGATACTTGAATCTGTCTCCAGGGGAGGAGGGTGGAAACGTGAGGTTTCATTTTGGTATAAGGCTTTACTGGGGGCAACTGAAATGTTAAACAGTGAGTTGGTTAGTCTCTGGGGTAATCCGATATCAGATAGCCCTGAAGTGATAAGTAAGATCTGGACGGACTCTTTTTCTCTGTCTCAGAGTTTAATAAAACCGGCTAGTCTAAGGAGAAATCATCTGTTCACGGTCTATCGGGTGTATTGGACCCCCGCTAGATTGTCCAGGGTCACACGTGTGAGTTATTGCTGCCCGCGCTGCAAACTCTTGTTAGCCGATGACATACATATATTTTTAGAATGTCCAAAGATTCTCGAATATTGGCAGGAAATTTTTGACTTCCTGCGGAAGGTTTTACCAACTACCATTATATGTTCTCCAAGGGTAGTCTTTTTTGGCTTACCACCTGGTTATAACGTGAACAATTATTCCACACAATTTATATTCTATGTGATGGTTATAGCCAGGAGAGAGATTTGCAAAGAATGGAAGTCAACTGCCTCCCCCAGGTTTACTGACTGCTTACGAACTATTATAGAAGTTAGCAAGATGGATATGGCGTGCCATAAAGAGAATTCAGATAACGTGTGGTCGGCATTGGTGGCCTGGTTGTCGACATAACGGTCCAATGATTACGCCAGAGGTTTGTTATGATCCGGTCCTCCCCAGCCCTAGGATATTCTATCGTAGGACAGGGGAGTGGGACAGGGAAACAGCCTACCTCTGGGCGACCTTTAATGCCACACATTGAGTCCAGGGCGGTACCAACAGACAATGTGAGAGGCATATGGGGTTTCCATCTAGAGTATAGATTGGCGGCATATATAAGGACACAAAAAAAAAAGGAGTGTGATTTGTGGAGGTGTTCTCTGATGTGTCATTTCGGGGGGTCGGGGTGGGATCTGTCTCAGGGGTCCTTGTAAACCTGCGGGTAGCGCATATTCGAGCCTTCTTCAGCCATTGGTCGCCTTGTTCATGGAGGCCGCCGCTACAGTTCCACCCCATGGTCCTTCTGAATGCTGTGGTGTTTGGAGTTTTAAAGCCAGCCCCCCTACCCCCTTCAAATGGCCGACCCTCGGTATGTTAGACCCTGACCCTATGTATTGTCAGTGGTGAAGTGTTGGTTTAAGTGTTTCAGGCGTTGCTGTTGAAGCTGCGGTACCTTGTTTGAAGGGTTTTAGGGAAACAGCAGGGTCTTGTCTGAGGGGATGTGGGGAAACAGTGGGGTCTTGTCTGAGGGGGTGTGGGGCAGCAGATGGGCGCTGCTTGAGCAGTTTTAAGAAGCGTACAGACTTTGTCACTAACCTCTGGACCTGACGGCTATATTTTAGAGGCCGCTTATGAGCACCAGTCGCTGTGGGGGTCTTTAGGGGCTGGTCTTGTCTTAGTCACCATTGTATACCATGTATGTCGGCCACAGTTGTCTGACACATCTGTATGACCCCATTTTTACACAGCCCAGTCCTTGCAGCGATCAGATGTTGGGCCTCCCTCTTATTACAGAGCTTGGAAAACCCCATATCCATTCTTATGATTGCGCGGCTCCCCTGACGCCTTAATTTTCGAACAGCCATCTGCATCTCTTTTACATGAGCCTTGAATACATCTTCTGCGTTTACAGACACATCTTGTCCCTGCTTAGGGGGGCACACCTTGCGCGGTCATATAAATGGCGGCAACTCCGCAGCACCAGCTATACTGCCAATAGCGGGCGCGGGGCTGGAAACAGGGCTGTAAACGGGTATGGCAGCTGGGCTGGACACATGCCTGTACACGGGTATGGCAGCGGGGTTGGACACAGGACTGTACAAGGGGTTGGCATCGGGGCTGGACACAGGACTGTACAAGGGGATGGCCACGGGGCTGGACACAGGACTGTACAAGGGGATGGCCGTGGGGCTGGTAGGGTCGTATGCTCCCGGTGGGGTACCAGGGGACAAAGGGTATGAGGATCGTGAGGAGTTGTCGTTGTAATCCTGGGGCCTCGCTGAAATGTCTGTGTTAGGGTGTTGTGCCTGGTTACCGGTGTTCTGTAAACCCTCTGTGCTCAAAGACCCTTGGTACGCCTCTTCTGGGGTTCTACCTATGCTGTCTACCAACCCCCTCATCAGCGTGAGTGCGTAGGTATCCGTGCTAGAAGGACCTTCTAGGGGGATGCGTATTGTCCACTGTTGAGACCCTTGGCCGGGCCTGAACACTTACAAACGGCTTTGGCGTCTGCTCAGGGGTGTGCACCTCTACAGGGACAGTTATTTGATTTGCCAATGTCTGGGGTTTCAGGACGCAGGGTGGCACCACCGTAGCCTCAGGGTTGCTGAGGACCGCGGCTATCTGCAACTTAGGGACCCCCGGTTTCAGCTTCAGATATTTTCTTGAGAGGCGCGTTGTTTTAGGGGGTTGCGGCGGCGCCGCCTCTTCTACACCCTCCGGTACATCTATCGCTGCCATGGGTCTCTTGGGTGTATAGACCTCATTCAGGGGCTTAGCATCCTTTTTTACAGATAAGTCTAAGGGGCTATCTTGGGGCTCACGGGTCCGCGGGTTCTTCTTCTCAGGGCTTAAGAGCGTGGCTTGGACCTCTGGGAGCACCTGCGCTGTCTTCCTGAGGTTTAAGGGCTCGGATTGGGGCTCTGTGAATACCTTGATGGACTTCACACGTTTTAACGGGTTGGGTCGGTTCTCAGAGTGTCTATGTTCCTTCTTAATGAGGTCTGTGATTGAGACACCTTTCCCTTTTAATACCCTGAGAGGGCTCAGACCCTTTGTAGCTGTTTTACACAGACCCGCCCCTTTGTTATCTGTGCTTGTAAGCACTCCGCCGGTGTTGACCCCGCCCCTGTGCAGAATATTCAACCTGTTGTTTGGGGTGTTGTACGTAGAGAGTTTCTCCTGGCGTACACTCCTACTCACGCCTTTTGCGCCGCTTCTGTTGTTCTGGACGACTGTTATGTCCCTTAAGGGCTGCGCCGACCCCCCCCATCAGTTGCATGTTTCTGAGACGCTTCTAAAATATAAACAGTATGTATATATATATATATATATATATATATTGTTAGACCTGGCATCTTTGGCGTGGTTACCCCTGACTTTTTGCCTCTACCTCCTGTATTTTTGATGCTATGCTGGATTCCGATTTTGCTGGTTTAGATGCTTTGGGCACTTTGCCACTGCTGATCAGTGTCAAAGTGCAAGTGCTCCCTTGGTAAATTGTTGTATTGATTGGTTATCCATGATTGGGATATTTGTTTCACCTGTTAGCCCCTAGTAAAGTGCACTGCGTGTGCCAGGGCTGGTGATTCAAATGCTACTAGTGGGCTGCAGCACTGATTGTGCCACCCACAGGAGTAGCGCTAAAATGATGTCTTAGGCCTGCCTGCAGTGCCTATGTGCAGTCCAGGACTGCCATGTCGACCTGGCCAGTGCACCCACTGACCAGGCCTTATCCTTCCCTTTCTGTACATGTCAGGCATCCCTATGGTGGCCCTAGGTACCCCCCTGGGCTGGGTGCAGTGTATCTGAAAGGTAGGGCATGTACTGAGGTGTGTAACATGCCCTGGTAGTGAATTACAGCCATTTTCGTTTTTCACTGCTGAGAGGCTATCTTGCCCATAGGATAGAATGGGGAAGGCTGTTTACATGCCTATCTTCCCATAGAGGCAAGATAGAAAATCCAAGTTTGGTATCTCTGTGTTCAGAATTTAATTATACATCTTTTTAGCAAGATGGTTTTTAAATTCACTGTGTGGGAATAGCACTTTTTAGAAAGTAGCTATTCTCCTGTTTAACCTTCCTGTGTGCCTGTGTGCTGGTTGGCTGACTGGTGTCAGGTGATGTGCTAGGTGGCTCCAGGAGCCTGGATGAGTCAGCAGCAGGGTGAATAGGGAGACCTGCTTTAGATGGGTGGGAGGAGTAGTCCCTGGGTCTGAATAGGGCTGCCCCTAACAAACACAAAGCTGGCTCCACCCCCTGCTGGCCAGGCTGAGGACTCTGCCTCTGCTGGCACAAAGAAGGCTCCACCTCCTGCTGAGCGTCTAACGACCCTGCCCCTCACTCTGAAAGGAACCAGGTGCTCCAGAGCAGAGCACACCCAGGAACCGGTTTGAGCAGGGGAATCCCCCCACTGAAACACAAGAGACAAAGACTTGGAGGGGTATAAGAAGAGGACCCCAGACACCTAAAACTTTAGATCACTGTGGAACTAAGAAGAAACCTCTGCCAAGGAGAAAGCTGGAAGAAACTGAAGAGGAGAAGACTGCCTGCTTGCTGTTTTGCTTTGCTGCCAAGGAGAGGGGAAGGACTTTGCTGTGTCCCCTTCTTTTGATTCTGATCTCCAAGGGCCTGAGAAGAGCTGGCTCCCTGTTAAGAAGTCCCAGGAACAAAAGGACTTCACCACCAGCTCCCCTGGAACTCTGCTGAGAGAGTTCTGACCTGCCTTGGAGTGCTTGCCCAGTCTTGGGGCTTCAGGAGGTCGTTTTGCTGTGTTGAGGGAGCTGGGAAGCAGAAGCGTGAACAAGAGTGACTGGTACCCAACGCATCATCCGATTGCGTGTCGCAAGACGAGAGTGCGTGGAAAATTTCATCGCGGCACCATCGCAACACGCAGGGTCTCCGCATCACCGAGTGCGTCGAGCATCGTCCCGAAGCGTGAAGCTTCCTGCCATTGCGAGGGTTGTCGCAGAACCAGTTTGCGGGCCGCACCACTGCCGGTGCGTGAAAAGTCTCCAATCGCTGCGTGCGTCGACGCAGAGTCCCGTTCCGTGGCGCATCGAGAGTTGCGGCGCCGGAAGGCAACGCTGCGCCACGCATCGCACCACATCGAAGAGTGTCGCATCGAACCTGTGCGTGAAGCTTCCCCCTAAGAAACCTACGCAACGAAAGCCAAAGGTATCGCATCCTCCCCCTACAGATCGGAGCCGGCGCATCCACCTCTGCTGCGTGAAGCAGGGCTGCTGCAAAGCCTCCCCAGGATCTCAGGAGCATCGCATCGCCTTTGCCATCTTCCTTGTTATAGCTTTTGGGAACCTTATCGCAACTACAGGTACTGTTGGGCACGAAAGTGTCGCATTTTGTGCATTGAGAGTCGCACTGTGCAGGACACTGATTTTGCCATCCTGGAGTACTTTTCTCCAAACTCTTGAACTATCCTTAAAGTAACCTTTTTGAATTATATGTTGGTTTGTCTGTAGTATTTGGTCTTGTGAAGTTTTTAGTAAAGATACATTATTTTTCTAAAACTGGTGTGGAGTAAATCTGTGGTGTTTTCACTGTGTTACTGTGAGTGTTGGTACAAATACTTTACACATTGCCTTTGATAGCCTAGACTGCTCAGGCCAAGCTACCTAGAGGGTGAGCAGGGGTTATCTTAACAGTGTATCCCCTTTTCCCTGACTAGAAGCAAGGGTCCCTACTTGGACAGTGGTACCTACCCTGCCAACTAGAGACCCCCAGATCTAACATTGGTGGTCAGCGGTGAGGATTGAACTTGTATTTGTACTTGACCCACAGTAATTGGTGTACATCACTAGTTTAAGTGCAGACCAATAGACAACCACATACTATATTTTTGATTCTATTTTTGAGTAACTCTTCAAGAGCATCATGTCTCAGGTGGCAACAAGCGAGAAGGCAGAATTGGAGTTTTCCATTGTGGATTTATATTCATACAAAGTTGAAGATCTCAAGCAATTCTGCAAAGACCGTGGTTGCTCTTTTAAAAGCGGAGCTAGAAAAGATGTGCTACAAAGAGTCCTGAAGGCCTGGTGGGAGGCCCAGGAGGAAAGTGATGCAAATGAAGAGGAGGGTTTTGTTCCCCAAGATCTGCCTGTGGGCAGACCAGTCTCAAGGGCTAGCAGCTCCCATTCCAGTAGGGGGCTCACGCCAGAGGAGCTGGAGGAGAATCAAAGGGTGAGAAACCACGAAATGGAAATGATGAAAATGAAAATGAAGCAATTGGAAGTAGAGAAGGACAAGGCGGCGGAGGAGAGCAAGAATGCCCGTGCCTTGGAAGAGAAGAAATTGCTTCTGGCTCATGAAGTGAGCATGAGAGAACTGGACATCAAGGCCAAGCAGGTGGAGTCCGGTTCAAATGGTGGCAGCGCACAGCCAGTGCAGGGGGGTAAAGTATATATCCCCAAAGATTTAGTACAGAATTACAATAGGAGTGAGGATATCTATGCCTGGTTCACATCGTATGAAATTGCATTGAGGATGAATGGGGTGCCTGAACAGCATTGGGGGGCGGGCCTGTGGAAACATTTTGAGGCTTCTGGGAGGAGTGCTCTAGAGCCCTTAGAATTAGCAGGTGCCATGACCTATCCCAATATGAAGGAGGCCCTATGTCTCAGGTATGGACTTACTCCAGAGCAGTATAGACTGCAGTTTAGAAATTCCAAGAAGAAAGAGTCTGAGACTTGGATGGAGTGTGTGAATCTGTACTCGCGGGCACTGGAAGGTTGGATGAAGGGCAGCAAAGTAACTGATTATAAGGGGTTGTTACATTTAATTAGTTGGGAGCACTTGAGTAGTCTATGTGTTCCAGAGCTGCGCCAGCATCTTTTAGATAGCAAGTTGACGGACCCCATTGAGCTTGCTAAGGAGGCGGACCGCTGGAGCAGTACCAGGGTCCACAGAGGAATTGTGGGTACCATTGCCAAAGGTGGGCAGGGTCCCCAGCAGAAGAGTGGGGGGGACAAGGGTAACCAAAAGGAGTTCTCACAAGGGCCCCAAAATAGTTCCCAGGGTAACCAGTCCCAGCCCCCCAAGTCAAAACCCAAACCAACCTGGCCCCCTAAGGGCAGGTCGGATAAAAAGGGTCCCATTAAGTGTTATCACTGTCAGGAATTGGGTCACAAGTCTCCTGTGTGTCCCAAGAAATCCCAGGCACCCACTGGTGCTCCAACACCGGGTATAGCTAGTGTAGCTTTTGGGGGGGATTTACTTTCTAGTGATTTGGAGGGTTTAGCAGTTATGTCCCTTGTCTCTTTAGGAGACACAGAGATGGTCCAGGAAACCCCTGTCCCTGATAACACTAAGAAGTACAGGCAGTGGGTGACCATCAATGGGAGGAGGGTGGAGGCTCTCAGGGACACTGGAGCCAGTGTGACTACGGTCAGGTGTCAGTGGGTCCCTGAGGAGCTGATCATTCCAGACGTACTTCACCCAGTAGTGTCAGCTGACAACTCTGTGCGCCTTTGCAAGGTAGCACATGTTCCCTTTGAGTGGGGGGGGGTCTCAGGTCCTCTCAAAGTTGTTGTGAGTCCATCCATGCCAGTAGACTGTCTGCTAGGTAATGACCTGGAGAGTTCCCCGTGGAAGGAGGTGGAACGCCAGGCTCATTTGGAGATGTTGGGTTTGCCTGAGTGGGTCTGTGTGACCACCCGGTCCATGGCAGCCAGACAGGGTTGTGAAGCAGACCTGGAGCCTGAAACAGTGGCCCAGGTCCCTGCCAGAAAGAGGAAGGGCAAGGGGCGTGGTGCGTCCACCCCCGCTGTTCCCACGGTCCAGGAAGGAGCAGAACCTACGGGGGATGCCCTGGAGCCTACAGGGGAACAGGTCGCTGAGCTGGGAGTCATACCTGAGCTGACCCATTGGCAGCAAGAGGGTGGTCCCTCCAGAGAGGAGTTCTGCCGTGCGCAGAAGACATGCCCTACTCTTGAAGGTCTGCGGCACCAGGCTGCAGACCAGGCAGCAGGTGCTGATCCGAAGAACTTTTTTCTCTACTGGGAGAATGACTTGTTGTACAGTGAGCCTAGGTTTGCTGAGCCCAGTGGATCACGTACCCTGGTGGTACCCGCAGGGTTCAGAGACTTCCTACTGGGTCTGGCTCACGACGTGCCGCTTGCAGGACATCTCGGGCAGGACAAGACCCGACAAAGGCTTGCCACCCACTTTTACTGGCCCGGGATGAAGACGGACGTCGCTTCCTTTTGTAAATCATGCCAGACTTGCCAGGCAAGTGGCAAGGCTGGAGGAAAATGCAAAGGCCCTCTCCAGCCTTTTCCGGTAGTGAGCACCCCTTTCGAGCGGGTGGGAATAGATATTGTGGGGCCACTGGACCCCAGGACCGCCTTAGGCAACAGGTTCATCCTGGTCCTGGTGGATCATGCCACCCGGTACCCGGAGGCTATCCCTCTCAGGACAACCACAGCCCCGGTGGTGGGCCGTGCGTTGATAGGGATCTTTTCCCGTGTGGGTTTCCCCAAAGAGGTGGTATCTGACCGGGGTACCAACTTCATCTCCAGGTATATGAAGTCTCTGTGGGAGGAGTGTGGGGTAACTTATAAGTTCACCACTCCTTACCACCCTCAAGGAAATGGGTTGGTTGAAAGGTTCAACCGGACCCTGAAAGGCATGATCATGGGGCTGACAGAGCCCATGAGACGGAAGTGGGACGTCTTTTTGCCATGCCTATTATTTGCCTACAGGGAGGTACCACAAAAGTCTCTAGGGTTCAGTCCCTTTGAGCTTTTGTACGGGCACCCTGTTAGAGGACCTCTCAGTCTGGTGAAGGAGGGTTGGGAGAAATCCCCGGGGAAAACCCCTCAGAATGTGTTCAGCTATGTGCTGGCCATCCGCAACCAGACACAGCGCTTCCGGGCCCTCGCTCAGGTGAACCTGGAAGCCAGCCAGGATGAGATGAAGAGGTGGTATGACCAGCATACCACTCTGATGGAATTTCAACCTGGGCAGATGGTGTGGGTGATGGCGCCAGTGGAGCCTTGCGCGCTCCAGGACAAGTGGACTGGGCCATATGAGGTGGTGGAGCGCAAGAGTGAGGTGACCTACCTGGTCAACTTGCGATCTCCCAGGAACCCCATGAGGGTCCTACACGTGAACCGCCTCAAACCCCATTTTGAGAGGTCTGAAATAACAATGCTACTTGCTACAGATGCAGGTATGGAGGAGGATAGTGATCCTCTTCCTGACCTCCTGGCAGCTAAGGAGCAAGATGGGTCAGTGGATGGAGTGGTCCTCTCGCCCACCCTGACCCCAGAACAGCAGAGGGACTGTCGCCATGTGTTGGGTCAGTTTGCATCTCTGTTCTCCCTGACCCCCGGTATCACCAACTGGTGTGTCCATGACGTGGACACGGGAGATAGCATGCCTGTGAAACAGAAGTTTTACCGGGTGGCTGACAAGGTCAGGGCCAGCATCAAGAAGGAGGTTTCTAAGATGTTGGAGCTAGGGGTGATTGAGCCCTCCAGCAGCCCCTGGGCTAGCCCAGTGGTACTTGTACCGAAAGCTGCTGCGCCAGGTGCCACTCCAGAACTTAGGTTTTGTGTGGACTACCGTGGGCTCAATGCTGTCACGAAGACTGACGCACACCCCATCCCCAGAGCTGATGAGCTCGTGGATCGGTTGGGAGCTGCCAACTACCTCAGTACGTTTGATTTATCTTCTGGGTACTGGCAGATTGCCTTAACTGATGGGGCCAAGGAGAGGTCTGCGTTTTCAACGCCAGAGGGGCACTTCCAGTTCCGTGTCATGCCCTTTGGGTTGAAGAACGCCCCTGCCACATTCCAGAGACTGGTCAACCAGGTACTGTCCGGGCTGGAGCAATTCAGCGCCGCATATCTGGATGACATCGCTGTGTTCAGCTCCACTTGGGAAGAACACTTGCAACACCTCTGCGCAGTGTTGAAGGCTCTGCATAGTGCAGGCCTCACTATCAAGGCCAGTAAGTGCCAGATAGGGCAGGGTTCGGTGGTGTATTTGGGACACCAGGTAGGAAGCGGCCAGGTGGCGCCCCTACAAGCCAAGATAGATACCATCCGGGCTTGGGAACCCCCCAAAACCCAGACAGCGGTGAGAGCGTTCTTAGGACTCACCGGGTACTATCGCCGTTTTGTCAAGGGGTATGGCACCATTGTGGCTCCCTTGACAGAACTAACTTCCAAGAAGTTACCGAAGAAAGTGATTTGGACCAGTGCCTGCCAAGAAGCTTTTGATGCCCTGAAGGAGGCCATGTGTACAGCACCTGTACTCAAGGCGCCTGACTTCTCCAAGGAGTTCATAGTGCAGACAGACGCTTCTGAGCATGGAGTGGGAGCGGTGCTCTCACAACTAAATGATGAGGACTTGGACCAACCTGTAGCTTTCATTAGTAGGAGGCTACTTCCCAGGGAACAGAGGTGGAGTGCGATTGAAAGGGAAGCTTTTGCTGTGGTCTGGGCGCTGAAGAAGCTGAGGCCCTACTTGTTTGGGACTCACTTCCGGGTTCAGACGGACCACAGGCCCCTCAGATGGTTGATGCAGATGAGGGGTGAGAATCCTAAGCTGTTGAGGTGGTCCATCTCCCTACAGGGGATGGACTTTACGGTGGAACACCGCCCCGGTACAGAACACGCCAACGCTGATGGTCTGTCCAGGTTTTTCCGCCTTAGCGATGAGAACTCCCAAGAGGGTGGGTAGTTCTCCCCACTTTCAGCTGGAGGGGACACGTGTTAGACCTGGCATCTTTGGCGTGGTTACCCCTGACTTTTTGCCTCTACCTCCTGTATTTTTGATGCTATGCTGGATTCCGATTTTGCTGGTTTAGATGCTTTGGGCACTTTGCCACTGCTGATCAGTGTCAAAGTGCAAGTGCTCCCTTGGTAAATTGTTGTATTGATTGGTTATCCATGATTGGGATATTTGTTTCACCTGTTAGCCCCTAGTAAAGTGCACTGCGTGTGCCAGGGCTGGTGATTCAAATGCTACTAGTGGGCTGCAGCACTGATTGTGCCACCCACAGGAGTAGCGCTAAAATGATGTCTTAGGCCTGCCTGCAGTGCCTATGTGCAGTCCAGGACTGCCATGTCGACCTGGCCAGTGCACCCACTGACCAGGCCTTATCCTTCCCTTTCTGTACATGTCAGGCATCCCTATGGTGGCCCTAGGTACCCCCCTGGGCTGGGTGCAGTGTATCTGAAAGGTAGGGCATGTACTGACGTGTGTAACATGCCCTGGTAGTGAATTACAGCCATTTTCGTTTTTCACTGCTGAGAGGCTATCTTGCCCATAGGATAGAATGGGGAAGGCTGTTTACATGCCTATCTTCCCATAGGGGCAAGATAGAAAATCCAAGTTTGGTATCTCTGTGTTCAGAATTTAATTATACATCTTTTTAGCAAGATGGTTTTTAAATTCACTGTGTGGGAATAGCACTTTTTAGAAAGTAGCTATTCTCCTGTTTAACCTTCCTGTGTGCTGGTTGGCTGACTGGTGTCAGGTGATGTGCTAGGTGGCTCCAGGAGCCTGGATGAGTCAGCAGCAGGGTGAATAGGGAGATCTGCTTTAGATGGGTGGGAGGAGTAGTCCCTGGGTCTGAATAGGGCTGCCCCTGACAAACACAAAGCTGGCTCCACCCCCTGCTGGCCAGGCTGAGGACTCTGCCTCTGCTGGCACAAAGAAGGCTCCACCTCCTGCTGAGCGTCTAACGACCCTGCCCCTCACTCTGAAAGGAACCAGGTGCTCCAGAGCAGAGCACACCCAGGAACCGGTTTGAGCAGGGGAATCCCCCCACTGAAACACAAGAGACAAAGACTTGGAGGGGTATAAGAAGAGGACCCCAGACACCTAAAACTTTAGATCACTGTGGAAAAACCTCTGCCAAGGAGAAAGCTGGAAGAAACTGAAGAGGAGAAGACTGCCTGCTTGCTGTTTTGCTTTGCTGCCAAGGAGAGGGGAAGGACTTTGCTGTGTCCCCTTCTTTTGATTCTGATCTCCAAGGGCCTGAGAAGAGCTGGCTCCCTGTTAAGAAGTCCCAGGAACAAAAGGACTTCACCACCAGCTCCCCTGGAACTCTGCTGAGAGAGTTCTGACCTGCCTTGGAGTGCTTGCCCAGTCTTGGGGCTTCAGGAGGTCGTTTTGCTGTGTTGAGGGAGCTGGGAAGCAGAAGCGTGAACAAGAGTGACTGGTACCCAACGCATCATCCGATTGCGTGTCGCAAGACGAGAGTGCGTGGAAAATTTCATCGCGGCACCATCGCAACACGCAGGGTCTCCGCATCGCCGAGTGCGTCGAGCATCGTCCCGAAGCGTGAAGCTTCCTGCCATTGCGAGGGTTGTCGCAGAACCAGTTTGCGGGCCGCACCACTGCCGGTGCGTGAAAAGTCTCCAATCGCTGCGTGCGTCGACGCAGAGTCCCGTTCCGTGGCGCATCGAGAGTTGCGGCGCCGGAAGGCAACGCTGCGCCACGCATCGCACCACATCGAAGAGTGTCGCATCGAACCTGTGCGTGAAGCTTCCCCCTAAGAAACCTACGCAACGAAAGCCAAAGGTATCGCATCCTCCCCCTACAGATCGGAGCCGGCGCATCCACCTCTGCTGCGTGAAGCAGGGCTGCTGCAAAGCCTCCCCAGGATCTCAGGAGCATCGCATCGCCTTTGCCATCTTCCTTGTTATAGCTTTTGGGAACCTTATCGCAACTACAGGTACTGTTGGGCACGAAAGTGTCGCATTTTGTGCATTGAGAGTCGCACTGTGCAGGACACTGATTTTGCCATCCTGGAGTACTTTTCTGCAAACTCTTGAACTATCCTTAAAGTAACCTTTTTGAATTATATGTTGGTTTGTCTGTAGTATTTGGTCTTGTGAAGTTTTTAGTAAAGATACATTATTTTTCTAAAACTGGTGTGGAGTAAATCTGTGGTGTTTTCACTGTGTTACTGTGAGTGTTGGTACAAATACTTTACACATTGCCTTTGATAGCCTAGACTGCTCAGGCCAAGCTACCTAGAGGGTGAGCAGGGGTTATCTTAACAGTGTATCCCCCTTTCCCTGACTAGAAGCAAGGATCCCTACTTGGACAGTGGTACCTACCCTGCCAACTAGAGACCCCCAGATCTAACATATATATATATCCAAATGAAAGGTTGCCCCAAAGAAGGAAGTGCCACACAGGTAAAACTTTCTCCATAATTTACTGACGGCTGCAGACGTGCACAATCGACACTTTCCACCGACATGTCTTTACGCCAGACGCGTTTCAGGATTCTTTCCCTTTCTCAATGGCGTTTCAATTGCATCTGAGACAGTTCATAGTCCTTCATTTAAATGTATCTTGCCACAATGGGCGTGGCCCGCACAGCCCTCTGGTACTTGAAGTTTAATTTTAATAACCACTAATGGGTACGTCTCTTTATCAAAGTTCTTTTTCATTTGAAATACCTCAGTGGGTTGGTGGCAGGTTACGATCAGCAACGGCTGCATTCTTCCGCCGACAGCACGGAATACCTCCTGCTATGTAGGTGCTGTCTTTCTCACACCCCGGGGCCAACAAACATGGCGGGGCACTTCCGCGGCTGGGACTGGCCGCTACATATCCAAATGAAAGGTTCTGCCATGGCTGGCAATGTAGTCACCGGTGACCTGCTGGACACAAAAGCAGACACTATCTTAAACTATTTCTAACAAAAAGATTCTAGCATTTGCAGGTTGATAAGAAGTCAAATTTTTTTTTACAAAACCATAACATTCAGGCGATGAAAAGGCAAGGGGGGAAACATCTTTTGGTGTCCACATTTTCAGGGATCTTAAAACAAAACCTAGGTTATATTTCACAAAAGTTCCCGCTTTGGACTAGGCAAAGAAAAACATGTGTAAATGAACAAAAACAAAATACAAATGAAGGATATGTCGCAGATCATGTAAGTTCATTCCCCCTGCACTCCTTGGCTTGTACAGAATGTCTCTAGCCAATGGCTCCATTGCGACTCTCCAGAAGAAAAGCGCGAACTTCCGTGCCAGGATCACTCGTACTCATCGCGGTGCAGGAAACACAGCAGCCAAGTAAAACAAACTGGGCAATAACACAGTCCTTAATACAAGCCCCCCCTACCCCCCCCCCCCCCTCAAAAGAAAAGGCCCTCAATGACCATAATCCAATAGTCCTGGAAACTTGTGGAATCTTCTCCTTCCAGTTCTTCTTTCCTTGGCCCTCTATGTCAAACTTGACTCCCAGCACTGTGACAGCATCCTCCATCTGTTTAATTTCTGGACAAAGATCTTCATCCCACTTCCCATAAAGCATGCATTAAGACTGAGTTTAGAGCCATAACTGTTGCAATAAGTGTCAACTTTATCCAAAGCAGTTCTTACAGATAATCTATTGGTACATAAAAGTGTAACAGCATCCATATATAGTTGTACTTTTACAGATTGTCCGCCGCTCCCAGATATATGTACCCCAGAAATGCGTGTATCCCCCTGAATCATTTTACTGAGACATTCAATAGCACAAACAAATAGTGTGGGAGACATACGACACCCCTGCTGCACTCCACTCTTCACATTAAATTCCCTGGAGAACCAACCATTGTATAACACTTTACTGGTAGAAGCCTCAATATCCATCGCAGCCATTGGATGAACAATAAAGGAAAGTCCATTGCTGCCAATACTTGCCATAAAAAGTTATGAGAAAGTTTATCATAAGCTTTTCAAAGTCAAGACTCAACAATGCCAAAGGGGAATTCCTGTCTACTTGGAATCAAATAGAATCTCTAATGAGAGCCAAACAATCTGAAACTCGCCTCCCCTTAACAGCTCTCACTTGGTCTGGAGAAATGAGATCAGAAATAATCTCACCCACCCTCCGAGGCAACAGCTTCATATACAATTTATAATCCGTATTGAGCAGGGTGATCGGCCGCCAATTTTTCAATTCAACTCTATCACCCTTCTTGTGCAATAAAACATTGATTCCTTCACAGAATTTCTTGGGAGTTTCACAAAGAACTTTCCGCTTTCGACAGACTTCCAGTACTGAGTCCTTGAAAATCGGCCAGAGCTCTTTATAGAACTCAATGGGAAGTCCATCTGGACCGGGCGACTTTCCATTTTCAAAGGCACTCATAGCTATATCAAGTTCCTCCACTGAAGTCTTTCACTAGGCTTTGCTTCTGCTCCAAGGTCAGTGTGTCTTTGATCACTGCCAGTGAAGCCGCTGACTCGGAGGGACTGACAATTTTTTCAGAATACAAGTCCTCAAAAAACTCCGTCAACATTTCACCCATGCCTTCCTTAGTAGTCTGCAACCGTCCCTGACTGTCCTTCCATCCATCAGCCGCTCTTTGTTCCTCTATCACTTTCATAAAAAAATAGTGTGAGCATTTTTCATTTCCATCCATCCATTCATCTCTGGCAAGGGACTTAACTATATCCAGACGCTGCAAGTATATATTTTCAATCTCTTCTTCCAAGTCTCGCACTTTATTCACTACATTCATGCCCAATCTGACCATGCCATATAATCTCTGCAAGCGTCCCTGTAACACATTCAAATAGCGCACCCTGTCTTTTGCCAGCGTTCTACCTTCCTCTCTAAAAACAAATCACTAATTCTCACCTTAACCCATAACCACCAATCAGTCCAACTATTAAAGTCTTTCAAAGTTTTCCAACCCTCAAAACGTTCAGAAAAGAGCCTCTTCAGCCTTTAATCCTTTAAAAGACAGACATTCAACTTCCAAACACCTTTGCCATGTATTCTCACATTGTCCAAAACTATTTCTGCCCTTAGTGCCATATGATCTGAAAAGAAAAGCGGCTCAAGTGCACATTCTGAACATTTCAAGTCATTTGAGATAAACACAAAATCAATCCTGGACCTCAATAATAAGTCTGGTCCATGCCAGGTAAAAAAACCTACTTCATCCCCACTCCCGTCTCCCCCAGCCTGAGTCCAAGTCTTCCTCCCAGGATTTGCCTGTAAAAAAGCATCAGTTAGATGAAAGTCACCCACAATATCTTTGAGAGCATGACCTGTTTTATCTTTAGGGCGTCTACTCCCTGTATCTTTACATGTCAAACCAGTGTTAAAATCTCCTGCCCAAATTAAACTCCCTCTGGTCAAACATGCACTTCTGAAAACATTTTCAAAGATATGCATTTGTTCTTCCTTATCAGCAGGAGCATATGTATTTAGTAAAATAAAGGGAGCTCCCTGGGAAAGTGCCTAAACTCTTAGTGCTCTCCCTGGTTTGAGAACTGTGGAGTCAATAATGCTCACCTTCCTGCTCGCCACCAAAATTGCCACTCCACTGTTCCGATTGCTGTCTTCTCCAGACCAAAACGAAAGGCCCTTCTTCCAAGCTTGCCGCCACCAAGAGTAGTCTTTCCTGAAAGCAATCTGACATTCTTGGAGACAAACAAACATCCACCCTCTTCATTTCTCCTAAACAAAATAACACTTTATCCCTCCTTTCCGCACTACATACATCTCTGACATTAATAGAAACAATCTGTAAAGCCATTAGTAAAACTAAGCAGAAATGTGAAAAATGAAAATCTTTAGCCATACTTACTTGTTAGACGGAGTAGACAACAACCATGAACAGATCATCTTCACTATTTACCTGGGAGTCCAGAAGTATCAACTTCTTGATCTCGTTTCTCTCCTGAATCACTTTTGGTTATGTCACTACTTTGTGCTCCCAACTTTCTGTTCTTTCCTGAACCACTTTTGCTACTCTCTGAGCTTAACTACTTACCTAAAGATTTGCTCTCTTTCTTTTGTGATGCACCCTCTCCCTTCTCCAAGGCAGGCTTCCTCCCCCTCATGGTTCTTACACTCCCTCCCACAGGTACCGGTACTCTTTGTGGTAAAGCATTTTTTGGAATCCGAGATTGCTGGCTCACCAACCCTTCACCTTTGTCAGTAGCGTGCACCCTATTTGTGGACCCTGCATCCTGACCCTTGCCGCTCCTCACCTTACCCTTGATGGTGCCTGTATCAAGAGATGAATCCATGTCTCCTTCTGCAGATGTCGCTTGTAATTTCTTCTTTTTCACGATTTCCTTTGCCTCTCCTTCTTCTAAGCTCTTCTGTCTCTCCATTTTCCGCTCCAACTTCAGTTTTTTGGCCACCAGCTGACCTTCAATTTCTGCAATATGTTGTTCAATTTGTGTCATACCCTCACTGTCTTTCTCTCCCTCACCAACCACCATCTCAGAATCTTGCTGGACCTGACTGGGTGGGAGAGAATCAATTTCAGCCTCATTCATGGAATCCTCCCCATTGGAGGACAATGGGTTCCAGAATTTTCCCTTCACTGTTTCTATGAGTTGCACGTGCGCCTCAGGAACCTTTTCAGCGTCTTGGTCCCCCCTGACACCATCAGAGGACAATTTTGCAAAAATTATGTCTGGTAGGTCTTGTGCATCAATTCCATCACCGTTGTCTAAAGCTTTACAGGCTACATTACCTTGGGAACTACCCACTCCTCCCTCAGTGCCCTCACGGTGGGGAGTCTGACCCTCTGCTAGAACATCCTGTCCCTCCACCTCTTTAGCACGTTCTTTTTCAAAAACTGGTGTGTTGTGTGCCAAATCAGCAGCTGTGCTCTCCTTCTCTACCCTTACCAATTCTTCATCAACAGTTGTATCACTTAATACTGTGCTCTGTAATCCAGCCATGATATCACTAGTGCCAGACTTGGTGAAAGTTCTCTGGGGGTTTTTCAATCTGTTGGCAAAGGATGAGGGACAACCTCGATAAAGGTGGCCTTTACCACACAGATTACACAGACGCCTCTCAACACAGTCTTTGGCCACATGCCCTTCACCTCCACAGTTAGAACAGATGAGTTTTGTGCATTCAGACATGTTCCCTGGCTCCGCACCTTCTACACAACTTTGGTTGACCAGCATAGAACAACAAAATCCGATTGGGACCCCAACATGAAAGACGGAGGCCCCCCACCCCAGACTGATCCAATCTTAGCTTGACTGAAATTCGCCAGGACCTATTCCATATGCCCAAAATTTCACGCACTTTTTCCGAATTTTGAACATTTTCGCGATTTCCTTTAAGCCACATCAATATATCATGCTCACTCAGTTTCATTATACACTTTTATAATGACAATCTTAGAACTTAGATCAGTTAAACCATCAACATTGAAAAAAGCCAATACGTTTTCCCTCTTTCAGTTTCCAACTTTGACCAAAAATGATTTAAACATGCAACAGATTGAAAACTTACATCCCACCCATTGCCAGCATGTAGCGCAATTACACAAAATAAATCACTAGCCTCAATATGCAAAATTTTTTGCAAATGTATTTGTACAAAATCAGCTCTGAACATATTCAACTTTTTTCTCACCAGACATGAACTCCTGATTGACTGTTAAGCTCATGCAAAAGTGCCTTCGAATGTCTGCTCTAGGACCTCCTTATGACCTCCTTACGACATCCTGAAACAGACTAAGGGAGCAGAATTGAAAAGAAGGGGGAGCGAAAGAGTTAAAGATTAAGAGAGTGAGAGAAAAAAACAGCTGTCAGTGCGAGCTGGGAATCAGCACCTCGTCTTCCACACGGCTGTGCTTTTGTCACGGCAACGATGCTGCAGTGTCCAAGCGACTCACATGCAGCTCTCCCACTACCTGTTGTCCATAGGCCAGAATGGGCAGTTTGACTATTACATTCTATAGTCCTAACTGACCCAAGGAACATGGTAGAAAAACGAATTTAGTATGCCTGAGCTCAAAATATTAAAATACATCTTTTAGTGAAGTTTATATCCGCGTCGGACCCCCTGACAACCGCAGCCCTATGACTCGGACACAAGGGGAGACCTATGGGTCTCCCCAACACAGGCATGGCACCGACGTGTACCCACTGTAGGGGGCGCACTTGTTCGAGACGTACCCATTCAGTCATTGGAGCGCATGTACGTGTCGTACAACTGGCTCCCATTGACTATTATTGGAGTCCGACCGAGCCGAGTCCGACAGCATACGTGCGCATCGTACTCGCTCGGTTGGACTGTAGGGGTCCGGCTCGGTCAGAATACACTCCGGATCCGACTCGGTCGGAGTGCTTTCTGACCCGGATCGGAATCGGCCCCAGAGAAGAGAGTGCTGAAATATGTCGTTAACGCCCATTTGCGAGCCGCCACAGCTGAAAGCGCACCGGAAAATCATTGTACTGCTGCCGCTGAGTGCTCGCTACCAAAGATCATCGCATGTTTGCGGGCTGCCAAGTGCTCGCTAACCCCACAGATCATCGCATCAAGATCATCGCATCACGACATCGCACCGCGGACGCCGGGCGTCCGCCATTTTCATCGCATCGCATCACGATCGTCACTCCCTCGCGTAGCGCCATCTCTTCGCATCGCAACCCGATCGCACACGCAACAGGATCGTCGCCTCGTCTCCTCCCTCACGGCAAGGAGTCATCGCATCAACGGCCTAGCGTGCAGAAGTTTGTCGCCTTGTCCCCGCACGCATCAGCAGATCAGCGCATCGTCTCCTCCCTCACGGCAAGGATTCATCACATCGCCGGCCTTGTGTGCAGAAAATCATCGCTACAGCTTCTTTGCGACATTTTGGTGGTTTTGCTACGGAATCCAGGTACTTTGTAAGTAAAAGGGTCGCAGAGACTACTGCTTTGAACTGAACTCCTCTTTGCACACTTTGAACTATTTTTGCAGCATTTCAAGAGTAATCCTATTTTACAGTATTGTGGCTTTTTATCGTTATTGGTCTTATGTTAAGTCTATATATAAAGATACTTATTTTTTATAACTACTTGTGTAGTGTCTGTTTGTAATGTTCTTCACTGTGTTACTGTGTATGGTCGTAAATGCTTCACACACTGCCTCTGAGATAAGCCTAGCTGCTCATGCTATGTTACCACAGGGTTGAGGAGGGGTTATCAAAGGGTGTAGCCCTCTTACTCTGACTTAGGAAGAAGGGTCCCTACTTGGACAGTGGCCAGCCATTACCAACTAGAGACCCCCATTACTAACAAGAAGGAAAAATAAAGTTTAAAAAAACATGACAAATAAAATAAATAAAGGAAGACATGGTGACCAGGTTGGCTTTATTCTCACGCAAACACAGTAGCGCCACTTTACAGGGTTTGGTTGTGAAGCGCTACTTTCATTTTCTCATCTATCTTTCAACAGCATTGTTTTCCCCGGGTGGGGAAGTGCACCATTGCTGGAGGTACTGCAATACCAGGTTGATGCGTGGAGTGGACAGAGCAAGCTCCTATTCCATCTCCCTGTTCCAAAAATCAATTTAATATATGGTCCCCAGATAGAGGACGTATCAGATATTAAACTGATAAGAACAGATTTTTTTTTTTGTTTTGAAAAGCTGTATTGAAATTAAAGGTACATGTACAAAAAAAAATATTTTACATGATGTACATTGTATAAAAAGCCAAAACGTTTGAATATAGAGGAAAAACATACAAAGGTTCATATATGTTCACAGAAACATTAAAGGCTTTTTCCTTTCAAGGCATACTCAAATTTAAAAATAAACTCTATGTATGGAAAATTGTACGAATATTTTTTTTAAGTGTAGTTAAAACTATAAACTATACAAGTGCCAATTTTTATTACCCAGTGGCAGGGTGAAAAATAAAAGACTAACCCCTAAAAGGGGGACTTTATTTTGGCCTACATTTTAAATTCTAAAAATCTAATCCCTCATTAGGGTATTTATAACATTGTTAAAATATCTCCTGGTAGCTACAAGACAGGAAAGACTAACCCCTTAAAAGGGGAACTTTATTATGACCTACATCCCTCATTAGGGTATTTATTAAATACTCTATATAAATAACATTGTTAAAATATGTCCTAGCACCTTCAAGACAGAAAAGACTAACCCCTTAAAGGGAGACTTTATTATGGCCTACATGTTAAACGTTTCTAAAAAAACGTATAACTATAGTTTTTTTAATCCAATATAAATGCCAATCTTAATTACCCAGTGGCTGGGTCATATATAACTAGCCCCTTAAAAAGGGGGTACTTTATTAATGCCTATATAAATGTCAATCCAATTGCCGGTGGCAGGGTGTAAGACCAAGAGAGAGACATTAAACATGCTAATAAAGAAACTATTTACATAACTTTAAGTTATCCAATCTCGCCACTTTGCCATTTGCCAAATTTCTAGTGATTGTTGTTCTCCTAAACGAGATTTATCTATATGTACATAGGTCATCAGTTTGTCCAAACATAAATTTCTGCAAGCAATTGAGTCAATGTCTTTATGCTTAAAAAGCAAAATGTTCCTAGACTCCCATAAAGATTCTTTAGCACAGTTTATTATTCGCCAAGCAGTAATGGACTTGGACACATGATTTGGTAAAGCTGCACCATAGATGACCATATCATAGGACAAAATGGGAACATCAGCCATGTACTTTAGGAAAGGTTTTAAATGCTGCCAAAGTTCACGTGCAAAGTGGCATGTCAAAAAGAGATGATAAATAGTTTCTTCTACCAAACAAGAGTCTCTAGAACAAACAGCTGTCCGAGCAAGGCCTCTACGGTGCTGGAAAGATTTAACAGGTAAACAGGCATGTGCACTCATCCATGCTATATCTTTTTGATTATGGGTAAGCTCTTTATGATTGACCAATGTCCATGTTTTAACAGATTGAGCTTATGATAAGGACCCTATCGTAATAGGTTGCTCGTTTGCTACCAGTTCAGCTTTAAGTTTTTTTGAGTTCATAAAAGTCTCTCTAGGCAAATAATGAAACTTTGGCATTTTAAGTAAAGAAGGGAGGATGGCATGAAAGGGAGGCAGGGTTTGAGAGAGAGGGGCACTGTTTGAGCCTTTATACAAATCTAAAACGCGTAACGTGGTTCCAACAAAGTATTTTGTGAAACAACTTGCTATAGATGTTAAATCATTTTCAGTTTTTTTTATACTAAAAGAGAAGTATTTAGAAAACAAGGAAGTATGTAAGTCTGGCATTCCTTTACCTCCATGTTTGCAAGACCTACAGACATAGTCTCTCGAGTTTTTCCATTTTGGAATTTCACAGAAATGTGAAAATCAGTTTGCAACATTTTGTAAAGGCATGGGGTTTAGGAGGGAAAACTAGTGTCGAATATAAAGAATAGGCAAAAGAACAGCCTTTATAATTAGAACTTTGCCTTCTAAAGTAAGTCTACGACACTTCCATAGATCTATTTTCTTTTGGATCTTCATAATTACCTCCTCCCAATTCTTGACGTCAGGATCTTTTCCCTTAAACCAAACTCCCAGAATCTTGGTGGGTCAGTGGTGACTGGAATAGGTAAATGTGACAAAGTATCCCATACTCCAACAGTCAAACACACACTTTTGTCTGTATTTAATTGTAAACCAGACACATCATGAAATTTACCTGTTTGTTGAATTGCCTTCCGTGCAGATTGAGAATCTGCACATGAAACAGAAACATCGTCCATGTAGGCCACCACCTTTGCTGGTATCTCTGCACCACCAGGTTCAAAAGCACCATGATTGGACTTGTCTTTCCATAACTTACATAGGAAAGGCTCCAAGGCACATACAAACAGAGCAGGAGATAAAGGGCAACCTTGTCTTACCCCTGACTGGATCGGGAAGCTGTCCGTTAAGAAGCCATTAATATTTATCTTACTGAAGGCTTGCGAATACAACTTAATCATGTCTATGATATGTGCTGAAATAGAAAATTGCTCCAGTACTTTAAACAAAAAGACATGAGAAACTTTGTCAAAAGCTTTCTGAAAGTAAAGACTTAAAATTCCTATTGGGATACTCCTTTCATGATTGTAAAATATGATATCTATAATAATTGTAAGGCTACCAACAATGGATCTTCCTCTGATGGCACATGTTTGATCACTCTATACATGATTTCAGGACTATACTAAAATGTCGTGCAAAGATTTTTGTTACTAACTTGTATCCTACATTTAACAGTGAGATAGGTCGCCAGTTTTGGAGGTCTGTTTCCTCATCTTTCTTGTGTATTAGAGTGATTACTCCTAAAGTAAAGTCTTGCGTAAAACTTTTGTTTTGAAAGCTACTTGTTACCATCACCATGAAGTCTACACACAATAAATGCCAAAATCAGGAGTAAAACTCCCAAGGCAAACCGTCTAAATCTGGGCTGGATCTCTCAGGTGCTGGCTTCAATGCATTTAAAAAATACTCCTCTTCAAAAGGACTGCCCAGGAAATCCTGCTGCTCCTTGGTCAAACCTCCTTGCAAGTCGGCACAGTAGCCTTCAATGACTTCTTCCGAAGGTTCAACTCTAGAAGAATTGTATAAGTCAGAGTAAAAATCATGTGCTACAGATTTACAAGCAAGCACTCCTGAAGCTCTTACACCATCTTTGTTCTGCAAGACAGTCATCAGTTTTTGAAAAGTTTTGGCTTTCTTAAAGAAAAAAGAAGTGCATTTTTCATCTTCTTTAAAATGTCTGACTCTAGAGTTGAAAACAGTAGCTTTCCCTTTATGCATTAAGCACTCATTAATTGAATTCTTAACTTGCTTCACTTCCTCTTTAACATTTGTACCTGTTTTTTCTAACTGAGTCAAAAGAACTAATCTACGTTGTAGTTTCTGAAAGGCTTCCCATTTCTCTTTTTGCTTTGCTTTTCCTTGTGACTGGAAGAAGGAACGTTTCTTTTGTTTGACCCACAGCCACCATTGGAAAATTGATGAAAAGCGGTGTTTTTGCTTTACCCATTTAGCATAAGAAACTTCATACCTCTTAATTATGATCTCATCCTGAAGCTGGTTACAGTTTAATTTCCAAAAACCTGGTCCTCGTTGACTGTCCTGATTGAAAGATAAAGTTGCACTTAACATTTTATGATCAGAAAAAGGAATTGGTTGCAATAGACTGTTTTCCGCACATACCTGATTAGACGCAAAAATAAAGTCCAATCTGGAATTAGTATTACCATTGTCTGCTTCCCAAGTGAAATTTGTTCCAGGAGGTGAAAAATTTCTGCTCACGTCGTACATGCTCAGATCGTGTACCATAGTCAATAGTGATTTGGAAGAGATAACCAATGCATGTGAACTTTGAAGACCCTGTCTGTCTTTTGCATGAATAATACAATTAAAATCACCTGTTAAAATGATTGGCATTGCTCCTGTTAAAAAGGGTTGAAGCATATCAAAAAGCTCATGTCTGTCTTGTTTTTGCACTGGAGCATAGATATTACAAATCTTTAGAGGAATACCGTCCATTAATACTGTTAAAATTAAAGCTCTACCTGGAGATATGACTTTTTCCTCCAGTATTTGCCAATGTTTGTTCTGTAAAGGTATGACTACACCATAATTTTTATTGCTACCTCCTGACCATGCCGATGGTCCTTTATGCCATAGTTCACACATATCAGTGTACTTTAAACGAAAGGGTAAATGACATTCTTGCAAACATATAATGTCAGCCTGCACATTTTTGCAATTTTCTATTACCATTTGTCTTCTAAGCCCACTGCCCATGCCTCTTACATTGCATGTGGCAATTGTAGCTGAGACAGACATAAAGAAAACTGATCTGACCTCCATTTAGGATGCCATCCCCTACAAATATCTCTACCGGACATGATTCTAGGTTAGGGGTATCCTCCAACTCAATTACTTGATTCGCTGCCACCTCTTCCACTAAAGTGTCACTTTCTGGAACCTCCTCGGAATCAGAGAGGTCTCAAATTAGGGCATCTAATCTGCCCCCAATTTTCTACTGTCTAAAGAATGCTGACACCTTTTAGATTTAGATACATGTGTGGCGTCTATTACCTGTTTTAAAGAGCGTGCCTTCCTCTTATTTGCCTTTTACGACAACCATCCACTATGTTCCGTGTCATCTGAATGTTCCTGTACTTTTGTTACCTTCTCCGCTGCATGACGCATGTTTTCCACTGCTCTCTCAACGATATTGCTGGTGTCCTCCTTTTGACTCAAAAGAAACCTCTTCAGAGTTTGACACAATAACTTCTACAGTTTCACCACTGCTAGGCACAGACTCACTCTCTAAAGGTAATTTTTCTAAAACTACAATAGCCTGATCTTTTCTATGCCTTTCTCTTTTTTCTAATATGTTTTGCTTCATTTTCTCTGCCTCTAAACGTTCCAGCTCTTCCTGTACAATCGTAGCTGCTAATACTAGGAAAAGCACTTACACCTGGCTGTAGAATCTCCTCTTCTTTTTCTCCGTCAATATTTTCCTCCAAGTCAGGATTCTGGTTAAGATTTAATTCAATGTCGTCTACAGCAGCAATGATTTGTGAATCTGATAAATTCTTCCTTCCTAAAACCTGAGATGATTCCTTCCCCATAAGGGTATTTTTGCTCTGGGAACCTGCAGTAGATGCATATGAAAATTTGCCTTTTGAGCATGATTTAAATAAATGGCCATCATTACCACACAAATTAAGGGCCATATTAGCAAGAAACTGCGATAAACATCGCAGAGCGCGCTTAGCGCGAAAATAATTATCGCCTGCTATCGCTGGAATATATCGCCACGCTAACGCTGTGATGGAACAGGTAGTGCAAAATGTTGTATACCTCCTCTATTTTTGCATGAAAATACTAATTATATAATCTATTAACTATAATATTATTAAACGAGTATTGCATGTATAATAAACAACATTATTAAAACTTAAACTACACATGGGATTGCTATTTGCATGGCTAAATAACTCTTATAACTAAAATCTGTACGCATATTAACAATAGTATATGTGGTAATAGAATACTGCATATGATATATGTTGCTTTGTGATGTTGCACCCTCGAGGAGGATCGAAAAAGGTGAATATACTTGCTTTAAATGTCGCTATATGCTAGATAAATACAATCACATAGAGGGATTAGCAAGGGGTTAACATTAGAATCACCATTTCTATGAATGAATTATTCTTTTGTGTTTGTTTCGCTTAAATTGGCATCTGGGCCTAAATCCAATATGGCCGCTGTCACCACACGCCGAAGTGGCCACTGTCTCATGAGGCGCAGAGTGAGTTGCGCATGTGCGAGAAATCTCCTAAACCTCGTAGCGACCTTTGTTCACCATGTACCCTGTCAAGGAGATGAAACGGGACGCACGCCAAGACAGGAGAACAATCAACCTTACAGTAAACCGGAACAAGCCGATACTTCGCTGACCAATGACCTCACCCCTCGAACTGTACTAAGAATCTGGGAACATAAATCATACGATCTCAACCAGCCAATCACGACTGTTCTAAAGCTTAAAAATGTATCTTCTTTTACTTCATTGTATTATAAAAGGGGTAGTAGAATAGGGAGAAAAGGTTGGTTGCGGTTGCGTTGCTGCTGTTCCCCTTCTTCCTTTTCATGACTTTGTTCGTGATGCCTTTCCTGATGATCCAGATGCTGCCCGACCGCTTGATGACTGCAAACTTTTTCTAAAATCCACGGGCTATGATAGATGCTTGCACGATCTCTGGTCCTTTGATAAATTGGGGACTGTAACGTGCTGAGCAGAGGACTTTGAGCTTTGGCCTGCTTTTCGGACAATTTACTACAAAATGTGGTTATGCAGAGCCAATGAATTAGAGGACTCCAGATAGCCAGATTAGGTAAATATGATCTGCGATTTATTTGAATTTATCTAAAAATTCTAAACTTTGACGAGACAAATGCAAATATAAATCATTATGAAAATTTAGATAAACAATTATTGATTAACGAGAAATAATGAGTTTGTGGTTTTTCATTAAGTAAGTTAAGGATTCTGAGTCTTAAAATGTGCTTTAGCTGGTTCTAATTCACCATCAACCAATCCAACTAAATTGGTCCATTGACCAAGTAGGTGGAGTGCCTTGATGTTTAGGATTAAGGATCTATAGGCGAAGGATGTTAATGTATATTTTGTAAAATAACTTTTCTCTCCCTATAGGTTATAAAGTTTCCCCCACTCATGTCCAGCGCTTGAATTACTCATCCCTCCTGTGTGTGCAGACTCGTGAGAGAGACGTGTGAGTGTTGGTGTTATGGGCCCCACCAATGACTAAGTGTGTGAATGAGCTAGTGTGACGTTGGGTCTGCGACGCAGGGAGGGTATCGGTAAATGTAATTCCTCATTCTTCCCAGTCTCGCGCTGTATCAGTTTTTCTGGTAGCAGTATGATGGTTTTTATTGTTTTGGTTTGGTGATTATTGCTTGTAAATTGCTTATTGATTATTGATTGTGGGAAAGTATTGGTTTATGTATTAACACTACATGTTGAGTCGTGTTGAGTTCTATGTTGTTTGACGGCTTCTGGGATGTAGGAAGTCGGACGTTTGTAACGGTTGCGTAGTAGAGCAGAGGTAAGCGCTGCTCTCGGGAAAGACGGAATTGTTGTTGCCCTGTAGGTACATGGGGAAAACGTGTGACGATTGGAGTTGCACGACGCATTGTCTGGGTTCGATTCGGTAACATCGTCGTGTGTTGCCATTAGGGACATTTTTTGTATGAGATAAATGTATGGTAGCGAAGGTCACCTGTGAAATTTTGGTCTTAGGTACCAGGAGTCCAAAAGGCACTCTGATTACGCTTATCACTGTAATGGTAATAGGTGTTCCCTAAGCCTGCTTGAAGGATAAAGTAGAGGGAAGTGCTACTTTATTAACGACTGTCATAATTCTGTAGTAGGGCAGACTGTTCGCTGCTCTCGGGAAAGACAGAATTCTGTGTGAATGAACTACATTTTCTGTGTGAAAGTGTGTGAATGAAATAGCATTCAGGTTAATTGTGAAACTGGTTTCATTTCTCAGGAGCAGAGCGTCTCCAACTAGGTGTCTTAATTCTGGAGAAACGGTTAGCTAATGCTTGTTAGAAGGGTAAAGTAGAGGGATGTGCTACTTTATCAACAGTAGTAACGATTCCGTAGTAGGGCAGAGGTAAGCGCTGCTCTCGGGAAATACTGAATTGTTGTAAGAAAGGTCATTAACTATTCTTTTGTTAGCGAAACAGATAATGGTGGTGTTTTTATGTCGTTATTAACAGATTTGTGAGTCAGAAAGAACGTAAGAAAGTTTGCCGATAAATTTTGTAATGGAGGGGTCAGCAGAAGCAGGAGTAGCGAGAAAAGCGGACGTCAGAAAGACCGCGCTGGGATTGGCCAGTCAGTATGAAACATAGACGCTCCTGATTGGTGCGTTAGTATATGCCACGCTGAGGGTGGAGAATTACTGGGTGACGTAGACGCTCCTGATTGGTGCGTTAGTGTGAATCGCGCTGGGATTGGTTAAAACAACAGAATAGTCGTAGGGAAAATCTAGCGATACACGGAAGACAAAATGATGTATTACGATCCACCAGAAAAAGAGAAAGTCCTGGTCTGGAAAGATCAGGAGTTTATTTAAAAAGGACAAACCGATTGTGACAAGAGAGGGACAGTTGCTTCCCCCACCAAAATCGCCTGCATTCTTTATGGTTGCGAAATACGAATATCATACATGTATTTGGTTGGACAATTGGGCAAAGTATACAAAAGATGATGGAGTGTTAGCATTTCCGGAACATGATTCATTTAATTTAGCGGTTTTAAGAAATTTGAGAGAAAGAATGATGAATCTAGAACCGAGACCTAGACCAACACAGTTTGAAGCATTGACAGAATGGGAGGAGGAGATGCATGACAGAGAAAGACAGAGGAGTGGCGGAAGATATAAGTATATGTTTGGTAGATCATATGGACAGGAGAATCATGATAGAATGAGGAGATGGCGAAGTGAAAATATGGCTGATGGTTTGTTTCCTGTGAGACATGCTGAAGAAGTTAGCAGAAGAAAATGTATGGAAAAAAGAAGTAATATTGAGTCAAAAGGGTATGGTGTGCATGAATCGGAGGATGATGTTCTTGACGACATGTTTTATAAAAATCTACCCCCTTATCAGTCAGATTCCACATTATTGACATTAAGTGCCCCAATGAGAGAGACTTCACGGAATATAAAATTTGAATCCGTATTACAAGAGACAGGAAGAAACAATCCTTTTAAAGAAATAGAGCAAACACAAAATGGTAAAACGGGTAATGAAAATTCAGCTGAACTAGCAAAAACCATTTTAGAATTAACTGAAAAGATTAGTGAATTAACTAAAAATTTGGAAGCCGTAACTGTTCCTGTAACTATAGGACCTGTAATGCCTATTTTTGATAAACAGAAGGATAGTGAGCATTGTCTGACGATTCCTTATAACACTAATAAACAAACGGAGAGGCCAGAAAAGAATATAGACAAGAACCTTTGGAGACAAACAACAAGTATTTCAGAACAAAGTGCACCTAAAAATTTGACGGTAAATCAAAGTTTAGTGGATAGGATAATAATGACAACAGAATCAGTTCCAGGATCACCAGAGATTAGAACAACAAAATACTGAGAAAGATAGTGTAGGGCCTACCTCAGAAGAATTAAGTGAATGGCTAAGGAGTTTAAAGCAGAAAGATAAAGAATCCCAATCTATAGATGTGGCAAAGCTGAAGATTGTTTTGGAAGAATTAATAGTAGGGACTATCCCCACGGAGAAGTTAAAAGCCTATCAGGACGAAGAATTATTATTTTTATGTAAAAGTATAACCTGGAGAGCAAGGAATACATGAAAGACTAGAAGTAGCAGCAAATGAAATGGGCATAGACTTTGAAAGAGTCAAAACCTTACAAAAAGCCTACAGAGTAGATTTTTCTGAAACGGATATTGAAAATCTAAACATCGCAGGAAGAACAACTCAGATTAAAGACATAATCATTTTGTTAAGGAAATGGGGAGATGTAGATAAATGGAAAAGTAGGTGGTTCCTGGAAACGAGAAGATGTTTCAAACAAAACATTTGCAGCTTTCCCCGTAAGAGAAAAGGAAAAGATAGTAACAGAATGCCCCATGAGAGAAATTCCAGGAGGAGGATATGTACATGTCCCTTGGAATAGACAAGATATTTTGTCATTTACCAATGATTTCCCTCGACTACGTGAAAAGCCAGTAGAGTGGTATAGGCAAGTGGATAGGTTCGTAAAATTATCAAAAGTTTTATGGATTGATTTAAATAGTCTTTTTGACATAATAGTACCAGCAGATTTATGGACAGAGTGCAAGATTATGATTAGCTGGCCTACACAAGAATACCCTAGGGACCCAAAAACGGGAGTCCCTGACCACGAAGTTATGAAAAAATATCAACAGGCAATTGCCTTTCTGAAAAACAAATTACCTCCCAAAGAGATTGATTGGGTAAAAATTGACAGGACTCATCAGGAAGCTAAGGAGTCGGTATATGCTTATTATGAGAGGTTAATCCTCGCCTTTAAGCAGTTTAGTGGTGATGAAAATTTGAGTGAAAAAGATTTAAGTCATTTTGTATACCGATTTGTATATGGGCTGCGTCCAGAAATAAGTGAAATGATTGAACAGCATACAGTGGACTGGCAAAATAAGAAAATAGATGAAGTACTGAGACATGCAAAATATTTTAGTGATAAAATTGAAGCCAAACAGCGTAAAAGAAAAAGCTATGTGGGCACAGGTCAAGGTGGCAGAAAGACAGGAAGCTCAATGAATTGAACAGGCCAATAGTGCAGGTATGAAACCAAAATGTAATAATGGAAAAGGAAAGGGACAATTTAATATAGAAGAACCCAAAAAGAAGTGGCCATGTCCTAATTTTGGAAGAATAGGGCACTGGAAATCCGAGTGTAAATTTCCCCGAGTACTAATGGTGATAATGCATCATTGAATTCGCAGGTGCAGAAAGAGGTGAGTTGTCCGCCACAGCAGCAGGTTGTTGCCCAACAGAATCAGGCGCCAAAACCGCGTTTTCCACAGAGTGTAAATCCTCAGAAATACAGTAATGAGACAGGATTCTACAACGAAGAACAGGTAACTAAATTGCCGCACACCAGTGCTGTTTCGCAGTATTGGCTACAACGCGATGAGAGTGAGTCAGAAGAAAGCGATCGATGGTGCCGAGGGGAGGAAGAAGAGTGCGTACTTGGCACAACTCTAGAAGTAGACCTGGCAGGTCCTTTTGTGGATGGAAAGATAAATGATGAAAATATTACTTTCCTGGTAGATACTGGTGCTACTCGATCCACAGTCAGGTCAGCTGATGTTAAAAACCTTCCTCTCTCGGATGAAACAATCCAAGTAGTTGGTGTATCCAACAGACAGATTAAAACATATCTCATTGAACCAGTAAAAGTTAACATAGGGACATTTTCTGAAATGCACTGCTTTCTCGTGTGTGATTCAAGCCCTGAAATTTGTTAGGAAGAGATTTGTTGTGCAAAATGAATTGCACCATATTTTGCACTCCCGATGGTGTAGCATCTGAGACCCCTGACAAAGATGTACTGTATAAAATGACTATGGCTAATATGGAAACTGAAATTACTGAAGCATTTGCTGTATTTAACACTGAAGAACTACCAAAAGAACTGAAAAAGACAGTAAAGGCAGAAGTCTGGGATTTCACAGGAGAAGATGTGGGAATAATGAAAAACGTTGATCCTGTAAAAGTGACAGTAAAAGAAGAAATAAGTTACCCAAATATTCCTCAGTACAAATTGGCACCCGAAATAATTGAAGGAGTTACTCCTATAATAGAGAAAATGATCAAACAAGGTATTTTGAGAGAAATAATGAGTAGTCCATGTAATTCACCAATTATGGGACTGAAAAAGCCTAATGGAACATTTAGAATAGTGCAAGATTTGAGGAAAATAAACAAAATTGTTGTCATGTTGTCCTTTTGTACTAAATCCATCTGTGATTTTGTATCAGATTCCACATGATGCAGAATGGTACACAGTGATTGATCTGTGTCATGCTTTCTTTTCAATCCCATTGCATCATGACAGTCAGCATATTTTTGCGTTCCGTTTTGGCTAACGTATTTTGGCATGGTGCCGAATCCCACATGGGTATACAGAGAGCCCCTCAATATTTAACCAGATATTGAAAAAGTCCTTAGAAGATCTAGAGATGTCCGAGAGCTCAGTACTAGTCCAATACATTGACGACATGCTTGTGGCGTCAAAAACACGAGACGCTTGTGCAGTGCATACCATAGCATTGCTAAATCATCTAGCAGATGGAGGATTTAAGGTATCCCCATCGAAATTTCAATTTTGTCAGAAAGAAGTACAATATTTAGGCCACAAAATTGAAAAAGGACTGAGGAAAATAACAGCAGAGAGAATCAAGATAATAAAAGGAATGAGAGCCCCAATGACACAAAGAGAAGTAAGAATGTTTCTTGGAATGGTTGGATATTGTCGTCAGTTGATAAGTAACTTTTCCCTGATTGCAAAACCTTTGGTACGCCTGACGAGAAGTGATGTAAAGGACCCCATTGAATTAAATAGGGAAGAACTAACAGCCTTTAAACAATTGAGAGACAGTTTGTGTGAGGCACCAGCACTTGGTATGCCTGATTATGAAAAGGAGTTTGAACTATACTGCAGCGAAAGGAATGGATGTGCACTCTCTGTATTAATACAGAAACATGGAAAACTGAGAAGACCAATTGCATATTTTTCAGCTATACTCGACCCTGTAGCTGTAGCATTGCCAGGTTGTTTGAAAGTGGTGGCTGCCACCTGTAGGAGTCTGGAACAGAGTGAAGGAATTGTGATGGGATATCCTGTGCGAGTGTTTGTACCTCATGATGTGGCAATCCTTTTAACAAGGAGCCGCACTCAGTTCATGACGCATAGTTGGCTGACTAAATATGAGAAAGTCATATTAGGAGCAACGAATGTGAGTATTGTGAGATGTCTGAATGTGAATCCTTCAACGTTACTACCTGATGCAGAAAATGTGGATGTCAGAGACGATGTTGATCATGACTGTTTGGATGTACTTGACTTCTGTACCAAACCACGTCCTGATATAAAAGATGTACCTTTGTCAGAAAGTGACTACATAATATTTGTGGACGGGTCATGCTTGAGAACAGACGAAGGAAATCTGAGTGCAGGATATGCAGTATGCACAGTTGCAGCAGTAATGGAAGCATCTTACCTAAAAGGAGTAAAATCAGCCCAGGTAGTGGAGCTCTTCGCATTGACAAGAGCATGTAAATTGGGAAAGAATGTGAGAGTAACTGTGATAACTGATAGTCAGTATGGCTTTGGTGTCGTGCATGACTTTGGCCAAATTTGGTCACAGAGAGGATTTTTGACTTCAAGTGTAACCCCTATAAAGAATGCTGAAGTGTTTGGGAAATTGATTGAGGCGATACAGCTGCCTAAGCAATTGGCTGTTGTGAAGTGTGCTGCACATTCGAAGACCGGAGATTATGTTGCAGTAGGGAATAAGTATGCAAACGATATGGCTCAATATTGTGCGAGAAACCAGAATTCCATAAATAGGGCAAAGGAAAAGGAAATTAATTCATATCCCTTGTTGTTTACTAACATTGTGAATACATAGAAGAAGTGAGGCAGTTACAGGAAGAAGCAGGAGATGAGGAAATGAGACAATGGGTAAAAGCAGGATGTGCACCAAGAGAAACAGATCATGTGTGGGTTTATCGGGATGGAAGACCAGTTATGCCTGATAGCATGGTGTCAGCCATGGCACGGATGTATCATGGACAAGCACGTGTAGGAAGAGACGCAATGATTAGATTATTTAAGCAGACATGGTATAATGCAAAATTCAGACTTGTAGCTGAGAGCCTTTGTCAAAGATGCCTTATTTGTCAACAGTTCAATCCTGGAAGAAAAACAGTTGTAAGTCTAGGAACAATAGGTCGAGAAGGAGGGCCTTTCACCAGAATGCAAATCGACTTCATTGAAATGCCTCCCTGTGACAGGTTGAGGTATGTTTTACTGATGGTCTGCCTGTTTTCTAGATGGGTAGAAGCATATCCCACAAGAAGAAGTGATGGAATTACAGTAGCAAAACTGCTTTTGAGGGAATTCATCCCTAGATTTGGGTTTCCAGTTACAATTGAATCAGATAGAGGAAGACATTTCCCTAATGAAATCATGAAGCTAATTTGTGAAGCGTTGAATGTACAACAAAAACTGCATTGTGCCTATCGCCCAGAGGCTTCTGGTGTGGTTGAACAGGTAAATGGCACTATTAAAAATAGATTAGGAAAAATGTGTTTAGCCACAGGACTGAAATGGCCTGCTGTCTTGCCTCTGGTACTCATGACTATTAGATCAATTCCAGATAGAAACACAGGTTTGAGTCCCCACGAGATTGTGATGGGGAGAGCAATGAGACATGTATTCATACCATTCAACAAGCTATTGTCTATCTCTGATGACTTGGTGTTGGATTGCAGTAAGGGGCTGGCTGACGCCGGACATTCTGTGTTTCATCAGGTTGGATCAGATGCCACCACCCTTGAAAAGGAGCCAGCTCATGATCTAAGCCCAGGTGACTGGGTGAGAATTAAAGTGCACAGACAAAGAAACTGTTTCGTCCCACGTTGGGGAAAACCACGACCAGTGATTCTAACCACGACCACAGCCGTGAAGTGTGAAGGAGTAAAGAACTGGATCCATGCTATTCATACCTTGCGAATTCCAAATGCAGAGGATAACAAGGAAGGAGAGTACTTTGAAGAGTCAGAAACTAGTTCTGAATCTGATACTGAAGACATCAGGACAAATCCTGAAAGGGGGGAGTCAGAACCAAATTTTACCATTGGCCCAGAGAACATTCCCTTGAGAAGAAAGTTGCAGATCTCAGACACCAGCTCAGATTCAGAAACTGAACAAGCACAAGTACATACTGAACAAGAAAAAAGCAGTGAAGAGAATATTAAAGAAATTTTCGATAAGGAAGTCCCTGATGAAAAGTTGAGAGAAATTCCACCTGAAGTAACAGAAACAGATGGACCGGTGCCAGATACAGAGAGAGAGGGAAAGATTTTTGTGGAAGACCCCTGAGGAGTTGTAAGGAATTCAAACATCCAGTTAGAGGAAGGGACAGTTAGTCAGCAGGAAGATTGTGTGCAAGAAACACGAGGAGGGACAGAAGTAGGGAAAATTGAAAAGGTGGTGGAAAGAAAAACAGTTGAAGGTAAGAGTCAAGTTGAAACAGAATCAGAAGACCGAGATGAAGAGGTACCGGAAAGTCGAGTTCTGAGGAAAAGAGCATGGAGAGCTGAGAAGAATGATAAAGGAAATAAATTGAAAAGATCAGCAAAAGATGAAATTTGGCCAAACAAAATAAAGAGATTGAGATACCGATTGACACAAGTAAATTCACCTAGAGCTGAACAAGTGAATGAAGTATCTAGTCAAGAAAAGATGAAAGACGAGGGAAAAACAACAACAGAGGAAAATAAGAGAACAAGGAAAACCTAACCAGAAGTATAAGTCGCCAGAATGGTCTTATGTGGCGCTGCCTGAAATAAAAGAAGAGGCGGATAGCCAAGAAAATCCAGAGGTGACTGTACCAGAAGTGGTTGAGGAAAATGAAGAATCGGAAATCCTGAGAGTTATCTTGTCGGACATTGGAGAAGAAACGGATGTTCAGGAAGTTCTGTATCCAGATTGTGAGAGAAAAGTGAAAGACGAACAAATGCCAAACTGAGAAGGCCAAAAGTAGTACTAATGGAAAGACAATAAATAGCTGGAAAGGACATAACTGATAGAACCAAGTAGGTGTTTAGAGCCTTGGGTTAGACAAATCTAGTTGTGAAGTAGAAGAGGCTAAGTCAAAATACACTGATAATTTTTCAAAATGGCAAACACAGAAAGTAGAAAAACTAAATGTGTATTTCTTAGAAGATGGTTTAAAATGTGTTGTTGTTGTACAGGATTACTAATGCTTCTGTGGAGTGCATTAGCGGTAATGGTTTCATTTAAGGTTACACTAGAAACAATAGAAGGACATAGTAAGAATAAAACTAATGTAGAAAAGATTCAGGTTGTATATCCAACTAAAATAGATAGAAATTACTTACATAACGATAGGTCCATATTATAAGAGTGGGGTGTTCTTTTGGGTTTATAGGCTTGTTTGGAAAAGCAGATGACGGACAGCGGGTTCTCCGGGCCAGCCTCGACATCCTCCTGAGCCCCCATTGAATTTCGCCGCCCGACCCTAGGGTTGTGGGCTGAATGGCTGTGTAAGTAAATTACGGTGGGGGAACGGAGGGTTGCATCTCATTGATCGGGCTTGATATATAATGTTGGCTGATTATGTAACGATTTACTGATTCCTGCAATAAAAATATTTTAAACAAACAAAAAATAACGATAGGTCCATAAATGATTTCTTTAACAATGTATTTTCAAAATTATTGTATGAATATGTAAAGACGATGGACGTGAGGGACTGCTATGTCTGCATGCAGTTAACTGCATCTGTGTCTGAGGGAGTGACCAATCATCACCTCCCAGTAACGTATGGAATAACATGTAGTGTAATAGCAAGTTTGTTTTACAGAACAGGGAAATTAAAATATTATTTTTCAGATGTAGATAACATATTTTCACAAGTGCCTGTAGTTACCAAATTAAATAAAGTAAAACCAGCAAAGGTATTGGGTGATTTTTAGAAACTAAAGAACTAACATTAGAGTCCATATTTAGAAATAATCTAACTTGTAGTTTAAAGAAGGAGGAGAAAGTGTTCTTGGATATGGTTGAAGAAAGGAAATTGAAAATGCAAAAGAAAGCATCTGAAGGAAGAGAGGAAAAGACAGTCTGGGATGTTGAAAAGGAAAAACATTTGAAAGGAGAAGCTAGTCCAACAATAGCTTCAGATTGGCCTCAGAAAGTAAAGTTGTGTATTAGAAGGAATCAAACTGCATATGATAATTATTTTGTAGGTAACAGAGATTGCCATGATACATATCGAATCATGGGTGGATGGGGGTTTAAAGGAGGAAATGATCCAGTTTTTCCTGGATTATATTTTATCTGCGGGAACAAAGCATATTATCGATTACCAGATCACTGGTTTGGCACATGGTACGTGGGCCTGGTTTTCCCAAAGATGAAGAGGAAGAGATGGTGTACATGAATTAGGTAGACAACTAACACGTAGAAAGAGAGAACCTTGGTCAGAAATTGTGGGAGACATTTTTGGAGTATTGATACCAGCAGTGGGAATATCTCTGAATGCACATAAAATTAGATAATTATCAACAGTAGTGGATCGCTTACCAACAAGCACCCCTGGAGGATTTTTATTGGTAAATACAGAAATGGTTGCCATGCGTGCCATGGTAATGCAAAATCGACTTGCCCTCGATATCATTTTGGCAAAATAAGGGTGGAGTCTGTGGAATGCTGAAAGTCCAACATTCCTGACGAAAGTCAAAATCTAAAGTCATCCATTAGAAATATAACTGATTTGCATGAGGAGGTTGAAGGTGTTTGGGAAAAGATTGGAAAGAATTATCTTCTATTAAAGATTTTGTATGAAAATTAGGTAGCACATGTATAGGTAAAATCTTATTTCCACTAACCTGTGTAATTTTCCTAGTATTAGTTTTAAGACTAGAATGTTTATGTTGCAAAAGAAAGAAAATACAGAAAAATTATTAAAGAGAAACTTTGAAAAAGAAAGCGAATAAAAGACGAGAGAGAATTTGAAGAAGTAGAATTAGAAGAAATGAAAGATAGTATGTATAGAAAAGCGAGAGAAGAAGAAATTGGGGAAACAGAAATGTGAACTAAAAATCAATGAATTCATTTTCTTTTTATCAAATGTACAAAATTTTAGGTTTTGTGGTGATAAAATCACGAAAGGGGGGATTGATGGAGTAGGTAGTGCAACATTTTGTATACCTCCTCTATTTTTGCATGAAAATACTAATTATATAATCTATTAACTATAATATTATTAAACGAGTATTGCATGTATAATAAACAACATTATTAAAACTTAAACTACACATGGGATTGCTATTTGCATGGCTAAATAACTCTTATAACTAAAATCTGTACGCATATTAACAATAGTATATGTGGTAATAGAATACTGCATGATATATGTTGCTTTGTGATGTTGCACCCTCGAGGAGGATCGAAAAAGGTGAATATACTTGCTTTAAATGTCGCTATATGCTAGATAAATACAATCACATAGAGGGATTAGCAAGGGGTTAACATTAGAATCAACATTTCTATGAATGAATTATTCTTTTGTGTTTGTTTCGCTTAAATTGGCATCTGGGCCTAAATCCAATATGGTCGCTGTCACCACACGCCGAAGTGGCCACTGTCTCATGAGGCGCAGAGTGAGTTGCGCATGTGCGAGAAATCTCCTAAACCTCGTAGCGACCTTTGTTCACCATGTACCCTGTCAAGGAGATGAAACGGGACGCACGCCAAGACAGGAGAACAATCAACCTTACAGTAAACCGGAACAAGCCGATACTTCGCTGACCAATGACCTCACCCCTCGAACTGTACTAAGAATCTGGGAACATAAATCATACGATCTCAACCAGCCAATCACGACTGTTCTAAAGCTTAAAAATGTATCTTCTTTTACTTCATTGTATTATAAAAGGGGTAGTAGAATAGGGAGAAAAGGTTGGTTGCGGTTGCGTTGCTGCTGTTCCCCTTCTTCCTTTTCATGACTTTGTTCGTGATGCCTTTCCTGATGATGCAGATGCTGCCCGACCGCTTGATGACTGCAAACTTTTTCTAAAATCCACAGGCTATGATAGATGCTTGCACGATCTCTGGTCCTTTGATAAATTGGGGACTGTAACGTGCTGAGCAGAGGACTTTGAGCTTTGGCCTGCTTTTCAGACAATTTACTACAAAATTTGGTTATGCAGAGCCAATGAATTAGAGCACTTCAGATAGCCAGATTAGGTAAATATGATCTGCGATTTATTTGAATTGATCTAGAAATTCTAAACTTTGACGAGACAAATGCAAATATAAATCATTATGAAAATTTAGATAAACAATTATTGATTAACGAGAAATAATGAGTTTGTGGTTTTTCGTTAAGGATTCTGAGTCTTAAAATGTGTTTTAGCTGGTTCTAAATCACCATCAACCAATCCAACTAAATTGGTCCATTGACCAAGTGGGTGGAGTGCCTTGATGTTTAGGATTAAGGATCCACCTGTGTGTGCAGACTCGTGAGAGAGACGTGTGAGTGTTGGTGTTATGGGCCCCACCAATGACTAAGTGTGTGAATGAGCTAGTGTGACGTCGGGTCTGCGACGCAGGGAGGGTATCGGTAAATGTTATTCCTCATTCTTCCCAGTCTCCCCTTCTTTTACTCCGTCAATTCTTTCCTCCAAGTCAGGTTTCTGGTTAAGATTTAATTCAATGCCGTCTACAGCAGCAATGATTTGTGAATCTGATAAATCCTCCCTTCCTACCTTCCTGAAACCTGAGCTGATTCCTTCCCCATAAGGGTATTTTTGCTCTGGGAACCTGCAGTAGATGCATATGAAAATGTACCTTTTGGGCATGATTTAAATAAATGCTCATCATTACCACACAAATTAAGGGCCATATTAGCAAGAAACTGCGATAAACATCGCAGAGCGCGCTTAGCGCGAAAATAACGCTGTATTAGCAACAATTAGCACCATGGCGATGAATAATCCAGCGATAGCAGGAGAAATGGGCCAACATCGCTACAAAACCAGCGATGTTGCATGTGGGACAGGGGAAACCTTGCTGATACGACCCTGTGGTCATATCTGCATAATCCACCCCCCCATGTTAAGTATGCACTAGTCAGGTTTTGGGAAGGTGTTAAAAATCCAGCGCCTACCCCGGTTAGCGTGACTTTTAACAACGCTAACCGGGGCCAGGGACTCATTGCTAATAGGCGATAGTCCTGTTAGCGGCTGTTTTCCTGGTCTTGTGGTCGGGAACACCTACTTTGCATGTCATTAGCAATAAATATCGCTGACGTGCAAAGCGGCAACCTAAACCGGACGCTTTCACGAGAAAGCTGTCGCTAACAGCTGTTAGCGACAGCTTGCTGATAGGGCAATAATAATATCGCCGCTTTAGCGGCAAAAAGTGCAGCTAAAGCGGCGATATTGCCCTTGCTAATATGCCTCTAAATTTTTTAGGAACTGGACATGATTGTGCTTGGTAATCATCACTCCACAGTTTCTACAAACTGTGCCAGAGCACTGCTCCTTGGAGTGACCAAACCTCTGACACATTCTGCAAAACAAAGGCTGGCCTGAATACACTAAAGAGCCCTTGTTAGCATCTATAGCAAATGTTTGTGGGGGGGTGCATCACTCCTCCTACACCATTTAGGTTTTCCTTAAAATTAACAAAATATTTCTTCTTACCATTCCAGATGCCACATATATTTTTTATCTTCTGACCACCTTTCACTGAAGAACAATACCTATTCAAAAATACTTCTATCAATCTAGGATCTGCAAACGGATTATACATATGTACCACCAAGAAGACTTCTTTGGGAGCATACATAGGGATACGATTTAAACCTTGCATTGCTTGACTCTCATCACCTGACATAGCATTCTGCATAAAGGTTTTGCATAAAGATTCACTAGTAAAGGTAACATCAAAAATACCTCTATTTGAAAAATCCTGCACGCACTCTATATCTTTATCAGAGACTTTGCACACTTTCCCTATGATATCATCTACTAAAAATAAAACTTTCTTCTCCTTACGGTACTTTTCTTCCACCTCCACAAAGCCCAGTATTTTAGAGAAAGTAGCCATGACCACTTCCTCTATTAGGAAGCCTGTATAACTCCTCAAGGGAGCTTACCTTTAGTAGTCAGCATGAGTAGAAACAAGAAAACTGAAAGCTTCAATAAAAAAAAAGAAAAATCTCCAAGTACTACTCAGAACTGCCAGCGATGTAGTTTTCACAATTGATAGAAATCCCTGGTTCTTTCCAAAAAGCTCTCTCTCGAGTGATACAAAGAGAGTAACAGGTCAAAAAAAGGATCACTGCTTCAGTTCCAGAACGGTGAGACCCCCTGACCTCAGCTAAGTATGAAAAGAGCCGAAAACAGCAATATCTGTTCACGGGATTTGAGCCTAAAAGGCTTTCTTTGATAAACACCAAAATCCCTGAAAACCTCAGATTTAAGGAGCCCGTGTGACTGAAATCCTTAGGCGCGTGCCCCCTGACACGGCGCCTGAACCCGGTACTCAACACAGGCACTTCTCACTTACACAGTAGTTTAAGGAAACGCTGGTAATGACACTTGGTGGAAAACTGTGGAGACGTGCCACACCTCGCACACAGTGAAAATGTGCGCAGCACTGAAAAATGCTGAAATCGGAAAACAGTACTTCCGCGGCGTTCACCTTTTTGTGAGACTGAAAGGCAGAATTTTTAAAGAAGCACCTCCGTCACTCCGCCTGCCCCTTAAACTCGTCACATGCTCCTAAACACCACACTCCAGGTCACTGAAATGAACACTTAAAAGCCCGAGTGACAGAGATCCCCTGTAGCCAAAGGCCTATAGATAAGGCTTGGCCGTTCGTGGCCGTTCGGGGACGGGCGGGGCGGGCAAAGAAGGAAAAGGACTCTGTATTTTCCTTCATTGCTCAGAGAAGCCAAGGGCAGTGTCCACTTCTCTGCCTCCCTCCCTCCCTCCCTCCCTCCCTCCCTCTCTCTCTCTCTCTCTCCCTCTCTCTCTCTCTCTCTCTCTCCCTCCCTCCCTCTCTCTCTCTCTCCCTCCCTCCCTCTCTCTCTCCCTCCCTTTCCTTGTCTCTTTCCGTCTCTACCTCGATCCTACTGACTTGCTGGAAAACTTCCTCATTTCGTTCCCCAGTGAAATGGATCCAAAAACGAATGAAACTCTGTTGCTGGAAAAGCAGTCTCCTTCTGACATTTTTCTCTTTCAAAGTGCAGCTCCTGGATGGAGAAGGAAATAAAAATAAAAAAAAGTTCCAGAAAACGTGAAAAATATATAAATAAATAAAGCGCGTTTTCGGCAGATAAATAAAATAAATAAAGCAAGACACGGTGACCAGGGTGGTTTTATTCTCACGCAAACACAGTAGCGCCACTTTAGTGGGTTTGGTAGTGAAGCTCTACTTTCGTTTTCTCATCGATCTTTCAACAGCATTGTTTTCCCCTGGTGTGGAAGTGCACCATTCCTGGAGGTACTGCAATACCAGGTTGATGCGTGGAGTAGACAGAGCAAGCTCCTATTCCATCTCCCTAAAAAATCAATTTAATATATGGTCCCCAGATAGAGAACGTATCAGATATTAAACTGATAAGAACAGATTTGATTTTTTTCTTTGTCTGGGCGTCGTTTCTGGTTCAGATACATCAATCGTCACCTTCCACAACACCCTATTTATTCGTCAGTCGTTGGTAACAAACTTGGCAACAAGTGCGCAAGCTATCCCATTGACCTTTAATCCATGAATGGAAAAGGTCACGTTAGTCAAATACAAACAGTAATTTATTACATTTACTCCACCTGTCTTCATCCCCCCCTCTCCTCACTCCCGTCGCTAAACTGGTTCCTGGATTGAAGGGAAGAAAGAAAAGAAACAGGTTAGTGGCCCCTCCAGGGCCCCCACTCCTGTTAAGGGTTCGGGGACCCCTTTGGGTCTGCTGTCGTCACCGTCGTTGCCTGAGCCTTTCCAGCCCCCCCCCGTGTAAGGGTACAAGGGGAACCCTTTGGGTCCTCAGGTTTCGTCATCACTGTCCCCATCTGATCCGTACAGTGCTGCGTAGTTGCGCAGGAGGCTGTGGATCACCTTACGGCATACCAGGGTCGATGTCCCCTTTTTCCCTACTACCAGGCGGTTTCTGGAAAACAAAAGAACATCTTTAAAACAGCACAGGAGTCTCCAGCAGCCCTGGAGGTCCCCTAGTGCATGTGTCCTTGGGAACAGTCCATACATCAGAGTCTGCAGTGATGCAGGTCGTAGGTATCCAGGCCCTAAGCTCTGTGCCTAGGGCCTTCAGCAGGTTCTGCGCATACATGCACTCCCAGAAGAGATGGTATGTCGTCTCGTCCACGGTGCACCCTCTCGGGCAGGACTTGTATCGGTTGAGTCCCCTTGCGTGCATGAAGGCTTTCACGGGAAGTCCTCCTTGGATGGCCATCCAGGCGATGTCCTTGTACTGGTTCGTCAGGCGCTTGGATGCAACGTTTCCCCACACGTGGTCTGCTGTGGCTGAGGGGAGGGCGCCTATCGGCTCACTGATGTCCCTTGCACGTATCTGGCATTGGACAAGTTTTGAAGTCCACATGGCGGGGCGGGCTGCCACCAAACCATACTCTCTAACAAACTTCTCCACTTCCTTGTAGAACCACGGGGTCTCCCAGTTGTACAGTACGGCGCTCACCCACTCTGCCCATCCGAGGCGCCTCCACGTTGGCAACAGGAAGAAGCGTGCCATCAGAAAGCCGGCGTGGCTCTCATCTTTGGTCCTCAGGGTGTTCCTCATGCAGTGGCACACGAAGATCCCCCTCAGGATGGTGGCGATGTCTGGCACTCATTTGCCTCCCTTGTCGTGGGTCTTGAACATCACCGCCCTCTTCACTCTGTCCATCTTCAAGCTCCAAATGAAGTAGAAGATCATTCTCGTGATGACCTTGGCCATTCTGGTCTGCACTGGCCATACTTGAGCGACGTACTGGTGACAGGGTCTCGTTCCGCAGGACCAAAGAATTTCCTTCGATCATCAGCTTCCGGAGGCTCCAGAGTCCCAGCTTCTGCCTTGTCTTTTCAGTCTTTCCTCCCAGGTCTTCTCTGCTGCACCGTCTCCGCCGAACCAGACTCCAGGGATCTTCAGGAAGTCCTGCTTGATGGGTAATGGCAGTGTGTCTCGGGTGGGGGTCCAGTGTCTGAAGAGCAGGGTTTCTGACTTGGCGCTGTTGATCTTCGCTCCAGACGCTTTCCCAAACTTGATACAAGTCCTCTCCAGCTCTTTCACAGACGGTCCGTCTGTGCAGAATACTGAGACGTCGTCCATTTAGAGGGAGCACTTCCCTTCTCTTCGTCCTCTGCTCCCTGGTGCCTTCACTCCTCTGATGTTCCTGTTCTGCCGGATGCTTTCGGCGAGGAGTTCAATCACGCAGATGAACAGAAGGGGAGAGCGGGCAGCCCTGCCTCACCCCCGACAGGACGGGAAACGGGTCAGTTCTCCAGCCATTTACCAATGCCGTGCTGGAGATGTCTCTATACATTGTTTTCACCACGTCGCAGAAGAAGTCACCCAGTCCCAGAGCTCTGAGTGTCCGGTCCATGAACTCATGGGGAACGCGGTCGAACGCCTTTTCCTGGTTCAGGCTGACCAAGGCTGTCGTGACCTTGCAGCCCTTGACGTATTCGATCATGTCCCGGACCAGGGCCAGGCTGTCCGCGATTTGTCGACCCGGTATCCCACGGGACTGGTCAGGGTGGACTATCTTCGCTATCACTTTCTTTAGGCGTTTGGCCATGACCTTTTGCGAGAATCTTGTAGTCCACATTGAGGAGAGAGATGGGCCTCCCGTTCTTGAGGTCTTCTCTCTCTCCCTTCGGTTTGTACAAGAGTGTTATCATACCCTCACGCAGGGATTGCAGCATACTGCCCTTGCCCACCACTTCCTCGTAGAGTTCGAGCACGTCCGGCCCGATCAGGTCCCACAGTTCGACATAAAGTTCCACTTGGAAACCGTCATTCCCGGGTGTCTTGCCTCTCTTGGAGGCTGAGACGGCCAAGTGCAGCTCTTCCAGGGTGAAGGTCGTGTTCAGGCCCTCTCTCTCTTCTGGACCCTGTGTCTTTGAGATGCCCTCGAGGAAACTATCCGCCTGGTCTTCTCTGACAACTTCAGTGAGTAGAGTTTGCCGTAAAAGTTAGTTACGACTTTCATGACTTTCTCTTTCTCACCTTGGAGGTTGCCCTCCAAGTCCAGAAGCTCAACCAGCGGTGTGTGGGTCGAGTGAAGTTTCTTGAAGAAGAACGAGCTGGTTCTCGATTCTGGTCCGGAAGATGATTTTCTTGGATTCTTCCCTAAAGTGCTCAGTGAGCCCTTTTCGGGTTTCCTCCAGGTCGTCACCCACATCCCATCCCCTGAGCTTGAGTTTGTACAGTTGCTGCAGTTTGCTCTGCAGTTTCCTGAACATCCTCTTCTTTTTTTGTGCAGCCGCTCTGCTTGCATCCTGGAAGAAGCTCCGGAACCTGTCCACCCATTGCCACCACTCGCTGGAGGAGTGAAAGAGGTCCTTCATGTCCCTCTACTCTACGTACGCGCTTCTGAGGCTCGCCACGAACTCCTCGTTTTCCAACAAAGAGCAGTTCAGTTTCCACGATCCTGGTCCAGCGGGGAACTTCCCTGTAAGTTCCCCCTCAAAACTGATTGCTCTTTGGTCATAGAAGTGGACGGCAGCCATGGAGCTTCGCCCAGGCTTTACTGTTGGGGAGGTGAATAGGAAGTCGATCCGTGAACGCACGGATCCGTCCGGCCTACTCCAGGAAACATTCCTGTTGTTCGGTCCCATGCTCCCGATGGCATCCTGGAGGGACGCCTGACCTATCATCTCCACCAACAGCCTGGACGTCACATCCATCCCTGCAGAGCCAGACCCACTGTGTCCATCCAGCTCTACTATGCAGTTGAAATCACCACCCATCAGAATGGTTCTGGAGGTCACGAGTTGCATCCTGAGCACCCTGAACATCTCGAGTCGCTCATTGGTCTCCGGGGGGGCATAGACATTGATGATCCTAATGGGCTCACCAGCCCACGAGCCGTCCACGACCAGCACTCTGCCGTTGATCTGCTCGGTGACCTTGTCCATGGTGAACTGCCTCCCCTTGATTAGAATGGCCACTCCAGATGATTTGCAATCGTTCCCTCCAGACCAGAAAGATGGCCCTTGCGTCCACTGCCATTCAAGCTGGCTGTACGACTGGGCGTATGGAATCCCACATTCCTGCAGAATGCAGCTATCTCGGTTCTGGGTGGCCAGGAAGCGCAACGTGCCGACCCGCCTGACCTGATCCTTCATACTTCTGACGTTTAGGGTGAACATTGATATCGTCATTGTCTCCGTGCTATCGGTCAGTATCTGGTTTCGAACCTACTGGGGTTGAAGGACCTGGGGTGCTACACTTGGGTCCTGGACCCCCTGTTGGTCCTGCTCTCCCCTTTCTTCTGGGGCGTCCTCGGTGCTCTCGATGAGCACTTCTGTTCCTATTTCTGGGGTCCACTGTGGTGCGTCTGGTGGTGGTCCCATCATGGTGAGGTGACGGTGGAATTCTTGGAGAACCAAATTGATCTCCGCTAATTCTTTGTCTTCCTCATCCTCCATCTCGGCGTTGTTTCCGTTGCTCTCGATGTCGCTTACGAGGATGACGACGTCGTTGTCTTCCTCTTCTTCGGTGCCTGCTGTGTTCACCTTTTTGCTGGCCTGGAAGTCCTCTCTGGCTGGCATCTTCCTCTTGTGGGCATTAACTTGCTGGAGGGCTTTTTCCGGTGTTGTCCCTTCCTCCAATGTTTCCGGCTTGGATCAGGGTTGCGGTGTTCCGTGCGAGGTCGCCCTCCGGATTTTGGCGCTGGTTCGTCTCTGCTCCTTCGCCTCTTCGTGGTCTTTTGTTGCAGCGTCTGTGGTCGGACCTAGCTCCATGACTCCTGGATCCCGCCGTCCTCGTTTCCGCTGCTCACCTCGGGTTTTCCTATAGTCTTCTTCTTTTTCTCCTTCTTCTTCTCTTCCTTCCCCTTTGCCTTTGCAGAGTCTTCTACCTCCATCTCAACTTCCTTGTCCTCTGTTCCCAGCGTTGGAGCTGTTTCTTCTGGGGCTTCCTCTGTGTCACACAGAGGAAGGCTGACGCTTGAACCTTACAACCGGATACAGCAGGAACGATGTGGACGTTAGTTAAGCCCTTCCCCTACGGAGAGATGTCCCTGAGTGACTATGCATGGATCACTGCACGGACATATCCCCAATCGGGGAAAGGGAAAAAATGGACATAGAAACAACAGGATTGCAGCTGCGAGGCTCAGGAAAGGGATGTCGTCGGATGAGCTGGATCTCACTCATCCTATCTGCCACCCTGAGTGCCCTGAAGGTGAAACAACACATACATCAATACATCCTTCCTGTAGACCCTGAGCTCCCCCTCCTCAACGTGTATGTACTTACACAATAGTCAGCTGCACTGTTCTCAAAATATAACTGCGGCAGTAATTCAGGTAAAGAAACAAATCATGGACATTGTTACTCCATAGGAGCGGAGGCACTTATCTGACAGGACGCATCCCTTTGTGGATGCGGGTTATTCACAATCCACAAGGTTAGGTGCTCCGTCACGCCACAATCCTTTCATTCAGGTTGGCGCGATGGAGCAGGCAAATCTCTCACTAAAGTTTAAGTGCTTCGACACGCCACACCCTTTCTTTCAGGGAGGCGAGATGGAGCGCGGTAGCGACAGTTATCCTGGGGTGTCAATATTCCAAAATTGCCGGGATGTATTCTCAAATGTACTGGTGGTTCGCGTCTAAAACGCGGGTCTTCACTGAATGCCCCTGGACGTGGAAACACCGCTGACGTGGCGGTTACAAGTTCCCGCGACTATGTTTCCGCTCAGACGGGGGAGAAGGCTCACTCTTCCGCGTTGTGCGCGGACTACGTATCGCGGATGCCGCTGCTTCGTAACTCCCCAAGCAGGCGGATACCACGGACACCTATCCCAGCGCGGCTCTTCCCGCGAAGGCCGCTGCTCCAATAACCCAGCAGCAGGCGTCGGCTTCTGGCACTGGCAAGATGGCTCTTTCCCCCCCCCCCCCCTTCCCCCCCAGCGGTACTCTGGGGACTAGGACAATGTTAGAGCAGCAGGAGATAATCCAAGAAGCTTCTAAACGGCTTGGCGGCAGTAGGAGTACACCGGCAGCCACTTCAGGCGGGTGGGTACTCAGGGGACAAGCCTCAGGTTTAGCGTGGGCGGAGCTTATGTACTTGAGGTAGATATCCTGTTTCTGCCTATAGGGCTCATGGGATATGTAGTCTCTTCCTACCCAGTCACACATGCCGCCTTCGTATGCCCCGTGTGCCTATCTCCGCCTAGCTATGACACTCTGGTGGGGCTCCTTGTGGTGCTCAGTCCTCGGGCCTCCCTTGGGTTGGTGGACTTCCTCGGTCAGTGCTGTCTCAGTCGGTGGTGCTGGTTCCTCCGCTGCATCCGGTCCTGCTTGGGGTCCTCTGGGTTCTTTGTGCCTGTTCCTGTGGGTGTCAGATTCTCTGGAACTTGGCTTTCCTTGTCTCCCTTCCTGGGTGCTGCTGGTGTCTTTGCAGCCTCGTTTCTGGCTTCCGTCAGGAGGGTGTTCAGTCGTGCATTGGCTGCTGGGGAGACCCTTGGTCTGGTGTGTCTCCGGGCTGGGGTCTACGCGGCGGCCGCTGCGTAAGTCTTTGGCAGGTCAGGCTTGGGGCATCGGTAGTAGGTGTGGCCCTCACCTCCACAGAGGTTGCACTTCCTGATCCCCTTGCATGTGCCTGCGTCGTGTCCGGACTGCTTATAGATCCTGCAAAACTTCTTTGGGCAGTCTTTGCCATCCTGTCCCACGCCTTCGCACTTCCTGCAGGTGAAGGGTTGTCCTGGGTATTTGATCTTCCCTTCGTCGTCTCCTTGGTAGAAGCTTGCAGGTGGGTGTTTCAACCCATCCCTCCCTTTAGGGTCTTTGTGGAGGGTGATGGTTGCTCGCTAGGTCGTGTTCCAAACTCCGTTGGCGTCTCTGACCTTTGTGGGTCTGTTCTGGATGGTGCCGTACCTCTGGAGAAGCGACGCGATGTCTCTGTCTGGGATGTGGGGGTTGGTCATCTCGGCCGTCACCCTCTTTTCTGTGGTCTCCGGTGCCAATCCTTTTGTCAGGCTGAAGGTGCTGTAGGGTGCCTTCTTCTTCCCTTGGAAGAGGTCCCAGTACTTCCTGAAGAGGGCCTGAGTGATAAAACTAAGGAGGAAGATCATGCCTGAGGCGGAAGCCTGGCAACTCAGCACATCAGCCACTGGGACCCCTGCTGGTTTGAGAACCTTGCTAAAAAACAGGTCTCTGTCCAGTCTGGGCCCTACCTTGTCTTTCCCCTCCCCCCGCATGACCTGGGCGTGCCGGTGGGAGACGTTGTACCCATTGAAGGGTTCGGGGGCTGTCCCTTGCAAGGTCCCTGCCTCACCCTTCCCTCCAGTCCCTGGTTTAGCAGCTTTGGGGGGTTCATGTGCACCTGTTTTTGGCCCTGAGGCTTTTGGCCCTGAGGCATGAGGCCCTGAGGCCTTTGGGGTACCAGCCTTCCCAGCGCTGGTGCCTCTTTCTGCAGGTGCGTCCTTACTTGTTCTGGTGCTGCTCTATCCAGGGGGCGGGGGTTTGGGTTTCTGGGCGTCTGGTGAGGGGATGCCTTCTGGGATGTCCACTGGGGCTCCAGTGTCCATTTCTTCCATTTTGGGGGATTTTTGGGCTTACCGTTAATTTCTGGGGTTACCGCCGGTTTTACTGCTTCACCTTGGATCCTCCGCCTGGATACCTGAGGTGTCTCCCAGCAGACCACAATGGTCTGCAGTGCAAGAAAACACTGTCCAGTCACTTCCTAGAACTAAGACAGGGTTATAGGTGTTGCCACCTAAGCATGTATCCCCCTACCAGAGGTCTGGGTGCTGTACAGGCCTGTGAAGGCTGTTAGGAGGTTTTTTAGGCCTCCAGCATTAGTCCACCCAAATGCCAGGGAAAGAGAGTGTGCGAGCGCAATGTTACCAATGCTTTAAAGCTGACCACAGGTCCTTGGAGATTTCTGTTTTGTGTTCCTAGTGAACAAACAGACACCAGCACTCTGGTGCCCCTCCTCCGGCTTAATTAAAAGCTCGTCGGGCCGTCACGGGAATTTGCATAAAGCAAATGTATTCACTTCCAAGTCAAAATCGCAGCACTATTCAAATCAAATTTTACTAGCGCAAAAATTGCGCTTTCAAACTGATAAGAAAACATTTTTTTTTTGTTTCAAAAACCTTTATTAGGTAGATAAAGGCACACATACAGTTACATTTCAAAAGTATAGCGTGTTACAGTAAGAGATCCAAAATGACATATGCAGGGCAATATGGCAGAGAATTACAAATTCAAATTTAAAATTGCTTTTTTCGAGAATAAACTCATAAAAGCTTTACAAACAACATTAAAAAACTTTTATAAAACATTTAAATCGGTTGAAAAAGAGTTAGGAAAAATGTAATAAATGTATCACATGCATTGTCACATAAAATTTACAGATAAAATATGTACACTCTGATTAATGACCTCCAGTTCATTCATTTATCTAAAAACTTTTGTCTAATGGACCATGACCAGCCAAGAAGTTTAGAAGTGGCTATTAATATAAACAATGAAGAACTAGTACAAATAATTCTTAATGCCACTACACTGCTGGTCGTACCTAAGTTCTTACACATGGGAGTAAGCCAGATGCGTCTGGGCTCTACATAGGATTTACATGCAAATAAAAGTAACCGATTGTTTCGTCATGTGCTCCACAGGATGGGCAAGAACTATTTGAGGGGCCTCCCCACCTACTTGTTAGGGATTTAAGAGGGAGAGAACCTGCTCTAATCTGGGTGCCGCTCGTGCAGTGGAGGAAGTGTGGATAGTGTTCTTGTCGTTGGAGGGGCAATAACATCAGCGGAGCCCTTCTCAAGACCCTCTGCGTGGCCTGGGAGCATTGCGGCTCGGTCAACTCGGCTGGGGGAGTACCATAGACGTCACCTGCATAGGGAGCGGGACTGCGAGGTCCAGAAGTGCTTGCGCCGTCCACCGCGCGCACCTGGTTCCTCTTCCCGCCCCCTTCTCCCTCGGACCTCCCTGGACCCTCCCTGGACCCTCCTGGTTGTGTACTTAACTCCTCGCGGCCCCCGCTGGCACGGGTGCCGCTCGTGCAGTGGAGGAAGTGTGGATAGTGTTCTTGTCGTTGGAGGGGCAATAACATCAGCGGAGCCCTTCTCAAGACCCTCTGCGTGGCCTGGGAGCATTGCGGCTCGGTCAACTCGGCTGGGGGAGTACCATAGACGTCACCTGCATAGGGAGCGGGACTGCGAGGTCCAGAAGTGCTTGCGCCGTCCACCGCGCGCACCTGGTTCCTCTTCCCGCCCCCTTCTCCCTTGGACCTCCCTGGACCCTCCCTGGACCCTCCTGGTTGTGTACTTAACTCCTCGCGGCCCCCGCTGGCGCGGGAGCCGCTCGTGCAGTGGAGGAAGTGTGGATAGTGTTCTTGTCGTTGGAGGGGCAATAACATCAGCGGAGCCCTTCTCAAGACCCTCTGCGTGGCCTGGGAGCATTGCGGCTCGGTCAACTCGGCTGGGGGAGTACCATAGACGTCACCTGCATAGGGAGCGGGACTGCGAGGTCCAGAAGTGCTTGCGCCGTCCACCGCGCGCACCTGGTTCCTCTTCCCGCCCCCTTCTTTCCTCTTCTACTTTGACCCCGCCCTGAACGCGTACGCGGGACGTGCGCGGACGAGGAAGCGGGCGAAGACCGGGCAAAGAGCGGGCCGTTTTAGGCCGTTAGAGGCCGGCAGAGACCGGACCGGGCCCCCTCTCTAACGTTGTCCCTGTCTCAAGGCTCATTTCCATACTCCATCAGCCTGCGGCTTTGACTGCTCCTCTCGCCATGGCTACTAGAGTATCCAGGAGTAAGGCTACCCAACAGTGCTCTAGCACACTGGACAAATTCTTTCCGAAGACTAGTGCTGCGGCTAGTAAAGGTCGCACAGCATCAGACACTCTCCTTGAGGAAAATCTAGATAATGTGTCAGTCTCATTGGTCCCCTCGGACACCTCATCCATTGATGTTAGTACTCCAACACCCTTTGACGCCACCCACCTATCTCTCATGGATAGTATCGATCAGACAATCGAGACAGTCCTTCAACAACTTAGGACTCCGTCCAATCTATTGAGGGATAGTGAGTCTCTGTGCCCCTCGGGGGTGGTGGAGACCACTCCGTATATTAATTGTGCGGAAATGTCTAAGGTGCAGGATGAAGGGCAGGTTGCAGCGCCAACAGATCCCGTAGACAGTAGAGTCCACCACCCTCCGAAAAGGAAAAGGTTAAGGAAACTCAGAGGGGCAAAAAGGGCCAAAGTGGATAAAATCAACCCAACATTAGATGCTAGCTCAGGCATTCCGGCTTCTCCCGTGGTTACCTCCCCGGGAATTGGGTCTCATCAATCAGACTCGCCATTAGCCAAAGTGGTACCTGGGTGTTCTGGCCCGTTTATATTCGGTGGAAATCCTCTAAATGCGACAGAGGCTCTGATTGGCTCTTTTAGGGATATCCTTGGGAGCCTGTTGGAGCCCCTGTCTGTAAAATTGGATTCCATAGTTGCTAGACTCAAGGCTATAGAAGATGCACATAACAGGAATAGTCCTAGCAGGGGGTTGGGTCCAAGTGCACAGATGGCTCCCCAGGATTCTGCAGGGATTAGACCATCTACAGCTGGAACAAGCATACAGGTCCCGGTTGGGGCACAAGATAGTGCTACAGGTAGTCACGCTCCCCCATTGCCCTCTTCACAAATGTCTAGGCCCCCTGCCCCGGCACCCAGAAGATCTAAGCAACCAACACTACCCCTCCCAATGAGTGGGGGGCGAGCCAACAATGAATATACTGGTCGCCCCATTAGTCCTAACACTAGGCGCAGGGTGGTTAATTTGCCCCCTGAGGCTGTGCCCTACACAGCAATTATGGTGGGAGTTCCTGAGCTCACTGGCGACACGAGAGAGCCACAGGACTCACTTCGTAATAAGGTAATTAGTTGGCTTAATATTAATAGGCCCCTTCCTTCTAACATCAAAGGTGATGTGCTGATGGTCAGAAGGATCCCATGGATTGGAACTACCCCCAAAAATAGGGCAGGGGACTGTATCACAATTAGTTTTAAAAGACCACTAGTTGCCCCTTACATTTGCAACTGGCTGGTAAGGCCGGATAAATCCAACATAGACGTAGTGTCCCTCTCACATTTTTATCCAAATGTTTCCAACTTAGTAGTGGGGAGGGAACAGAGTTGGACCAGAGTGGGCTTTGCCGTAGATGGTTCACGGTACAGACCCAAGCACAACTCATTGCCCGCCCATGGTAATTTTGTCCTTCAGAATAGATTCTCCTGTCTGGACCAAGTAGATTGACCAATAAGGGGGGACATTCCACAATACCCAATAAATTCTGCCTATGGGTCTACATTCAGGGGGGAAGGTATATCTGTTCCCGTAAATAAAAAAAGGTCCCTGGCCCCTGCAAATGACGGGGGGACCACACTGGGAAGCACCCAAGTTCTAGATGAGGATCCACCAAACACATTAACTGTTGCTGCAACGCAATTGGTGGAGTTTGTTGAATTACCCATCCGGTCGCCCATTACCACTGGCTTGGGTGACTTGGGTAATTCTGCACATGACATCCCGTCTGCACTAAGTGAAGTAGGTCCCCAATTCCAAGGTCCAGGTTTGACCATCCTGTCCTGGAATGTAGCTGGCATTTCAAGTAAGGTGGATACCCCGGAGTGGGAAACTTTGGTCAGCAAAATTGACATACTCCTCTTCCAAGAGACATGGGCTAGGGTACCACAGCTCAGGAGGGGATATGACATTTTTGAAATCCCGGCAAAGTCGAATGGGAGAGGGAGACCTTCGGGAGGTTTGGCAATCTGGGTGGCGAGCCACATTGGGTGTCAGGTTGTTGGAATGGACACACTTTCACCGGACATTCAGTGCGTGCTCCTCAAATGGCCTGACAAAAGTACATGGGCTATTGTTAATGTCTACTCTCGACCAGTCGCTGTGGGTAAGGAATCCCCCACCCTAGCTGATCTCTCATCTTTTTTAGGGCAATTGACAGGTAACCTGAAAATAGTGATGGGAGGAGATTTTAACTGCCACTTTGAACCCCTGAAGGGCTTAATGGAGGGTGCCTTTACTGCCGAGGATGACCATTGGGGAGTCCCTCCTTCTTCATCACCTTACCCCAAAGCTTGGTCTCCGTTGGCAGTACAACTTACCTCTCTCACCCTGAACTTTGCACTGAGGGCGTGTAATGGGCGCACCCCTTCTGACACTCCTTCGGTGTGCACTTTTAACAAAAAGGGCCATGAGTCAAGGTTGGACTACATTTTTATAGATATTTCCCTCTGGCCCAAAGTTCTAGATTTTAGAGTGATCCCGAGGACAGACAGTGACCACAATTCCCTTCTCTTGGAGATCCAGCACCCAGCCCCTGTCATAGGGATGCTAACTACCGATTTTGTAATCGACCAGGGAGACATATTACTCACCACAAGTAGGCGCCGAGTGAAATGGGGGAAGCTAGTTGATAAAGAAGAAGCCTTAAAAAACCTCTATGGTATAGCACTCCCCAGGTTCCAGGAGGTGGATGCCCTCATTAACCAATCTAGACCCTCGGACTACAACGAGAGACTATTTGGCATTCACCAGGCCCTAGTAAGGGACCTTGCAGATGTCTTCAATCCGGCCCTGCCCATTAGAAGGAAAAAGACTCGTGCTCCGACTTGGTACACCTCCACCTGCAGGAAAACCAAGTCTGAGCTTCTTTCCGCAATTAAAGAGGGTAGTGATAAGGTGAAGATCGCTGCCCTTAGGAGGGGGTATAAGCTAGTACTGGCCAACGCAAGGGCAGAGTGGGATTGGAATCACTGGCATGACCTGTCTGAAGCCCTTAAATCTAAAGACTTTAGAAAATTTTGGGCTCTGGTAAACAATGGAACAGGGGATCTGTTATCCGCAGTAGAACCCAATATTGCCCCCTCTATTTGGGAGGCTCATTTTGGGTCACTATATCAAGAAACCACTCTCTGGCCGGAAGGGATGGTGGTGGAGTCCCCCTGCCTACCAGACGTGGCCTTGGAATTTTCCTTGGGGGAGGTGAAGCTGGCACTGGAGGGCTTAGCGCTGGGTAAGGCACCGGGGCTGGACAAGCTACCCGGTGATTTGTTCAGATATCACCCTGACATTTGGGCCCCGTACTTTCTTGTCCTTTTCAATGCTATTTTGGGAGGTATGGCGATCCCTTCCTCTTGGTTAGGGGCTGAAATAGTTCCGATCTATAAGAAAGGGTCCCCCTTGAGTCCTGCAAATTACAGGCCTATTAGCCTGATAGATGTTCCCCAAAAGCTTTTTGCGCGCCTTATTTTGAACCATCTATTAGACTGGGTGGAGGAAAATGACATCTTGAGTCCCCTGCAGGCTGGCTTCAGGAGAAACACGTCGACCATGGACCAGATCTTCCGCCTAGTTCTCCTCTACTGGAAGACGGTGAGGATTGAGGGCGGGAGATTGTACATGGTCTTCGTGGATCTGAGGTCAGCCTTTGACCTAGTCCCGCGCAGGAAACTTTGGGAGGTGTTGGAAAAGTTACTAATTCCCCCCCAGCTACTTAACATCTTGGTCAGGCTGCATGAGAACAACTATGCGCAAGTTAGGTGTGGGAAAGATGGTAGACCTTCATCCAGGTTTCCTGTGCGCCGAGGTGTGAGGCAGGGTTGTGTCCTGGCACCGACCCTGTTTTGTTTATTCATCAATAATGTCATCTCACACCTGGAAAACGTCAAGGACAACGACGCCCCCTGTTTGGCAGGTAGGAGGGTACCGGCAATCATGTTTGCCGATGATACCCTCCTCCTTTCAAAATCCCCAATGGGGATCCAGAGGATCCTGGATGGTTTTGGTCTTTTCTGTCATCAGCATGGGTTGGACGTGAACACAGAAAAGACCAAGTTCATGATCTTCAACCCACCAATTAAAACTAGGCCCAATCCTACCCTGGGGACCGCCAGCCTTGAGAGGGTGTCCACCTTCATATATCTGGGGGTTACACTGCAGGAAAACTTGGCATGGGATCGACAGATAGTACGATCCAAGGCCAAACTATCACAACTGTCGGGTGCAATCCTGAAAGTGGCTAACACTTCTTCCTTCAAGCCCTTAAGCCCGGCCCTTGAAACTTACAAGACCCAGGCAAAGGCTGCGGCCATATATGGCAGTGAGCTATGGGGACATAAAACGGTGAAGGGCCTATCAATAGTGGAAAATAGCTTTCTAAGGCGCCTTCTAGCCCTTCCAAGTGCCACGCCACTCCAGCCTCTAAGAATGGACATGGGTCTCCCCCCTATTGCAGAGGAGCTTGTGTCAAAGCCTGTGAAGTTCTGGCACAGGCTCTGGTCTACGGACGAACTCCACCATTATAGGGAGGATCTCACCCATGTCATGAGCTTAAACTCCAGCGGCAAAATCCCCTGGCTCACCTTTGTGGAAAATGAACTGTCTGCCATTAATCTCCGTGTCCTGTGGGAGGACCCTGCACGTGGCTGTCGTACAATCTCGCGCAAAGCTCTGGCACAAATCTACAAAGCCAGGTCCCTTGCACATTTGATGGACGCACAAAATAGCGGCACCCTAACTTTGCGATTTTTAGAATCCAAAAATTCTTATGTTTTTGAACCTTTTATGGATTTTATCTTTCCCATCCTGGCAAGGAAACTGTATGTTCAATGGAGGTATAGCACACTACCTATCAACTCATACACCTCGAAGTGGACAAATGGGGGCGATAAAACATGTCCCTGCTGTAACAACTATGTGGAAGACGACCCCCACATCTTGTTTGTGTGCCCTGCATACCAAAGGCCCAGAAAATATTGGATAGCACCACTCTGTAAGAACCTGGGGTTCAGAGAGTATGCACAAGCATACAGGATTTTGAAAATCAGTACCCTGGGCCACATTGTGTTTGCTGTTTCCAAATTTCTTATGGCCATATGGCTGATTAGAAAGAAAAAATCGTCTGAAGCCCCTTGAACTTTTTAAAGAACTTTCTAAATGCAATTTTAAACCATTCCTCGCTGGGAGAGTCGTTTTTATTCAAATGTATTTTAATAATGTTTTAATGTTGTAATGTTTTGATTGCATCTTTTATGGTCTATATGACCGAAATAAAGAATTTTTGGAATTGGAATTGGAAAAGCAACTTACTATCCCTTGGGCTAGTGATAATGTCCCAGTATGGTTCTAGACTTGGGAGGGACTTTGCTTGCAGACATTTTCCAGCCATAGTCTCTTGGTTGATTTCATTCCAAGTCCGTTCTGCCACCTTCTCCCAATAGATCTCTTTAAGTTTAGACTTTGTTGGAAAAGTGACCACCTCCACATTTTCCCATAACATGTAGAGGCCTAGTTTGCCCAGCATTTTCCTTAGTTCATTTAGCCATCCTATTTTGTGGTACTCATCTGCATTGATTATATCCTTAAATCCTTCCGCGTAGTGTAAGAGTTCGGGTGTAGTCCAAAGTCTACGCCAATACATAATAGGTCTTAATCTTGTTAAGTTAATTAATGCCTTTCTGCCTAGATCATACCTTAATGGCAGCAGGGGGGTGCTCTTGGGAAGACTGGTGATAAGTCGAAAAAACTTATTTTCCGAAGTTTGTAGTTTCCCTAGGTTCTCATAGCCCCATAACTCTGCACCATAAAGTGATGATCCTAAAGCTTTGGCCTCATATACCTGGAGCACAGGTTTTACTGGTTTTGTTAGGGATTTTCTGTGCTCAGAACCAAGTGCACCAACTATTTGCCTATGCTTTATACTTGCAGTATCTATATGTTTGGTCCAACTTAAATCGTTTGATATGTGGATTCTCAAATATGTAAAAGCATTGACAATCTCTAATGGGCGGTCATTCATAACAATATGGGGTTTACGGCCACGAGGAGGGTTAAAAACCATTGACTTAGTCTTAGACACATTAATTTCTAGTCCGTGGTCCTTACATAATTGATCAAAGATTATTAGAGCGTGTTGTAGACCACTTGGGGTCTTGGATAAAATCAGAGTGTCGTCGGCGAACATTAAAATCGGTATCTTGGTACCAGCCAGTAACGGGGCATCAACATTCTCTGCCAACATGCGGGAAACAACTCCATTAATATACAGTGTAAACAGTGTGGGGGCCATAGAACTTCCTTGTCGTACCCCACGCTTCACTGGAAAATCAGAGGTTACATTACCATGCCCTCCCCACTGAATCTTCGCGTAATTTGCCTCATGGAGCCTCATTAACATCGTTAAAAGTTCTTCAGGTATGCCCAGGTTCTTCAAAACTTGCCACAGTTTGGGCCTTGGAACAAGGTCGAAGGCGGCCCGCAAATCTACAAAGACTGTGTACAGGCTACCCTTCCTTAGTAGCACGGTTTTCCATTGTAGAAGGGAAAAACGAAAGACCTGATCCATTGTGCTTACAGTTTTTCGAAAGCCTGCTTGAAATGGTGATAAGGCGTTATTTTCCTCGGCCCAGTCCAAAAGTCTGTTGACAACCACCCTACCTATTACCTTTTGGATGGTGTCAATTAGGCTTATGGGCCTATAATTACCTGGTTGTGATTTATCTCCTTTCTTATAGATAGGAATTATAATTGCACATTGCCATGACGCCGGTATATTAGCGCCCTGAGCAACCGCATTCAATAGGAGAAGGATGTATTTACACCAGCGCTCCTTGTCGTTGAGGAAAAGGTCCGCCGGCACCCCATCAAGACCCGGGGCTCTACCAATTGAAACTGTACTCAAGGCCATCATAACCTCATTACTGCAGAATAAATTGTCTTTATAAAAAGAAGGTCTATGTTCAGTCATCAAGTTATTGGACTGAGTGTCTGCATACTGCGGCTTGAAGTAGTTGATCCAGTCCTCCTGGGATACATTATTATCAGGGGGCTCTGGTGAACCCCACTTGCCCCATTTGACAATGTTCCAGAATAGTCTAGAGTCATTTTTGTCGCTTGCTTCCTTTAGCTCTCGCCAATGCTGCTCATCCCACAGTTTCTTCGCATTGGCTATGCTTTTTCTGTACGCAGTTCTGGCAAGACGAATAGACACCATATCCCTCTCCCTGATCGCAACTCCTAAGGCTACTCTAGTCTGCCTACACTCAGCATTATACCACTTCACTGGTTTGGCATTTCTTATGTCACCTTTCTTTGCTGGTTTCTGGAAATAGTCCTTAATAGCTATGAAGAGGTTCTCATGGATTTTGGTTGCTTTATCACTCCCTGGATATTTAGGGTTTAATTGTTCAAGAAGTGTTACCGCTTCATCAACCTGGGAATTAATGCGGTTTATAGTTTGCTGGTTAGCCTTAACATGCAACCATTTCAGCCTGTGCATATCATTGGTTGGGACAATCAAAGGGGCATTAACTACCTCACATGCCTCACCCATGCTATATCGAGCCCACGATTTATGTTTAACACATAACGGATTGTGATCGCTTTCTATTCTAGTTTTAACCTCCATATCGATCACTTGTCCCCAAAGCTTTAGACTACATAGAACGTAGTCTATTCGGCTACTATGTCTCCCGTTGTCAAAAGTGCAAGCCCCCAACCTGTCACTTCTTGTCCTTCCATTTAATGCCCTCAAGCTATTTTCATAGCAAATTGCATTTAAGGAAATGATATCCTCAGACCATCGGGTGACAGGTTTCAGATGCAATTTGGGGACACCCCATTGCCTATCTTCCTCATCTCCAGCCAAGTCATCTTGAATAGCCATGGGTTCAAAAGTTCTGTTTAAATCACCCGTTACCACAATTCTGTTATCAAGCGAGTGAATTTCTAGGAGGGAAACCAAAGCTGCACAAACTTCTGACCTTCCTTCCCTATTGCCCCTGGCATAGACATTATAGATGTCAAAACAACCCTTAGGACCCGAGTCGATTCTAATAAGTTGAATGTCTCTATTTCTAGTGTCAATTACTTTAACAGTAAGCGCTAAACATTGGCGTACCCAAATAGTAAGGCCACCCATTGAACTCCCCTTGACACCTTTTATTGCTGGGATGTAATAATTCAGGAAGCCTTCATTAAAGCATGGCTCGCAGAGCCAGGTCTCCTGGAAGATACACACATCGTATGAGTTTACAAAACTTCTCCATTCCTGTGAGTCATGCTTAGAGCCTAACCCCTCTATGTTCCAGGAGACTAGCGTACCATTATCTCCCCATAAATCTTCTGAGATTCCATTAACGGAAGATACAACTGGGATTGCAAACAGACCCAGCTCTTCTACATTGACAGGTCTTACTATTGGACTAGTCTCAGAAGTATCCCCGAAGGTTACACCCAGTTCGATATTAGGTTTTGGGGGGTAAACTTCATTCACATCTGTGGTGTTCTCTATTTCTAAGGTCCCTATTATTTCTATTTGGTCCACGAGCTCCTCAGTGACCCCAATCCCATCAGTTTGGTATATTTGATGTCCATCATTGCAATCCAGTCCTGAGCAGCTTCTCTTGTGAACTCCACCCATGACTCGAGAGGAGAGCTCTTGGAGCTGGGGGCAAGATTTTCTTAACTGGATCTTAGATTGTGCAGGGGCACTAGTCCTGAATTCTAGGGCAAAGAGGTTTTCAGCAAGGGAGGCATGCTTCATTGTAAGTTCTATGGAGTCATATTTGTGATTAGAGGCACTAATCCGTTTTGCCTGCAGGATATCTTCCCTTATCACTGACCGACAACCTCTCACATGACGCAACCAATGAATGGCTTTGTTTGTGAGAGAGTCGGGTAACTCCCTATTGCCTTTAGCAAGTTTGGGGACACTGGTCATGTAGATTTTATTTGAAGGGTGTCCTTTGTTAGTATCGCTAGTCCCTCTTTTCCCCTGGATGCTAACAGCTGGTATTTTATTCTTTTCACAGGCTCTAGGCATTACGGTTGTTCCTTCTTTAGAATGTCTTAACTTCTGTTGGGTATTTTGGGCATTCGTTTTGACTCTAGGAGCATTAGATATAAGTGCTTCTTGTGGTCTTGTCTGTATGGCAGGTCTATTCTCACTCGGATCAATCGAGTGTGGTACGATTAAGTCATTACCATTACCCTTAGCTGAGGCTTGATTGTTTTTTCGTTTCAGGGGGAAGCTATCTTGCAGACTTTTTATTGCATTAGCTTTGATTTTGCTTCCTCCCTCGCCCTCGCCCTCACCCCTTACTAATATGCTTAGGTTCTTCACTAATAATTTTAGTGACTCTATTTCATCTCGGAGAAGGATGACAAGATTTGTTAAGTTGGATACTTCTTCGCTCACAGCTACTCCCTTTCTAACGCTGTGATGGAGGACAGCGTCCAAGATAGCCATCTCGCCTTCAGCTGGGGTAATATCTGTTTCTAGTGACATTAATTGATCGACGGGGGGCCCATTATGGCCCGAAACATTGCTGGTATTATTGGTAAAATGTTATTGACTTCTTGGGGTTCTTGTGTGTCCCCCTTCTCGCTTGGGACCTCCCCGCTACACTGATGCTGATCGGAGTCGATGATCTCCCTACACTCATCGACAAGAACATTAATTCGCTCCAGAACATCCTCGGATGCATGGCTGGCCACTTTTCTAGATTTCTTACCCTTCCTTTTTTTAGGGGGTTTTCCGTCTCCTCCCCCGGCCTCCATAGACTTTCGTTTCCCCATGGCCCAGGTATACGTGCACCTATAGTCAATGTAGACCTGCACACAAAACTTATGTTTAAGTCTATCTTACCATGGGCGAAGAGGTGGTGATGTTAGAGATGTGGCCCTGCCCTGCCTCAGACGGCCACAGACGGCCCGCCCTCTGCCCCGCGAGGCAGGAGCGGCTGCTTGTTCTTCACTGCCTCCAGGCAGGAAGTGGGAAGTGGCAGTCGGCGTCCCCGTCCCAGAGGACGCTGGGAGATGTAGTCCACTTTATCCTTCCCCGCTCGGCGACCGCGTAGTTGGAGCTGCGGCAGCGGGGGAAGGGAAGAAAATATCTGCGTTCCTGCAAGGACTTGCCTAGTCCCTTTAGCGGTGAATTTTGGCCAGGAAATGTCCCCCAGAGAATTACAATATGTACAGCAAGAGTTCAAGCGGCAAATATAGTGGCAATTTGTGTCCCAAACGTGGTCATGGCCCACCCTTCAAAAGTGAAGAAAAGATGTTATGTCACCGATATAAATGCCAATCCTTATAGCCTGGTGGCAAGGCAAACAAAAAACTGAATCTTTCAACAATACAATATATACATTTCCTAAGTGACCCAACCTTTGCAGGTTTTAATTTGCCACAAAGTGTTAGCTTCCTCAAGTCCCAAGGTGGCACAATCTATATGAACATAGGTCATAAGTTTATCAAGAAAAAGGTTTCTGCATGCTTTAGCATCCATGTCTTTATGAAGAAAAAGAAACAGATGCCGGGCATCCCACAATGCCTCCTTAGCACAGTACAACAGTCTCCACGCAGTGGGGGGACGTTGTGCAGAAAGGTCTTGTCCAAAGAGAAGGGCATGGAAAGTCAGGGCAGAAATGCCCGCAATGTTCAAAAGAAAGGGCTGTAGTAAAGTCCAGAAGGTCTTGGCATAAAAACAACCCCATAGCAAATGGAAAACAGTTTCTTCGTGTCCGCATCTCATGCGTGGGCAACATGTTGTGGGGGCCAAACCTCGCCGATGCTGAAAGACTTTCACAGGAAGGCATCCATGCGTAGCCATCCAAACCAAGTCCCGTTGACTGTGGGTAATGTCTTTGTGGCCCAGCAGGATCGGCTGCTCTTGTTCAGTTGGGTAGGGTGAATACATACATCACTATTAAAAGTTTCAGTATCCAAAGTCCGTAAAAAGGAGCAAAGCCCTTTATAGTATGGGCCAAGAGAGAAAGGTTTGAATGGGCATAGAGTCTAAAACGCCGTAGTGTTGCCCCCATAAAATATCGTGTAAACAAGGCAGGTACTGAAATCATTTTAATATCTGTACGTGAGACAGCATAGCATAATAATTTAGACAACAAAAAAGTCTTAAGGTCTGGCAAATTTTTTCCTCCATTTTTCCAAGTTCTACACACTTTGTCCCTACTAAGCTTTTCCATGCTAGAATTCCACAAGAAAATAAATATAATTTTCTGAATTTTCTGCAAAGTGCGGTGCTCAGGAGGAAAAACCATAGCAAGGTATAACAATAAGGGGAACAAAACAGCTTTAATGACCAGCACCTTCCCTTCTAGCGTCAGTATTCGCAAGGACCAAAGAGAAAGCTTTTTCAACAGTTTAGCCTGAAGCTACTTCTAATTTTGTTCCTCATACCATTGGCCCCCAAAGTACACTCCTAACATTTTCGTGAGTTCTGTGGTTACCGTGGTTGGTAAATGCGCCAGCCGGTCCCAGGGACCTGTTGTCAAGCAGACACTCTTCCTCATGTTTAAACATAACCCTGAGACGTCCTGAAAAAGAGAGGCTTGTAAAAGAGTTCTGCGTACAGAGGCTGGATTAGTACATAAATCCGTCACATCATCCATATAGGCCACTACTTTATTCTGGACCCCAGCACCTCCAGGTACAAAAACCCCTTTGACCAGCTTGTCCTTGTGGAGTTTACATAAAAAAGGTTCCAGCGCACAAACAAAAAGGATGGGAGACATTGGACACCCTTGACGCACACCAGTGCAAATGGGAAAGGCAGTGGTGTAAAAGCCGTTGATACTGACTTTGCTGCAAGCACCTTGGTAAAGGGACCGTATCATTTTGATAAAAGCAGGCAGAACATTAATTTTTGTTAAAACCAGGAAAAGAAAATCATGTCAAATTTTATCAAAAGCTTTGTGAAAATCCAGGCTGAGAACACCCAGAGGTAGCGCCCGTTCCTTATTGTACCAGAGCACATCTTGTGAAGTGACAAGGCTATCCACAATAGTGTGCCTTCTGATAGCACAAGCTTGATCCGGCTGAACACAAGCATGCATGACTGCTCGAAGGCGGCGTGCAAGTACCTTAGCTACCAATTTGTAATCAACATTCAGGAGCGTGATTGGCCGCCAATTAGGGAGATTTTGTCCCCTGCTTTATATAAAAGGGAGATTACCCCAGCGGAGAAGTCTGTAGAAAAAAGGTTATTAGAAAAACCTGCATTAATCATTGTCATATAATCAACACACAACAGGGCCCAACATTTCTGGTAAAACTCCCAAGTGAGCCCATTCAGCCCAGGGCTAGAACCTCTGGGAGAGGACTGTGGTGCTAACAGAGTCTTCTCCATCAAAGGGCTGTACCAGGAGGTCAATCTGGGTTGCATCGAGACCACCTTCCAGTCCTGAACAATAGTCCTCCAGGTCCTGCAACGAAGAAGGTTTGGCCGGTGCAGCGTATAAATGTGAATAAAAATCGAATGCTATTTGTTGGCAATGTTCAACTCCTTGCATGATATCCCCCTTTTCATCACGCAACCTGGTTAGCAATTTGTGAGAGGATTTCACTTTTTTAAAGAAAAAGGATGTGTATTTTTCATTCTACTGATAGTATTTAATGCGAGAGTGAAATACTGTAGCTCTAATTTTACATTTCAGCCAGACATTTGTTACGTTACGTTATCTTTATACGGATATGCATTATCCATAAAAGCACAAACATTACTCATAACCACATGCATAGTCCATCATCATTAAAAATAGAGAGACTCCATATTAAAACTAATCAATTAAAAGTTACTAGGTTATCCATGACTTGATATCATCAGCAATGTTAAAGTGACAGTGTGCAAGTGCAAATATTTCACAAAAAAGCCGCTAAAAACGGGCAGATCCTTAAATCACAGAAAGGTTACAGTTAGCAGCAATAAATGAAGGTGCAGGTGTGCATAGTACAAACTATAAATACAAACAGTACAAAATCCAGAAATGTGTATTGTACAGCCTAATCCAGCAGTCATTAATTAATAGACAGACGTGAACGAATGGCCATTTTCAAGAAAGTACACACTCGGTATGTTATATCATCATCTTTAAGCTGGAGAATAATTTTGTATGCAGCCTCAAAATCTGTTGTGCCCTTTGCCCTGAAAAACGGTATCAATAACTGAATACTATATTTTTTGTAAAAAGAACAAAAGAACAAAAAGTGTAGCGTAGACTGTTTCCCGAAGTTATCACATGGGCAGACCAAGTTCTCAATATTAGGTTGGTAACCCATGGGGAAGCACAACAAATACTTTATTGAGCCCGATCTGAGACGAAAAAGAAGGCTTTGCTCCCTACGAGTAATATCTCTTAAGAGATAACTAATAGGAGAGCATAATGGGGGTCCACCCTCGCCTGTCATTCAAATATATTGTTTCACAGATACTTTGGCGGATTCCAGGGAATAACTCTCATCCCCATAATGTTGATATAAAACTTTACGAATAATTTTTCCATCAATACCATCTAATTGTTCAGGGTTCTTAAAAATATGCTCTAGATTGACCGCAGTCAAATTTGCCCGTACTTGAGCCAGCCAGGGAATGTCACCGCCCAATCTGCTAAAATCTCCCTTGTTAATAGGGCTGCAGGGTTTTTCCAAACCTTTAGCCAGAATAAAACAGGGCGTGACCTAATGTAATCTTCCAAGTATGGCATTCTTAACTCGTTATGGCATACAAAGGTGGACGATGAAATTGGTATGCCCAAAAGCTTCCTACAGAATCTATTTTCTTCGGCCTGGACGCTTTTCAAGTTGTAAGTAGGGACAGTACCACCTCAAATCTTTTCGGTTGGGGGAGATTTATTACGGAATTTATGGCTCTTGAAAATTTAGACAATCCATAGGCCAAATGTGGTGTCCAGGACCCATTGTCGGAAAATGTTATACCCAAATAAGGCAAAGTGCGAGTGCATGTCAAAGAATCGGGACCCAGAGTTACAGTATTAATAAAACGTTTCTTAGGGCCACAACACATTAAAAAGGTTTTTTTTTAAATTTGTGCAAATATCCAAATTATTCATAAAAGCTGCAATTCCCTAACTAAAATTCTCAAGGCATTGGGTGTTCTGCCCATTAAAACAGCGTCATCTGCATATAGTAAGGCGGGCAGTTTGTTACCATTAATTATAGGGACATCAGTGGTTTGGTTAGATAGGGCGTTATGAAGACCATTACTATATAAAATAAATAAAAGTGGGGCGAGAACGCACCCTTGTCAAACTCCTCTCCCAACCACTATGTCTCCAGACACTGCCCCGTCCATGCTTATCCTTACCTGGGCCCTTAGGTCCCTATGGAGATAAGCTAAAAAGTGCACCAGATCTTTGTCTAACCCATAATTTAAAAGGCATTGCCAGAGCCTAGATCTATTAACAAAATCAAAAGCGGACGAAAGGTCCATAAATGCCAGATAAAGAGGGCTCTGTCGGGCGATGGTGTATTTCCCTATGATTAAGTTAAGATTCAGACACTGTTCCATAGTGCCAAGGTGACTACGGAGCCCCAACTGACATTTATTTATTATATTTTCATCCTCTGCCCAAGTTCTGATCTTGTTAAATAGAACTCTCCCAATATTTTAAGGGTGTTATCATTAAGGGAAATAGGTCTATAGCAGCTTGGGTTTGATCTATCTCCTTTTTTAAAAATAGGAATAATTAAAGATGTGGACCATGTGTTTTGGATTTTCGTTGTGATTAAATTGTTAAAAACGTTGAGTAGCAGAGGAGCCCAGAACTCTGGTCTTGATTTTATAAGATCAATAGGCAGCCCATCCGGGCCTGGGGCTTTATTTCCCGCACTTTGGAATATTGCCTCCTCGACCTCAATCAAGGAGATTTGAATTTGGGTAGGCGTAAGATTTTCCAAAGTATTTTCGCATTGGGGCGGGGGGGGGCATATATTTTCGAGAAGTGAGCAACCCACACCTCACTAATTATATTACAGCTTAGGGGGGTAGATATATTCCCAAAAGCTCTCAGGGACTTAGTGGCAGACCAAAAATTAATTGTTTTGTTAAGTTTAGCAGCACAGGCCAAGTTATTTCAGTACCCTTTTAAGACCACATCTCGCCTTAATTTTATTACACTTTTATAATTGTGCCTTAAGGTTCTGATAAGAGAGGGATCTCTAGGGGAAACTGATAAGGCTGCTCTGAGATCCCTATTAGCCCTAGAGCAGGTATTATCAAACCACCTCAGATCAGATATATGTGGGAGTGTGGGTCTGGCAATCAATTCCTTAATACCTGCACATAATAAAATAAAAGCAGAAACTGCCTCTGGGTTAGGGTCGGCCAAGGTAAGACAAGTATCACAGAGAGATGGATAAGTTATTACCATCTTCTGGAAAACCTCCCTGCAGTCCATACCCTTCCATTTAACTCTTAAGTTATCGGTTGAGAGATCTAGGCTTCCCGCTCCCAGTTCTCTTCTAATATTTGGTCGCGGGGCCACCCTTAGCGAGACCATAATAGGGTTCTGATCTCCAAAGGAGGATGCTCTAACCTCTGACTCAACTAAGTAGTCTTCTAAAGATGGAGATATGAAGACATAATCTATAGTTGAGGCGCGTCCTACGCCTCTGTAAGTAGGTCATGGATTATCATTAGTGGTTGCAGCTGCGATGTCCATCACATTTAAAAGACTGCTACTCGATAAATGGTCTAATAGCTCATTACCTCTCTTACATGGGTTAGATAGAATAGATTGGGAAGACCGCCCAGTAGTTCCTTCTCCTATCTTTGCATTAAAATCGCCCCCCAGACATATCCCAGCCAATTTGTACTTTCCCAATAAATTGTCCAAGTCCTGGATAAAGTTAAAAAGGTGAACAAAGTTAGCATTAGGTGTGCTTACGAAGTCATTATTATAAAAATTGATAAAGCAGATGGAAGCCCCTCGTGTATAGATCAGTACTTGGAAGTTAGCATTCTCGGTTGGAATTAGTTTTACTCTACCACCTGAGGCAATGCTAACCCATATTGATAGACCCCCTGAAGGTCTGCCATATTTAGGGTTAGGGGAAATAGTATTAAAACACTCATACCCTTCGAAATAAAGCTCTTTGGTTGCCCAAGTTTCTTGAAACATAAGGATGTCGAATGTGTTTATCATAATTGCCCCATCTTCTATATTTAATTTTGAGGCCAGACCTGCCACATTCCAACTCAGCACCTTCAATATTGAGTCAGGGCAATCAATTAATTGAATCGTTTCCACCCCAGGACTGGTATTAGAAGTCTTCTTGGCTACCACATGGACCAGACCGATTTGAGTTTTGGGTGGGAGTCAATCAAGATTGTCTAAATCGGAAATAGCTAAAAATCTATTAGCCGACTGGTGGGACGGGCTGAGAAGTGGAAACTGTATAGATGACGGTTTATAAAAGAAACCAAGTGGTAATGCACAGATGCTTGTAGAAAAAAAGGCATTTGGTCTCTTTTACTGCTAGTATAGATCCGACAGTCCTAGGCTGAGAAAAATTAATAACAATGCAATCACCCCTGATAGTTTTTGCTGCAGATCCCACCCAGCCTACCCTTCGTACCATTAAAATTTCATGTATATCAGACCTCCTATATCCTTTGTGTTTAGCCAGCCAGTCCACACATTTATTCCGCAGTTGTTCCCAGGACTCTGATTTATTGCTTTGAAGCAAGAACACTGCTGAAAAAAGAACTAGAACAGTTGGAGAAAATGGAGATGGTGAACAACCTACCAGAGAAACTCTCCAATTCAGTTTGGCAAAAAATTAACCACACAGACATTACAAACGCACAAAAAGACATTGCATGGCTGGCGGTCACCAACGCGTTGCCAGTGAAAGCTTTTCAACACCGACGAGGACTGGCAAACTCAGCAACATGCCCAAGACCAGACTGCCCAGCGGAAGAATCAACCATGCATTTCCTATGGAACTGCTGTTTTGCTCAAAAGTTTTGGAAAAAATTAAGACTGTTGATTACAGAAATAACCAATTTACAAACATTAAAATATGAAATAGAGCTGTATAGTATAGGGAGTTCCCTGTCAAAAAATAAAGAAAGACAGAACCCTATGGAGGATACTTAGTTGTGCAAAAGAAAGTTTATGGGTAGCCAGAAACCTGCTCTTATTTAAACATAAAGAATTTGAGATACAAGACGTCATCCACATGTGCCTAGACAAGATTATGGTGTTCTATTATGTAGACATTAAACAGCAAGGAAAAGAAAAAGCAGAAAAAATATGGAAATAGGAAAAATAGGCATAATGGGTTTATTAAACATAGCCTCACTTCAGCATAAAAGTGAGTGTTTTATGAATACAATCTTGATGGAAAACCGGTAGGTTGGTGCCTGCGTGCACCCCCTACTCAGGTTCAAATGTACACCACCCTATGGGATTGGTTAACATGTGTATATATGCAAAAATGTATAAATAAAATATATTTTGACAAAAAAAACTGTTCTTATCAGTTTAATATCTGATACGTCCTCTATCTGGGGACCATATATTAAATTGATTTTTGGAACAGGGAGATGGAATAGGAGCTTGCTCTGTCCACTCCACGCATCAACCCGGTATTGCAGTACCTCCAGGAATGGTGCACTTCCCCACCCGGGGAAAACAATGCTGTTGAAAGATAGATGAGAAAACGAAAGGAGCGCTTCACTACCAAACCCTGTAAAGTGGCGCTACTGTGTTTGCGTGAGAATAAAACCACCCTGATCACCACGTCTTGCTTTATTTATTTATTTCATTGATCTGCCGCAAACGTGCTTTTATTTATCTATATATTTCTCACGTTTTCTGGAACTTTTTATTTTTTATTTTTATTTCCTTCTCCGTTCAGACGCTGCACTTTGAAAGAGAAAAATGTCAGAAGGAGACTGCTTTTCCAGCAACAGAGTTTCATTCGTTTTTGGATCCATTTCACTGGGGAACGAATGGAGGAAGTTTTCCAGCAAGTCAGTAGGATCGAGGTAGAGACGGAAAGACACGAGGAGAGAGAGAGCGAGATAGAGAGAGAGAGAGGGAGGGAGAGAGAGAGGGAGGCAGGGAGGCAGAGAAGTGGACACTGCCCTTGGCTTCTCTGAGCAAAGAAGAAAAATACAGAGTCGTTTCCTTCTTTGCCCTGCCCGCCCCGCCCGGCCACGAACAGCCAAGCCTTATCTATAGGCCTTTGGCTACAGGGGAGCAGTGTCCCGGGCAGGCGAGGGCGAGGCACCGGACACTTCCTGTCGGGGATCTGTCCAGGGCATCCTGGCCTGATTCCCAGCATCCCCCGGCTGCCAGGCTTTCCGGCCAGCTGGCTGGAAGCAGTGGACAGGAAGGGGCGGGGCATGTAAATACTAGAAAGAGGACAACGTGGGTATGCTAAGTGACACCTAACGAAGCGACAGCCGAGGAGGACTCTGGGAGCCGGGAGAAGGCCCGAGGTCAGGGCCTCCTTTCTATGGGCACATGCTGAGCTCTTGCTAGGAGTCAGAAAAAGAGGCGAAAGGGCCTCAAGCGACGGTGCAAGGGAAGACCCCGGTCCGGGTCAGCCAGGTAGATTGCTTCGGGAGGTGTGAATTCCGGCACCATTTTGGTTATCGCTTCTCGGCCTTTTGGTTAAGATCACAGGTAGGTTCGCCTAGTCTGGGGGTCTAGCTGGGAGGTCTGACTCTGATCCCCAACACTTGAAGGTGCTGGGCCTGCACTTCTTGGCTTGACCGAGGCCAGGCTGCATGCTGACGATTGAAGGGAGGAAGGGTCCAGGGAAAACTCGGGGGAGGCTACCTAAGGGGCTGGCACTCGTATCTGGCTTGCCCGGAGCGAGGCTGCGCTACCTGGGACTGCCAATCCTAGGGGATACCTGCATCACCGAGACAACTGGTCGCTACACATAGCTGAAGAGACAAAGGACCGAGCATCACTTCACCCGGACCGAGGCCTCTTCACCCTGATCGCGACCTCTCCACTTCGACCGCAGATCGCGGTCCCTCCACGTTTACCGCATCTAGAAGCCCACGGACGTATCACACCAGTGGTCTCTTCATTTTCGACAGCGGCCACGGAACTTTTAAACCAGGGACATTGCATCTTTGATGCGGCCTTTTCACCCGGTCCGAGGCCCCTCACCTTGATCGCGGCCGCTCCACTTTGACCGCGGACCGTGACCCTTTCAACTTGACTGCGGCTGTTTTTTTTCACCGTTACTACAACCAAGAGCCCACCGGCGAGCGGAGCCCCCCTTCCCCCTGGTGAGGCATCGCACCCGTGGCCACTTAATCAGGTCCGCGGCCACGTCATTTTGACCGCAACCGTTCCATCTTAGCCGCGACCACTGTATCTCGACAGCGGCCTTTTCATCCTCATTGCGGCCGCTGCACCTTAAATGCAACCACTTCAAATTTCCTGCATCCAGGAGTTTGCCGGCGGGAAGGCCCCCCCCCCCCCCACCCCCGAAAAATATCATTTCTGAGCCGCACAAACATCTGGACGACCCCACCTGGAGGCCTGGCACCCTTGACCGGAGAGTGCCATCCAGACGTGGAGCACCAGACCACGTCCCTCCATCGCGCGGACGGCCGCGCTGCACCCATAGACGACCAAGTCACCAGCAGTGAGAGTCGGAACACAGACCTCACCACTGTGGAACTTTTATTTTTTGTTTCTGCCTGGCACATGAAGGGTGCCAAGACGCCCGTCTCCTGCCAAAAGCAAGAAAGCAAGGAGACTCCCTCCCACGTAACAAAGCAGGAAAAAGAAGCAAAGCCACATCCAGCGCGGAAGGCACCAGCACCCACAACCCCCTGCTCTCACCCGCACCCGAGGCTCGTGGGCAGAGCAGCAACGCGGAAAAGGCACACACAAGCCCCCATCATCTCAGCCTGGAAAGCTTTCTTTGTTTCCCACCACCCAGCGACCAGCACGAGTACTACAGCAAGGAAAGACCACGAAAGAAACGAAGCAGCATTCCAAGATAAAGGTGAGTCTGCGCCCCCTCTCGCACAACGCGGACCCCCTTCCTCACACGGCACACCCCCCCTGGTGTTCCCTTTTTGTACAGATCATGGAGGTAACCTGGGCCTCATACCTTGATAAAATAAATCTCAAACCAAGGAAAAGGGCAGGACTGAAAGCCCGTTTCTTTGGTCTTTTTGACCACAATAACTCTAACAAACGTTTTGTCATACGCTGACCAAACAACTCACAGGCATTGTTTTTATCCCATTGACACTAGCAGAGCTCACCAGCAGACCTTTATTTGCCCAGCCATTTCCAAAGTGCCATTTCTGCCACCCTGGCCCCCCTTTGCAGGTGTAAAAGGAACACCCCGGTACTCTTCCTTTATTCCACAAACGCTGAAATGTCGCAAGCTTAGACGCCCAAAAATGTTTTTCATGTTTTACTGTTTAAGGGAAATTGTTGAAATGTTTTAAAAACAGGCTACAAGGTATTGGTATGTATTCACATGTATTACAATACTCTAGGGCAATTTACGCCAATTTACAAATGCTTTTCAATGTATGTGGTTAAACAACGGCCCCCTGATTCTGTGTACCCCCAAAAAACATTGGCCCATTGTAGGTGGCCATGTCTAAGCCTGAGTATGCGGCCGACTCGGCGCGCAGAGATGACTCCACAAAAAATACAGTACGATTTGAAATTGAAGGAGAAATTATAAAAGACCACCTGAAAATACTGATGAACAATGTTTTAGTTAAACAATTCAATGTGCAGGCTAGGGACCTGAAACGTATGGCCGAGTACAGCAAACAAGGAATACATGATTTCACTTTTGTTAAAGAAGAACCATGTAATACTTTCATGCAAAATGTACTATTTGATACCACTAAAACCAAGGCATATAAGATCACCTCACTGTCCACACCTGCAGAAATCGCTGTATATGTTTATATGTACAACCCATGGGTCTCAACATGGGAAATTGACAAGTTCTTACAAAGGTACTGCTCCAAAGTTAGAGGGGGATGGAACTCAAAAACCAATGGGGAGTCTGGAATGGACGCAGGAAGTTTATAGTAACCCTAAAAAGAGATAACTTAGGCATAGGAGGGTATTGTCACCTGCCAAACACCTTCGCCATAGGACCAAACAATAGATACCTGTACTATCAAGGGCAGTCAATATTCTGCAGGAAATGTAGGAAATGTTGCCATGCTAAAGAGGATTGCACACACAGCGGGTGCAGAAACTGTGACAATGCCACACACCCCACACACGAATGCCCAATCCCTAAAGAATGCAACTTATGCGGGCGGACGACCCACCTTTACTGGAACTGCCCGGAGAAAAATAAATCATACTCATCAGCAGCAAGCAATAAAGAAACCATTTGGGGAGACAAAATCGCTGACCTTATAAACAACCAAACAAAAGAGACTACTCTACCAAAATGGACTATGGATCCTATGGATCAATCATACTCCCAGCCTCCACAGCCTCACAAAAACAACCTATCCCTCCCCAACAACATGAGAAGACACAAAACAAACAACCTAAAGTCACCCCAGAGCCCAATAAAGAAAATGAAAGAAGTGTACCAGAGGAAGACACCCAATCAGGCACAAAGGCAAGCCAAATATCAGATTTCCTAAATCACCAACCACAACAAGAGGAAACAATAGAACAGCATGAAGACGGACAAACAGAAGATACCATACAAAACTTTACTCTCAACATCTCCTCAATCCCAGAGACTCAAGAGGAAGAACTTCCCACCACTCAAATAGAGATATCATCTGGTGAGACGGAAACACCATCCAAAAGCCAAGAAATCACACAAATTACACAAACAACCAACCAAGAAGAAGAATCAGAGACAGATTCAAACCCTGAAAACCTATACGCAACACCCCAAATCATCAAAACAGACCCAAAGAAGTGGAAAAAAGTGGCAAACAAAAAAAACCCAAAAAAGAAGACGCAAGAAAAAGCAAAAGCAGAACAACAAGAAACCAAAATAAAACAGAAGACCAAACAGAAGATCCCCCCCCCCCAACACCCTCCCTCCAAAGGGAAGAAAAAAACAACAAACCTAAGCAGGAACCACTATGGACCACTAGCCAGCCTCTCCGAGATGGAGACCCCTTCCAACAAAGAAGAAACCTCCAATAACCCCCCCCCCCAATCTCAGACAGAAGAGATCCTCTTTGTGTCATCCCCTTTCTTGGGGAGTATAGAAGAAGTATTTGCACAGCAACAAGAACCACAATCCTGGCAAGGATTTGAAGAAAGCAACAAATAGAGCATATACCCCATTCAAAAACGTTATGATGGATACACCAATGAATTTTACAATAGTGACACTGAACGTCAGAGGTATAAAACAAACTATCAAGAGAGCTGCCATCCTAGAATACCATCAAAGCGGACATTATCTGCCTGCAAGATTGCCACCTAACCCAAATGTAAAATTATCACTCCTACGCCAAAGAGTGGCAAGCAGGCCCCTTCGCATGGTCAGGAGGAGGAAACAAAAACGCAGGCATAGCCATCCTAAGCAAAAACAAAGACATTTTGTTCCTCAGCGAAAACAACATAAACCCAGGGAGAGCCCTAATGGTAAACATGAAGATAAGAGACCAACCCTTCAGAGTGTGCAACATATATGCACCCGCAGACAAAAATGGTAGGATAGACCTTTTTGAGAATATCTCTTTTTTCCTTACTTGCACTACCCCCACCTTTGTCACCGGTGATTTTAATTGCATTATGCACCCTAAAGATAGGAAAGGACCAACACAGCTTATAAATTAGACAAATCCTCAACAACATGGCTTAAAATATCACAAGATCTCTCCTTAAAAGACCTCTATGGGGATAACAACCCCAAAGGGACAGGGATGACATGGAAATCAGATAAGGGCGACCCATCATCCAGGATAGATTTTGTTTTTGCATCAAAGTCAATATCTTATGTTAGTGCACACACAGAGAACAGCACACTCACAGACCATGAAACCCTATTTATTAATTGTGAACTAGATTTCCAAAATGCCGAAGGCCCCGGTACATGGAAACTGAACATCTCCACCCTAGAAGACGAGGAGGTGGTCACAAGCTATGTAAAGGAATATGAAACATGGCTAAAGGCAAAAAATAACTTTGTCTAAAGCCAAATCGTGGGAATGGGTAAAGAAAAAAAGTAAAACCTTCTTTATCAAAGTAAGCAAAGCAAAAGCTCAAAACAAGAGAGAGCTTTACCAAGAAATACAAGACAAACTACAACTACTAGAAAGATTTAGGGACTCCGGGGTAGACATAGCGGGAGACCTCCAGGAAACCCAAAGCAGACTTAGGAAATGATTCACAGACAAAGGGAAACAAACTATCTTCAATTCAAGGGTTAAGGTCTTTGAAGAAGACGAAAAATGCACAAGGTTCTAATTAAAAAAAGGCAACCACACCCACAAAGAAATGAACGCAATCTTAAGCAAAGACGGTGCAATACAAACAGGCAAGACAGACATACAAAACACCGTACTAGGCTACTACAACACCTTATACAAAGAGAAAGATATAAATCCAAAAGAGTGCTCCAACTATCTAGACACCATTACAAATGCCTTAACTCAGGAAGAAGAAACCCTTTTACAAGCGCCTCTAGATGGCGAAGAATTCCTTGAAGCCCTATCCCAGTGTTCCCCTCTTTCCTCCCCAGGAGAGGATGGATGGCCTCCCATGGGAATACTATAAGAAATTTTGGGGGACACTTTGCTCTGACTTCATTGACATGTTACAAGAATGCATAGAATCCAAGGCCTTCCCCCATCCTTTTCTAAAGGTGTCATTTACCTAATATATAAAAAAGGCATGAAAGAAAACCTTAAAAACTTGAGACCCATCTCTTTACTTAACGTAGGTGTCACGAGTCCGATAACGAACTGCGGACTTTGTTGCCCTTCGATTCTGACCCAGTTGTTTCACCCTTTGTGCAGGAAGGACAAGAGCCCTTTAAGGGAATCTCTCAGGCGGAATCCCCGGGGGTGTGGCCCACGACGTCATACCCAAGCGGCCTATCAGAGGAGCAGCGGGTGCAAACAAGAGGGCCGTCCTTCTTTCAGGAGACGGAAGCAGGTTTCCCCGGAGCAGGAGAGGTTGTGGCGTGGACAGAGAGGAACAGCGGAGGCAGAATAGCAGCGAGAATAAGCGGAGCTAAAAAAGAGACAGAAGCAAGTACTGCTGTGGCGTGCAGAGACGGCAAGCCGGGAGGCCAACGGGACTACGTTCCACCCAGCCAGGGGGAGGGTGGCTTACTAAGGTACGGGCGACGCTACAGGGGCTTACGAGACACGGGACGGGGAAGGGCGTTGTATAGAGGGAGGAGGGAGGTGTGGTGTCTATGCATTATTTCTCAGTGCACTTACTTTACATATAAATGTTGGAATGTTACTTTGTACTTGTCAAGGTATTCCATGTATTACTTGTTTAGAATGTTTGGGCCAGAGGCTGCAGTTGCTTCACTAGCAGTTGGAGCAACCACCTTGAGCCCTCTACACTTGTATACCTGTGTATCCTGTTGGCTGCAATAAATCTACTCAGAGTAAAGACTCCTGGCATATTTGAATTGCTGTACAACTTTATTGAAGAGAACACACTTCAGGAGGTCACGTCGGGCTCAGTCGGTGACGGTCAAAGGTGACTTCTCCCCTCACTCCCCTTCCCTGAGAGAGAAACGGCAGTTTTTCCCCTGCGACTCACTCCGGTCTATTTCTTTTTTTTTTTGCAGAGTTTTATATAGCGCGAACTTGACCCGAATCCAATCGGGTATCAGAGCGCTTTACATAGCACCAGTTACGTTACATGAGGGAACACATTAATTTTTTGTTAGGCACGGGGAGATTAAGTGATTTGCCCAGAATCACAGGATGTTCAGCGTCATTACCGAGACTCGAACCCAGTTCCCCAGGTCCGAGGTCGAGCGCCCTAGCCGTTAGTCCAACTCCTCTCCCCTTTGTTGTTTTATCCCCATCCACCCACGCCATTCCATCAACGTTGGGGAGGTGACGTACTGAATATCCAACCCCAAGTCCAGGGAAAGACCTGGTGAAGACAGAACCTTTTCCAACCAGGAGTTCGGACCCCTGAAAGACCACAGACTTTGACTTAATTTTTGGGCCTTTGACAAATTGAATTTTGGAATAAAACAAAACTTGCTGAACTTTATCCCTCTTTCTTACAAACTTTCATTGGTTTGGCCAGCCTCCCCCTGGGAAAGATTTCGAATTGCGACAAAGTGGTGGAGAATGCGGGCATAGCTCCATCGCTACAAGATGGAGAACCTCATCTACCAGTTGAAGGAGAGCCAAACCAAACTAGAATGGGCTATCGAGCAGAGTACCAGTCAAGCAGAAAGGGACCGGACAACATTTACCACCACCATACAGGCCCAAGTGGATAACCTGGTGAAGCTGGCCGAAGGACAAAACCAGCTCCTTCTGGGGCTGGGACAAGGGAGAACTCCCGCACCACCTGGCACGGTTATCCCACTACAAAAGTACGTACCTGGGGAGGATCCCATAGCCTTTTTTCTTAATTTTGAACGGGCTGCTAGGGCCAGCGGGTGGCCCAGCGACAGATGGCTCTTTTACCTGGCTCCCTTACTCACAGCAGAAGCACAGGCAGCATATCAGACCATCAATCGGGATGGAACCGCCGTATACGGGGTGGTGAAGCAATACATCCTGGACCGCCTTGGAGTTGATAACGAGGCCCACCGCCTTAGATTTAGGCAAGAACGTGGAACAGCCGGCGACACTCCCAAGACACTTTTTTATAAGATGAAAGAAGCAGCCGACCGGTGGCTAAAGCCACAAGAAGGCAATTTTAATGATGTAATGAACAAAATATACCTAGAACAATATTTGGAGATGCTCCCTTATGGTACTCAAAAGTGGCTACGGCAACACGCAAACCTGACCATAGAACAAGCCGTCGAAATGCCACTTCGTTCACCCGGGGCCAAAGCCGAGGACCTTTCAAAGAACCCGAAAGACCACACAAAGGTCCTCTTCCAACGAAGCCGGAAAGCAGGCTCGCCAAAACATACCCTGACCCCCCTAAAGCCAAACTCACGAGATATGACCCACCAGTCACCTCCAGCCCTCAGTGCTTCGAATGCGGCGAGTGGGGCCATATAGCTCGGTTCTGCAGAAATAAGAAGGATAAACCAGATGACGAGCCCATGGATGTCAGCTACACCCCCAGATCTATTCTGTTTGTGCAGTAGATGGGACCCATGTATTACGTGAGTCTCATTGCAAATAAGCAGGAAATAAAAGCCCTCCTGGATTCTGGGTGTAAGCAGTCAGTGGCCCGGGGTGATGTGGTCCTTCGTTCGCAAATCGTAGAAGGGAGAAATGTTGGCATACGGTGTGTGCATGGGGACACCCGGGTCTATCCCATAGCCCAATTACCAGTAAGCACCAAGGCAGGCACCCACACCACCATTACCGTAGGGGTTCTCCCTGCTCTTCCCGAGCCACTTATTTTAGGGGTAGACAATCCCTCTTTTCCCCTCCTCCTTGCTAGTGCCCTGAAACCTGTGACAGCCTCAAACAATTCACACAATGCTTTACTGACCTCAGAACCATGGGCAATGGACAAAAATTTCAGGGCCGCCCAGTTAAATGACGCGTCCCTTAAGCATGCCTGGCAGAATGCGCAAGAAACGAGGAATGCCCAAAACAAGACCGATCCTTGCTTTCTAGAACAGCACGGGCCTCTGTACCGCATAGCTAAGGAGGGGGCCACACCTCAGCTTTTAGTACCAACGACTTTCAGAGATCAGGTCTTATACTTCGGTCACTCCCATTTATTAGCAGGTTATATGGGGGCAGAAAAGACCAGTCAGGCCATCCTAGACAACTTCTACTGGCCTGGCATATATCTTCAAATAAGAAAGTATTGCCAGGAGTGTGAAGTGTGTCAGAAGCGCAACCCTTACACCCCTCCAAAGGTACCCCTACAACCCCTGCCTATTATTGGACGATCCTTTGAGCGTATAGGGATGGACCTGATAGGACCCCTGCCTAAGTCCAGTAAAGGCCATCAATATGTCCTCATGATCGTTGACTATGCCACCCGCTATCCTGAAGCATTCCCCCTGAAGACAGCCACTACCACCTCCATATCCCAGATGTTAATCGAGGTATTCTCAAGGATAGGGTTTCCGAAGGAAATCCTTACGGACCAGGGCACCCCTTTTGGGTCCCGTCTCATGAGGGAGATCTGTAGACAGCTAGATATACGGCACATCAGAACGTCCGTATACCACCCACAAACAGACTGCCTCGTAGAGCGTTATAATGGCAACCTGAAGCTTACATTAGGGAAGCTCCTGTCAGGGGATGGAAGAAACTGGGAACAGCTTCTTCCGTTAGCGCTCTTTGTGATCCGGAGTACTGTGCAGTCAAGCCTGGGTGTGTCTCCCTTTGAACTCTTATTCGGGAGGCGCCCTCGTACCCTCCTCGAAATCACAAAAGAGACGTGGGAAGAACAAGGTATTGCGGAGGCACACGCTCTATTGGACTAAGGCAACCAAGTGAAGGTACAACTTCACAAGCTAAGAACCCTGGCCCACGAGCAGTTGGATAAAGCCATAAGACACAATACGACAAGGGGACAAAGTGGAGGGAGTTTAAAACAGGTGATTGGGTTTTAATCCTTCTCCCCTCCTCCTCTCACAAATTATGAAAAGAATGGCAGGGTCCCTATGAGGTCGTGAAGGTCAGGAGGACCACCTACGTGCTCTGCCTCTCCACCAATAAAACCCAAATGTACCACGTGAACCTCCTTAAAAAGTGCTTAGGTCTGCCTCCACCGAAACCCTGTAGTGTCTCTTTCACCACACCTGCAGAAACCACAGTGGGGGATACCATCCTTAGCCCCAAACTCAGTACAAAAGAGAAGGAAGAGTTACAAGCCCTGCTCTTCTCCTTCTCTGAGATATTTTCCAACCGGCCAGGAAAAACATCTTTAGTAACCCATTCGATACCCACCCTTGAGGGAGTGGTGGTTAAGCAGAAACCCTATCGGGCCCCCGAAGCACGTCGTGCTGCCCTACAAAAAGAGGTGGCCGACATGTTGGCTCTGGGAGTAGTAGTACCCTCCCAGAGTAACTGTTGTTCGCCAATAGTCCTCGTCCCGAAGCCAGACGGAAGCACCCGCTTCTGCATTGACTTCAGAGCTTGCAGTTTGGGCACATTAAAGAATGGTGCCCAGGAGACATATGCAGAAACTGCCGGAAAAAGGGACACATGGCACAAGACTGTAAAGCCCCCAAAAAATGTAATCTATGCGGGGTAACAACCACCTTTACAAAAACTGCCTAAATAGAGATATGCCCAAATACCAGGAACAGGCAGCAGAAAAAGGGAACCTACAAAAAAATCTTGAGACAGAAAAGACAAAACACGTAGAAGAAAGCACAAAAAAAAGGGAAACTGGAAACAAACAGAACACAGATAGCCCACACACACAAGATACAACCCCACACATACAGCTAACCCCACAGGTAGAAAACAATGATACCCAAACACCCACACAGGTAGTACAGGAAACACCAGAAGAATGCCAAACAGAAACAGACCTGATAGTAGAAGAGACTGTAGAGGTAGTCACAATAGACTTAACTGGCACAAATGAGGATACCCAAGACACCGAGGAAGACCCTTTAGATAGTTATAATCCAGAATGGATCTTCGCAGTGACACAAGAAACAGGGAGCACCCACATCACGCAGTCAATAGACCCCCAGACACAGCTAGAGGAAAACATGGAAGAGGGAGAAGCAGATAAAGAAGTAGAGAATGAAAACCAGACAGAAAAAAAGCAAGACTGGTAGAAACAGAAGAAGCCCCAAATAAAACTAACCTATCCGAATCAGACTCAGAATATGAGGACACAACAAGCACACAAATATCAGAGAAAGGAGTGTTGAGAGTATCAGCGAGACGGATAGCAAAGAAAAAAATAAGAAAGGAAAGAAAAATAACCCTTTTTTCACAAGAGGCCTCACTAAACAAAAACAAAAGAAAAGCCTCCAACCAAATGGGAAGTTCACAATGCCCAGGCTCTAGATTTAGTAGCCTGGCGAACTTACCAGACTCAGAAGACCCCCATATGGAAGGTCTGTCTGATACAGAAAAACAAAAGAGCCTCACCCTAGAAGAGGGAAGCCAACAGAAAGAGGGGCCACCATGCGACAGCCCAATCTACTTCAGCAATGAAGATGAGATTATAACAACTTTTGAAAGTGTCTCAATCCTTCAATAGGAGAATGAGCTATTTGAAAGCATATAAAATAAAAAGTAAAATGATGTGGATAATAATAATAATGGCTATATCAATAGCCTCCCTAAATGTTAGAGGGTTGAGAAACCCAACAAAGAGAGCAGCAATATTCCAATACTGCACAACCCTAAAAGTAGACATCATATGCTTACAAGAATGCGGCCTACCTTATGCTGATAAATACAGGCATATAGAAAAAGAATGGCCGTTGGGGCCTTCCTTTTTGTCAGGAGGTGGAAATAAAAATGCAGGATTGGGGATCTTTTTACAAACAACCACCCTCAACTAAAACAAGAAACAATAATCTCACCAGGGAGAGCACAAATGCTAATAGTAAATTACAAAGAAAATATCTTTAAAATCATCAACATATATGCCCGTACAAATAAAAATGAAGGAAAGGAACTGCTGGAAAATCTAAGCTTCTTTCTAACTGGCAACCAACCATGCCTCATGGCGGGGGACTTCAACTGCACCCTGACACCAGGAGACAGATATGGATCCTCAATGCAGTACAAACTGGATATCACATCCAAAACCCTAAAACATATGATAAACAACTTCAACCTCCAAGACTCATACCCTCTCTGTAACCCGAACACAACGGGATACACATGGCTATCTGGAGATGGGAACACCACATCCAGAATAGACTTTATATTTGCAACCAGACAAATAAAATGCATAGCATCAAATTTAGATGATAGCTGCCTCACTGACCACCAAACGGTCATACCAGAATGCCAACTCTCCCGAGTATCCCAAAAAGGAAAAAGTTATTGGAAGCTAAACACCTCAACTTTAGCTGAAGAAGAGATACAAACAGCATTCCAAAGGCAATATAACAAATGGGGGAAGCAAAAGAAAAACTTCCAAAACCTCACCCTATGGTGGGAATTTGTTAAAAAACAAACAAAAACCTTCTTCTCAAACATAGGAAGGGAGAGAGCGGCCCAACAAAGATCTGATTTTAAAGACCACCAAGAGAAACTAGCCTTACTGATAGAACTGCAGGACGCAGGAGTAAAAGTAAAGGAGGAGATGATAAAAACTAGGGAAAACATCAGAAAATGGTACCTACAAAAAGGTAAAGAGACCATATTTAACTCAAGAGTTAAAGAATACGAAGAAGGGGAAAAATGCAATGCTTTTTTCTTCAAAAGAGCGAAGCAAGCTCAACAAAATATCACAGGCCTGAAAGATAAAAATGGAAAGGTAACAAATAAAATGGAGGAAATGCTAGAAATAAGGGCAGAATTCTTTAAAAACCTTTACACAGAAAAAGAAATAGAGGAAGATACAGAAAATGATTTCCTACAAAATTTAGAAGGGAACTTGTCAAAAGAGGCAAAACTGTTCCTAGAAAAGCCCTTTGAAGGCCAGGAATTCTTAGACGCACTTGCCCAGTCACCAAAAAACTCTGCCCCAGGGAAAGACGGCTTACCCTGGGAATTCTACAAAACCTTCTGGGATACAATAGCGAGAGATTTTATTGAGATGCTCAATAAAACAGCAGAAGAGAAGAACCTCCCACCATCCTTCCTAGAAGGAGTGGTGACCCTAATCTACAAATAATGCCTTGAAAACTGGAGGCCCAATACACTCCTTAATGTAGATAGTAAAATCCTAAGCAAACTAATGACAAACAGAATTAAAAAGGTACTCAAATAAGTCATCCACCCAGACCAAACCTGTGCGGTCCCTGGTAGGAAATCATGGGACAGCCTGATCACTATAAGAGATGCCATTTGGATGGCGCTAGAGAAAAACTCGCCACTAGGAGTCCTCTCACAAGACCTTCAAAAAGCATTCGATAGTGTCTCCCACGCATACATGTTCAAAGTCCTCCAACACATGGGCTTTCCACCAGGCTTCACAAAGATAATAGAACTACTATACACTAACGCCTCCAGCACATTCCAGGTAAGCAACCACCTCTCCAAAGAGGTACAAATAGGCACGGGAGTCAGACAGGGTTGCCCACTATCACCAGCGCTCTTCATCTTTGCCCTAGAACCATTACTAGCAACCCTGATAAAAGATAAAGTAATAAAAGGAATTTTTGTCCCGGGGGCGGGAGGAAATACAACTAAATGCATAGCTTATATGGACGACATAACCATATTATGTCCAGACCCACAGTCAGTTTCAAGAACAATCCAACACTGCAACATTTTTGCACAAGTATCAGGACTACAACTAAACCTAGGAAAAACGACCTGCCTCACAGTGGGAAATTGGAACAACTTGGCCAAAATACCAGTCCAAACAACCAACAAAGATACTAGGAGTCAGGTTCTCGGAGGACACCTCAGGAGAAGACTACTGGGTAGAAGTTAAAAAAAAGATAAATCAAAAAGTTGGTTTATGGAAGAGTAGGTCCTTAAGCCTAGTAGGGAAGATAATAGTAACTAAAGCGGTCTTGCTTTACTATGCCGTGATCTTTCCCCCCTCCAAAGAGACACTAAAGAGTCTGCAAAAAACCATCTTTGACTTTTTTTGGTCCTCCAAAATGGAGAAACTAAAAAGGGAGATTGTCTACAAAAGCGACTCACTTCATCAGATATGGAGCCGCCAACATCTTTAGAACAGCGAAGCTCATAGAACAAGACAACAGACTACCTACAGCTTTTGTACCACCAAAAATGTATAACATCACTGCAGACTTCTTGAAAAACACGAAAAAGATACAACTAGAACCATAGGACTTCACACATAGAATGGCTCTGAAGGATGCCATACAAAAGAAAGAAGCTCTGACGCCAGCAAACAACCTAAACGAAAAACTCTCCAAAAAAGCATGGACAATAGCGAACAGTAAGGAGATCACAAATAGCCAAAAGGACCTGGCATGGCTGACTATCTACAACGCTTTATCAGTGAAAAGCTTCCAACATAAAAGAGGACTGTCAAAAGACTCCACCTGCCCAAGAGAAAATTGTACGGCGGAGGAATCAGTACTTCACTTCCTCTGGAACTGCCATTTTTCGCAACAAACATGGAAAACCAAAGGGCCCCTGATAAAAGGGATCACAGGACAGAACAACATAAACTATGAACTTATCCTGTATGGCTTCCCCACCACATGTACCAAAGACAAACACAACATACTGTTGAAAATTATATCATGTGTGAAAGAAAGTCTATGGACAACAAGAAACCTGGGAGTCTACCAACACAAGACCTTTTCCACCAAAGACTGTATAAACATTGCACTGGATAAAGTAAAGTTTTTTTATTATGTGGATATTAAAAAACAAGGCAAACAAGAAGCAGAAAAAATATGGAAACAAAAAAAATGGGCAGAATGGGTAAACTAAAAACTTTAGGAATACACTTTAGTATAAAAGTGTCTTCTTACAATGAAACCTATATCTAGATGGAAAACTGACAGGTCCCTGCCTGCGTGCAAAACCTAGTCCAGTTAAAAAGTATGCCAGCCAGAATGGGATTGGTTAACATGTACTTGTGACAAACAACATTTTATAAATAAAGTATATTTTTGCAAAAAAACAAACAAAAAAAACTTGTTCTTATCAGTTTAATATCTGATACGTCCTGTATCTGAGGATCATATATTAAATTGATTTTTGGAACAGGGAGATGGAATAGGACCTTGCTCTGTCCACTCCACGCATCAACCGGGTATTGCAGTACCTCCAGGAATGGTGCACTTCCCCACCCGGGGAAAACAATGCTGTTGAAAGATAGATGAGAAAACGAAAGTAGCGCTTCACTATCAAACCCTGTAAAGTGGCGCTACTGTGTTTGCGCGAGAATAAAACCACACTGGTCACCGCGTCTTGCTTTATTCATTTATTTATTTATTTATTTCATTGATCTGCCGCAAACGCGCATTATTTATTTATATATTTTTCACGTTTTCTGGAACCTTTTTTTTTTTTTATTTCCTTCTCCATCCAGACGCTGCAGTTTGGAGGAGAAAAATTTCAGAAGGAGACTGCTTTTCCAGCAACAGAGTTTCATGCATTTTTGGATCCATTTCACTGGGGAGCGAATGGAGGAAGTTTTCCAGCAAGTCAGTAGGATCGAGATAGAGACGGAAAGAGACGAGGAGAGAGAGGGAGGGAAGGAGGGAGGGAAAGAGCGAGAGAGCGAGAGGGAGGGACGGAAGTGGACACTGCCCTTGGCTTCTCTGAGCAAAGAAGGAAAATACAGAGTCCTTTTCCTTCTTTGCCCGCCCCGATCGGCCACGAACGGCGAAGCCTTATCTATAGGCCTTTGGCTACAGGGGAGCAGTGTCCCGGGCAGCCGAGGGCCTGATTCCCAGCATCCCCCGTCTGCCAGGCTTTCCGGCCAGCGGGCTGCAAGCAGTGGACAGGAAGGAACGGGGCATGCAAATACTAGAAAGAGGACAACGTGGGTATGCTAAGTGACGCCTAACGAGGCAAAAGCCGAGGAGGACTCTGGGAGCCGGGAGAAGGCCCAAGGCCAGGACCTCCTTTCTATGGGCACATGCTGAGCTCTCGCTAGAGTCAGAAAAAGAGGCGGGCCTCAAGCGACGGTGCAAGGGAAGACCCCGGTCCAGGTCAGACAGGTAGATTGCTTCGGGAGGTGTGAATTCTGGCACCATTCTGGTTATCGCTTCTCGGCCTTTTGGCTACGATCAAGTATTCACTTGGTTACAGCTACAGTTTAGGGGGTGCATCCTGATCCCTGCGGGCTGGGCCTGTGTATCTCTGGCTTGCCGGAGCGTCTATAGGGGGGAAGGTATACGGAACACGTCTGCTGGGCCTTTGATCCCTGGCTTGACCGGGGCAAGGCTGCGTCTCTGGGTGGGGTGGGCAGGCAAGGGACCCCTTCCTTTTTTTTTTCTTCTGGATTTTTTGTGTTGACCAGGACGCCCCCGCGGCTTATTACTGACCCGCATCCAGCTCGCGAGTCTTGACTGGTCATCGGCAGCGGCCCGGACCCGACATCCAGGAATCCGGCCACTAGCGCATTACACTTAGGCCTTCACACCTGCTGGACCAGGGTGGCTGCGGTGTCCCTGTGAGGCTGGCGCAGGCCCCACCTCTTCACAGAGGGAAAGGGAGGGGGTCCGAGGGGTTACCATTAACACCTTTTGTTTACCGAGACTTCTTCCTGAGGCAGTGACAGGCTTTCGCTGCCGCCTGCCACTGTTACGGTTTTCTCCTTAAGTGGGGGTTGCTCTGCACGGCCTACGGGCCTTTCGACCCTCCATTTGGGTATTTAACTCTTCAGGCATCCCTGATTCTTTTCCACAGAGATAGCTTTAATGATCATTTCTTTCCTCAGCGTACAAAGTAAAGGTTCTAGTGCGTATACGAAGAGTGCTGGTGAAAGGGGGCACCCTTGGCGTACTCCTGATTTGATGTGCACCTCTGCTGTGAGTGCTTCATTTACCATAATTCTGCTGGTTGTGTTGGTATAAAGCAATCTAATCATTTGGGTAGATGATGTGGGGAAGACCATTTTGGATAGAACCTTAAACAAGTAGTCATGTGATACGCTATCAAAGGCTTTTTGTAAGTCCAATGATAGCACGCCTAATGGGTTCCCTTCCTCTAGGGCTCTGCTAATCGCATTACGAATAGTGATTAGGCAGTCCCAGATTTTTCTTCCTGGCACTGCGCAAGTCTGGTCAGGTTCTATAAGTGTTTTCAGGACCTTCCTCATCCTATTTGTGATGCATTTGCTAAATATTTTGCTGACCACGTTCAAAAGTGTTATTGGCCTCCAATTTTTGGAGTTGTTTACTTCCCCTTTTTCATGGATTAGTTTCACTGATCCTTGTGTGAATGTGTGCACAAAGGATTGTTTTTCTATGCATTGTGTTATCATTTCTATAAAGTCCTTTGCTATGTCTCTCCAGAAAGTTGTGTAAAATTCCCAGGGTAGGCCATCCTGCCCTGAAGCGGAGTTTTTCGGGGCTTTGTTTATAATGTCTAGGAACTCCTGCCCTTGGAAAGGGTTTTGTAGGAATTCTTTTTCCTCTGTGCAATGCCCTGCGGTTTAGTTATCCAGGAGCTCGTTACACGCAGTTTCATCAGAGTCTTTGGTTGAAAAAAGCTGTGTGAAAAAATTCTGTACTATGGTTTCTATGTCTTTTTGGTCTTTTTGTAGAACATTTTGAGGGTCTAAAAGGCCGTCTATAGGTGTGTGGTTTGTTTTGGCTTTTTTAAAGAAGAAGAAGTTGCACTTTTCGTCCTCTTCGTACTTCAGGACCCTTGAATTTAACATAGTTTCTTTCCCTTTCTTAGTGAACCAGTTCCTAATATCTGACTTTGCCTTATTTATTTCCTGTGTAACTTGGACACCTGCGTCTTGTAGTTCATTTAGGTTTGCGAGGGAATCTTATAAGGTCATTGAAAACTTTCCTTTTTTCCGCGGCTATTTCTTTACCTTTTTTTGAGAAAAAGTACTTAGATTGTCTTTTGACGTATTCCCACCATTCCTGTTGTGATTTGAAGTTTCCTTTTTGTGTTTTCCATATCCTATAGTTTTTTAGGAATGCTTCCTGAATGTCTTGTTGCCTTAGAAGTGTGGTGTTAAGTTTCCAGTAGGCGCTTCCTTTTCTCTGCCTGGTGGGTATTTTTATTTCAGTGATTAGAGTTTGGTGGTCTGAGAGGCAGCTGTCTTGTAATTCTGAGGAGGTGCATGCGATGTTCCCTGAGACTAGGATTAGGTCGATTCTAGAGACTGTGTTTCCATCATTGGAGATCCAAGTGTAACCTGTAGTGTTTGAGTTTCACGTTGTAAAGGAGTCTTGTAGGCTAAAGTTGGTGATTAATTCACTGAGTTTTTTGGATGACTTATCTAGGGTGTATGTTTTGCAGAGACCTACTCTATCTGTTGTACGTATAATACAGTTAAAGTCTCCTAGTACTATAGTGGGTGTGCACCCTACTAGGAAGTGTTGTAAATTATCAAACAGTGCATGTCTCTCATTTTTGGTTGTGTGCGAATAAATGTTACAGATACGGAAGTTGAAACCCTGTAAATTAACATGTAGCATTACCGCCCTTCCGTGTTCAATGTTTTCATGTTTCACTATTGTAAAGTTGTGGTTTTTAAAAAGGAAGCATAGGCCAGCGTTTTTGTTACCGCCCCCTGACCATATAGACGGTCCTAAGTCCCATTCCTCATGTAGGGATGAGTATTCATAATTGAAAGGTAAGTGACATTCCAGTAGGCATATTATGTCTGCCTTTAGGAGTTTACAGTATTCATATATAGGAAAATTAACAAAGAGGGGGAGGGGAGAGGATTCCTGGTAGAACCTTCCTCCTATGTCAGACTTCAAATAAACAATATGGTTCTACCCAATTGTGATATAAAAAATATTTTTATGTATTTTGTTACTTTTAAATAGTGAATAATAAAGCAGTGCCTTATGTGATGTCGATGAAGGCACTAAATGTTTTTAAAATACCCCTCACACACTATGAATTCCCATAGTGTCATGCTTCATCATGGGGGTCTTCCCGTCCCTCTACGGGGCGGGGCGTGCTTCGACCAATAAGTATATGGGAGCACTGTTGTTGGGTGAAAGGATAATCTATGTGTAGACTATGTGTTAAGTGATGGTGAGTGTGATAGGGTTAGTGGGTGAATACAAAAAATTTAAAAATCCTCTAACTAGTGGAAAAAACACTTTATTCAAATCCCTAGCTGAGAATGTTAAAAAATGGGGTTGCGTAGGGGGTGTATATCAATTAGATACTCCCTACTGGGTCAACATGTTTCGTAAGCAGTCCCCACTGCTTTACTTATCAGGACCTAAATATGTCCCTACTACACTCAAAATGTTGATTGGATTGTATGCCTATTCGCTTAATTTCAAGTCCTCCAAGAATGGAGAGTAATTAAAGGTACATTGACCTTTGTTAATTGGAAATAGCGTTTCTTTGCTATCTGCAAAGATAAAAGCATGAATGAAAAACAACCCGTGAGTTGTTCATGTAAGCACATCTCCATACTGTGAATTTATACTAGCTGAAAGAGAATATATTTTTCTGTTGCTGTAATCAAATGATTCATATTTCATTGATTATTCTGGCTTATTATTTGGCCAGCACATGCGTTTACACATTTGCATTCTTTCTTATTCCTTTGCCACGGAGCGTGATATATTTTCCTGTGACTAAATGCTGGGTTTTGTTCCGCCAACAAATTATCAAAGACCAAATCGCAATGTGCGAAATATACTCACTTTTTCATTCAAAGTTGCCAACACACACATTCATACATCTACTTTCAACAAAGCTCATCGTTTTTTGTGTACATAATAATAGCCATCTGAATCAGTTGCTTGGTGAGAAAACGGTTATTTTGCAAACTGGTAGCACATACGAGCTGGCAAGGACATGCTGACATTTATGCTGTACTCCAAAAGCTTGTGGTAACTAGTTACGTGTGGTACATTTACGTAACAGAATGAATACATACTTCGTATGGGATGATTATCCGATTTCATGAGCAGGCATCGGGGAAGGGGGGGCCTTCTACCAAACACTGTGGGTAAGGTGAAATGCATTTAGAAAGGGTGATTGCCGATAATCTAAAATATCTTAACAACTAATATAAAATCCTAAACCTATCTAAACTAACTAATCTTACACTACCTAACTTAAATTAATTTACCTAAGCTAAACTATGATCACGCAGACAAGTAAACATCATCCCCCACCCGCTTAACACATCAATGCACAATAGACATACACATACTTAACCTACACATTTATTAACTATAATACCATAGAAAAACAAATATATATATATTTTTATAGACTATTAACACACAAAACATTACCCCCACCCCTAAAAGTTATAAAAACCCCCTATGAAGAAAAATCTTAAAACTAAATCTACATCTAAAAAACCTATCTAATCTAACTATGCCTACATAGACAAACAAATCTACAATGAGTAACAAAATGAATCTTAAAACTTAAAATATGTACAAACACAATATGTGTCAACAATTATTTCCATTAGCCCCTAGATGAGGCTAATTAAATATTCCATTCTCTGCTGGACCGTGTCCAATTTATTTTCCAAATTTTCAATTTTCTTGTCCATTGATTCGAGTCTGGACATCAGTGTCTCCATTGCCTTGTCATGTATGGCCTGACCGGCTGACGGTCCAGAGGCTGCTGGTGTGGGGCCAACTGAGGCTGAAGATGTTGCTGGGGCCACGGGAGTCGGAGGATGCTGCTGTGGCTGCATGCCATCCCTTGCGGCGGGGTTTGTGATCAATGTGTTTGCAGCTCGCTGCATGTCATACTGGCGGGAGGTCCAGCGGAAGGCCTTGGCCACAGGCAGAATGTGGTGGTATCGGGCCTTCCTTATGCGGAAAGCCCGCTTTTCTTCTGCATTCAATTCAATAATCTTTATTCTCGATCATTTAGATCATCAAAGATATAAATACATAACAGTTTTTTAAAATTTTAAAATTTTCAATACTTTAAACAATTTCATTTACAAGTAAATTTCAGAAAGAAAAGGAAATCCCCATAAGTCAAACATTAAGAATCATAAAAGGATAAACCAATATCTTATAGCTTCATACAGTGCCCCCCTCTTTTAGAATGCGAGACCGAACGTGCCACATGGCCGTTAGGTACTTTGCCACAGCAAAAACAGTCGGAGGTGACAAATCAGTTTTGAGGATTCTAAATGCAGGGAGGTATTTCCTAAAGCCCATATTTTTGAGGATAGGTAAGAGCCAATACCTCCTTGCTCTTTGGTAGGCTCTACAAAAAAGGACCACGTGTAGATCACTCTCCTGGGGATATGTGCAGGCTGGGCACTGCTCTGTTGTTGAGAGGCGGGACCAAGAGCTAGTGAAGGCCCTCAGAGGTAGAGTGCCATACCTCCACTGTAAGTAGAGTTTTCTTGTCAGCACAGGACCCATACCATCTAATACAATTTCCAATTGATAGGAATCTTTTAGTTGGATAAATGTGTGGGTCAAAGATCCCGCACGTGTGTCGCCTAAATCGGTAGTCAGCCTTGTCTGATAGTAAAGTTGTGTAAGTGCCTTTCGAGAGATCCTCCTACTTGAATTAGCAGGGTCGGTCCATAGTTCCGGGAGACCTAAACTTTCACATGTGCTCCTTATATATTTTAGCCAGGGGATGTTATTAGTGTTTGGTAAAGCCAGGAACTCCTGGAGCTCACTTCTATAATCACTGAGATCCTGGCTGCTCCATATTCGTCGCCAAAAGGCTAGGGGCTTTATACCTAGCTCCTCGGCAATTGGCCTTAGACCTAAATCCAGTCTCAGGGGGAGCAGTGGAGTACTAGAGGGGAGGGCCACTAGTTGTCTAAGGAATTTATTCTCTGTAGTTGTTAAATTTTTTACAGGAACATGGCCCCAAAGTTCCGCCCCATATACAACTGAACCCCGGGCTTGAGATTTATAAATCTGTATCATAGGGCCCAGTGGGCGATATATAGATTTGCCCGTCATCCTTAAAATGCCCCCCGCCTTCTGCAATAATTTCAAATTTGCCTTAGACGTATGTGTCCTCCATGTCATCTTCTCGTTCAGGGTTACCCCCAGATATTCAAATATGGAGACCCTCTCCAATCGTACCATACCCAACAAAGGGTTTGGGCGTGTTGAGGGGGTAGGGTTTAGGATCATAAATTTTGTCTTGGAGGCATTGATTTCTAGGCCCCTCTCGGTACAAAATTTCAAGAACCCATCCACTATCCGTTGGATTCCCATGGGGGATTTGGACAGCAGCAGGGAGTCATCTGCAAACATTATGGCAGGCACCCTGCTGCCATTCAATTTGGGAGCATCAATGTCTTTCAGCCTGGACAGATGGGCGATTACCCCATTGACAAAGAGGCAGAACAGGGTGGGTGCAAGCACACATCCCTGCCTCACCCCCCTGTCAACTGGGAATCTTTCGGTTAGGCCCCCCATCCTGCCACACCTTACCCGCGCAAAGTTATCCCGATGTAGTTTAATCAAAATAACCAGGATATCTGGCGGGACTCCCAGGTCACCCAGGACACTCCAGAGCTTGGATCTAGGGACCAGGTCGAAGGCGGCCCGTAAGTCCACGAATACCGTGTACAAGCTGCCGCCCTCGACGAGTGCCGTCCTCCAGTAAATAAGATTGAGGCGAAAGATTTGGTCCATAGTGGAAACCCCTTTCATGAACCCGGCCTGATAAGGGCTCATAATGGCTGCCTCCTCTATCCAATTCTGTAAGCGGTCCAAGATGAGCCTCCCGAAGAGTTTTTGCGACACATCTATCAGGCTGATGGGCCTGTAGTTGGATGGGAGCAGGGGCGAGCCTTTCATAAAGATCGGGACCTCCTCTGCGCCCAGCCAAGTACAGGGCACCTCCATGCCCCTTAGAATCGCGTTAAATAGCATCAGGAAATAAGGGGCCCATATGTCCGGCTACTGTTTGTAAAGGTCGCCCGGAAGGCCATCCAAGCCAGGCGCCTTTCCAGTTGACAAGCCTGTTATGGCAGCCCGGACCTCTCTAAGTGAGAATGGGTCCCCTTCCACGAAATTATAGAGCGGCGAAATAGTGGAGCAACCCCCATGGCCAGGCTCCTCTGTATACAGAGACTGAAAGTGCTCCTGCCAGGACTTGGAAGAAATATTTGGCTCTATTGCCGGGGCAAGTTCCCCGGAACCTGAGTTGACAATTCGCCAGAACTTCCGTGAATCCATAGACGCTAGGGAGCTAGCAAGTTCTTCCCATTTATTCTGCTCCCAATCAATCTTTGCATTGACGATCAGCTTTTTTTATTCGCGTCTCCTGGCGTGGATTTCCAGCCTACTTTTACAATTCTTAATACTCAACAAAAGATCTCTCCTTGCTCTGCGGCACTCCGCATTGTACCAAGTACACTGGTTCCTTCCACCCCCCCTCCTTGGACCATTATTAAATAAATCTGCAGACAGAGTCTTTATGACTTCTTCGTGGTTCAGCCAGATTTGTTTATTAACGTCCCCTATATTTGGTTCCTCACTTAAAAACGCCATATTCTCTAAAATAGGAATAACATTTTTATAAAACTGTGGGAGCTTGGCTGTACTTGCTGCAATTTTTTCCCACTTGATTCTTCTCCTATTACTTTCAAGGACTAAATCGGGGTTTGTCTTGGGTAATTCTACTTCCCCAAGGTCCCGTCCGGGAAGGAGAAAGTCCAATTCCAGGGCATTGTGGTCGCTGTCTTCTCTATCAGTGACCCTAAAATCAATGACATGCGACCACGAGGATAGTTGCACTAAAATATAGTCTAATCTTGATTCACTGCCTTTCCGATTAAACGTAGGTTTACTCGGGGTATCAGATTTAGCTCGCCCGTTACAGGCCCTGACCCCATGTCTTAAAGTTAGTGCAGTAATCTGCACTGCCAATGGACTCCAAGCTTTGGGCGGAATAGATACTAGCGATGGTACTCGCCATCTTGTCTCTTCCTCTAAGAGGTCCCCATCTAGGAGACCTGGCAGGGGCTCATAATGTGAGTTAAAATCCCCACCCACTACAAAAGGGAAACCCTTAGGGAGTTCAGTCAAAAGATCCGCTAATTCATCGATGGTGGGTGACTCCTGAGAAATGGTTACCGGTCTCGAATACACATTTACCACCGCTAGTCTACAGCGATGAGACCATTCCAGTAGAACCACAAGTATATCTTCTGATGCCACTGGAAAGCGCGTGGCTTTGCATCCCAGGTGCGCTGCTACCCAGGTTTCAAGTCCACCCGATGGGCGCCCCCTTCCTCCCCATTTCGCAGGAATGGAGAATACTGCAAATCCCTGCCTTGCATGTTCCTCTCTCTCCCAAGTTTCCTGGAACATGCATAAGTCTTTGGAGTCGATGTATTCAAGCCATTCCTGAAGGTCAGACTTATTACCCAGGCCCGCCACATTCCATGACAATATTTTTAGTATGGGGGGCCTATCATTCAAAGTAGTGGTATATGTGTAGACAGTCCCTTTATTGCTGGTGATGATCTCTGATGGTATTAGGGGGGTACTTAATTCTTCCCGCGCATTATATCCTGCTCCGCCAATGGAATCGCCCAAGGCCCCTTGATATTCTGGGGTATTGGGTGGCTTCATTCCACGACTGGTTCGATCCACAACCTCCCATACTGTATTATGACCTAAATTGCCAATGGAATTGCTCAGAGCCCCATAATGTTTGAAGGTATTGGGCGGGTCTATTTCTAAGCTAGTTTCATCCACAGCCTCCCATACTACAGAGTTGGACTTCCTGCCCATATGTATAGGCAGTCAATCCACCATGTCTAGTTGGCTGTACCTATTGTGGGTTGGAAAGTAAAATTGCTGACTTTGCTGGAGGGGTCTCCGGGGATAGTAATTTTGCCCACCTGCACCCCAATTGCCGCCTTTCCTGTGGCAAATTTCCCATCCCTCGTTGTCCATATTGGAGGTATAGTGGGCTAACTCCTGTCTTCGAGAGTTGGGTGGTTCTCTCCGTCCTCTTAGCAGCCCTCCACCCGATCTCTCGGAATAAGTGTATTGTGCACGGATTTCAGGGTGCTCTTGATATTGGTTTCTGGGGTGGTGGTAAACTTCCCTTCTTTTGTAATCTCCCCACCCGGTCGATCTTTGTATCCGATCCTCCCAAATCTCGTCCTCTCTATCATATGCTAGAGGGGAGTAAAAAAAAGAGAGGGGTAGGGATTGAACAGTAGTCCCATCTTCCTCTGAGATCCATCCACATATATGCAGGACGGTCCTATGATCTTTAAAGTTGACTATAACACAGTCACCATTTATGGATTTAGTTGAACTGCCCAACCATGGGACCCTTCGTACCATAAGAACAGGGCTCAGTATACCTTTCGGGAGCGGTCTATGTGTACGAAGCCAATTTATCACCTTGTTTTTAAGGGAAATGGTGGATTCTTTGGAGGCAGGATTCAATTCTGGTACCCCCGCCAGAACAACAGTATATGGGGCTGCCTCTGGTGGAAGGTGTATTGGTCCTGGATCTAGCCTCTTGCTCACACCCCCCGTCAGTTGCTCCCCATTGTTCGGTACATTGGTGGGAGCACAATCACTTAACCCCGCTTGGTTTACCCTGTTTTGAGGGGAAGAGGAATGATTCAACTGAGCTGCATGATTTTTGGAAATTTTTGCCTTCGGGTGAGTGTTAATACTTAGGGACGGAGTAGGTGATGCCTGGTGCACTATGTGTGTAGTGTTTTTAGTCCCATTTGTGGGCTGAGAGAGTCCCCTTTTTGTTGCCCTGTCTGGAGCCTTGGTCCCACCATTGTTCGTTGTTTTCAGACTATCGTCTAGTTGGACTGTCGATTTTTCTATAACCACGAGCCTAGCTTCTATTTTTATTAGCCTTTCTTCCAATGGACTTAAAAGGTTTCTTATGAGGGCGCCTATATCTGCCAGGGTGACATCCTCCTCAATGGTCTCAGGCAAGTTTGATTCAGCTTGGTTACTTGTCTCCCCCGGGGGATTAAAACGCGGGGTCTCAGCTCTATCTTTTTGCGTTTTTTCCCTAGTATTTAGGCAGAAACTTTTTGGCAGTGGATTCAGGGAGGGTTTTGAGATGTTTGGCTTTCGCACATTCTTATTCTTACTTCCTCCTCTGTTTTTCGGGATAGCTCCTTCTCTGGACCCCTTTCGCTTTGTCATTTTTAAGCATGTGGAGTTGACATTGTCAGGATATGGCGTGGGATTTATAGTAGGTGTGGGGTGGGGTTGAGCAGGAGGGAGAGTTAACATACTAAAATCAACAAAATCATCATTGGGGTCCTTCCTGCTTAACTGGGAAGTACAATTTGAAATGTCCAATGTCCCAGAAAGATTTATTGTGCCATCCACCCCTGTATCCAACGTAAGGAGGTCTGTGCTTACCACAGGTGACTTTGCCAGAGCCAAAGGACCCATGGACGATCTCCGCACCCAGTCCAGTTCTTGAGATATTCGTCTCTCCAGGTGCGTTATATCCTCAATTAGCAGGGACCCAGCTTTCACAAAATAATTGTCCAATGTTCCCTTTGGTGTAGGCTCACGAGCCATGGCGCTTTTGCTCCTTGTTTCTCTTGTTGACATATCTGGAAGTGAGCAGAGATGATAGCCCTCACACTCCGCCAAAGTTTCCGGGGGGTCCAGGGGGGGAGGCCCAGGCCCGGCCTCACCCGTCCTCTAACGGCCTCAAACGGCCCGCTCTTTGCCCGGTCTTCGCCCCGCGCTTAGACCCGCGCGCGTCCCGCTAGCGCGTGTGGGAGGGTCTGTATTAATAAGGGGAGAGGGGGCGGAGGTAGGGGAGGAGTCGGGAAGAGGACCAGGTGCAGCTGGTCTGCGTCACCCACAGCACCCTGGTCCTCGCAGTCCCGGGTGCACTAAACTCCCACTCCTGTCCGAGTTTCTATCAGCGCCCTTTCCCCAGTCACAGGCACATCGCATGAAGTGTACGAACGTGCAATCAGCTCCCAAAGATGATTCCAAGTGGCAGGCAGCAAGTTCTCTCCCTCGAGCGGCTCCCGCGAAGCGGGGGCCGCGAGTCGCAATAAAGGTGTTGGGGGAGGAGTCGGGAAGAGGACCAGGTGCAGCTGGTCTGCGTCACCCACAGCACCCTGGTCCTCGCAGTCCCGAGTGCGCTAAACTCCCACTCCTGTCCGAGTTTCTATCAGCGCCCTTTCCCCAGTCACAGGCACATCGCATGAAGTGTACGAACGTGCAATCAGCTCCCAAAGATGATTCCAGTATATGCTAAATTTAATGGCGCAAGAGATATTACGCCATCAGGTGATGGTCTCCGTCTAAAATGGAGGGGAATTGACTGTGAAGCCCTACTTGATCGTGTAAAAAATGATCACCTAGTATTAATAAATTCTTGCTCATCACCCGACGGGGATTGCCACAGAATAGTCACCGATTTTGGTAAACTATGCGTGGCAATCAAAAATTATTTGTTAGTCCCATTACCCACAAAGGCGAAAGACCCAAGATGGTTCGACTCTGCCTGTTCTATGGCAAATAGGGAACTACGCAGGGTATTAACCATTAAGCCAAGGAATACAGTGGAGGTACAATCAGCTAGGAAATTTTATAAACAAAAAATAGCTGAAAGAAAGGCGGCACTCCTGATGGAACAGTGGGAGTCCCTGGTCATTAGCGCCAATATGAAGAGCAGTGGGCCATTTTGGACCGCAGTTAGGAAAATGCGCGACATGGGTAAACATTTATCCCCAATTGGCTGCAATATAACCAGTAGCACTTGGGAAGCCCACTTTTCCAATATATATGCTGCTCCCTTTGAGGAAATAATCACCCCAGATCTGGGACAGCTGCGAGACCTGCGGATTGATCTTTCCGAGGTGGTGACAGCCGTCAGAGAGAGCCTTGGCAACAAGGCCCCCGGTCTTCCCATAGACATTATAAAACATAGTCCAGATCTATGGGCACCAATTTTACACAATGTTTTTAACAGTTTGTCAAGAGTGCCCATCCCTAAGACGTGGTCTTTTAGCATCATTGTCCCAATTTATAAAAAGGGCGACAGGTCAGATCCAGCTAACTACCGCCCAATCTCGCTTTTGGACAACACTTTAAAAATACTTGGGCGAGTTATTTACAACAGGGTGGTAGAGTGGGCGGAAGACTCTGACCTACTGGATCCATGTCAGATGGGATTCAGGAGTGGGGTGGGCACGGTCGAGCAATGTTTGAATTTAAAATTAATAATTGATAAGTATACCGTCGCTCGATCGTCCCCTATATACCTCGCTTTCATGGATCTTTCATCTGCGTTTGACCTGGTAAACAGATCAAAACTGTGGTCCATGCTTCTCAATTATGGACTGGACGAGCCTTTAGTGCACTTCCTGGCGTATCTCCATACTAACCTCAGGGCTCAAGTTAGAATTGGGTCGGGGGGCGAAGTTTCCGGAGCTATAAAAATTGGCAGGGGGGTTAGACAGGGGTGCGTTTTAGCACCCCTGTTGTTTATTATTTACATCAATGGCATAGCAAAGGTTTTAAAACAAGTAACTAGAGATGTCCCAATTGTCCAGGGGCATCCTTTGCCAGTTCTACTATACGCAGATGATGCGGTCCTTATGGCCCGCACCCCTAACGCCCTCCGTTTGCTTGTGGAAAATTTTGTATATCATATGGAGGGCCTAGACCTGCGTGTGAATTTAAAAAAATCTTTTTGTTATGTCATGCGGACCTGGTAAACGGAAACTTAACACCATCCATATCGGGTCTGATAAACTTGATTCTGTAAATTCTTTTATATATCTTGGGGTGGCTTTCGCTGCGAACAACTCATGGAGTGGGCATTTCGCCCACGCCACGAGTAAGTTCTCGAAGGCCATCAATTCAATATTGTGTCTCCCACGCCCTAAAAAATTAGGTGCAACCAGTGCTATTTTAAAATTTTTTAGATTGCAGTGTATTCCTGTTGCCACTTACGGGGCTGAAGTTTGGCCCCCTGCTAAAAACCCCGGTATCCAACGAGAAGAGACACGTTTCTGTCCATGTGCCCACCAACTCACACATACAACATATGAAATGCGGAATATCATAGAATATAGTCCAATGTATGTAAAGAAAGGTTTTATAAAATAAGAAAAGGGTGACTAAGAATGACATTAAGTAACACACTATCTAAAATATCTTAACAACTAATATAAAATCCTAAACCTATCTAAACTAACTAATCTTACACTACCTAACTTAACTTAATTTACCTAAGCTAAACTATGATCACGCAGACAAGTAAACATCATCCCCCACCCGCTTAACACATCAATGCACAATAGACATACACATACTTAACCTACACATTTATTAACTATAATACCATAGAAAAACAAATTACCTACTGGCGGTCGCCAGTAGGTAGTTATAGTTAGGACCCTGTTTCCATAGGAAATCCGCAACATTCTATTTTGAATAACTTTGGCGCCGGTCGACGAATCCTCGCGAATTTCTCAAAATAGGTGGGGCGCTACGCTCCGCTCCTACCCTGAAAGTCTCGGGGGGGATTCGTCAAGCGGGGGCTGAGATAAAAGGGGGGTCCCAAAACGCGTTTTTCCCATGCATTTTTCCATAGGACCTTTAGACAAGGCTACAGCCCGAACGGCTGAACAGAATTACTAGAAATTTGGCAGAGAGGTAGTCCTCAGGTCAAGGAAGTGCCTTTTGTAGGTTTGGTGTAAATCTGTTCAGTAGATTCTGAGAAAATAGCCTTTAAATCAATATATATATCTGAGCCAGCTTACGGTACGCTTACCGTAAGCTTACCGTACGCGTACGGTGGCGTGCGCGAGCGCGATTCTGATTGGCTGTTAGATCTTAGTAAACATTAGAATCGGCCGAAACCAGGAAGCGGCGGCCTCCATTTTGTGTATTTCACTCCGGTAAAAAAGAGTGATATCTTGAAAAGGGGGCAAGGGAGAGAGTTACAGACCCCCTAACATTTGTAAGGGGGTCAAAGAAGGACAGAAAAGTACAAAGAAAACATTTATTGATTTTTTTTAAAAATCACGGGGTACGCGTACGATAAGCTTACGGTAAACAAAAAAAAGAAAAAAAAGAAATGAAATTCAGATTTAAGTGTTTAGATATTAGGGGGCTCTAAAAAGAGCCGTTGTGTTTATGAAGTGATTTTTTAGTGGTACCTACAAGTAAGTACCGATGCAGAGTCTAAGGTTCAAGAGGAAGACTCTGTTCCCTTCATCATTGAAGCGCACACCATCTCCTCTATAAATGTCTTGCATGTCGTAACGCAAGTTGTTGTGGTAAATGGAACCAATGCCATAGTCACGGAGGAAAGCAGAAACAGATTTGTTGACGTGCTTTCTTGCTTTGTCAATCTGCGGACAGAAATGATTGGACCAGTTCCATTTTTGCCTTTGGCATATGTTAGAAAACACAAAGGCAGTTTTAGGGAAAAGTGAAAACAGTTGTGCAAAGGTGTCCTTCATAAGCATTTCCAGACCTACCCCAGTCAAAGTGCCTAGGTCATTGCCACCACAGTGCACTATTATGAGGTCAGGGTGTTGGATTTGCATGAAGGATTTCACCAATGGCATCAATTGGTGCCACTTTAACCCTCTCTGACCAATCCATTTAATGTCTACATTTGGCAAAGCAAGGTCTCTCACCATACCTGTTTTCTCTGCAAACTTTTCACTCCAGAAGACATAGCTGTGCCCTACAATCCACACTGTGAACATCTTCAAAGGAGAACTGGATGCACTCAGGAGGTGTCTTTCAGTAGAATGGCAATATGAAAAGAAAGACAGTTTGGAAATGGAGGCATACATATTTTTTTTAAAAAAAACAAAAACTGATTGGCTGTTTCATACCATTCTAGAATAAAAACTAGGCTGTATGTGTAAATTAATAGAAGCATGTTTTGTATTGGTACAGAAAAATGTGTTACCAAAGAACAGTACTATGGATTTGCTGTTAGGTTTGAAAAGTCAAGCACTCTTGCTCTGTGGAATTGAAACATTGTTTGGCGAACTTCTGACCTGACTCCACACAGCAGTGTTCCATGAGCTGTTGCTATGGTAGCAGGCAGAAGTCAAGTTGGGAGAAGGGTACTAGGCAGAAGTCAAGTTGGGGGCAGGGTACTTTTGGAAAAGGGTTGGTTTTCAACCAATAGAAATGTGTGATTACATTTGAAAAAAAGGGGCAAGCACTGAGATTTGAAACTTACATGTATATGTGTGGAAAAATAGAGGGAAACTTTGCCATTATCTGGTTCTGCTGAGAGGAGAGAGGTGTAGAGAACAGAGATCCTGGCTCTGATAATCTGCTGTTTGAGTGCCACATTTCTTTCACAACTAACTAATTTTAAAGGTGAGGTTAGAGTTTGAGAGGGGATGTATATGGTAAATTAAGAAATGAATAATAGAAATGTAATTCTTTTTGTTGAAGTTGCGTTTATTATTTTCTGTTTTGGGAGAAATTTAAATGTGAGGAACATGTAAAATAATATGGACTATGTTTTCACGATAAATTAAGGTGTATTGGTATAAAAAATGAATAGTTTAAGGGTTTGAGGTTGGACTCAGTAATGCAAATACATTCAGCATCACTAAGGCTGGTTGCCCTTGGTGGAATGTAGGCAGTCACCCATGTTACACATGTTGGGAAATATAGGCAGGGATTTATTGTGTACAACTCTGGTAATTTTATATTTGCATTAGTAGGAAAAAGGGGGAGCGATTTTTTTGGTGCAGAAGCAGACTCTTAGCACACACCCAGCTCCTTTCCATGTATAATCATGCACAGTATTTACAAGCGAGTGGGGTTTGAGGTTTCAGTCTGTAATGCAAATACATTCAGCATCACTAAGGCTGGTTGCCCTTGCTGGAGTGTAGGCAGTCACCCAGGATACACATGGTGGTGGTCTGAAAAAGCAGTTTGGACATGTGCATTTAAAAAAATCTGAAAAGTGGATTCATAATGTGTCAGTCTGTAAAAGTGATTATCACTTGCCAAAAAAAAAGAGCAGTAAGTGTGCATTCAAATTGGCAAAGAAATTTCGTTTTGTGACTAATGTGAAAACATGACTCTCTGTGCAAATAGGAATTACAGGCAGAGATTTATTGCGTTTTGCTCTGGTGATTTCACAGTTGCATTAGTAGGAAAAAGGGGGAGCGATTTTTTGGTGCAGAAGCAGACTCTTAGCACACACCCAGCTCCTTTCCATGTATAATCATGCACAGTATTTACAAGCGAGTGGGGTTTGAGGTTTCAGTCTGTAATGCAAATACATTCAGCATCACTAAGGCTGGTTGCCCTTGCTGGAGTGTAGGCAGTCACCCAGGATACACATGGTGGTGGTCTGAAAAAGCAGTTTGGACATGTGCATTTAAAATATACTGAAAAGTGGATTCATAATGTGTCAGTCTGTAAAAGTGATTATCACTTGCCAAAAAAAAAGAGCAGTAAGTGTGCATTCAAATTGGCAAAGAAATTTCGTTTTGTGACTAATGTGAAAACATGACTCTGTGTGCAAATAGGAATTACAGGCAGAGATTTATTGCGTTTTGCTCTGGTGATTTCACAGTTGCATTAGTAGGAAAAAGGGGGAGCGATTTTTTGGTGCAGAAGCAGACTCTTAGCACACACCCAGCTCCTTTCCATGTATAATCATGCACAGTATTTACAAGCGAGTGGGGTTTGAGGTTTCAGTCTGTAATGCAAAGACATTCAGCATCACTAAGGCTGGTTGCCCTTGCTGGAGTGTAGGCAGTCACCCAGGATACACATGGTGGTGATCTGAAAAAGCAGTCTGGACATGTGCATTTAAAAAAATCTGAAAAGTGGATTCATAATGTGTCAGTCTGTAAAAGTGATTTTCACTTGCCAAAAAAAAAGAGCAGTAAGTGTGCATTCAAATTGGCAAAGAAATTTCGTTTTGTGACTAATGTGAAAACATGACTCTGTGTGCAAATAGGAATTACAGGCAGAGATTTATTGCGTTTTGCTCTGGTGATTTCACAGTTGCATTAGTAGGAAAAAGGGGGAGCGATTTTTTGGTGCAGAAGCAGACTCTTAGCACACACCCAGCTCCTTTCCATGTATAATCATGCACAGTATTTACAAGCGAGTGGGGTTTGAGGTTTCAGTCTGTAATGCAAAGACATTCAGCATCACTAAGGCTGGTTGCCCTTGCTGGAGTGTAGGCAGTCACCCAGGATACACATGGTGGTGGTCTGAAAAAGCAGTTTGGACATGTGCATTTAAAAAAATCTGAAAAGTGGATTCATAATGTGTCAGTCTGTAAAAGTGATTATCACTTGCCAAAAAAAAAGAGCAGTAAGTGTGCATTCAAATTGGCAAAGAAATTTCGTTTTGTGACTAATGTGAAAACATGACTCTGTGTGCAAATAGGAATTACAGGCAGAGATTTATTGCGTTTTGCTCTGGTGATTTCACAGTTGCATTAGTAGGAAAAAGGGGGAGCGATTTTTTGGTGCAGAAGCAGACTCTTAGCACACACCCAGCTCCTTTCCATGTATAATCATGCACAGTATTTACAAGCGAGTGGGGTTTGAGGTTTCAGTCTGTAATGCAAAGACATTCAGCATCACTAAGGCTGGTTGCCCTTGCTGGAGTGTAGGCAGTCACCCAGGATACACATGGTGGTGGTCTGAAAAAGCAGTCTGGACATGTGCATTTAAAAAAATCTGAAAAGTGGATTTATAATGTGTCAGTCTGTAAAAGTGATTATCACTTGCCAAAAAAAAAGAGCAGTAAGTGTGCATTCAAATTGGCAAAGAAATTTCGTTTTGTGACTATTGTGAAAAGAAATGTAGTAATATATTTAAATAAAATAAAGGATTTTTTTTTTAGTTTTTTTCAGGTATTGCTGAAGAGCAGTGAACAAAATTTAAGATGCCTACAAAATCCAGAGTTCAAAAAACTCACAAAAAAAACCTATATTTGAAGACAACTGGAGGACCAAAGTTAGTAGAAGATGCTCATGTTGGGAAAAAGAAAAAATCTTCTGGTAAGCAGAAAAAACAATTTCTAAAAAATATATTCAAAAGAATGAAAAATGTACAAAATGTCTGTACTGGAAAGAATGTTTTGAAAAGAAAAGGACAGGAAAAAATTGAGAATTTAGTTAATGCAAATATACCTTCTGCAACTGAAAAGATTTACATAAATAGAAAAACAGCGTTTAAAGAGATACGTAGAAAAATGTTTCAGAGAAGAGTTATGTCCAATTTGATAAAGGATGTGAAGAAATATAAGCAAAAGACTAAGTTTTATAAAAGAAAAAAAGAAATTGAAGCCATTGCAGCAAAGGCATTAGAATTAAAAAGGAAACTATTCATTTTAATTTTGAATAGGATGCGTACATTAGACAAAATGGTTAATGTACTGAAATCACATAGCAAAAGGAAAAGAGTAGTGAACAGAACAAACTTTTGTAAAGTGTTTTTAGGAAAGTGGATGCATAGTTCAAGTAGTGAACCTTTTTTTAATGAAGAGAGCTATTTTCAAAGTAATAGTTTGCTGCATGCAGTTGACACCAGAGGTCGTGCTTACGAAGTAAAAAATGGTTGCATAATGGAGAAGGAGATAATGGTTCCAAGAGATGAGGTACAAGTGATGGCAGATGAGGCTATGGGGAGACGTCCTAAAGCCCCAGTGTACACTTGGAATTGTAGTAGTATTTGCACTGTGCGTCAGGAATCTATTGACAAATTTCGTGAGTTTCTAAGAGAATATAGTAAAAAAAGTATAAAACAGAAGATTAAGGTGCTTCAAAGTCTAGATCCATGCAGAGTGAGAGAGAATACTGGTTTGCAGGGTCATTCTCTGGCTTGTCTATCTAGAAAAGTGTGTAATAGTGTTTTCCATCATTTTAGGATGCTGGCTGTTCATCATACTGAAATGAGAAAGTTTGTGAGACGGTTGTATTTTGCCAAAAGTCCAGCAATAAAGTTAAATGAATTGAATAGGGCTCTGCTCCGAGGAACGGTATCAGATGTAGAGAAGGTTGTTGATGAAATTCAGTTTTGTTACTTTGGTCCTGAACAAAACAGTGCAGAGAAGGACACAGTAAATGAGGAAGAAGTGGAAGAGAATGTAGAACCTTCTGTAAGTAACACATTTAATGATCACATAACAAAATTTGCAATAATCTCTAATGAAAGACCAAATTTTACTTGTATTTGTTGCCGCAGAACTCATTATAGAAAACAAACTAGGAATGTTGATCTCTACAGAAAGAGTGAAAATGAAGATAATTATAAGCGGAAGGATTTTGCCACATATATATTTCTTGAAAATTGTTTTGATTTGGGTGAAGATCAGCGTATTTGTAAATACTGTTACAACAAGTTAGAGGAAAATAGAATGCCGACCAGAGCTGTACATAATAATTTAGAATTGGATGCTATTCCTGCTGAACTTTCTGAATTAAATACATATGAGTCTATACTCATTCAATGTGTTCATCCGTTCCAGACCATAGTACGTATGGAGCCCAAAACTGGTAAATTACCTCCTTCCGATTTACTGAGAGGTTTAAAAGGTAGAGTGGTGTATTTGCCCTTGGATTTGAAAAAAAATATGGAAACTATTGATGCGGATACTTTGGAAACTGAACCATTAATTATTCTGGTTAATGGTGTACCTACAAAGAATAAGAAGATTTGGCAGGAGCTGGTAGAAGTACAAAGAGCAAATTTGTATTTGAAAAGGAATAACAAATGGTATGAATCAATTTATATAGAAGAAGAAGAAGAAGAAGATTTACAAGAAGACACAAACACCAACTGGACAAATTGAAAAAGTGGACAAGTCAAAGGAAGAAGAAATTTATGAACATTTTAGCATACATCCTCTTCATTCAAAAGAAGTTATGGGAGACAATATTGATCTCTTTCAGATGAAGAAATCAAAAGGAACTCCCGTGAGTGTATGGGAGGAGAGCTTGGAAGCTCGATGGTTTCCCCAGCTGTTTCCTAAAGGAAAAGGAGGACGATACGATGAACGTCCGGAACAGATTCCAGCTTCTGAGTATCGGACTACAAGACTATATGCTGAAGATCCCAGATTTCGACAAAGTATTCCTTATTTGTTCCATCTTTTATTTGAAAGCGACTTGTCTGCACTGTCTTATGCAGTAAATCACATTTTAAAAAGTGGAGTACATTTACAAAATGTGTCTGCTAAGGATTTTATGGAGAAAGTGCAGCACCGAGATGATCATTTGGAAACACAACTGATCAATCTGATGGCTTGTCAGCGTGGGACAAATGAATATTGGTACCGACGCCATGGTGAATTAAAATGCATGTTACGGAATTTAGGAACACCAACATGGTTCGTTACACTAAGCTGTGCCGAGTACGCTTGGGATGATTTACTGGATTTTCTACGAGAGGCAAATTCAAACATTAAAAACATCGAATACAAGACAGCAGGAGAACTGTGCTCATTGGATCCGGTTAATGTTTGCAGATATTTCAATCATAGATTTGAGGCTATGATGTCCTTCATCTGCAATAAAAAAAATCCACCTCTTGGAGAAGTAGTAGATTTCTTTTGGAGAAAAGAGTACCAGGCAAGAGGTGCTCCTCATATTCATATGCTGTTGTGGATCAAGGATGCCCCAAAGTTTGGAACAGATACTGATGAAGCAGTGTTATCTTACATTGAAGAATATGCAACATGTGCTATACCAAAAAGCACAGAAGAGAAAAAGTTAAAGCAGCAAGTTTTACGTTTCCAAAGTCATCGGTGTGGAAAATACTGTCGACGGAAATACAAGAGCAAAGATAAATACTACACTAAATGTCGATTTGGATTTCCTAGACCTGTTCTTTCAAATGGAAGAGTAAACAGTTTTATGTCAGCTGTGAGACATACTATCACAAGAAAATCACCTAAGAATACCTACAACCTTAAAAGAAAAGAAGAATCAAAAAATTTAAATGACTACAACCCAGTCATTTTATCCATGTGGAACGCTAACATGGATATACAGTATGTAGCTGACAATTCCATTGCTGTTGCTCGATATGTAACGTCTTACATTACGAAATCAGAAAAAACAGAATTGAAGGAAATGTGGGAAGAGATTTCTCATGAGAAGACTGTCAGTAAGAAGCTGTTCAGTTTCAGTTTGAAGATGTTATCGCATCGAGAAATTGGATCCTACGAATGTTCAGATAGGTTATCTTCTGCAAGTCTCTACTCGAAGTCAAGAAGAATAATTTGGGCAAGTTTAGGCCTTGCAGCAATGAGAAATCGGGTACTAAAATCTGTTGGAGAAATTGAATATTTGGCCGAGAATGACCCAGAAAGTACAGATATTTTGAAATCAAACATGTTGGACACATATTATCCCAAGAGAAGTCAACATCTGGAGAACATGTGTCTCTATGAAGTGCTGCAGAACTACATTTATTCACGGAAAGCCGCAGAAGACATCAACAATGGAAAATATAAAGTCATTGGTGAGGAAGGATGTTTGGTGAAGCAAACAAAAGGAAGTTTGATAAATCACAGGAAGCTGAGTTGCGACACTACTGACAAGAAGGAATTTTACTACTTGGCTCTTTTACAGTTGTTTAAACCATGGCGTACAGAGGATGAACTACTGGGAGAATTTCAAAGCTATGAAGATTCTTTTAATGCTTGCAAAGACAGCATACAATGCAGTACATTCTCAAGTTATCTGCAAATGTTAAATGAAGAAATTGAACAGGAAACTACAATTGCAGCAGAAATAGCTAGAGACAGTTCTCAGGACAGCCAAAGTTCAGAAACACTCAGTCAAGATCCCCTAGGACAACCAATCGTTGAAAATGAAGCATCAATAGCCATGAATGAAGTGGAAACGGCTATGAATCAAGCTCAAGAAGAATTTATAGACTTACAAAATTTGGAAAGACAACTGAACGAAGAGCAGCAACAAATTTATGAAGAGATCAGAAACAAAATTGATCACGGATTTCTACATGAAAAAAAAGAGTGCTCATGCACATCATTTCATCCAATCAGGATGTATGTAAGCGGACAAGCTGGAACTGGAAAAAGTTTCCTAATTAAAGTCATCAGAAGCTACCTACAGCAAAAAACGGATTCTACTTTGTCTTGTGTGGTTACTGCTCCAACTGGGTTAGCAGCATATAACATAAAAGGAATCACTTTACATCGTTTGCTAATGTCACCAGTGGAGCATGAGAACAAAATACAATACAACAAGATAACTGGAGAAGCATCCTTGGAAGTTTCAAGAGTCTTGAAGAAGATGCAAGTTCTCATTATTGATGAGGTGAGCATGGTTTCAAACTTAATGCTTGCCTTTGTGCATTTAAGAATGCAGCAAATTCTGAAGACAGACTATGACATGTTATTTGGTGGAAAACACGTCATAGTTTTTGGAGATCTTTTGCAACTTACTCCAGTTAAAGGACAACCAGTGTTTAATACTGTCACACATGAAGACACGAAGAAGTCATTGGGAAGCATCGGAAATACAAATATTTGGTCCTTCTTTGAGTACAAGGAACTTACTACTAATATGAGGCAAGCAAGCGATGAAGAATATGGAAGTATTCTGAAAGATATCAGAATTGGACTACTCACAGAAGTTGGCAAAAAAGCATTACAGAGTCGGCTGCTACATAATTTATTTCCAAAGGAAGAAATAGTTGCAGAGAAGATATACAAGAACATTGCAGAAAACAAAAGTATCATCTGCTTAATGCCAACTCTACGTGAATGCTCAATATTCAATGAGGAGCTTTTGAAATTGGAAAAGGAAGAGATCAGGAAATTAGAAGCAGTGGACAAAATTGAGGATGGAAGAATTACTGTCACAGTAACAGGCACACTGAAAAATAAATTGGATTCACTAGAGAAGAACATTTCCAAAACAGCTGGATTAGAAAAAAATCTATATGTTTGCATGAACTGTAGAGTATTTTTAAGGAGAAATTTGGATGTTGAAAAAGGTTTAGTTAATGGAGCTATGGGAAGAGTTGTGGGTTTTATTAATTATCAGAAAAAAGATGGAATTGAATGTTTAAAAATAAAATTTGATCAGATAGAAGAAGTTAAAGACATTTGTCGTTGTACAGTTCGTTTCATGCTTGTGAAAGACTTATATGTACGTAGGAAGCAGTTTCCGTTTTCGCTAGCATATGCTGTAACTATTCACAAGTCTCAAGGATTGACTGTAGATTGTGCATTTGTGAACATTGGTTCAACTGTGTTCAAAGAAGGTATGGCATATGTTGCTTTGTCACGAGTGAAAACATTATCAGGTTTATTCATGATAGACTTTGATGACTCAAAAGTTAGTGCTGATACAAATTGTGTAAAGGAGTATAATAGATTAAGAAGAAGCTATGCTCCTCATTTAGGTCAGTATCCTGTGTTGGAGAAACGTGTAGTTTCTCGTAAAAGGAGAAATGAGAATATCTGATGAAGATGTACAGAGGAGGAAAAAAAAGAGGAGTGATGTAATTGCAAGCAAATAGAGTAAGGAAAAAGAAGAACAGGTTGTAGGATGTCATTTTGAAAATAGCTCTGGTGTCAACTGCTACGCAAATGTAGTGCTGAATGTTGCATTTTATTTGGAAAGTTTGCAAGAGCAGATAATAGTAAATCAGGGAAAAAGATTCTGTTCAGAGCTGAGTCTCCTTTTTCAAAAGCTGAGTAATGATAAAACTCAAATAGAAAGTGCTACTGAAATTAGAAAACTTTTAGATGTATGTTCAGGACGAACACAGTTTTCTCAAAATGAACAGCAAGATGCACACAAATTTTTGATGTTTTTTCTTCAGGTACTGGAAGAAGAAGAAGTTGCAATTGATAATTTATTTGGTCTCTCTTATAAATGGGAACATAGTTGTGAAAACTGTTATAATATATGTGGCTCTAATGTTGATAATGAAAGGTTTATTTTTTTGACATTGCCAGAGAGTAAAACAGTCACTTTTGCTAAATTAGTTAAAGATGCTAATCATAGCATGCAATGCGGTGAGTGTCAATCTGACATGTATTCAACATTAATTTTAAAGGAATACGGACAGTATGTAATTTTAATGATGCAACGATGTAGAGCTGATGGTTCAAAATTGGATACTTTAATAAAGAAGTTTACAGGACAGCAATTATCAATTTCAGGAAAAACTTTTGTAACTGTTGCAATAATTTTCCATGAAGGACCTACTGTTACTTCTGGACATTACACAGTTTATCTTAAATGTGAAAAAGGCTGGACACTGTGTAATGATTCCCAATTGGTTTTTAAGCAACGTTTGCCTTTTGATTTAGCAAATTCCTATCTAATCTTCCTGAAACCTAAATTTTAGAGAGACTTGGCAAGATCTGGACAAAACAATTTTACCATTTTATTGGATTACCATTGGAATTTTCAAAAATAAAGATTTTTTAAATTATCATTTGGCCTAATGGAAAGATAACCAATTGTAATGTGGACTTTTTTAATTTTTAATGAAACTTTTGAAAACCAAAAATTTAGAGAAAATCGGTAACATCTGCACAATTTAAATTTTGGAATGTTATTGGAGTGCCATTGGAAATTTTTTCAAAAAAGATTTTTTAAATTACTATTTGGCCATGTGGAAAGGTAAACAATTCTATTGTGGACTTAATAAATTATTAATAAATATTTAGGGAACCAATATGTTACAGAGAATCGGTGAGATCTGTACAAATAAAACTTTAGAATTTTATTGGATTACCATTAAAATTTAATCAAAAAAGAATTTTAAAATTACTATTTGGCCTAAAGGAAATGGAACCAGATGTAATGTGGAGTTATTTGAGATATAATATTGTGATTATACTTCTGAAACAAACATATCAGACGGTATTTTAAAGAAATAAGTATTGATATTAGATGATATTTTTTTAGAATATTATGCATTTCTATAATGTTAAGTTTAAGTAAAAAGAGATTCTGGGCTTTTTTAATACAATCTTTGAGATTGTTATTTTTTTTTGCCCGCTGTAAAATGATGAATGCAATTGCTTTCACAATTTATAGTGAAATGCAATATATTCTGAAAACAGCAAAAATAAGGCAAAAATATTTTTTGATAAATATGTAAATATGTGTACTGTATTATAAAATGTTTTAAAAATATTAATACTTTTTTCTTTTTTTTCAGATTGATATAGAAAATTTTCGAAAACTAGAACCATTTTTAAAGCAATTTTTAAAAAAAACAAATGAATAAATATTTTTTTGAGTGGGTATGGTAAGTCAATAATAATAATTGTAGTCTCTCAAAGACCTTGTGATGTGATAATTGATTTTTAGTGTTTTTTAAAAAAAAAAATACGCGCACCGTACGCGTACGGTTAAAAAAAAAAAAAAAAGTTTTTAAAAACATAGATAAAAAAAAGATGAAAGATAAGGTTGGCTCTTAAAAGAGCCGTTGTGTTCATGCAGGGACAGAGGAAAGAAAGATTGGGAAAATTAGTCTCTGCGACAAGTGTGCTGATCTATTTTGAGGTTCACTAGGGAAACACTGGTCTCCCTATGACAAATTAGATCATGACAAGAGGCGCATCGAATATCAACCCTCAGAAATCGAGGGTTAATTTCCAGAGGGCCAGCAAAAGGAGATGCTCCCCCCACAGATGAAGGGCTCACCTGACCTGCAGAAGAAGGACTCAGCCCTGCAGATGATGGTCCAGGCTGAGCTGCTGTGGATGTGCTTGGTTGACTTACTGAAGGGTTACCTCCAGTAAGTCGAGCATGTGTCCTTTTGTGTACATCCTTGAGGTGCCTCATCATGGTATGATTCCCAAAGGAATACTTCCTGTCAGGATTACCTCTTGAAAGTACACGCTGACACAGCTTGCAAGTCACTAAGGGTGCATTTACCTTTTGCTGGCCTTCAGGAAAAGTAAAATAATCCCATACATAAGAGGTCTTTTGTTTCCTCGCTCTCTGCCTCAAGGTAGTGCTGCTAGTGCTAGCCTCACTCTCAGAAGGGCTCTGCTGTTCTGCCATCGTATCACAAAGACAACCCAGCTCCTTCTCCTAAGGGATCACAAGCAGAAATGAGGGGAATGGGTGTGGTGTAGGAGAGTTCTAGAACTGAAAGTAGTTTCAACCAATCAAAAGTTGTGTTTCATGATCACATGACCTACCGTACGCTTACGGTACGCTTACGGTGCGCTTACGGCAAAAGTACGCATGCGCGTAAAAAAGACACGCGCTTGCGCGCATGCGCATAACAGTCACTACCCGACACTTCCGCGTAACGTGCGCGTGTAGCGTACACGCGTACGCGTCCCATGCGGAGTACGCGCGGCTACGCAAATTGCGTAACTATACGCAAACAGCGTAGATAAATTACGGGCATTGCGTAAACCGTACGCTTACCGTAAGCTTACGGTACGCGTACTAAAAAAAAAATTAAAAAAAAAAGTAAAAAATGTATTGCTAATAAATTTTACCTGTTTATTTTATAAAATATTTAAAAAAAAACATATTATAGAATTTTAAAAATTTAACCATAGTCTTAAAAAAAGGATAGAAAATTAAAAAAAATATATGTTTAAAAAATAGAAGAAAATAAAAAAATTAGCATTTAAAAAACCTTGCAAATTCACTGAAAAAACCATGGGTTTCACACACGTTATAGTTAGGAATTAGCATTTAAAAAACCTTGCAAATTCACTGAAAAAACCATGGGTTTCACACACGTTATAGTTAGGAATTAGCATTTAAAAAACCTTGCAAATTCACTGAAAAAACCATGGGTTTCACACACGTTATAGTTAGGAATTAGCATTTAAAAAACCTTAGAAATTCAATGAAAAAACCAAAGGTTTCACACATGTTATAGTTAGCTGGACATTTCACTCGTAAAAAACCAATGAAATTCCCCCGTTATAGTTAGTTCAGCTAACTATAACTCGCGCGCCCGCAATGCACTGCTGATGACGTCACATATTACATCACTCATGACATGGTCAGTGACATCACTCATGACATCACTGATGACATCTCAAATGACATCACTGATGACATCACTGATGACATCATCCTTGTGATAGAGTGGCAGACCACCTCTGCCCCTAATATAACCTTTGATACACACATTCAAAAATAGAAATTAAAATTTTAAAAACAATGGACATACCAATACCAGTTACAACAACCTATTCAGTAATTCTAAGATCCACATACACATCCACTCATTCACCAACAGTCCTGTACAGTCACTCATACATGTACTCACTCATCATATGTACTCATACACGTATACATCCTGTTACACAATGCCACTCATCCATAGAGGTACTCACACACATAGTCACTCATGCTAATAAAGAATCAAACATACATTTACTTGCATATACAGTTATACACACACCGCCACACTTACTTCTACAGAAACTTACACATACTTAGTCTTTTAAACAATCACTTATAAAACACATACTTATTCATACAGGAACTCTTCCAATCTCTCACTCTCACATATACTCGCTTATATACACCAATTGTCAGATATACTAGTTTAAAACATATGTAGTTACTCATAGAGACACTATTGAGACAGTCATTCACTCACTAACACACCCATGCACACACTCATTCACCCATAGAGTCCTGCACACATGCTGTCTTCAACACATACAAAGAGTGAGTCACTCATTCATGCACCTATGCACTACGTAATACCCCCCACCGAACCATACAGACATCAGACACTGATACTCAAAAAACCAACTAATAACCTATATAGACACCCATGTAGCTACTCACCAACCCATGCAGCCACTTATACACAAAGTGAGAGACTGATACAGATATTTACATATTTAAACATTACTCACTAAGCCATGTATTCACTAAGATACACTTAATCAGTCAGTTATACAATCAATTTTTCAAAAACAATTCATCCATTTAGACACTTATATACCCATTTATTCTTCCATCGACCTTGAGATATACATATATAAAACATATGTAATTTTCTGAAAAACACACATTCTCTGAATGATGTCATCAGTGATGTCATTTGAGATGTCATCAGTGATGTCACTGACCATGTCATGAGTGATGTAATATGTGACGTCATCAGCAGTGCATTGCGGGCGCGCGAGTTATAGTTAGCTGAACTAACTATAACGGGGGAATTTCATTGGTTTTTTACGAGTGAAATGTCCAGCTAACTATAACATGTGTGAAACCTTTGGTTTTTTCATTGAATTTCTAAGGTTTTTTAAATGCTAATTCCTAACTATAACGTGTGTGAAACCCATGGTTTTTTCAGTGAATATATATATATATATATATTTTTATAAACTATTAACACACAAAACATTACCCCCACCCCTAAAAGTTATAAAAACCCCCTATGAAGAAAAATCTTAAAACTAAATCTACATCTAAAAAGCCTATCTAATCTAACTATGCCTACATATACAAACAAATCTACAATGAGTAACAAAATGAATCTTAAAACTTAAAATATGTACAAACACAATATGTGTCAACAATTATTTCCATTAGCCCCTAGATGAGGCTAATTAAACATTCCATTCTCTGCTGGACCGTGTCCAATTTATTTTCCAAATTTTCAATTTTCTTGTCCATTGATTCGAGTCTGGACATCAGTGTCTCCATTGCCTTGTCATGTATGGCCTGACCGGCTGACGGTCCAGAGGCTGCTGGTGTGGGGCCAACTGAGGCTGAAGATGTTGCTGGGGCCACGGGAGTCGGAGGATGCTGCTGTGGCTGCATGCCATCCCTTGCGGCGGGGTTTGTGATCAATGTGTTTGCAGCTCGCTGCATGTCATACTGGCGGGAGGTCCAGCGGAAGGCCTTGGCCACAGGCAGAATGTGGTGGTATCGGGCCTTCCTTATGCGGAAAGCCCGCTTTTCTTCTGCATTCATGTTATCTGTATGAAAAGGTGGACATGTGTCAGTTCACCAGAACATGCCGGACATGAATTCATAGGAAATGCATGCTGTCATGTGTAATGTAAACAACATTTGGGCAAATTATCTTTTACATTTGTTGCCCACTGTAAGCGGGTTGAAAGGAGGACGCAACAGAAGGCGCTTGTATAAGAGGGGGTTTATTCTTAAGCCAACAATAAAGCTTGGGGAAGGGCTGGTTTAGTCGTTACAAGCCAACAACTGTCTGGTTCTCAGGTGCCGGGATCTTTTTATCGCTGCGGTGTGATGTTCCTCTTTGCCTCACAGGAGTCGTGGGATTTCTTCCATAGCTCGGCGAGGGTTCTCCGGGGCCGTACCAAACAAAGAGACAAGCGAGTGTTAGTATTCACATCTGCTTTTAGACTTTTCTGAGGGTTCGGGAGTGAGGAGACCACACTAGTGCACAGGTGAGCAAGGCGACCGTTCCTGAACTGGAGTGGAGTGCAAAGGGGGGGTTTCGACTATATACAAGGCAAGGCGGTGAGCGGCGGCGTCAAGTAGCGCCCTTCCTTCTCCCGCTTCCCGACCCAGCCTGAGAAACGATCCCGTACCTGGGATAGCCACGCTCCTCCGTGGGCGTGGCTCAGCGAAGCGTGGTTGCGGAGTCCTCCTGTCTCCGACTTCCCGTCCTCCGTGGGGCTTCCGCTGCTCGTCTGCTGTTCAATCCGCTCGTTTTCCCGCTGAACTCTGTCTCTCCGTCGCTCTTCTCCTCTCTCCTCTCTCCGGTGTCACCGCACATCCTGCTTCTCGCCTCCGTGAGTCTTATTGGCGGTCTGCTGCCGACGTCAGTATAGGGGGCGGGGTTATCGGGAAGGGATTCCCAGTTAAAGGGACATGCTTCAGCTTCCGAGGGTTCCGTAAATGATGTTGTCCATGGATTGTCCTGAGGGACACAAAGCACAGGGCCCGTCAGTTCGTGTGGTGTCCACCAGTCACCCCCTACAACGTTGTATTCCCCGCCGTCCCCGTGACACCCACACACACCAATACAGAAGTACTGATTTAGCTCGGCACATACTGTGCAGTCAACAGAATGTCATGGTTGCATGTTAATCATATCCACACTTGACATAGTAACTAATTAATGATGAGCCATATGAATGTAAGAACCAGTCAACAGGCATCATGACATTTGATCATTTCCTCACAAAAATGACATCTGGCTAGCCTTGTATCAGTCATGGAGTCATGTGGACATTAACCTGTAATGGATGCTAAGTTCTGACAGTGTCACAGTTTGTCTTGGAAGAAGAACTTCTTCCCTTGCATATTTACCACTAGCCCGTTCATTTCACACTCCAAAAGAGGAATGCACTGTAGTGGCAATTTCCATTTGGAACACAGAGATGTGCTTGCTGTTTACACACCAAGGAGACTCATAATTGATTACAATACTAAAATTGGATGGCATGCAGCATGCCACGTAGTACTAGCAGGGTGAAATTAACGTCAGCTTGGATTTCACAGCATACATGCAACGAGCACTTAAATGTAGACCATAGTTTTAGTGTGTATTGTCTAATCTCCAACACACAGAAACAGATCTACCATAGCTTGCAGCTACTCAGTCATCATGACATAGGATCAAGGATGCGTCACAGCATCATGACATAAGTCTTATGTTGTCATGAATGTGAATCTAAAATTTGAAGACAGGATGTGCCACACTTGTGTGTTGACATACTTTCGTAGTGTCACCTACCGTGTGCACTAAAGCACGTCACAGCAATGTCAACATCACCCCTTATCTGTCCCATGGGGGAAAAAGGGACAATCAAGTAGTACAGTTCCAAGGATCACATCAGAAGGACCCATGCCTAGCTGTTGAAGTGTCTGGACTGCAGAACTGCTCACCTGCAGTCCATGCATTAATTGCAAACGCAACAATGCTGCCCAGGGTCATCATGGCTATCGGCCATCTCATTGATTGTTCCATACACATCCAATCATCTGTGGGACACCCATTGTAAGTCCTGTACCAACTTTAATTGTGAAAGTGGGTCTGTGATACGTCTAGACATGAGATGAGGCTGTCAGACAAATAATCAAATAGGAGGGTGATTCCTGTCCCACAAACAAATGGCTCTGGACATCGAAAATCTAAAAGCCACCATAGTCTTGAAATAATCCATGTGGAATTCCATGAGGACGAACCGCGCATGGGCTGCCATCTGTTATGTTACATGTAGGAAAAGTCTATGCATGGACACTACACCAGCTGTGGTACACATATATTGACATCATCCTGGAAACTGATTGGATTGTATAAGCCTTTTCACTACATTATGGAAGACATGCATACTTGACACATAGCTTTGCTCTTATTCTGTGCATATGGTACATAGTGTCATCTATACTCCGTTGTAGGAATATTGTATACCTATCCAAGGTGGGTGGGTCTTCTAGCACAATGGAACCACATGAGAAATGTGATGAGCGACAGATTGAATGCCAACTACATGACTCACAGACATATTGATGTGCAGATCGCAAGGCATATCCACAGGACGTTTCCATACATTACAAATTGACCTTTTCATTGACCCAGCACAAGGATAACCGCAATCAAATACACAATATGCTCTACACAGTACGCAAACACCCCATCCAACTCGTGGACACAATCCATACATCTTCCACGGATGTTGCCTTCCTGGGGGAGACCTGTTTGACGGCCTCCTCTATGCCCGACGTTGCCCTAGCCATTCTGGACGGCTACAAGATCACTGGCAGGGACCGCAACAATGGAGTAGGAGGTGGACTTGCCATCGTCATGGTCAACCACAACACCCTCCGGGGCTCACACATCAATTACCACACACTCAGCACCGCCAAACTCATGCACTTGAAGATCCACACATACCACAACCCCATTCTCAGAGGAACCCTCGTCTACAGAACCCCTGGACCCTGGCCTCAATTCTGTGACACCATCGCCGATTTGTTCAGCACGCATGCCATGGCCTCCAACGACTACATCCTCCTGGTAGACCTGAACCTCCACCTCAAGAACAACAAAGATAACAACTCCGCCACCCTGGTAGTCAACCTCGGACTCAGTCAGCTCGTCAAAACGCACACCCACTCCACCAGACGCACGCTTGACCCCAGATCCTCGGCTACCTCCCATGTCACTTTCAGCCACACCACCAAACTGGACTGGCCATTGGTGCATCTACTTCACCTTCAAGAAAAATCACCACACCCCACCACATTCAACACATCACATGCTGCAGCCGGATCAAAGTCAACAATGAACAGCTTAACAACACCCTTGCTCAGAGCCCACACGGCAACCAAAACTACACTGATAATACACTACCAATAAAGACCTTCCGTTATTCAGAGTATTGGTATCGGAGTTGTCGAAATGTTATGAAAAGGCCGGTGGACAAACGTAGACGATGACAAGTGATTCAAAGACACTAGTTTTTCAGAACAGTCCAATCTTTCTCTGTAAAGAACGTGACTCCAATTCCGTTTACAGGAGTCGTCAGCGTAGTAGCGGACACCGTCGTGTAGGAGCGCTCCGATACCAATACTCTGAATAACGTAAGGTCTTTATTGGTGGAGATACTTCACTACATAGATGACATGCTAGTTTTCTTTTTAAAGACTGTTTATATTGGGAACTTTCTGCATTGCTGTAACTGAATATCTCTGCGCCACTCAGTTCGACAGCTTGATTCTTTGCCTTGAAGAAGCCCATGCTTGGGCGAAACGCGTTGGCTGTGGATATGACAACATCATTGTAATAAAGAAAAAACCTGAAAAATTTACTAGCTCTGTGTGTATTATAAAAACTGTGTAGTATCACACTGTATTAGCCAATTCACTCTCGCGTTGCCTCTCATATCTTGTGTTTATCAGTATTGTCTATGGTCTTTTAAGCGGCTGGCCATTTGAGGTGGGCAACGCACGCATTACCCAAAAGTGACATGTTCAGGCAGTGCAAATGTGCTTAACCTAGCTGCTTACTTCTCAAATTTCTAACCTCCACATCATCTCCTACGCTGACAACACACAGCTGATCCTATCCCTCACCAAGGACAACCTCAACACCAAAACCAACATCCACAAAGGAATGAATGCCGTTGACGAGTGGATGACGAACAGCTGACTGAAGCTGAACTCAGCCAAGACGGAGGTCCTCTTCTTTGGATCCACCCCCTCAGCCAGAGACGACTCCTGATGGACTACTACACTGAGAGCAGCATCGGCAGCCACCAACCATGCAAGCAACCTGGGGGTCAACCTCGACTCAACACTCACCATGACCAAGCAGGTCAACGTCGTCTCATCCTCCTACTACAACACCTTCCGCATGCTCAGCAAGATCTACAAGTGGATCCCCACTGAAACAAGAAGAAGCTTCACCCTGGCCCTCGTCAGCAGCAGGCTGCACCATTGACACGCCGACAATGCGGAAGCCACTGCAAAACTCCGTAAATGTCCGCAACACATACAGAACGCTTCTGCACACCTTGCGCTGGACATCTCTTGCCACAGCCACATCACACCCCATCTGGGATCCCTGCATTGGCTCACCGTCAACAAGAGGATCGCCTGCAAGCTTCTCACCCATGCACACAAAGCACTCCCGCACACCGGTCAAACATACCTCAACAGGATACTCACCGTCTACAACCAGAATTGCCAGGGCTCTTTCAGTGACCTTGCCCTTGCCACTGTCCCCCACATCCAAAGACCTACCAGCGGCGGAAGATTGTACTCCCAACATGCCACAAAGACCTGGAACACCCTCCTACAGCTGAGCCTGGCCCTCCTTACCTTCATGAGGGTACTCAAGACCAGGCTGTTCGAGCAATTGCAGCACACCTCCCCCCGCGCATTGAGACCCTCACGTGTGAGTAGAACACTTTACAAAAGTAATGATTGATTGATTGATTGATTAATAAGTCTGACTGCCATTCCTATGGCTCATCTATATACAAATGATTTGGGGCTAGGGATGTTGATGGTAATTGCACTGACAATGTTCCCATAGCGTGATACATTGTCTAATTTATGCAAGGATCACATTAATCTGTCACTACAATATACTTAAACTTGTCCAAATTGTTCACTGACGTGAAGGATCAAATGTCAATTTTTGGGATGAGCGCACACTTATATGACACATAAATCAGTGCTTTGCGGTACGCGTGCACTGTTGCTTATGTTGCAGCAGGGCATATATGTTGTAAGTATGGAGTGGCCTAGACCGTGAAAGTTGACTAGGAGTGCAACCTGCTGATAGGATGTGTGAATTGTATCCTTGGACCTATTCGGTTACGTGTGCGTATTTTCAGAATCATGGCTGGCTTGGAAATTTTGGAAATGAAGAAGATGTTATCAAAGAATCAACGTAAACATAGCAAAACTTCTTGCCACGTAGTGTGTGAAAGAATATGATCTTTGTACATTTGTCCATGTATGTGTTAGCATAAGATGGTGCTCCCAGGAAACCCATGGAAGTTGCGTTTAACTGTATGTAAAGATTCTCATTCCAGTTACAATTGCTATTGTGTACACAGAATTTAAAGCGTTGTGGAATTAAACATTTAGATGCATTCAAATGTCCTAATAAGATTCTAAGACCATTCCCTGCTTCAAGTTCATTGGCATGTGGTATGTATGTCCAAATTGCCCACACATCAATGGTGCACAAAATTAAACTATCACTAAATTCATCATAGACTGTCTTCAGGCTTCATAAGACATCCATTATATCTTCTACGTAAATTATCACACTCTTGTTATTGTTATTGTGCGACTCATTTTGATCAATCAGTAGTTCTGGTGTGCTACAGCTTGCTTCCATAGCGTTATGTCCATTTCCATAGTGCTTGGAACTATTGGAATGTAGATTGTAATCCTCGTGAAAGTCATGGGTTTGTTTTCAATTTCATTTGTTACATTCACCGTGGTGTATTCACATACCATACTAGTGTTCAACACCATATCTGATCACAGGTGTGCTTCCTTTTAAATAGTAATTCTTTTCTGAACACAGTATACCCCTGACGAAGGGACCCAGCCTCACAAATTTGCATTGGGTGTCACAGTAATCTCTTTTTTAACATGAAATATGTAATTTGGATCAGCTCGGCTTGTTCATGGGAACAATAGTACAGCACGAAATTGCATGAATATTGAAAAGTATATGTTGTCTGTGTGTCCTCGGTAATTATTGAATAAAAAAATATGATTTACATGTAAGAGCGTTCATTTTCTGTGCAGGTTGAAGTCCTAGTCACCTTTCATGCTCTAGGGCAATCAGTACACTGACATGAAGAGCCATATGACAAGCATGGACACTGAGCATGGCCAGTTATTGGCTGGTTGTTCTCTGTGTCACCACATTGAATCAATATTGAAAGGCATATCAAGCCATGTACATCCATAGATCAGCTGACTCTGACCTTGCACCCCCACTGCAACCCTGGAATCACGCCCTGTACAACGATTAGTGACTACTACATCCCCAACATGTAGTGAGCACTGTGCCCAGCATGCACTCCTCTCCTTATGGCAGGGTTCAGATGCTGTTGTCTCAACTTGGCTTCGGCTACTCCAGTCCTAGTGGCAATGGCCACTCCATTTTGCCTTGTGGATAGTGCTAAGGACTGTCTGACAGTGTTGTGGCTTCTGATCTGTCCATACATGTCTACACGTAGTACAACGGTCACAACATGTTACATCATGGTCTTTGGAAATTGGATGCGAAAGCAAAGTTCAGACTGCAGCAGGAAGTTGTGATTGTACCATAGTTGCCCACATACAGAGTTTAGCTTCCATCCTCGCACATGATACACATCAAATTATATGAACAAAGATACTCACTGGTGGCATTTGGGTCTTCAAAAGTGTCGACCTCCCCCTGTGTATATGGCCGTGGGCCACCTAAAAGAAGAGTAACAGAAGTACAAATCGGTATTGAATCACATCATATGTACATGCAAATTTTGACAGAAACATTATTTAGCGTGACACATGCATGGAATTAACAGGACGTGTCACTCCTTTTACTTTGAGTGCAGCCATATTTTTCCTAACACACCTGGACATTGTAAACACTTGATTGATTCTACATCAATGTTCACTGAGTGTGGAACACACGTGTGGCATCCCTGTGATTTGGCACGTGCATCAACAGAATCATCACACATGCCCTTATGCAGACACTGTTGCTGACTGCTGTAAGGATTGCTGTTTCAAAAATTGTTTATGCACATGCACATGTGTAAGCATTTATTAGCCTCAGACACTGACAACACTTCTTCGACTCAACATTCCCGCAGCATGTAAAGCTCTTTCTTGTTCTCTGATTGCACACTGATATGAGCTTGCAGATGAATGTTGCATTGTGGCTCACACATGACTAGGGTTACATTTGGCTGCCTGCTTCACACTCCGTTCGGGATGCTGATTCACCTGAAGTGCATCCACCCTGACGAATACAGCGTTCAAGGTGTACATCCATGATACATTCAAACGAACATGTAGTTTGATGCATGTACACACTGCAGATGCACAGTATCAGCCCATCAGCCAAAACCATCTTTACCCAGCAACAAGCCAAACTCAATCATTGGACATGCATACCTGTGGATTGAACTGCGGTCAGCCGTGAGGGGAACGGCGCAGCAGCAGCTCCAGCAGCGGACTCTGTGTTTTCGGCGCCATTCAGATTCAAACGCCGACGTGAGGGGAACGGCCTACAACTCCCGGCATTCTTGGCGGCCGCGCACGCCAGTGACACTACGCGGCAGCGCCGGGCCACGATAAAGCCCGCGAGGTGCCCCCGCAGCGCGGGACGCGCGCGGGCGGCGCCCGGGCCAAGCCCGGGCCAAGGGCGGGCCTGTCCTTGCCCGTCCCTGACTGTTCCTGACTGGGCTGGGCCAACCCCCTAACACTGTCATATGTGCCCCAGCGTAGAAGGTAGACCTGAGCTCTCACGCTATTTACATTATATGATAGCATTTATTGTGTTTGTAATTGAGATCTGAGGTTTTATTTTAGTGATTTGAAAGTTTTAAGGTGAAACCCTTTTTGATTGTTTGCTCTTTGCACACTGTTGACACAGTTTTGACACCATATTCCCACTGGTGCGCCCTAAGTACATGATGGCGGCCAAGGGGAAGCACACCGGAAGGGGTGGGTCTGTGTCTGGTACCCTTGATAATTTCATTACCAGAGCAGTTTCAGTGCTAGAGCACGAACTGGCTATTACTGAGCGCCGTTTATCCTCAGAGCTAACTCAAGCTAAACGCTCGTCTTTGGGAGCACTTGCTCTAGCAAAATCCCCTAAGAACCTAGGTACGCAGGCTCTAGGTGAACAAGCGCAGCGGGGTAATATTGGGAATAGTAATGTTATATCATCTGTCCAAAATGATCTGATTGATGCACCGGGAGAAGTTGCCACTTTACTGGGTAGCGCTTCTAATTTTCCTAAACCTGTCTCCAGCTACCCCCAGACAAGAGCCAGTAGAAAAGTAGTTAAGCCTGCTATCCTTAAAAAAGAAAAGAGATGGTTTGACTCAGGAAGGGAGACAGGCAAAGCACCCTAATATTACTACAAATTTGTCACTGGGAACAGGGGAGGCTCAAGCTGTTGATAACTCACTTTTGGGCGAGATTAACAATAGATCTTCGGGCCTGCCTCAACATGGCGATCTGATTTTTCAGATCGAGCAAATGGTCCGTTCTTTATTACTGCCACTCTTGGAAAGGGTAAAAGTGGTTAATGAAAAAGTCGAACGACTTGAGCAAACCATGTTAGATAATTTCTGCTCATTGAAAAATGTTATCAAACTAGTAACTAAGGAAAGTGATAATCTCATTAGGGTTAATCCTACTGTTACTGTCCTGCCATCTTCTCCCTCTGCCCCTGTTGCGTCCTCTAAAACTAATTCCAGGGCTGTTCCCCCTAGCTCTCTGCTTAAAGATATCGCCACTATTCATGGTGGCACTCAGGATAGGGTTAGCATAAGGGGTATATCAGGCATTAACACCGTAACTAAGGATGTGCAGAAAGGTGTAAATATGGATTCTGGGGATAGAAATAATAAATCCCCCAATATTCACATTCATCTTCCCCCAGACTCTACACCCTATGTTATCGTTTTGACTGGTGTCCCCGAACTGAAAGATGGTATAGTGGAATCCTACCAACAACTTAAAAATAAAGTTATTTTCTGGCTAAGTAAGAACAGACCGATCCCGAACTTCATGGACGGGAAGATTCTCTTTGCCAGAAGAGTCAGCTGGGTGGGCCCTAGACCTAAAGATGTCCCAGGGGATTCCATTATTATTAACTTTGCGGATAGACGCGTGGTGCGTTTTATTTGTGATCACTCATTTATATGTGATCGGTCAGAAATAAGGGTACATGATTTGGGGTATTTTTATAATTTTAATTCTAATGTCTCTGCAAGATCTGGTCACGACCAGGCAAGACGGGGTTTCAACCCAATGCCTGCTACATACTCCTCTGATCTTACCTACAACGCATGTTATCCGGTAGCCCTAGCTTGACCGGCATTAGAGGGGCTGTCCCCTATTATGTCCCCTATAGTAAACATCCATTCAGGAGGGTTTAAGGGTAGAAGTGCGGTAAATATACTAGCGAATGAGTCCTGTACTAAGACCACATGTAAGATCTTAAGTTGGAATATTGCGGGCATTAGATCTAAAACCCAAGACGAGATATGGGCTGGATATGTCAAGTCACACGATATTATTGCATTACAAGAGACATGGGATATTTCGAACAGTTTCTTTTTGGATGATTATGTCCATTTTTATATCCCAGCTACACCCAGCCTGGCGGGTAGGGCGAGGGGGGGCCTCGCACTCCTCATCTCATTGAATTTAAAAGGTTCCGCTAAACAGTTAGAATCAGGTTCCCAACATTGCCTGGTCGTAGAACTAGTGGTTATAAATTCCCCTACCCTGTTTCTTATTAATTTTTATAATTCTTTAAATAGCGTCCGTCTAAACCAGCATCTAGAATCTCTGGGAGAGGTTCTGGATAAATTCAGAGCGTCACATAATAGCTTCGAGATCATCCTGATGGGTGACTTTAATATCCATCCCTGCAGTCTGGGTTGCATCGTGGATGATGATGAGGGATTTCCCAATTCATCACCCACACATTTTGAACATACTAAAAAAGGCGAGGTTTTGGAGAGCCTTTTGGCTTCCTCAAACCTCTTTGAATCCGGCTGCTGCACGAAAGGGGAGAGGTCTTTTACATTTAAAGGTATAGATTCAGGATCAGTCATTGATTACATATTTGTTTCAAGTTCGATTTTGCCTTTGGTTTTAAACTACAGGGTAGAAGACTCTGTATTTAGCGACCATAACCCCGTAATAATTGAGGCTCTACCGGGAGGGTCACTGGTTTTTAAAAATATAAGAATTGCAAGGATAACAGATCTTGTTTTAAAAGACCAGAATAGGAGGCTGAAATGGGCTAAAGTGTCACCGATTACTTTCCTACAAGAGGTTTTGTCCAAGGTTGAACTGGAGGTGGCCATATGCTTAGATCATGCTAATGCTAACTCGAGGATAGTCGAAGCCTTTAATTCTATTTGCCTACAAGTAGATAATGCCCTTTTGATAAAAATTAAATCAGGGGGTCAAATAGGAAAAAAATGGTTTGACACTAACTGTACTAATGCTCACTCTGCTCTTTTAGTGGCATTAAAGGAAACACCGAGAAACAGACCATTGATTGTATCCTTGAGGAAACAATCTAAACAGGCCATCACAGCTCGTAAAAATGAGATCAAGGAAGATGCTTGGAACAACTTACAGTCACAAGAAACCCTGCGGGATAGCTCAAAATTCTGGGGAGTGATTAATCATACTTATTTCTCCGGTATTGAGAACTTGCCCATGGAATGTAGTATTCCTGATGAGCAGTGGTTAGCTCACTTTGAAAAGATTTATAGCTCACATTCACCGGGGCATCTAGAAGGGTCATTACCTTTTAAACAGGTTGGTCTAGTGTTGGCCTTTAGGGAGGAGGATGTGGAAAAAGCCATTTATGAGACATCCAAAAATAAGGCCCCGGGACCAGATGGTGTCCCTGCAGACTTGTATAAGTCTGCCCCTAAATTCTGGGCCAAAATATTAACAAATGTCTTCAATGCCGCTAGAGTCAAGAATATCCCTGAGTCCTGGGCTAAGTCTATTATTATCCCAATTTTTAAAAAAGGTCAGAGGGGTGATCCGGCCTGATATAGGCCCATTTCCTTAATTGACACTGCTGTTAAAATCCTAGGCAGAGTCATTTTCGGCAGACTGACGACAAGGCTTGAGGGCAGTAGTATACTATCAAACGCTCAATATGGTTTTAGGGCTAACAGGAGCACGTTGGATCAATGTTTAAACCTTCATTTGCTTATTTGCAAATATACCATCGCAAAGGGGGGGTCCTTGTATATGGCCTTTATGGATCTCTCCTCAGCTTTTGACCTGGTTAACAGGTCAAAGTTGTGGAGAATCCTATTGGACATGGGGGTGGATCCCCCTCTGGTTGGTTTCTTGGCGGACCTTCACTGCGGTTTATTAGCCTCGGTGAGAGTTACTCAGGGAGGAAGGTGTACCAACTGTTTTAGGTCAGAGAGGGGTGTTAGGCAGGGGTGCATATTGGCACCCCTTCTTTTCACACTGTATATAAATGCCCTGGACCCTGCTTTGGCCAACTCAGCGGTGGACGTTCCGCGTGCAGGAGATACTAAGATCCCAGTTCTCCTATACGCTGACGATGCCGTGCTCCTGGCACGCTCAGGTGTGGCCCTTGATAGATTACTGGCCTCTTTTGGAGATTTCATGACATCTTTAGATCTTAAAATTAACACCCAAAAATCTCAGGTTATGATTACTTGTCAGGCTAGCAGGAAAAGGAAATCTAAATCTTTTTTCTGCCTAGGTTGCGAAGTAAAAAGGGTCCCACATTTTTACGTATTTAGGGGTAATCTTTGATGAGAAAGGAACATGGGGCCCGCAACATAAACAAAAAGGCAACTCTGTGTCAAGATCGGCCGCAGCAATACTTGGATTTGCCAAACGGCTGGGAGCTCGCCCCATGGAGGCTATACTGAAAGTCTATAAAGCCAAATCTTTGGCCATAGCCACTTATGGTTCTGCTATTTGGGGTTACGCCAATACCGATTCTATGCAGAGGGCTGAGAACATGTTTTTAAGATCTTTGTTGTCCGTCCCTCAGTCCACACCCACTTTCACAATACATTCAGAGTTGGGTGTGGGGTATGTTGCAGACCTAATTAAAGTGGCACCTGTCATTTGTTGGCTAAAAACCTGGCTTAATCAGGAAATTTCTTTAAACCACCTGATCCTTAAGGACTGTTTAGCCTTGGATAGAGCCCAAAGAATCCCCTGGCTGGCTTATGTTAAAAAGATGCTGGCATTAGTGGGTAGACCAGACCTATTTAATTCCCCTGAATGTATCAACAAGAAAGATGTTATAGGGATTAAGATTGCTCTGGCCACACGATTTTCGGCTGCGAGGGAGGACCTGGAACTAAAAAAAACATTAGTTAGAAAGAACTATGTGCTTCTAACTGTTCCTGGCCTGGAACCCTATCTGGCCTTTGTAACCAGTCCTCTTCACAGGTCTCTCCTAATCAAATTTCGCTTAAACTTGATACATCTTGTGCTTGGTTTGTATCCCACATGGGCTACCCCTGAAAATGCAAACCCATGTGATTGCGATAATTTTTCTATTCAAGATACACTACATCTCATCATGTTCTGCGAGCACTATGTACAGATTAGGAAAAAATACCTGTTACCTCTTCTCAAAGGGGCTGGTCTCTTACAAGTCCGGCCTGCGCTCTTGTTTCTGCAACTTTTACCTAGCATTCGCATTGCTTTTTATGTAGCAAGTTTTCTAGTTGCGGCTGTGCGCATAAACAAGAAGCGTGTTAGCGCACGGTTAAGACATAACATGATTGCTTTAGTGTGAATGGGTTGGTGGTTTCTTTCTATCTATGGAGTCTTAATCCCTGTTAGACTTTTTATCGAATCTATATTTGTACTTTATTTATCTTTTTAACCTTGAACTGGACCTATGAAATATGTTCACTTCAATCTTTTTTAATCTTAACAATGTCATTATTATTGTAATTGATGAACTTTTTGTCCTGTATTTTATGTGATTTTCTGTTTGTCTTTTTTTGATTTTTATTAATCGAATAAAACTATTTGACTGATCACAATCCATCAGCTCAAACTTGGCTCACTTTGTATGGACTGTACCAGTGGCAAATCTACACGATACACAAATTACACACCCAGCAACACCCATGGACAATAATACAGACTACAGTGCACCCTGGCGTTCACCACCAAGTACACGCACACTACGCACACACAAAACTACACCAACTCTGGATCATGACATGCATCGCCATCAAAGTGTCCACCCTTTGAAGACTAGCCATGGATATCTGTATCATCCGCAAAAAGACTACCAACAGATGGAGCGTTACTCACAGGAATCATTGTAAACGCTACCTTTCCATCACAAATTAGCAGATGCCTCACCAATTAATCATCCCATTTCATGAATAGTCTGCAACAACTGTCTGGTATGTGGACATGCCATTGCACTCAATAGGTACATCAAAATCACAAAGTTAAGCACAAGCCATTGCACGCTCAACAGCAAACAACTAAGTGCACAGATCCAGGTCAGAACAAGGACAACACCCCTGTGGGAACCTCGTCCAAATACCTTCAGGTGTGTACACAACCTACATCACATACATCATTGCCCAACATGCAATCGCATACATGTACCACAGACTTGTGACATAGCTCAACTCACATCATGACTACAGCTGTGCCAACAGATTTGCAAAATCCATTGACAAGCTTGTAGACATCACACAGTAGCAATTTGCCACAAGGCACAGCCACAAGGACGGTGCCAACATCAACACATCCACCACACCAAGACCACATACCCCCATGCACTGACCTGTCTGACGTACACCTCCATGTCAACTAAACAGCTGCATCCATATGAAACAATTAGCACCCCACACAGGAAATTACAGAATATTGACATGTTAAAACTATTATGAGCCACAAACCAAAATGCCAACAACACCTTGCACTACACAAGCTTGGTTCTCAATGGACCACACAGATGGTTATCATAATGTCTAGATGATTTTGCAACAGTCTCCAACACAGACACACAGCAGCACAGGAAGTCAACACGGTTCACAAACAAACCACATCATTTGTGAGACACATGCAGACACCATTTGGCAACGATAAATGACGGGGAGGCTAAGACACCGGAAATCCCCTTGAGAAGGATCCAAAGCAAGAACACCATCTCAACAATCCACCCACACATCATAATTTTAAATGGGCAAATGACTCACCCAATCAATCCTCACCAACTCCAGAAATGCTAAGGTAAGAATCCGCTTCACGAGTTACATTGGCAGAACTTGCATTGTGCATGCGGACATCTCCCCCTCACAGGAACACTACAACAAGCTCTGCTCATACTTCCACACAGATGTCATGTGCCTCCAGGATCATTGACATTTTCAGACAGAGGTCAATGAAAACATATATCTTCATGCAAAACCTGCTACCCCTCCATCTCATCTTTGACAACATTAAGCACCACAGACAACGCATCTACCATGAGACTCATCCTTTTATGATCACAAATGTACCCCTGTCACCAACCTCTCCTACCAATCTGCCACACACGTCACTCAGCATTCAGCGTTTACAATTAAGCCGGGTGTGTAATAGTGAGGTTAGGCACCTTAAGTGGACTAGCCCCTGCTTATGACCCACATTCAATGAGCTGACAACAAACATCCTGCGCAGACCACACCGTGCACCTCTCCTTTTCAAATGTATGTAACAGACTCTGCAACTGCAGCTGGATTGCGACCCTCACATGTGAGTAGGCTAATCATGATGATGATGCCTGCTTGATTCATCTATTGATACCTCATGCTTACATACACAACCAGAGTCATGTATATCTTAAAATATGCACAGGGTATGGACTGAAATACAAGATTGTGCAGGAATGATGCAACCCCAGACCTTTGTCTGCACCACACTGTTTAAATTTCCAAGCAATGGAATACAACATGGACATTTACAAGATTCCTTGTTCCAACAGTACTTCACTATATTCTACATCCTGGTGGTGCTGGTTCATGCTCAACATTGACAATGAACTGCAAATCCAGGCAGCGTGTCTTACCATGCCCTTGTGATCATGCAACATTTCCACTAATTTTTTTTCAAGCTAGCTATGTTGCATGTTGTTAGCTGTGGATGTTCACACACAACACCCATAGCCACTGATGCATAGCCAGACTTACAGAGTGGCAATTAACTGTGAAAGCATCAGGATGGTACTCCACCCTAAGGCTGGCCTACTGCGTCACAAAAAAGGGAATATTTATTCATTTCATTTACCATCACTCAATGCATGCTGCATTTGACTACAGACATTGGAGGAGATAATCATAAGAATTGTAACCTTAGGGTGCATGAAGGTGTCCCTTCCTGAACAGACACTACTGCCCCATGACGCAGGCAGCCATGTACCTGTTTGCAAGTTTGCCTGCACCTGCACATGCTGGCAGTTTGTGTGCCAGCACAGGGCTTGGCACCGAGATTACACATGATGTGTAAGAGATGTTTGAGGTGTGCAACTTGGAGGGAATTCTGCTTTGCATAGTCAAATGTCTTGCAGCACCGCGCAGACTTTGTATCCTAATAATCCTCCTCCTTGTTTAAAGCATCACAATAATATTTCTATTTTTGTCACTGGTGCATGTGTGTGTGTGAATAGAGACAATTTATATGTCAACATCATATATATTGTTTCCAACATATGTGTCTGTGACCGCACAACATTCCTTTTTATTGCATGCGCTCATATGTAAATCCAAACAGACCATTGCAACGCCAATTGATTGGTCATTCGATTTGTGCAGAGGGAGATATGGCATAGATTGGCACCGCTGAAGAGAACAATATGGGTAACAAGAAACATTTACTTACCAACTGGACCACCAACCTCCAGGCCAAGATGATCAAGCAGGTCAGCCTCCCTTGTGATCACGTCCTGCCAGCGGGGCTTGATCTGGTGGGGTGTCCGGTGGATGTCGAATAGACGCCCCAGATGATGCTACACCGTAGTCCAACGCCGCTTGCGCTCTGCTGTCTCATAGCCCTGACTAACTCTGCCCCTGAGGTTCTGGACTTTTAAGAGTCCAGAGGTGTCAGGGAAACAACACCCGAAGACCCCTGAGTTCCTCCTGTCTCGGTGCACAAATAAACAGAGACACGGGCTTCTCGATGGTGGCGTCAAAGACCAAGGTTTATTTACTGCAGGGACACAGAAATCATAGGAACCACACAGAGGCAGAATCTACGAGACTGTTCGAATTGCATTAAGTGGGTTACTCTTTAAATACACGCAAATTGTCTTTAGGCAACATTACACGAATATTTCTCATGCCCAACCCGGCATCCCAAACAAACAGTAAATTTGACATCAAACAATAATTAGTTGTAGGTTTTCAGTATTCGATCAGGTCCTCTCGACAGTCTTCCATTCTTCGCCCGATCCTCCCCATCATAAAAATCGTAACCTCCTCATTGTAAAAGCCCAGAAGGAAAGGAACAGAGCCAGGTGCAAAGGATTGAAATGTAGGATAAGAGGTGTTTATGGATCATAAACGGGCATGGCTACCGTCTTCGGCCTTTCAGTCAGGACAACGGACACGAGAACCAGTATAGCAGGACTGGCCTCAGGCAAGGGAGGCAGCTTGATTCTGCCTAGTCATGCAGCGTCAGCCTTTCTCGGGCTCGAGCTTACGTGTCCTTAACAAGGTGACTCTGCCGGGGTCATCGTCCGTTCATTGACTATGTGAGGGCAAGAAACAAGATGGATGCCGTAACTAAAATGGATGCCATGACTTTTACGACAGAATGCCCTATTTTCCAGTGAATTCATGCTAGTTGCGCAGTGAAAACACTGTCATGTATACAATGGATCATTTGCGGTTCATTGGTACCGAAATCGTGTCAGTACTACGATACCGAATTCACGGGTTCGGATCGCTACAGAACCTCACCCCCCATGCTGATCATCCAGGGCAGGTAGTGGTAGATTAGCCAAATCAATCACCCAAACTCCCGATTGGTCAAATTCCTTGACCTTCCCGACATGATGTGTGTGTAATGTGATAATAGAAAGGAAACGTACAAAATATAACAAAGGAAACTTATTAAATATTTAACTGATATGTACAAAAAATTACCCCACCCGTATATGAACCTTAACACTAACTACCCCAATCGACAAACACCCCACAATACAAATCTTACAGACACACACAAGACTGACAAATCACTAAAGACAGACAAACACACTTCAAAATACACATGGGACAGACAAAAAACACTTGGAAAGACAATTCAGCACAGCTCAGACTCCAACCAACTCCTCCACCAAGCACACACCTAGAGCTAATGAGGGGAAGTGAAAGTAACTGTGCACTTCCTGGTTTGGGAGCTTCTGGAATCATTGCAACATTTCCTGCTTAGATGCGTCACGCTTCCGTCGATGCGTAGATTTCCACGTCTTGCTGTTTGGCTCAGGTATGCATGCGTGACGCTTCTTTGTTTAGCGTGTTGCATCATGCATTAATCATTACGAAGCGTGACGTAATTCACAGTGCGTCGTGCATTATTGAGATGCTACCCGTTTTTTTGTGAGTTTGCGAGACTTTTCGTGTAGATGCGACACGTTTCAGGAGGATGAGTGAGTAGAGAGATTAGTAGATGCTTTACGCTTTAGAAAATGCGAGACTTTACGGGTAGATGCGACACTATTCGTGAGGGTTATTGCTGCAGAATGTAAAAATATCCACGCTTGGCTAATTGCAACACTTTACATTGAGATGCAACACTCTTCCATAGTGTGAGTGACTCAATCCTGATTTGTCACTTGTGAGTTTGCGAGACTTTTCGTGTAGATGCGACACGTTTCAGGGGGGATGAGTGAGTAGAGAGATTAGTAGATGCTTTACGCTTTAGAAAATGCGAAACTTTACGGGTAGATGCGACACTTTTCATGGGGGTTATTGTAGCAGAAGGTAAAAATATCCACGCCTGGCTAATTGTGACACTTTACATTGAGATGCAACACTCTTCTATAGTGTGAGTGACTCAATCCTGATTTGTCACTGTATAGATGTGTATGTGTGAGGGCAGAACTACCAGGAAGTGTAGCATCGTAGCACCGTTTGCATTTTGCACTCCTGAATGCGCAGGTATGCCACGTATTCACAGAAATATGTTGCATCTCCATGCTTCACCCTGCACTGGTGCAACAACTTCAGGCATGCAGTGGCCCAGGACCCTTGGACCCTGGTGCATGGATGCGTACGTCACCAGATATTATCTGTGTGCATGAAGGGTCACCTTCCTGACCATGAACAATCAATACAGGCATTATCCCCTTGAAATGAATGCTGTAGACTGCAGCACAGATATGGAGCGGGAGAAGGCAAGGCGTAAATACGAAGAGGCAAATTTACAATCCCATTACGCCATATTTGCGGCACCGTTGATCACTTTTGTGATGCAGTGGCGGGCAAAGACAGTGCCATGCTTTTGGCTATTTACAACGGGACACATCTAGTGAGATGTGTCACGTTCTTCAGCCCTGCGCAACATGTGGGTGTTCCTGGTGGGGGGGGGGGGGGTGGCCTTCCAGTGCAGGAACGCCTCAGAAAAGTGGCTGAGTGACATGTACAAGATTCCACTCAGTCACTTTGACGTCCATGCTGCGTCAAAAGCCTGCGCCTTCTTGAAGCATGCATAAGGATTGATGCAGCATGTTAGGGATAGGGGCAACACCAGCCTTGCTCGACCTACGTTTCACTTGCAACGCAACTCCAGCAATGCACCGCATTTCCACAGGGGGATGCGACACGCATCTGCACATCCGTGCGCAACGGTGCACTACATTGTAAATGCGGCGCATCTGTGTTGGCGCACGGGTGGGCAGATGCATCGAAACTCTTCTGGTGCATCCCTGTTGATTGACAGAGATGCGCAAGAAGTCCGTAATCTGTCCCGGAATGTCTCCTTTTTGCAAATCATTACGCCACCTCTAGGGTGGTTTAGTGTTTAGATTCATATCCAGGCTTTCAATCATTTGGTCAATCTGGATATGCATCTTGTTCCATGTGTGTTTTGTGTGAACTACCACAGCAACGTGCATGGCACTCAACTTCTCCGCTAAGTGCTGCGTGTAAAGGGAATGTATTTAGAAGGAGATGTAAAGTCACACAGGGTGGGTTTTCCTTTCCCTGTACATATGGATGGTCCCCATGCACCACCAGTCCGTCAGACAAAGTGATGTTCTGGTGGCACAGGGGGCTTGTCATTCTACCCCGAGTTGTTGTTCAAGGAATGTGTAACGTATGGTACATGTGTGTATCCTGTGTCAACATGTTGCCTTATTGAATGTTGACTTGTGTGGCTTCTTCTCAACAACATTTCCATCTGTAAAGTAATGTGTCTATATTCGGAGTGAATTATAATTGGTCTGTGAGTGGTACTTCCAACTTGCACTTGCACAGCAGGTGACTAACATTACATCACACATTGTTGGCAGTGCCTGCATGTCATTGCTTAACCTGTGACTCTGCGCAGACATGTAGGTTTTTTTCTAATCCACGGCGGAACTGCTGCATCACTTTTCACATGTCCATACGTGAGACATCAGCATCCCAAGGAGCTTTTGCACATGTTTTTACTTGAGTGATATTTGGGGCCACTTTCAGCAGCTATGCTTGTCAGGCACACCACACACACATCGTTAACTCATGGTGCAAGTGTGCATGATTCACTGCATGTCATCTATTCATGCAAAATAAGGTTGCACACAACTATGAAAAATGTTTTGGAGAGGATGTTGCATTCCTGTGCTACGCCAGTGTCACAGCTTGTCACAACCAAGGTCCTTGGACTGGCATGCAGCGGCAGTTTCATGTACATCTGCACATGTATATATCTATCATTTGAACTTGAAAGTTAATGGACACAAAGTTGACGATGCGACTTGAAATTGTGAAATGTAATTTATTGTGCATTGTAACTGACTTAAATTTTCAACATCATGTGAAGAATTGTGTCACTATGTTTGTGCGTCGTCGGATCCCTGCTGCCGTGTGGTGGATGTCTTGGACTTCGGGTTGCACATGATCAACATCTTCCACCTGTCCAGGCTGCTGGTCCTCCTCCTCCCAGGGCACATTTGTTTTGACACAGATGTTGTGTAGTATTACACATGTCAGTATGATTTTGCAGACAGTTTCCGGGGAATAAAGTTGCCTTCCGCCTGATACATCGAGGCAATGGAACCTTGACTTCAGAATTCCAAAGCTCTGTTCTATGATGTTTCTTGTCCGGCAATGGGCATGGTTGTATGCCTTCTGTTCTTCAGTGGTTGGATTGCCAAATGGTGTCATCACCCACATCTGGACTCCATATCCTTGATCAGCTGTAATTGGAAGGTAATAGATACGTGTTACTTTAGGCTGACATCAGTATACATGGCATGTGTCCTATGTCTACTATGGCTACCTGCGCAAACTTTGAAACTACTCAAGTCCATGTTTATGGTGTTCCTGTGTGTGGCTTTGACTGCTCTGATGTGTGCACGCTAAGCGGGGGGGATGGGCAGTTGCTTTTTGCAACTCATATCATCTAGCAGACCAATTTACAGGGTTCATGCAGAACATGGGTGATTGTTTGCCGGACACTGTGGAACAGGGGCAGAGGGACCTGCCCTTCAAATACTCTATCAAATTGTACTGTACCTCCATATTCCAACAGGCAGCCTCCCAGGGGAACTCAAAACAGCATGGCGTGGTTGGATGGGAGCTTGACAGGGGCAAACCTTGATGTCCCATATGCACGTGACATAGCATTATCCATGTGTGAGGTATCAGTTCACTGTGGGACCAGGGGCGACTGTCTGTTTGGCAGACAAAGGGTATGACTGATATTGTGGATTGGTATGAGGATGGCGTGCTCCTTCCCTTTGCTGACCTACATGAGCAATCTGGCCTGTCAGAGGGCAACTTTTAGATGCACACAACACTTGCTATGGCTCTTCGTCAACACTGGAAGGAGGGCCTCATGGCAAACTAAACATGCCTGGGATGTCAATACATAGTAACAGTGTTGTGAACCTTCCTTGCGGTTACATGCCGATTCTGCCACATGGCGCAAGAGATGCTGTTGTCCCAGACAGAACAGCGGCTTAAATGGCAACTAGCCAGGGGTGAGGATATAACAGATGTAACATGTGACAATATTGTCTGGTGGTCATGGTAAGGCACTAGGGACACGCACTTTCTGTTGTTGCACTTTGGCATCTTGCATTGAGCTTACCTCACACCAGCAAGACAACCTAAATAATAATTTACATGCCGGCTCAGCATCCACGTTGCTGGTGGGAGTGAGCGGAATTGCGCCTCATTGTCAGGGTCTTCCCAAAATTGCCTGCATATAGGATGGCAATATTGACCTAAATTGGACATACTTAATGACAGTGCCTTGGGATATGGGACCTTGCATATTACATTGGTTCCCCCACACAGGTCAGAATGAAATCTGTAGTACATTTATTGATATGGTACTCCTGTTGGCTGAGCCCAACATCACTTTACATTGAAATGCAACAAGGTGCCCCACCACAAGTAGATGTGAGCCAGAATTCATCATATGTGCAGAATGTGAGTGGGTGGTTACTTTGAAATAGGCGATGTGATTGGGAACAGAAAATGCCTTAGATGTGTCTGAAGCATGGGACACATTAGTGTTGCTCTTGAATGTTCCGGACAGTGATAGCGATGAGTATCCCGTAGGTAATGCTCCAAGTGGGGATGACTAGGCACACTCTCCCGGGAAATGCAACAGTGCACAGTGAACAGGGCCTATCAGCAGTGTAAACTCCCAGCCATGGTGAGGTTCCCATTGCATTGTTCTCAATACCCGATTTGCCAAGCTTCAGCACTAGTAACTCACACTGACACATCATAAGAGCTGAGAGTGACATGTCTGGGTGGAGGGATGGTAGGGGAGTAGTTGTGGGGGGATTACATCAGAATTGATTGCGGAGTATAGTTGGAACAGATGCTTGTGTATTGCAACACACTATTGGACTTTGCTTTCTCTGTGCTACTCATGTATGATTTTGTGGAAATGGATTTAGAAAGTGCATGAAGCTTATCACCCAATGGTTTTCATGTGTTTCCACTGTTCCTTCTGTACTATGTTGGTATGCAGGCAACATTACATAGATGTATGTATTTGCAATTGTTCAATTCAATCTATTATGTATTGAATTAGTAAGGCTTACAATGAGGGATGTTGCTGTTGGTGTTCTCACATGACACACATGGCATAAGACACCATTTCTAATTTGGTGTGTAAATATGATGATGCGTCTGAATGCTACACCACCATAGGGCTGGTGTAGCGTGGCGCAACAAGGAGATATTTTTCTTTTCACCTTGTAATTTATCTTTCAAAGCATGCTGCATTGTACAGTACACATTTGAAGAAGGTAATGCCTGTGAAGATTAAATTGGGGGCAGCATTGTTCCACTTTGTTGACATTGACAATCTCACCATGACACAGGCTTCTGTTTTTGCACATGCACAGGGGAGAGCACAGGCATGCATGCTACATGTCATAGTAAATATGTGGCATTCCTGCGCTTTGGTAGTGCGACAACATGCAAATGCTTAAAGGGTTGCATTGCTGCGCTGCGGCACTTCCTTGTGACTCTTCCCCATTATGTTTTGCTATTTTGCACACTTTCAAACGTTGTGCATTGCACATCTGGGCACATTACAATGTGTGGCTACAGATGACGTTTAGTCTGTGCAATGGAGAGTCAGTAGCCTGGCATAGTGATCCCACAGATTATTTTTGATACACAGTTTTGATGTCTTTGGGCTTGCATTGTCACTCAGTATGCTTGACATGCCCCTGAACAGGTCAGTTTATCAGATGGTGCACCAATACATGCTTACGGTGTGTAATTGCTATGTGCACTTGTATAAACATTGTTGCCCATTCTAATAGTATTATTTTGCTATTTACATGCATTTCGTACTGCACCTTTCAATAGTTAATTTGAGTTAGATGCCATGTGTGCATATGTCGTCAGTGTGACTTGGTGATCATCAAAGTTTGATGTGTGATATTTCCATGCATTCCTATCTGGTGTCCCTTGGGCCTTTAAGTTATGCTGCTATTTGTGTCTGCAGGTTGGTCCAGTGTGTTGTGTGGTTATAGTGAATATGTGGCAATGCATTTCCACATTGATGTATTGCATCATTTGGACCTAAGGGCATGTAATGTGGCATAGTAGAAGCTGCTGTTGCATAATATATATGTATATACATTATTTTGTGCTTACCTACAAGAAGCCCGTTGCCATATTGCCCATTTTCAAAACGTTCATTGATGATGCTGTTTCTGAAGATATTGGAGTCATGCACACTGCCAGGGTATTTAGCAAGGACATTGACAAATTGTCCCCGATGGTCCACAATGGCCTGGACATTGATGGAGTGTGTGTGCTTTTGGTTGCGGTAAAGGTGTTCCGTAGCTGCAGGTGGTACGAGCTGTACATGCGTGCAGTCCATTGCTCCAAGCACAGATGTCCATCTGCAGCTGGTGTGTGTCGGGAAAATGTATGTACTGTGGTGTGAGATGAAGTATGGCATCCAAGATCGAAGGGAGGAAGCCGGAGAAAGATGACTGACACCCTTGCCACTTGTGCAGCTGTTATTTGGAATGATCCAGAGGCCAACATATGTAATACCGCCAGTAGCTTTGTCAGGGGTGGGATATTGTTGCCCCTTTCAGTTGGAGCCTGGAGCTGTGGTGTGATCTGCCGCAACAGATTCAGTATGGACGCTTTCCTGATCCGATACAGTTTTATGACTAGTTCGTCCCGGAGTCCAATGAGGGTGGTCCTTGGACGGAAGATGCGCTCCTTTCTCCTGCGCTGCCTTTGTGGTAATGGTGGCGGGTGTGGTAGTGGGATTGGTTGTGGTGGTGGTTGTTGTCTTCTTTGTGCAACTCCCAGCTGCAGGATTAGCAGGTCCATGTTGCTTGCTGTGCTTCCAAAATGCTCTGCGGCACTTTAAATCAAGTTCTGGTGAACTTGCGTCATTTCTTGCGCGTGGGTTTATGAGGCGCAGGTTTTCTGACGCATTAGCCTATTTGCGTGACGCATTGCGTAGATGCGTCGACGCAGGGAAATGACATAAATATGCCTGCGTTAGAAATGCGTCGCTTTTTGGTTGGGAACGCCTACCTTGCATATATTAAACGTTACGCGACGCAGCCGATTTTGACGCAACTGAATCCCGTCGCATCTTCGATTACGTGACGCATCTCCATAGATGCGTCACCTTATAAATTTTGCGTAAAAAAAAAAACGCTGCTGCGTCACAAAAGTGACGCAACGGCAGCGTAAAAGTGGCGCAAGCCCAACATAAATCTGCCCCAGAGTCCTTTTCCTTCTTTGCCCGCCCCGAACAGCCACGAACGGCCAAGCCTTATCTATAGGCCTTTGGCTACAGGGGAGCAGTGTCCAGGGCAGGCGAGGGCGAGGCGCCGGCCACTTCCTGTCGGGGAGCTGTCCAGTGCATCCTGGCCTGATTCCCAGCATCCCCCGGCTGCCAGGCTTTCCGGCCAGCTGGCTGGAAGCACTGGACAGGAAGGGGCGGGGCATGCAAATACTAGAAAGAGGACAACGTGGGTATGCTAAGTGACGCCTAATGAGGCGCCAGCCGAGGAGGATTCTGGGAGCAAGGAGAAGGCCCGAGGCCAGGGCCTCCTTTCTGTGGGCACGTGCTGAGCTCTCGCTAGGAGTCAGAATAAGAGGCGAAAGGGGCTCAAGCGACGGTGCAAGGGAAGACCCCGGTCCGGGTCAGCCAGGGAGATTGCTTCGGGAGGTGAGAATTCTGGCACAATTCTGGTTATCGCTTCTCGGCCTTTTGGCTAAGATCAAGTGACTTACTTGGTTCTTGCTAAGGGTTAAGAGGAGTCCCCTGATCTCTGACGGGCTGGGCCTGCGTTTCTCTGGCTTGTCCGGAGCCAGGCTGCGCCTATAGGGGTGACGGTTTCTTTTTTGTTTTGGGTGCCTTTACGTTTGCTCTACTGTGTCTCAGGGGCTGGGCCTTTCGCTCCCTGGCTTGTCCGGGGCAAGGCTGCGTGGACCTCGGTTTTGTCCTGAGGGGGCCGGCACCTGCACATCGGAAACGTGACTCAAAATTACCTACACATAGCTGTAGGTAACGGATTTAAAGCACCGAGGAACCCTGGGCGCACTAGCATAGTGCTCGGCCCGGGGTGACTCAATCCCGCAGTTTCCCGCCTCCAGTAGGAACCCCTGGCTAACCAGCCAGGTACCAGGTGAACATCCGGGATAACTGGGAGGGAGGAAGGGACCCGATTTGAAACCGGCCGCAGAGTGGGGACACCCCGGGCGCACCATCACGGTGCTCGGCCCGGGGATACCCCAAAGTCGGATATTTACGCATCGCTGTGCGGAAAGCGGAAAAACGGCAACTTTCACTAGAGCCGCCTCGCAGCACTGAATACAAGAAAGGGGCACACCGGACGACGATCGGCCAGGGGGGCGCGGACACGAAGGAGCTTCCCCCCCCCCCCCCCTTTTTTCACAGAGGAAAACCTTGGCCCACACAAACAGCGAGAGGGAAAACAGATGACCTGCATTTTGAACCGCGAGCCCCCAGGCACACCCGACGGTGCTCGGCCAGGGGGCACGCTACACAGAAGTAGAGGCCCACCCTTTTGGAGACACCCTGGGCGCACCATTTGGGGTGCTCGGCCCGGGGAAACTCCGAAAGCGAACAGACGGACCCGGCCCACGAAGAGCCAAAGGAGATAAGAGTACGCGAGCCCCCAGGCGCACCGAACGGTGCTCGGCTAAGGGAAACGCAACGCAACATGGATACCTCAAAAAGCTACGCTTCAGCAGCAGGAGGCAGCCGCCCAGGAGAAGGAGGAGCACCTAGAGCCACCACCAACGGTAAAATGACCCCCCCAGGCATCAAATACTCCGTTAGGTTTGAAATTCAGGAGGAAGAAAAGCATAGAAGAAACCTTACTCACCTAATGAACAAAGTCTTTAAAGACGTCTTTGAAATTGAACCTGCGGTAGTAAAATGTCTGCAGGATTTTAGGATAAGAGGCCTGTTTGATGTTACATTTTGTAACGAATCAATGTACCAAAAATTCCTTTTAGACTTGAACTACAACAGAGACCACGCGGAATTACAAGGGTATACAATCACCCCTTTAGCAACACCCAGGGAAATACCTATCACAGTACACATGTACAACCCTTTTGCTTCACCATCAGAAATTGCCAATTTTTTAAGGAGATACTGCCAATCAATAAGAGGAGGCACCGAACTTAAAAACGAATGGGGTATCTGGAATGGGAAGAGGAGATTCATGTGTATACTAGAAACGGACGAGGAAGGGATAGGAGGAACCAAACACCGCCCCTTAATTTCACAATAGGTCCAAATAGAGGGTTCCTTTACTACCCAGGTCAACCCAATTTCTGCAGAGCCTGCTTACAGTTCGGTCACAATAAGGAATGGTGTCCAGGGGATATATGCAGGAATTGCGGGAAAAAAAGTCACATGGCCCCAGCCTGCACAGCCCCCAAAAAATGCAATTTATGCGGGGGAAATAATCACCTCTATAAGAATTGCCCACGGAGAGAAGCTCCCAGCATGAAAGAAACACTAGGAGAAAAGAAAACACAAAACACAAAGATAGAGACGAAAAACACTGAAGAATCAGAAAACTCCACACAACAAAGCAAGGAAACAGACAAACAAAACACAGAGACCTCAAAACAACAAGACGCAACCATACAGACAGGAAAAGCAACACAAGCACAGGAAAATAACACACAATCACAGACACATACAGACACAATTCAAGAAACACAAGAGGAGTGCCAAACTAACACAAACCTAATAGTACACCACGAAGTAGAGGTCACAACATTAGACAAAACAGACACAACCCAAATCACACAGACAAATCAACAAGACTCATTAGAGGGATATAGCCAAGAATGGCTCTTTGCTATCACCCAAGACTCAGGGAGCACCCACATCACACAGACAGGGACACCTGAGTCACAGACAGAAGAGAAAATGGAGGAGGGGGGAGAAGACAAAGAAACAGAAAAGAAAGAGGACAAAAAAGCAAGATTATCTGAAACAGGGGAAGCCCTAAACAAAAGCTTCCTATCGGACTCAGAGTCTGATTCAGAATCCACACAAAGACCAGAGAAAAAAGAAGCCAAAAGATACTCAGTCAGACAGATAGCAAAAAACTTAAAACGAAAGGAAAATAAGAGAAGTTTACCAGTCCTAGAAGAAACAACTGTAAATAGAACAAAAAGGAAAGCCAAAAAACAACAAATTGACAACCTACAAAGTCCAGGCTCTAGATACAGCAGCCTGGCAAACCTGCCAGATTCAGAAGACCCCCACATGGAAGGTCTGTCTGATAACGAGTTTAAAGAAAAATGCACAGGTGAAAACACCCAAAAAGAAAATATTGTCTTAGACAGTCCAATTTTCTTCAGCAACGAAGAAGAGATACTGGCCACTTTTGAAAGTGTTTCCATTCTCCAACAGGAGAACACGGAAAAGATAAATGTTTAAACAATACTTATTAATGATGTGGTTTACAATCTTAATGGCTATTACAATAGCCTCTTTAAATGTCAGAGGACTAAAAAATATAAATAAGAGAGCCGCAATTTTTGAGTATTGCAAAGGATTACAAGCAGAGGTAATATGCCTACAGGAATGTGGTCTTCCCTACGCAGAAGATTATAAATATATAGAAAAAGAATGGCCGGTAGGGGCTTCCTTTTGGTCAGGAGGAGGAAATAAAAACGCAGGAGTAGGGATCCTTTTCAAAAACCTCACCTCACGCCTCTTACAAGAAACTATCATCTCCCCAGGTAGAGCACAGATGTTAACATTCAAATGCAAAGAAAACCACCTAAAATTATAAATATCTACGCACCGTCAGAAAAACAGGACAGAAAGGAACTCTTTGAAAACTTAAACTTTTTCATTGCTGGTAACAAACCCTGCCTCATTGCCGGAGATTTTAACTGTATTCTGTCTCCAGGAGACAGATATGGATCCTCCACACAATATAAATTAGACAGCAGCTCCAAAGCACCCCAAAATATGCTAAAGAACGCCAACCTCCAGGATTCTTTCACAATCTGCAATCCTAACACCACAGGTTACACTTGGCTATCTGGTGATGGCAACACCACCTCTAGAATAGACTTCATTTTCGCTAACGCCCAAGTCAAATGCCTCTCAGTCAATTTAGATGATAGCTGCCTAACAGACCACCAAACTATAATAGCCCAATGCCAACTCCCACAAAACAACCCCAAAGGAAGAGGGTACTGGAAATTAAACACCTCACTTCTATCTGATGAAGAGATTAAAAAAGCTTTTGAAATAAACTATACAAAATGGCAAACGAAAAAAGTAAACTTCCTAAATACATCCCTATGGTGGGAATATGTTAAACAATCAAAATCCTTCTTTTCTAACATCGGAAAAGAAAGAGCCGCAAACCAAAGAACGGTTTTCAAACAATTGCAGGAAAAAATAACACTACTAATAGAATTACAAGATGCAGGAGTAGATGTAAAAGAAGAGATAGGAAACACCAAAGGGAAAATAAAAAAATGGTACTTCCAAAAAGGGAAAAAGACAATCTTCAACTCAAGAGTAAAAGAATATGAAGAAGGGGAAAAATGTAATGCCTTTTTCTTTAAAAAAACGAAACAGGTGGAAAAAAACATCTCTGGACTACAGAACATAAACGGAGAAATAGAAACTAATATAGATAAAATGCTAGAAATAACCACAAATTTTTATAAAAACATATATAAAAAAGAAACTATAGACAATGACATAGGTATGGATTTCTTGCATAACATTGAAAAAACACTACCAAAAGAAACAAAACTCTTCCTGGATAAACCTTTTGAAGGTCAAGAATTTTTGGAGATCTTCAAAACAACCCCAAATAACTCAGCTCCAGGCCAAGATGGCCTGCCCTGGGAATTCTATAAGACTTTCTGGAAAATAATAGCCAGGGATTACATAGAGATGCTAAACCAAGCCCTCCAAACAAATAATCTCCCCCCCCTCCTTTTTACAAGGGGTAGTCACTTTAATCCACAAAAAAGGAGAAAAAGAAAGATTGGAAAATTGGAGGCCTATCACCCTATTAAATGTGGACAGTAAAATTTTAAGCAAGTTACTTACAAACAGGATGAAAAGAGTACTAAAACTGTTAATACACCCAGACCAAACATGCGCAGTACCAGGAAGGAAAGTATGGGACAGCCTCATCACAATAAGAGACTCCATTTGGACAGCACTAGATACAAACACCCCGCTAGGAATCCTAGCGCTAGATTTACAAAAAGCTTTTGACAGCATCTCCCACACCTACATGTTTCAGGTACTACACCACATGAACTTTCCTCCAACATTCACCAACCACATAAGACTACTATACACAAATGCAACCAGCAGCTTCCAAATCAACAACTACCAAACTAAGGAAATACCCATTGAGACGGGAGTCAGGCAGGGATGTCCACTCTCCCCAGCCCTTTTTATTTGTGCTTTAGAACCGCTACTAGTAACACTGAGGAAAGACAAAATAATAAAAGGTGTTTTTGTACGGGGAGCAGGGGGAAACAGAGCCAAATGTGTGGCCTATATGGACGGCATCACCATCCTCTGTCCAGACACACATTCAGTGAAAAGAACAATACTACATTGCAACCTCTTCACACAGGCATCAGGCCTAAAACTAAATGTGGGGAAAACAACGTGCTTGACACTGGGAAACTGGGACAACCTAGCTAACCTCCCCATCCAAACCACGAGACAGCCAACTAAGATTCTAGGTGTACTTTTCTCTGCTGACACATCAGGACAAGGAAACTGGGAAAAAGTAGAAAACAAAATAAATCAGAAAATAGGCCTATGGAAGACAAGATCACTCTAACGGGTAAGATTCTAGTAATCAAAGCAGTATTACTGCCACTTATGTTATACTACGCCATGATTTTTCCACCCAATAAACCAACACTCAAGAGGTTGCAGAAAGCTTTATTTAACTTTTTCTGGTCCTCAAAGATGGAAAAATTAAAGAGAGAAATTGTTTATAAAAGACTCGAAAATGGGGGTAAGGGAATGCCAAACCTTTACCTATATTTCCTTACCACCTACACAAGACTGTGCCTAAATGCCATACGAGAAAAGAGGAACTTTGCAGCTCATTTTGTCAGGTACGGCACGGCAAACCTTTTCAGAACAGCAGGACTAGTGGAACAAGACAACAGACTTCCCACCGCCTTTGTTCCACAAAAAAGGTACAGCATCATTGCGGATTTCATCAAAAACATTGGTCATTTGAAACTACAAACAGAATGACTTCAAACACCGGACAGCTCTAAAAGAAGCAATACAAAAAAATGAAACTTTGTCACCTGCCAATAATTTGAACGGGAAACTCTCCAAAAAGTCTTGGGAAGCAACCAGCAGCAAAGAAATAACGAACAGTCAAAAAGACCTGGCATGGTTGGCCATCCACAAGGCACTTCCGGTGAAAAGCTTTCAGCACAAAAGAGGCCTCGCCAAAGAAGCAAAATGCCCAAGAGACTCATGCGTGGCGGATGAATCAGTACTCCAACTCCTCTGGAACTGCCAGTATGCACAAAAGACATGGAAAACAATAGGACCCTTGATAAAGGGAATCACAGGACAGAACAATATCAACTATGAACTGATTCTATATGGATTCCCCAAAAACTGTGACAAAGACAAACAAGACACACTGTGGCGATTAATATCTTGTATAAAGGAAAGTTTATGGGTAACAAGAAACTTAGGAATTTACCAACACAAACAGTTTGATATTAAAGATTGTATAAATATTGCATTGGGAAAAATGATGACCTATTACTATGTTGACATTAAAAAATATGGTGCACAAAAAGCAGAAGAACTATGGCAACAGAAAAAATGGGGAGAATGGGTTAAATAAATACTGTATATGGTGAAACTGTATGGAGAAACTCTTTAGCATAAAAGTGCTATCCTGTTATAAAACCAAAATCTAGATGGAAAAACTGATAGGTGCCTGCCTGCGTGCATCGCCTAGTCACGTTTAAAAATGTATACCACCCGGAAATGGGATTGGTTGAACTGTACTTGTAAACAAACAAATATTTAATAAAGTATATTTTTACAAAAAAAAAAAAAATCTGTTCTTATCAGTTTGAAAGCGCAATTTTTGCGCAAGTAAAATTTTGATTTTGACAGTGCTATGACTTCGACTTGGAAGTGAATAAATTTGCTTTATGCAAATTTGTGCAAATTTTCGCGACGGCCCGACGTGCTTTTAATTAAGCCGGGGGAAGGACACCAGAGTGCTGGTGCCTGTTTGTTCATTAGGAACACGAAATAGAACCCCCAAGGACCTGTGGTCAGCGTTAGAGCATCGGTAACGATGCGCTCTCTCACTCTCTCTTTCCTGGCGTTTGGGTGGACTAATGCTGGAGGCCTAAAAACCTCCTAACATCCTTCACAGGCCTGTACAGTACCCAGACCTCTGGTAAGGGGATTTATGCTTGGGTGGCAACACCTATAACCCTGCCTTAGCTCTAGGGAGTGACTGGACAGTGTTTCATTGCACTGCAGACCATTGTGGTCTGTTGGGAGACACCCCAGGTATCCAGGCGGAGGATCCAAGGTAAAGCGGTAAACCCGGCGGCAACCCCAATAAATTACCGTTAGACCCAAAAATCCTCCAAAATGGAAGAAATGGACACTGGAGCCCCAGTGAACACCCCAGATGGCATCCCCTCACCGGACGCCCAGAACCCCAACCCCCTGCCCCCTGGGGAGAGCAGCCCAGGGGCAAGTAAGGACACACCTGCAAAAGCAGGCACCAGCGCTGGGAAGGCTGGTGCCCCAAAGGCCTCAGGGACAAAAGCAGGTGCACCTGAACCCCCCAAAGCTGCTAAACCAGGGACTGGATGGAAGGGGGAGGCAGGGACCAGGCAAGGGACAGCCCTCGAACCCTTCAATGGGTACAACGTCACCCACCGGCACGCCCAGCTCATGCGGTGGGAGATGAAAGATAAGGCAGGGGCCAGACTGGACAGACCCTCGTTCTTCAGTAAAGTGCTCCAACCAGCAGGGGTCCCAGTAGCAGACAAACTAAGCTGCCAGGCTTCGGCCTCAGGCATGATATTTCTCCTGAGCTTCGTCACCCAGGCCCTCTTCAGGAAGTACTGGGATTTCTTCCAGGCAAAGGAGAAAGAGGCACCCTACAGCAGGTTCACCCTAACGACAGGAGTGGCGCCAGAGACCTCAGAGAAGAGGGTGACGGTCGAGATGACCAACCCACACATCCCAGACAAGGACGTCGCATCGCTTCTCAGGAGGTACGGCACCATCCAGGCGGACCCCACAAAGGTCAGAGACGCCGACGGAGTCTGGAACACGACCTGGCGAGCAACCATCGACCTCCACAAAGATCCTAAAGGGAGGGACGGGTTAAAGCACCCACCGGCAACCTTCTACCTAGGCGCAGACGAGGGGAAGATCCGTTACACGGGACAACCTTTCACCTGCAGGAAGTGCGAAGGAGTGGGACAAGCCGGCAAAGACTGCCCCAAGATGTTTTGCAGGATCTGCAAGCAGTCTGGACACGACGCAGGCACATGCAAAGGGATCAGGATCTGCAACCTCTGCGGAGGGGAGGGCCACTCCTACTACCAATGCCCCAAGTCTGACCTGCCAAAGAGTTACGCAGCCGCCGCCGCATGGAACCCAACCTGGAGACACACCAGACCAAAAGTCTCCCCGGCAGCCAACGCACGACTAAACACCCTCCTGGCAGAAGCCAGAAACGAGGCTGCAAAACCACCAGAAGCACTCAGGAAGGGAGACAAAGAAGGCCAAGTTCCTGTGAACCCGATACCCACAGGAACAGGCCCGAAGAACCCAGAGGACCCCAAGGCGGGACCAGTCGCAGCGGAGGACCCAGCACCACCAGCTGAGACGACACCGCCCCAGGAGACACACCAACCCATGGGAGGCCCCGAGGACGGAGCACCACAAGGAGCCCCACCAGAGGAAGCCCCAGCAAAAGCAACCCCAGCGCCGGAACCAGAGGTCAAGGAAGTGGAGACGGAGGTAGAAGACTCTGCAAAGGCAAAAGGGAAGCAAGAGAGGAAGAAGAAAAAGAAGAAACCGAAGGGGAGACCCGATGACAGCAGCGGAGACGAGGACGATAGGCTCCAGGAGTCATGGAGCCAGGTCCGATCCCAGACGCTGCACCAAAAAACCACTAAGGACAGGGAAGAGGCGAAGGAGCAGAGATGCACCAGCGCCAGAATCCACAAGGCGGCCTCGCACGGAACACCACAACCCGGACCCAAGCCGGAGACATTGGAGGAAGGGACAACACCAGAGAAAGCCCCCCAGCGAGCCAACGTCCACAAAAGGAAGATGCCGGTCAGAGAAGACTTCCTGGTCAGCAAGAAGGTGAACACAGCGGGCACCACCGAGGAAGAAGAAGACAACGCCGACGCCGTCATCCTCGTAAGCGACACCGAGAGTACCGGGAACAACGCAGAAATGGAGGATGAGGATGAGGACAAGGAGTTAGTGGAAATCCATTCGGTTCTCCAAGAACTCCATCATCAGCTCTCCATGGTGACACCACCACCGGAAGCAGCACAATGGACCCCAGAAGTAGGAACAGAAGTGTCCATTGAGGGCACCGAGCATGCCCCGGAGGAAAGAGGAGTGCAGAACCAACATGGGGTCCAAGACCCAAGTGAAGCACCCCAGGGCCTTCATCCCCAGTAGGTTCGAAACCAGATACTGACCGATAGCGCGGAGACAATGGCGATATCATTGTTCACCCTAAACGTCATAAGCATGAAGGATCAGGTCAGGCGGGTCGGCACGTTGCGCTTCCTGGCCACCCAGAACCGAGATATCTGCTTTCTGCAGGAATGCGGGATTCCGTACGCCCAGTCGTACAGCCAGCTTGAATGGCAGCGGACGCACGGTCCATCTTTCTGGTCTGGAGGAAACGATTGCAAATCGTCTGGAGTGGCCATTCTGATCAGGGGAAGGCATTTCACCGTGGACAAGGTCACCGAGCAGGTCAACGGCAGAGTTCTGGTCGTGGACGGCTCGTGAGCTGGTGAGCCCGTTAGGCTCATCAATGTCTATGCCCCCCCGGAGAAGAATGAGCGACTTGAGACGTTCAGGGTGCTCAGGATGCAACTCGTGACCTCCAGAACCATTCTGATGGGTGGTGATTTCAACTGCATAGTAGAGCTGGACGGACGCAGTGGGTCTGGCTCTGCAGGGATGGACGTGACGTCTAGGCTGTTGGTGGAGATGATAGGCGAGGCGTCCCTCCATGATGCCATCGGGTCCATGGGACCGAACGCCAGGAATTATTCCTGGAGTAGGCCGCACGGATCCGTGCGTTCCTTCCTATTCAACTCCCCAACAGTAAAGCCTGGGCGAAGCTCCATGGTCGCCGTCCACTTCTCTGACCACAGAGCAGTCAGTTTCGAGGGGGAACTTACAGGGAAGTTCCCCGCCGGACTAGGATTGTGGAAACTGAACTGCTCTTTGTTGGAAAACGAGGAGTTAGTGGCGAACCTCAGAACTGCGCACATAGAGTGGAGGGACATGAAGGACATCTTTCACTCCTCCAGCGAGTGGTGGGAATGGGTGAAGGACAGGTTCCGAAGCTTCTTCCAGGATGCAAGCAGAGCTGCTGCACGGGAAACAAAGAGGACGTTCAGGAAACTGCAGAGCAAACTGCAGCAACTGTACGAACTCGAGCTTGGGGGATGGGACGTGGGTGACGACTTGGAGGAAACCCGAAAAGAGCTCGCAGAGCACTTTAGGGTGGAATCTAAGAAAATCATCTTCCGGACCAGAACCGAGAACCTAGAGAAGGACGAGAAATGCAACTCATTCTTCTTCAAGAAACTTCACTCGACCCACACACCGCTGGTTGAGCTTCGGGACTCGGAGGGCAACCTCCAAGGGGAGAAGGAGGAAGTCATGAAAGTCGTAACAGACTTTTACGGCGAACTCTACTCACCAAAGTCGTCAGAGAGAGACCAGGCGGACAGTTTCCTAGGGGGATCTCGAAGACACTGGGTCCGGAAGAGAGAGAGGGCCTGAACGCGCCCTTCACCCTGGAAGAGCTGCACTTGGCCGCCACAGCCTCCAAGAGTGGCAAGACGCCCGGAAACGACGGTCTCCCAGTGGAACTTTATGTCGAACTGTGTGATCTGATCGGACCGGACTTGCTAGACCTCTACGAGGAAGTGGTGGGCAAGGGTAGTATGCCGCAATCCCTGCGTGAGGGTATGATAACACTCTTGTACAAGCAGAAGGGAGAAAGAGAAGACCTCAAGAACTGGAGGCCCATCTCTCTCCTCAATGTGGACTACAAGATTCTCGCAAAGTTGATGGCCAACCGCCTAAAGAAAGTGATAGAGAAGATAGTCCACCCGGACCATTCCTGTGGGATACCGGGACGGCAGATCGCGGACAGTCTGGCCCTGGTCCAGGACACGATCGAGGACGTCAAGGGCCGCAAGGTCCCGACGGCCTTGGTCAGCCTGGACCAGGAAAAGGCGTTCGACCGCGTCTCCCATGAGTTCATGGACCGGACACTCAGAGCTCTGGGACTGGGTGACTTTTTCTGTGACGTGGTGAAAACAATGTATAGAGACATCTCCAGCACGGCATTGGTAAATGGCTGGAGAACCGATCCGTTCCCCGTCCTGTCGGGGGTGAGGCAGGGCTGCCCGCTCTCCCCCCTCCTGTTAATCTGTGTGATCGAACTCCTCGCCGAGCGCATTCGGCAGAACAGGAACATCAGAGGAGTGAAGGTACCAGGGAGCGGAGGACGAGGAGAAGTGAAGTGCTCCCTTTACATGGACGACGTCTGCGTATTCTGCGAAGACGGACCGTCTGTGAAGGAGCTAGAGAAGACTTGTATCGAGTTTGGGAAGGCGTCTGGAGCAAAGATCAACAGCGCCAAGTCAGAAATCCTGCTCTTCGGACATTGGACCCCGACCCGAGACCCACTGCCATTCCCCATTAAGCAGGACTTCATGAAGATCCTTGGAGTCAGGTTCGGCGGAGACGGTGCAGCGGAGAAGACCTGGGAGGAAAGACTAGCAAAGACTAGGCAGAAGCTGGGACTCTGGAGCCTCCGGAAGCTGACGATCGAAGGGAAGTCTTTGGTCCTGCGGAACGAGACCCTGCCAGTGCTCCAGTACGTCGCTCATGGATGGCCAGTGCAGACCAGAACAGCTAAGGCCATCACGAGAATGATCTTCTACTTCATCTGGAACTCGAAGATGGACAGAGTGAAGAGGGCGGTGATGTTCAAGACCCACGACAAGGGAGGCAAAGGAGTGCCAGACATCGCAACCATCCTGAGAGGGACCTTCGTGTGCCACTGCATAAGGAACACCCTGAGGTCCAAAGACGAGAGCCACGCCGGCTTTCTAATGGCACGCTTCTTCCTGCTGCCAACGTGGAGGCGCCTTGGATGGGCAGAGTGGGTGAGTGCCGTCCCGTACAACTGGGAGACCCCGTGGTTCTACAAGGAAGCGGAAAAGTTTGTGCGAGAGTATGACTGTGGCAGTTTGCCCCGTCATGTGGACTCCAAAACTTCTCCAACGCCTGATACGTGCAAGAAAGATCAGTGAGCCGATCGGCGCCCTCCCCTCAGCCACAGCAGACCACGTGTGGGGAAACGTCGCATCCAAGCGCCTGACAAACCAACACAAGGACATCGCCTGGATGGCCATACAAGGGGTACTCCCCGTGAGAGCCTACATGCACGCAAGGGGGCTCAACCGATACAAGTCCTGCCCGAGAGGGTGCACCGGGGACGAAACAACATACCATCTCTTCTGGGAGTGCACGTACACGCAGGACCTGCTGAAGGCCCTAGGCACGGAGCTTAGGGCCTGGATACCTACGACCTGCATCACTGCTGACTCTGTGATGTATGGACTGTTCCCAGGGACACATGCACTAGAAAACCTCCGGGGTTGCTGGAGGCTCCTGTGTTGTTTTAAAGATGTTCTCTTGTTTTCCAGAAACCGCCTGGTAGTAGGGAAAAAGGAGACATCGACCCTGGTATGCCGTACAATGATCCACAGCCTCCTGCGAGACTACGCAGCACTGGACAGATCAGATGGAGACAGCGACGACGAAACCTGAGGACCCAAAGGGGTCCCCTTGTACCCTTGCATGGGGGGGGGCCTGGAAGGCTCAGACAACGACGGCGACGACAGCGGACCCAAAGGGGTCCCCAAACCCTTAAATGAGGGGGGGGCCCTAGAGGGGCCACTAAACTGTTTTTCTTCTTTTCTTCCCTTCAATCCAGGAACCAGTCTGGCAACGGGAGAGAGGAGAGGGAAGATGAAGACAGGTAGAGTAAATGTAAAAATTTACTGTATGTATTTGACTAACGTGACCTTTTCCCTTCACAGGTTAAAGGTCAACAGGATAGCTTGCGCACTTGTTGCCAAGTTTGTTACTAACGACTGACGAGCAAAAAGGGTGTTGTGGAAGGTGACGATTGATGTATCTGAACCAGAAATGACGCCCTGACAAAGGGAAAAAAAAAAAAATCTGTTCTTATCAGTTTACAGCTTGTTCCTGCTTGAAGGTTGGGAGGAGACGCCTGAACCCTGAAAGGCTGGGCCTGCGTTCTCTGGCATGACCGGAGCCAGGCTGCGCTACTAGGGGGGACGGTGCTCTGACCAGGGTCACTGTTTGCTTGACTGGACCTAAGGGGCTGGGCCTTCGCTCCCTGGCATGACCGGGGCAAGGCTGCGCCTCTGGGAAAGGTGGGCAGACCAGCATAATTTCTGTAGGGTGTTCCTGACGTGGACGCGCCGGGCCTGCGGCACCTGGCTTGACCGGGACCAGGCTGTAACCCCTGACACTGAGGGTCATCTTCTTCCAGGATCACGAGGATTTACGGAGCTCTGTGGAGATCAGCGCCTGGACCCCCCCTCCAGCTCCTCGAGACTGCGAAGTGGGCCTGGGCTCACATACCACTGTGCCCCCTGTTTGGCTGGTCATCGGAACCCCCTCCACCGGCCCCTGATGAACTGCTGACCGGCGCTAGAAGAGGAGAGCAGAAAACGAGACCTGCATCAGCAGAGAAGAGAGGAGAGAGCGGGGGCTGCTTCCCCCGCAGCACCTGCTGCCTTCGCAGGGCTCCCGGGAGCGGCTTCTGCCTGGAATCACTTGCAACATTGTATCTCTCATCCCGGAGGTAAGCCGGCTTTCACTTCCTGGAGGCCACCTGCTCCTTCGTTCTTGCATTGACTACACCGGAGTTATCTCAGGGGAAGGGGGGTCACTGGAACTTCACAATACTACCACCCCCCAAGTCACGGCCCCTGCCTCGCTAGTGGGACTGTGTTGCTTTCTGTTTTTGTGAGGAGAGGGGGCACGAACTAGGGCAGGCGCAGTGGCGGCTGCCTGGCCGTTTTTCTCTGTGTCACGCCTCCTGGGAAAAGCCCCGTTTTCTAAGTACTGGGTCCTGCGCTAATACATCCACCTGCCTGGCAGCCCGTGGGGGGAGCCCCCGGGCTCCTAATCACCATCATGGCCACTTTCCAACCTATGGCAGGGGCTGCACGGATGAATGACTATATCCCTAATACAGTCCGAGTTGATATTACTGAAGAGCATCGCAAAGAGAAAAATGTTTTGTATTTAGTTGAGGAAGTCCTTAAGGAAGAATGTACAATATCTGAGCGCGCCATTGAATGTGTCCAGGACTTCTCGCAAAGGGGGTTGTTTGATATTACTTTTTCTAGTGACTCTATTTGTAAAGAGGTCCTGCGCATTGTCACAGAACGCAGGGGCCAGGATGTCTTTGAAGGGCTTAGGTTCACCCCTTTGTATGCCCCAAAGGATGTGGTGCTCATTGTTCACATGTACAATCCCTACACTGACCCCCGCTTTATTGAGGTTTTTTTGTCCAGATATTGCCCCACGGTCGGGGGGGGCAGAAAATAAAAAATATGTGTGGGATTTGGAACGGCAAGAGGAAGTACCTGGTCACCTTTAAAGACGACCCGCATGGGGTCCGAGGTGTGGCGCACCCCCCCCCAGACTTTCATCCTGGGGGCAAATAAAGGTTTTCTTCTATATTCTGGGCAGCCGCTATATTGCAGAATGTGCCACCAGTTCGGACACGCAAAAGAACAGTGTTCCGGACAGGCATGTCGCAATTGCGGAAGCCTGGACCACAGAGCGCCAGAGTGTACAGTGCCAAAATAATGTAATCTGTGTGGTAGTGAGCAACATCTGTTCAAAACGTGTCCTAGGAAGAAGTTTTCCTACGCCTCTGCAGCAGGAGGTTCAAAACAACCCCCCACGCACGCAGCGCCAGCACCGGGCTCAGAGGAGCCACCGGCTGACCCCACAACCTCCCAGCCTGGCACAAACCCCGACAACTCATAGGTGGTAGGAGTGATAGACAATATTGAGATCCGGAGAGGTGGAGAACCGGATAGTCCCGAGGGTGGGGTGGCACCTGTGGAAGAAAACCCTGTCCCCCAGCTTGATGAATGGAGTGATATGGAGGATGAGGAGGATGTAGCGGTGGGTCCCAGTGCGGGAGAATTGGCTGAGCAGGCAGAAGCAGCGCGCCTTAGGAAGAAGGCATTGGCGCGTAGGGCCGCCCGTGCAGGGAAGCCTCCCCCCCCCCCTCCAGCTGTAGGGCTGGCATCTGCTGCAGCGGCTTTCCCCCCCTACCCTAGTACAGCCCACGTCCCCGCCCCAGCCGCACCTAGTCCTGGTATGGTGGCAGAAAGTGTACCGGAGTGTCTGGCTGGCACGGTTGAACGAGGGGTGCGTGACATACGATTGGCTGCGGCAAGCAAAGTTGGAGGCCCAGCGCGAGTGGTAGTTAACAAGGAGGGTATAAGTATGGAACACAGTGGTTGGAAGACATGCACATCCCAAAAGCGCAAGTGCAGGGAGATCAAACACCCGAGTGCTAAGACCCCCTCTGTCAAGACGCGGAGACGCGTCTCTTCCCTTGACAGGGGCACCAAGGGGAACAGGTTTGCTCCCCTCTCGGACTCCGAGGAGGGTTTTTTAGACCTACCAGACGCTGGTGTAGACCCGAAGAGCCAAACCCCGGATCTGGAGGCAACCCCCGACCTGGAGGCACTACTAACACAAGCCCTACAATCCCCCCCTGGTGCAGATCTAGAGGTACAGGATAATGTGTTGGAAGGTGCTGGCAGCGTGGCCCCACAGAAGTCGTCATGGCTATCGCTCTTTTCTTCTACCTTTTAATGGCAGTTACTATTGCCTCCTGCAACGTGAGGGGAATGAACACCACCCTCACGAGATCCATGATCCTTGATTTTTGCAAAAATGTACAGGCTGATATTATTTGTTTGCAGGAATGCCACATACCCTTCCAGCCCCGCTATGACTCACTGAAAGCTCTCTGGCCTGCTGGGCCGTCAATCTGGTCCGGGGATCAGGGCAAAAATGATGGCATTGTGGTCCTGTTTCAGCGCCGACATTGGCAGGTGCTTGAGGAGCGCGTCCTCGACCCTGGGCGGGCAGTTCTCCTTTCGCTCCAAATGGATGGCATACCGCTGCGGGCGTGCAATGTGTACGCCCCCCCACACAAGCAGGCACGAACAGAACTGTTTAACCTCATTAAACCTTTCCTTACAGGTGCAAACCCTTTACTATTAGTGGGTGATTTCAATTGTATTCTTCACACCAAGGACCGGCAAGGACAGGCAGCTGGCTACACGCTAGATGCCACCTCACATTTGCTCACTAAATTGATCAGTGATCTGGGCATGTGTGATACTTTTAGGCGCTGCTTCCCGCCAGGCACTGGCTTCACCTGGGAGGCCGACCACGGGAAAGTCCGATCCAGACTCGATTATGTCTTTGTTTCAAATATTTTGGACTCCACCTCATGTACACTGGAACCAGTGCCTTTCTCGGATCATCAGCTCCTTCGAGTTTCAATTGACACCCTACACAGCCCGCAAAAGGGCCCGGGGGCCTGTAAACTTGGCGGGCACCTTTTGCGAGACCAAAGCATTGTGGCCAAATACCGTAAACAATATGTAAAGTGGGCTGCTTTGAAACTACGCTTTCCCTCCTTGTATCAGTGGTGGAAATGGGTCAAAACGGGTCAAAACAAAAACACGTTTGTTTTTCCAGGTACAAGGCCGTCTGCTCCGCCAAGCAGAATGGAAGGAATTCAGGACACTACAGAATCATTTGGTGCTGGTACAACAATTGGGGGCAGCAGGTAAAAATGTAGTAGAGGATGTAAGAGCCATCAAAGGAGACATGTCTGCCTGGTTAGAAAGAAAGAGTAAGGCCATTATTTTTCAGTCTCGTGTAAAGCAGTTTACAGAAGATGAGAAGTGCACCTCTTTCTTTTTTAAGAAAGCCCAGAGTGCACACACTACTTACCACACTCCAAGATGTCAACGGGGTGTGTCAACAAGGGGTCTCGGCCTGTCAGGAAATAGCTTGTGATTTCTATAAAAAATGTGTATGCTGCACCCACTAACCCCCCTTCCCTTGCAGATATCACCCTGTATTGCCAGGCGGCAGAGGTGAGCCTGAATAGGAAACAGCAAGAATTCCTCGAAGGCCCTTTCACTGGGGAAGAGTTCCAAACAGCACTGAGCACAGCACCTCCCGGATCCAGCCCGGGCCCATTTGGGCTCCCTTGGGAGTTCTACAAAACATTCTGGGGCCTCATTTGTAATGATTTTATGGAAATGGTGACCTCTTCCTTCTCGCACAACAGTTTCACTGCAGAGTTTTCTGCCGGTATAATTGTGCTGCTCTACAAAAAGGGTGAGGTGACATCCCTTCAGAACTGGAGGCCAATCTCATTGCTCAACGCAGACTACAAGCTGGTCTCCAAGGTGTTGGCTCGCAGGTTTCGCTCTATCCTAGGTTTCATATTACACACCGACCAAACATGTGCTGTAAAGGGAAGGTCTATTGTAGACATCCTCACTACTCTTAGAGATGTCCTACAGTTTTATTCTGACCGCGGATCATCCCTTGGAATCCTGAGTCTAGACTTTCAGAAAGCATTCGACAGGGTGTCTCATATTTTCCTCTTTGCTGCTCTGGACCGCCTCAGGGTGCCACAAACAGTAATAAACATGTTACGCACTTTGTACGCACAAGCAAACAGTGTGGTTAGTATCAATGGCTATCACACCCAGCCGTTCTCCATACTGTCCGGAGTGCGCCAGGGCTGCCCCCTCTCACCTGCTCTATTTGTCTGCGCATTAGAACCCTTCCTATGCCATCTAAGGAAGGACAAAATCATTCATGGGGTCTTTGTACCGGGAGGGTCTGGCAAACAGGCGAAGCTGGTGGCATACATGGATGATGTTACCATTCTTTGCACGGACGCTGCATCAGTCCGCAGGACCCTCACCCAAGCGTCCATTTTCCAGGAGGTCACTGGGCTAAGATTGAATGTAGATAAATGCATCTGCTTGAAAATGGGGCCTTGGGACAATCTGACTGCCCTGCAGGTACCGGTCACCACTGACCCCATTAAGCTCTTGGGGGTCTTCTTTGCAGAGCAGGCGCCAATCCACCGAAACTGGGATGAAGTCTATGGTAAGATGGCGAAGAAGATCGCCCTTTGGTCCACGCGTAAGCTCACACTGGAAGGAAAGGTATTAATTGTAAAAGCTGTGCTCTTGCCACTGATGTTGTATCTTGCTATGGTTTACCCCCCTCCTGCGCCCATTTTGGCTAAATGTACTAAACGGCTCTTTACGTTTTTGTGGGGTTCAAGGATGGAGAAATTGAGCCGAATAAAAGTATGTAAAACTTGGAAGAAGGGCGGGAAGGGCATGCCTAATGTATGTACTTTTCTGCTATCCAAAGTCTTCTGTCACACTGTCACCAGGCTCGACATGACGGCACAGTCACATGCGGCTTCTTTTGTTAAGTATTATGTGGGGGCACATTTCAGGCATGTTGGTTTATATATTTTCACCAACCTTACCCCATGTGCACAAAATGTTCCCACTTATTATAATTCTCTGTTGAAATTTCTGGACACTTTGGAATTTGCAAAGATTCCACCCGCGGCCTGTCGCCGCTCGAAACAACTCAAACCTGTTTTGGAAAATCTGGAACCAGTCACTCTTTTGGGCCCTTTCTCAGAGCAGCAGTCCTCTTCCGTCTGGGAGCTGGTGGGTCACCGCAGTTTGTCTCACAGCCAGCGGGACCTTGCCTGGCTCAGCGCACACGCCTGTCTACCAGTAAAGGCTTTCCAGCACCGCAGAGGTCTGGCCCCATCTGAACAGTGCCCCAGGGACGCCTGCCTCCATGCAGAGACCATCTACCACCTGTTTTGGACATGCACCCACTCCCGAGCCTTTTGGGCCCTCATGCTGCCTTTCCTGCAGAACATTGCCCATATTCCCACCTTGACTTTTGAAATGGTGCTGTATGGGTGGGCTTTGCCAGAACCATACCTTCTGACGGCATGGCGCATCCTGAACTGCGGTAAAGAGGCACTCTGGGAGGCCCGCAATGCGCTCTTCTTTAACCACAAGACTCTGCACCCTGTGGCATGCAGGAACATTTGCATGGACAAAATGCACACGTATGTACACATAGATGGTGCGCGCTATGGGGCCCCCCAAGCTCGTGCCTTGTGGCACTTCATGGACTGGAAAGGCTGGGTCACCTAAAGATGGCAATGAACTTCTTCAACCAGATGAACTTTGTAAGTGCATGTGTGTCCACATTATTGATGCCTGCTATGGGTAGCCCCAGGCTTGAGCTCTGTGGCACCCCCCGGTCTGGCAAGATGCGACATCGAACAATGGTATCCGGCAGCATCGCTGCAATGAACTCTCTACGAGAGCCCACATTGGCGATGCTCGCAATAGGCTTGAGCTCTGTGGCGCTCCTCGACCGGAGGAAGACGCAATTCCGACAGTGGGTGGAATATGGCCTCGCCACCAAGCACCGACATCGAACAATGGTGACCGGCAGCCTCGCTGCAATGAACTCTCTACGAAAGCCCACATTGGCGATGCTCGCAATAGGCTTGAGCTCTGTGGCGCTCCTCGACCGGAGAATGACGCGCTTCCGACAGTGGGTGAACTATGGCCCCACCACCAAGCAAAGATTGGTCTGGCATATTGTATTGTTTCCTTCTGTCACCTTAACTCTGTTGCATATTAACGATAATGTTTTGAGGGCCGACCCCCTCCTGCCTCTTGTAAATACAAACCGTGCACGATTATTCTGTAACCTGTGAGCGATAACCTGTATGTGTGCCTTTAACATTAATAAAGGTTTTCAAAACAAAATCTGTTCTTATCAGTTTAATATCTGATACGTCCTCTATCTGGGGACCATATATTAAATTGATTTTTGGAACAGGGAGATGGAATAGGAGCTTGCTCTGTCCACTCCACGCATCAACCTGGTATTGCAGTACCTCCAGGAATGGTGCACTTCCCCACCCGGGGAAAACAATGCTATTGAAAGATAGATGAGAAAACGAAAGTAGCGCTTCACTACCGAACCCTGTAAAGTGGCGCTACTGTGTTTGCGCGAGAATAAAACCACCCTGGTCACCGCGTCTTGCTTTATTTATTTATTTATTTATTTATTTATTTATTTATTTATTTATTTATGTCATTGATCTGCCGCAAACGCGCTTTATTTATTTATTTATATATTCTTCACGTTTTCTGGAACTTTATTTTTATTTTTATTTCCTTCTCCATCCAGACGCTGCACTTTGGAAGAGAAAAATGTCAGAAGGAGACTGCTTTTCCAGCATCAGAGTTTCCTTCATTTTTGGATCCATTTCACTGGGGAACGAATTGAGGAAGTTTTCCAGCAAGTCAGTAGGATCGAGGTAGAGACGGAAAGAGACGAGACGAGACGAGGAGAGAGAGGGAGAGGGAGGGAGGGATGGAGAGGGAGGGAGGGAGGGAGGGAGGGAGGCAGAGAAGTGGACACTGCCCTTGGCTTCTCTGAGCAATGAAGGAAAATACAGAGTCCTTTTCCTTCTTTGCCCGCCCCGCCCGTCCCCGAACGGCCACGAACGGCCAAGCCTAATCTATAGGCCTTTGGCTACAGGGGAGCAGTGTCCCGGGCAGGTGAGGGCGAGGCGCCGGCCACTTCCTGTCGGGGAGCTGTCCAGGGCATCCTGGCCTGATTCCCAGCATCCCCCGGCTGCCAGGCTTTCCGGCCAGCCGGCTGGAAGCAGAGGACAGGAAGGGGCGGGGCATGCAAATGCTAGAAAGAGGACAACGTGGATATGCTAAGTGACGCCTAACGAGGCGAGAGCCGTGGAGGACTCTGGGAGCCGGGAGAAGACCCGAGGCCAGGGCCTCCTTTCTATGGGCACATGCTGAGCTCCCGCTAGGAGTCAGAAAAAGAGGCGAAAGGGCCTCAAGCGACGGTGCGAGGGAAGACCCCGGTCCGGGTCAGCCATGGAGATTGCTCCGGGAGGTGTGAATTCTGGCACCATTCTGGTTATCGCTTCTCGGCCTTTTGGCTAAGATCAAGTGTAGTAATACGCTTGGATCTTGGCTAGGGGGCGCCTGACACCTTGTGACCTGTGTGTTGCTGGGCCTTCGCTCCACGGCATGTCCGTGGCAAGGCTGCGTGGACCTCGGTTTTGTCCTAGGGGGCCGGCACCCGCGCATCGGAAACGCAATTACCTACACATAGCAGTACGTAAAGGATTTAAGGCTACGCGAGCTCCCAGGTGCACCGGCTGGTGCACGGCCAGGGGGCACGCCACTTAGAAGTAGAGGCTCACCTTTGGTTTTGGAGACACCCCGGGCACACCATTTGGGGTGATCGGCCCGGGGACACTCCAGGAGCGCACAGACGGACCCCACGAGGGGCAAAAAGAGATAAGGGTACGTGAGCCCCCAGGCGCACCGGCTGGTGCACGGCCAGGGGGCACGCAACATACATCAACCCACCATGGAGAAACCCAGAAGCTACGCATCCGCAGCAGGCGGAGCATCAGGAAAAGACGAAGCAACAAAAACCAACGCCAATGCTTTTGGAAAGTCGGCCCCACCAGGTATGAAATACTCGGTAAGGTTTGAAATCGAGGAAGAAGCAAAACACAATAGAAACCTTAGCCACCTGATGGACACAGTACTCAAACAAGTCTTTTGTATAGAACCCACCGACGTAAAGTGTCTGCAAGATTTTAGGATAAGGGGGCTTTTTGACATCACCTTCTGCAATGAGGGAATGTATCAAAGGTTCCTCTTTGACTTCAACAATAAGAGAGACCATGCCGACCTAGAAGGATATAAAATAACTCCGTTAGCAGCCCCCAGAGAGATACCAATAACAGTTCACATGTATAACCCCTTTGCCTCCCCATCTGAAATATCCAATTTCCTACGGAGATTTTGCCAAAGCGTAAGGGGAGGGGGTGAACTTAAAAACGAATGGGGAATATGGAACGGCAAACGCAGGTATATGGTTATCCTGGAGGAAGACGAGGAAGGGATAGGGGGGACAAAACACCCCCCCTTAAATTTTTATATAGGACCTAACAGAGGTTTTATGTATTACCCGGGCCAACCAAACTTTTGTAGGGCCTGTTTACAATTAGGCCATACCAAGGAGTGGTGCCCGGGGGATATCTGCAGAAATTGCGGAAAGAAAGGGCACATGGCACAAGACTGCAAAGCGCCAAAAAAATGTAATCTTTGTGGAGGGACAAACCACCTCTATAAAAATTGCCCAGTCAGAGGAATCCCAGCTCTCACCAATCCCTTTGTAGAAACTCAAACCAAAGGTAAAAAAGACCAGGCAGAGAAAGACCAATAGGCAGAGACGGACACAGATAAGGGTACAGAAACAAGGGACAACAATCCACAAAACACCTCAATCTTAAAGGAGCAGGCCACACAGGGGAACACACAAACACAACCACCCACACAAGAAACACCAGAGGAATGCCAAACAAATACAAACATCATGGTACAGCAAACAATAGGAAAGGACACACCACAAACCTCAAACACACAAGACAGAACACAGGAACCAAAAACAACAGACTCACAAATAGAGTACGATCAGGAATGGCTCTTTGGGATCCCCTCAGACTCAGGGAGCACCAACATAACAGAGATAGGGAGCACCCACATAACAGAGACAGGGGGCCCAGAAACACAAAGAGAGGAAAGCTTGGAGGAAGAGGAGAAACCAGAAGATAAACCAGAAAGGAAAAAGAAAAGAGACAAAAAACACAAGCAGACAAAAATAGAGGAAACTCTAAATACATCCAAACTCTCTGACTCAGACTCTGAATCAGAAGAGACACCCAGAACAGACAAAGGAGGTAAAAGGTGCTCAACGAGACAGCTAGAAAGAAAACAAAAAAGGAAAGAACTCAAACACCCTTACCATGAAGAAGGCGCCCAAAACAGAACCAAAAGAAAAGCACTAACGCAACAGATAGAAAGCACACTGACAAATCCATGCCCAGGCTCTAGATACAGCAGCCTGGCGGATCTGCCAGACTCAGAGGACCTCCTCATGGAAGGTCTGTCTGAAATAGTTTTAACTGAAAAAAAGACCCCAGAAGAAGAAAACCTCCTAAAGGAAACAACACCTTTAGACAGCCCCCTTTTCTTCAGCAATGAAGAAGAAATTATGACAACCCTTGAAAGTCAGTCAATACTCCCACGGGAGACCGACACGAAGAAAAATGTCTAATAATACACACAAGATGATGTGGTTTACCATTGCAATGGTGATAACAATCGCCTCAATGAATGTCAGAGGTTTACGTAACCCAACAAAAAGAGCGGCAATTTTCCATTAGTGCCAAACTCTACCAGCAGACATGGTATGTCTGCAGGAGTGCGGTTTACCTTACGCAGAAAACTATAGACGCATAGAAGAAGAATGGACACAGGGCCCATCCTTCTGGTCAGGAGGAGGAAATAAAAATGCAGGAATAGGCATCTTATTCAAGAATAACAAATCCCAACTAGTACAGGGAACAGTCATCTCCCCAGGTAGGGCACAAATGGCCACAATAAACTTCAAAGGAAACCAGGTAAAAATTATAAACATATATGCCCCTGCAAACAAAAATGATATGAAGAAGTTAATATTTTCGAAAAGTTCTTTCCTAACAGGCAATAAACCCGCCATCATTGCAGGGGATTTCAACTGCATCCTGTCCCCTACGGATAGATATGGCGCCTCCACTGTATATACCTTAGACATAACCTCTAAAGCCCTAAACAACACCATAAAAAATTTTGACCTAAAAGACTCCTTCACAATATGCAACCCAAATACTACAGCGTTTACATGGCTATCTGGGGATGGAAACACCACCTCAAGAATAGATTACATTTTTACCAGCAAGCAAATCAAATCCAAAACATCCAAACTAGAAGACAGCTGCCTCTCAGATCATCAGACAATATTGACAGCATGCGAACTACCCCAAACAGGCAAGACAGGAAGAGGCTACTGGAAGCTAAATACCACCCTCCTACAGGAGGAGGACACCCAAAAAGCCTACAAAACCCAATATAAAAAATGGGGAAATAAAAAAGACAAATACCCAAACTTAGCAACATGGTGGGAGTTTGTTAAAAAACAGACAAAAAACTTCTTTGCAAATATAGGGAAAGAAAAAGCAGCCCAACAAAAAAAGGACTTCCGAGTCCTCCAAGAAGAACTCGCCCTACTTCAAGAACTGCAAGACGCAGGAGTTAAAGTCAGGGAAAAAATGCTAACAACAAGGGAAAAGATAAAAAAGTGGTACTTACAAAAAGGTAGGGAGACAATTTTTAACTCCAGGGTTAAAGAATTTGAAGAAGGGGAAAAATGTAACGAGTTTTTCTTGCAGAAAACCAAACAAGCACAAACCACCTTCTCAGGCCTCAAAGACCAACAGAGGAACTTAACCAAACACACCGAGGGAATGTTAAAAATCACAGAAAACTACTTTGCACAGACCTACAAAACCCAAAAAGTAGACAAAGACATAGGCAAAGAATTCCTAACAAAACTGGAAAACAAAATATCAGAGGAAGCCAAAGCCTTCCTAGATAGACCCTTCGAAGGGCAAGGGTACCTAGACATACTCAGCAAAACCCCAAAGAACTCAGCCCCAGGACAAGACGGCCTACCGTGGGAGTCCTATAAAACCTTCTGGTTAACAATAGCTCAAGATTTTGGAACTATAATAAATGAGGCAAGAAAGACAAACAACCTCCCCCCATCCTTCCTAGAAGGAGTAGTCACCCTCATCCATAAAAAAGGAGACAAGAATTCCCTATCAAACTGGAGAACTATTACCCTACTCAACATAGACAGCAAAATTTTGAGCAAACTCCTCACAGGTAGAATTAGGAAAGTCCTAAAAACAGTCATCCACTCAGACCAAACCTGCGCAGTCCCAAACAGGAAAGAATGGGACAGCCTAATTACAGTGAGGGACGCAATCTGGATGGCACTGGAAAGCAACAACCCCTTAGGAGTCCTGTCACTGGACCTGCAGAAGGCCTTTGACAGCGTCTTACACTCTTACATGTTTAAAGTACTAGAACAAATGGACTTGCCTCAAAGCTTCAGAAACACCATAAACCTACTATACACAGGAGCCACAAGTCGCTTCCAAATAAATGGCCACCTCTCAAAACAAGTTAGCATCCAGTCAGGAGTCAGACAGGGGTGCCCACTATCCCCAGCACTCTTTGTCTGCGCTTTAGAACCCCTACTAGCGACACTTAGAAAGGACAAAATAATAAAAGGGATCTTTGTCCCGGGCGCAGGAGGAGACAAAGCAAAATGTGTTGCATACATGGACGACGTCACAATCCTATGTCCAGACCCCAAGTCAGTCAGGAGAACCCTACTACATTGCAACCTATTCGCCTCAGCATCAGGGCTACACCTAAACACAGACAAGTGCACCTGCCTAACAATAGGGAATTGGAACAACATGGCGCAACTACCAATAAAAACGACAAAACAGCCCACAAAAATACTGGGAGTCCTCTTCTCTGAAGACACCTCAGGAGAAGAAAACTGGGTAGGAATACAGGCCAAAATCAACCAGAAAATAGGGCTATGGAAAACCAGAACACTGAGCCTAACAGGGAAAACCCTAGTGATCAAAGCAGTACTATTGCCACTAATGCTTTACTACGCTATGATTTTTCCACCCTCCAAACCAACATTAAAAAAACTACAAAGAACTCTTTTTGAGTTTTTTTGGGCCTCCAAAATGGAGAAAATCCAAAGAGAAATAGTGTACAAAAAAACAGAAAATGGAGGGAAGGGAGTCCCAAACCTGTATAGGTACTTTCTAATCACCTACACATCAGCATGCCTAAATGCGATCATAGAAAAAAGGAACAAAGCAGCACACTTCATCAGGTATGGGACAACAAACACCTTCAGAGCAGCGAAGCTACTAGAACATAATAACAGCCTCCCCACTGCCTTTGACCCACCAAAAATGTACCAAAACATAGCTGAATTCATCAGAGACATCAAACCAATGAACCTAGAAATAGAGGATTTTAGCAATAGAACAGCCTTAACCTCTTCAGTGCCCCGCCCTTTCCACGCCCTGTGCCGGGCGTTTCATTAGCGGGCGGGGTTCGTGACGAGATAGTCTCGTCATGGGCACAGCGCAACCGCGCTCCATGACGAGACTATCTCGTCATGGGCACTGAAGGGGTTAAAAAAAGCAATAGAAGAGAAAGAAACATTGACAGCAAACAACCTCAACGAAACCCAGTCCCTTAAAGCATGGAAACTAGCCAGCAGCAAGGAAATTACCAACAGCCAAAAGGACATTACATGGCTGGCCATTCACAAAGCTCTACCAGTAAAGAGCTTCCAAAAGAGAAGAGGACTAGCCAAGGAGGCTACTTGCCCAAGAGACAACTGCGTGGCGGAGGAAACAGTCCTGTACTTCCTGTGGAACTGCTACTTCGCCCAGGACACATGGAAAACCATCGGCCCCCTAATCAAAGGGATCACAGGCCAGGACAGCATAAACTATGAACTCATATTGTATGGTTTCCCCACCAACTGCAAGAAGGACTACCAAGACCCCCTATGGAAAATCATCGCCTGTGTAAAAGAAAGCCTATGGAACACAAGAAACATGAGCATCTACCAACATAAGAACTTTAAAATCAAAGACTGTATTCACATTGCTTTGGATAAACTAATGACACATTACTATGTTGATATTAAAAAAAAGTGGTAAAGAAAAAACTGAAAATAAATGGCAGCAAAAGAAATGGGCAGAATGGGCCAAATAAAAAACAGGGAAACACTTTAGCATAAAGGTGTTCTTCCTCTTATGAAAAATATCTTGATGGAAAACTGCTAGGAATGCCTGCGAGCATCTCCAAAGTCAGTTTAATGTACACCACCCAACATGGGATTGGTTAAAATGTAACTCTGACAAAAATATTTAAATAAGGTATATTAAAAAAAAAAAATCTGTTCTTATCAGTTTAATATCTGATACGTCCTCTATCTGGGGACCATGTATTAAATTGATTTTTGGAACAGGGAGATGGAATAGGAGCTTAATCTGTCCACTCCACGCATCAACCTGGTATTGCAGTACCTCCAGGAATGGTGCACTTCCCCACCCGGGGAAAATAATGCTGTTGAAAGATAGATGAGAAAACGAAAGTAGCGCTTCACTACCAAACCCTGTAAAGTGGAGAAAATCCAAAGAGAAATAGTGTACAAAAAAACAGAAAATGGAGGGAAGGGAGTCCCAAACCTGTATATGTACTTCCTAATCACCTACACATCAGCATGCCTAAATGCGATCATTGAAAAAAGGAACATAGCAGCACACTTCATTAGGTATGGAACAACAAACATCTTCAGAGCAGCGAAGCTACTAGAACATAATAACAGCCTCCCCATTGCCTTTGACCCACCAAAAATGTACCAGAACATAGCTGAATTCATCAGAGACATCAAACCAATGAACCTAGAAATAGAGGATTTTAGCAATAGAACAGCCTTTAAAAAAGCAATAGAAGAGAAAGAAACATTGACCCCAGCAAACAACCTCAACGAAACCCAGTCCCTTAAAGCATGGAAACTAGCCAGCAGCAAGGAAATTACCAACAGCCAAAAGGACATTACATGGCTGGCCATTCACAAAGCTCTACCAGTCAAGAGCTTCCAAAAGAGAAGGGGACTATCCAAGGAGGCTACTTGCCCAAGAGACAACTGCGTGGCGGAGGAAACAGTCCTGCACTTCCTGTGGAACTGCCACTTCACCCAGGACACATGGAAAACCATCGGCCCCCTAATCAAAGGGATCACAGGCCAGGACAACATAAACTACGAACTCATATTGTATGGCTTCCCCCACCAACTTCAAGAAGGACTACCAAGACCCCCTATGGAAGATCATCGCCTGTGTAAAAGAAAGCCTATGGAACACAAGGAACATGAGCATCTACCAACACAAGAACTTTAAAATCAAAGACTGTATTCACATCGCATTGGATAAACTAATGACACACTACTATGTTGATATTAAAAAAAGTGGTAAAGAAAAAACTGAAAATAAATAGCAGCAAAAGAAATGGGCAGAATGGGCCAAATAAAAAACAGGGAAACACTTTAGCATAAAGGTGTTCTTCCTCCTATGAAAAATATCTTGATGGAAAACTGCTAGGAATGCCTGCGAGCATCTCCAAAGTCAGTTAAATGTACACCACCCAACAAGGGATTGGTTTAAATGTAACTCTGACAAAAATATTTAAATCAAGTATATTTAAAAAAAAAAGAAAAAAAAAATCTGTTCTTATCAGTTACCTTGCTTGTTCGTGCTAAGGGTTGAGGAGGGACGCCTGACCCCTGAACGGCTGGGCCTGCGCACTCTGGCATGACCGGAGCCAGGCTGCGCTACTAGGGGGGAAGGTGTTTCTGACCAGGTCACTGTTTGTTGTGTCCGACCTAAGGGGCTGGGCCTTCGCTCCCTGGCTTGACCGGGGCAAGGCTGCATCTCTGGGAAGGGCGGACAGGTCATCATCGCTGCTGAAGGATGTCCCTGACACTGAAGGTCCGGGCCTGCGGCACCTGGCTTGACTGGGACCAGGCTGAAATACCTGAAGCTAGGGGACATCTGGTTTCCAGGTTCGAGCGCGGAGGAAAAACACGGAACTTTGGGGACGACTGAAGACATCTGGAACCCCCTGTGTAGTCCCGGCCAGGCCCTTGGGGCTGAGGCCAGGGGCCTGGGCCTTGCCATCGCTGCACCTGACACCTAGCTGGACATCGGGACCCCACCGTCGCCCTGGTGAGCTGCAAGCTCGGCCTCAGAGGGATTCGGAGGAGAGAGCGGGGGCAGATCCCCCGCAGCACCTGCTGCCTTCGCAGAGCGCTTGGTGACGGCTCCCGGCAAGAGCCAGTGGATACATTGTTAAACTTTTCACCGAGGTAAGCCGGCCTATGCTCCACGGAGGCCCCCTGCTCCATTGCTTTGCTAAATTGACTGTACCGGCGCATTTCCAGGGGGGAGGCAGGGCCCGGAGCACTGCACTAGACACACCCCCCCAGCCACGACCCCCTTTTCTCCTCTTGGATTTGCGGTGTCCTCATTTCTTGATAGGGAGGGGGCGCGATCTCGAGCAGGCGCAGTGGCGGCTGCCTGTACTCTTACCCAACGGCGCCTCCTACCAGAGACTTGGTACTTTCATTATCGTATTTGCCTCACTACTGTGTGTGCCGGCCTAACAGGTCCATAGAAGGGACTCTAAGCCTTTACGTGCCACCATGGCCACCTTTTCCACAACAGTAGTGGTTAACAAGCTGAATGATTACATACCGAACTCAGTTCGGATAGATATTAAGGAGGAATTCCGGAAAGAGAAAAATCTAATATTTTTGGTGGAAGCCGTGTTAAAAAAGGAATGCGCGATTTCTGAGCGCGCTATTGAATGTGTGCAGGATTTCTCCCAGAGGGGCCTATTTGATGTAACCTTTTCCAGCGAATCTGTTTGTAAGGAGGTCTTGCGCATAGTGGAGGAGCGCAAAGGTCAAGAGGTGTTTGATGGGCTTAGGTTCACCCCTCTGTTTGCCCCAAAAGATGTGGTTTTAATTGTACACATGTATAATCCTTATACAGACCCACGTTTTATTGACGTTTTCCTGTCCAGGTACTGCGCCTCGGTTAAAGGGGGACAAAAGATTAAATACTTTCGCTTTCCGTTCCAGATACCACACATGTTTTTAGTCACCTTCAAGGAGGATCCCAATGGTGTACGGGGCTTAGCGCACCCCCCTCAGACCTTCACCCTGGGCGCAAATAAAGGTTTCCTTGTCTATTCGGGACAGCCGCTCTTCTACAGAATGTGCCAACAGTTCGGACAATCAAAAGAACAGTGTTCCGGACTGGCCTGTAGAAACTGCGGCAGTCAGGATCACAAAATGCAGGAATGTACGGTGCCAAAACAATGCAACTTATGTGGTAGTGAGCAGCACCTTTTCAGAGTATGTCCTAGGAAGAAGTTCTCCTATGCCTCCGCAGCGGGAGGACCAAAGATGCCCCCCTCGCATGCAGCGCCAGCGCCGAGCTCAGAAGAGCCACCGGCTGACCCCACAACCTCCCAGCCTAGCACAGGTCCCTCCGAGTCAAAGGTGGTAGGAGTGGTAGATGGTATTGAGATACGGAGAGGTAGAGAGCCTGATGGCCCCGAGAGCGGGGAGGCGCCTGTTGATGAAACCCCTGACGCACGTCTTGGAGCATGGAGTGATGTGGAGGATGATGTAGTGCCAGGTCCCAGCGCGGAAGAATTGGCGGACCAAGCAGAAGCGGCGCGCCTTAGAAAGATTGCAATGGCGCGTAGGGCTGCCCGTGCAGGGAAGCCTCACCCCTCCCCTCCAGCTGCAGGGCTGGCATCTGCTGCAACGGATTTGCCCCCTACCCTGGTCCTACCCACATACCCGTCCCAGCCGCAAACAGTCCTGGTGTAGTGGCAGAGAGCGCAACGGAATGTATGGCTGGCGCTGTCGAACGAGTGGTGCATGACATACAATTGGCTGCGGCAAGTAAGGTTGTGACCCCAGTACGAGTGGTAACAAAGGACGATGGTGCAAGTATGGAACACAGTGGTTGAAAAACGTGCGCATCCCACAAGCGCAAGTGCAGGGAAATGAAACACCCGAGTGCTCGGGCCTCCTCTGTCCAAACGCGCAGGCGCGTATCCTCCCTCGACAGGAGCTCCAAGGGGAACAGGTATGCGCCCCTCTCTTCCCTCTCGGACTCCGAGGAGGGTTTCTTAGATTTTCCACAAACAAGTGTTGCTCCGGAAAGCCAACCCCCGGATCTGGAGGCCACCCCGGATCTAGAGGCACTATTAACACAAGCCCTACAGTCCCCTCCTGATGCTGGTTTAGATGTGCAGGATAATGTGCTTGCAGGTGCAGTCACCTTCCTCTCGCAAAATTAGTTATGGCTGTCGCTCTCCTTCTTTACATTCTAATGGCAGTCACCATTGCTTCCTGTAATGTGAGGGGCATGAACACCACTCTCACGAGATCAATGGTACTAGATTTTTGTAAACATGTGCAGGCTGATGTTATTTTTTTACAGGAATGCCACATACCCTTCCAACCCCGCTATGACTCACTGAAGGCTCTCTGGCCTGCTGGGCCATCGATCTGGTCCGGGGGTCCGGGCAAAAATGATGGCGTAGTAATTCTGTTTCAGCACCGTCATTGGCAGGTGATTGAGGAGCGTGTCCTAGACCCTGGGCGGGCAGTTCTGCTCTCCCTCCAAATGGATGGTATACCGCTGCGGGTGTGCAATGTGTACGCCCCCCACACAAACAGGCACGGATAGAGCTGTTTAACCTCATTAAACCTTTTCTTTCAGGTGCGACCCCGGTATTATTAGTGGGTGATTTTAACTGCATTCTTCATACCAAAGACCGCCAAGGGCAGGCAGCTGGCTACACGCTGGACGCTACCTCACATTTACTCACTAAATTGGTCGGTGATCTGAGCATGTATGATACATTTAGGCGTTGCTTCCCACCAGGCACAGGCTTCAGCTGGGAGGCCGATCACGGGGCAGTTCGGTCATGGCTGGACTATGTTTTTGTTTCCAATGCTCTTACAACTACCTCCTGCTTACTAGAACCGGTGCCTTTCTCAGACCACCAGTTATTATGTGTTTCTGTCAACACCCTGCAACGCCCGCAAAAGGGCCCGGGGTCCTGGAAACTTGGCAGCCACGTTTTGCGCAGCCCTGCCATCACTGCCAAGTATCGAAAACAATATGCTAACTGGTTTGCTTTAAAGCCTCGATTTCCCTCCCTTTACCAATGGTGGAAGTGGGTAAAGACAAAAACAGGTTTGTTTTTTCAGGCACAAGGATGCTTGCTGCGCCAAGCGGAATGGAAAGAGTTCCGCACCCTGCAGAATCACTTGGTACTGATGCAACAATTGGGGACGGCGGGGAAGAATGTTGTAGAAGATGTGCGCGCTATTAAATGTGAAATGTCAGCATGCTTGGCGAATAAAAGCAAAGCTATCATGTTTCAGTCACGAGTAAAACAGTTCACGGTGGATGAGAAATGCACCTCCTTCTTTTTTAAGAAGGCCCGAAGCTCGCACACATTGCTTACCAACCTACAAGATGCCGATGGTGTAAGTCAACATGGGGTCTCAGCCTGTCAGAACATTGCTCGTGCTTTCTACCAAGACTTATACGCTGCACCTGCTAACCCCCCTTTATTTGCAGATATCGACTCACACTGCAGGGCAGCAGATATAGGCCTCAACAGAGAACAACAGGAGTACCTAGAAGGTCCTTTCACCGGAGAGGAGTTCCTTGCAGCGCTAAGCACAGCCCCTTCCGGTTCCAGCCCAGGCCCTGATGGTCTGCCTTGGGAGTTCTATAAAACTTTTTGGGACCTCATTTGTGGGGACTTCATGGAAATGATAACCTCTGCTTTTTCCCTTAACAGCTTTACGTCAGAGTTCTCCGCAGGTATTATTGTACTGCTTTACAAGAAAGGGTAGGGGACCTCCTTGCAGAACTGGAGGCCTATCTCTCTACTCAACACCGATTATAAGTTGGTTTCCAAGGTATTGGCACGCAGATTCCGCACTATCCTAGGTTTTATCCTGCACACCGACCAAACATGTGCTGTGAAAGGGCGATCCATTGTAGACAGTCTTACCACCCTTAGAGATGTGATACACTACTATGCGGAACGGCACCTGTCTCTGGGTGTCCTGAGCTTAGACTTCCAGAAAGCTTTTGATAGGGTGTCTCATGCTTTCCTCTTTGCAGCATTACAACGCCTCAAAGTGCCCGAAGCGGTACTTTCCATGTTACGCACTATGTATGCCACGGCAAATAGCGTGGTGAGTATTAATGGGTATCATACACAACCATTCCCCATACTGTCTGGGGTGCGCCAAGGGTGCCCTCTGTCTCCTGCTTTATTCGTCTGTGCTTTGGAGCCTTTCCTCTGTCACCTGAGGAAAGACAAGATTATCCACGGAGTCTTCGTGCCAGGGGGAGCTGGGACACAGGCAAAGCTTGTGGCATACATGGATTACGTCACCATTCTCTCCACGGACGCATCATCCGTCCAGAGGACTCTCACTCAGGCCTCCATATTTCAAGAAGTTTCTGGGTTGCGTTTAAATGTTGATAAATGCATATGTTTGAAAATGGGCCCATGGGATACTTTGGCCGCTTTACAGGTACCGGTCACCTCTGACCCCATCAAACTTCTAGGGGTGCTGTTCGCGGAACAGGCGCCCATCCAACAGAATTGGGAAGAGGTATATGGGAAGATGGCGAAGAAGATCGCCCTGTGGTCCACACGCACACTCACACTGGAAGGCAAAGTGTTGATCATAAAAGCTGTGCTCCTGCCACTAATGTTGTACCTTGCCATGATCTACCCCCCGCCCGCGCCCACCTTAGCCAAATGTACTAAACTGCTTTTTACTTTTCTGTGGGGTTCACGAATGGAGAAACTGGGCCGCACGAAAGTTTGTAAACATTGGCGGAAGGGTGGGAAGGGCATGCCTTATGTACATACTTTCCTAATGTCCAAGGTTTTTTGCCACACGGTTACTAGGCTCGAGATGGTCACACCCTCACATGCAGCCTCATATGTTAAATATTATGTGGGAGCTCCTTTTCGACATGTTGGACTGTTTAAGCCTACCAACCTCATCCCCTTTTTGCAAAATGTACCGACTTATTATGCAGCTTTGTTAAAATTCATGGACACTTTGGACATCAGAACTTTGCCTCCGGGGGCCTGTCGCCAGGCAAAGCAGCTCAAAGTGGTCTTGGAGAACCGGGACCAAACCGCCCTCCTGGGTCCCTTTTCGGAGCGGCAGTCGTCCTCAGTCTGGGAGTTGGTGGGCCATCGCAGCCTAGGCCACGCCTGTTTGCCGGTAAAAGCTTTCCAACACCGCCGAAGGCTGGCGCCTACTGGTCAGTGCCCCAGAGACTCCTGCCCGCATGAAGAGACTGTCTACCACCTGTTTTGGGCATGTGCACACACCCGAGCCTTTTGGGCTTTGCTGATGCCCTTCCTCCGGAACATTGCACATATTCAATCTTTGACATTTGAAATAGTGCTGTATGGCTGGTCTCTGCCGGAGCCGTACCTCTTAACAGCATGGCGTATCCTGAACTGTGGTAAGGAAACATTATGGGAAGCCCACAATGCCCTCCTCTTCCATCATAAGGCGCTGCACCCCGTCGCTTGCAGGAACATTTGTCTGGACAAAATGCACATGTATGTCCACATTGACGATGCTCGCTATGGGGTACCCCAGGCTCGAGCTCTGTGGCACTTTTCAGACTGGAAAGGTTGGGTCACCTGAGGACAGTGATGTATACGCAATTATGCGCACATTGATGATGCTCGCTATGGGACACCCCAGGCTAAAGCTCTGTGGCACCTCACAGACTGGAAACGGTGGGTCGCCGGACGACGAAGTCATCATAATACCCTGCCACCGGGTACAAAACGGATTGGCACTTGTAAAACCTGTTATACATGTAAGCGCTTATTATTATGAAACTCCTCCTGCTTTTGTAACACAGCAACCGGACGAAGCTTTTTGTCTGTAAATACTCTGTATATGTACCTTTAATAATAATAAAGGTTTTCAAAACAAAATCTGTTCTTATCATCGCTTCTCGGCATTTTAACTAAGATCAAGTGTAGTACCAACTGCACTCGAGATTGACCAGAAGGCGCCTGAAACCTTGTGACCTATGTGTTGCTGGGCCTTCGCTCCACGGCTTGTCCGTGGCAAGGCTGCGTGACGCTCGGGAAAGGTAAAGGCATGGTGCACAGCTTCCAAGGGACACCCGAGAGAAACTGGGCCTTCGTTCCACGGCTTGTCCGTGGCAAGGCTGCGTGGACCTCGGTTTTGTCTTAAAGGGGCCATCACCCGCACTTCAGAGTCGTGGACCCAAAACACCTGCACATAGCTGCAAGGTAAGGAGTTAACGCACCGAGGAACCCTGGGCTCACTGGCATAGTGCTCGGCCTGGGGTGACTCAATCCCGTAGACACCCGCCTCAAATAGGAACCCCTGGCCAACCGGCCAGGAACCAGGTGAGCCCCCGGGACAACTGGGAGGGAGGAGGGACCCCGCACAGGAACCGGCCACGAAGTGGGGACACCCCGGGCGCACCAACACAGTGCTCGGCCCGGGGATACCCCAAAACATCGCAGACGAACCCGCCCGAATACCGGACAAGGGACAGATTTGACCCCGCAAGTGGAGACACCCTGGGCGCACCGACGGTGCTCGGCCCGGGGATACTCCACCAACCCGCACTCGGACCCAGAGATCGGACGGACACAGGCCAGCAAACGCAAGTGGAGACACCCTGGGCGCACCTACGGTGCTCGGCCCGGGGATACCCCACGAACCCACAGCCCCCCCGACCAGATTCCGGATGAGGGAAAACTTTGGCCCCGCAAGTGGAGACACCCTGGGCGCACCAACGGTGCTCGGCCCGGGGAAACCCCAAAAACGCACAGACGGACCTGGCCCCCACGAGAGGCCCAAACACCTGACCAAGAGATAAGGTTACGCGAGCCCCCAGGCGCACCGGCTGGTGCACGGCCAGGGGGCACGCAATACACACCAACCCACCATGGAGAACCCCAGAAGCTACGCGTCCGCAGCAGGCGGAGCACCAGAAAAAGACGGAGCAACGAGGACCAATGCAAACGCTTTTGGAAAGTCGGCCCCACCAGGTATGAAATACTCGGTAAGGTTCGAAATTGAGGAAAAAGCCAAGCATAAGAGAAACCTTAGCCACCTGATGGACACAGTACTTAAACACGTTTTCTGCATAGAACCCACTGATGTAAAATGTCTACAGGACTTTAGAATAAGGGGGCTGTTTGACATCACTTTCTGCAATGAGTGAATGTACCAAAGGTTCCTGTTTGACTTAAACAATAAGAGAGACCACGCAGAACTAGATGGCTATACAATAATTCCACTAGCAGCCCCCAGAGAGATAGCGATAACAGTACATATGTATAACCCCTTTGCCTCCCCATCTGAAATATCCAACTTCCTACGTAGATTTTGCCAAAGCGTAAGGGGCGGGAGTAAACTAAAGAACGAATGGGGAATATGGAATGGGAAGCGCAGATTTATGGTTATCCTGGAGGCAGACGAGGAAGGGATAGGTGGGACAAAACACCCCCCTTAAACTTTTCTATAGGACCGAATAGAGGCTTCCTGTATTACCCGGGCCAACCAAACTTTTGTAGGGCCTGCTTACAATTCGGCCATACCAAAGAATGGTGCCCGGGGGACATTTGCAGGAATTGCGGGAAAAAAGGGCACATGGCACAGGATTGCAAAGCGCCCAAAAAATGCAACCTATGTGGGGGGAATAACCACCTCTACAAAAATTGCCCAGTCAGAGGAATCCCAGCCCTCACCAACCCCTTTACGGAAACCCAAAACAAAGGCAAAAAAGACCAGGCAGGGAAAGACCATAAGGCAGAGACAGACACAGATAAGGGTACAGAAACAAGGGAAAACAATCCACAAAACACCACAACATTAAAGGAACAGACCACACAGGGAAACACACACAAACACAACCACCCACGCAAACCATACAAGAAACACCAGAAGAATGCCTAACACATACAAACATCATAATACAGCAAACGGTAGAAAAGGACACGCCAAAAACCTCCAACACACAAGACAGGACACAGGAACAAAAAACAACAGACCCACAAACAGAGTACGACCAAGAATGGCTTTTTGGGATCCCCTCTGACTCAGAGAGTACCCACATAACAGAGACAGGGGGCCCAGAGACACAAAGAAGAAAGCATGGAGGAAGGGGAAAAAACAGAAAATAAACCAGAAAGGAAAAAGAAAGGAGACAAAAAACACAAGCATACAAAAATAGAAGAAACACAAAACACATCCAAACTCTCTGAATCAGAATCTGAATCAGAAGAGACACCCAAAACAGACAAAGGAGGGAAAAGATGCTCAACAAGACAGCTAGAAAGAAAACAAAAAAGAAAGGAACTCAAACAGCACCCTTACTATGAAGAAGGCGCTCAAAATAGAATCAAAAGGAAAGCGCTAACACAACAAATAGAAATCACACTGACAAAACCATGCCCAGGCTCTAGATACAGCAGCCTGGCGGATCTGCCAGACTCAGAGGACCTCCTCATGGAAGGTCTGTCTGAAATAGAGTTAACCAAAGAACAGACACCAGAAGAAAATCTGCTAAAGGAAACAACACCTTTGGACAGCCCCCTGTTCTTCAGCAATGAAGAAGAAATAATGACCACCCTAGAAAGCCAGTCAATACTCCCACTGTAGAACAACACGAAGAAGAATGTCTAACTCATCATCATCATAGTCTTTATTCGAAAGTTCAAATTCATAAAAGACACAAGTATCACAAAATTACAATTCATTAAAAACACAAAAATAGATGTAACAGAATCATAAAAGACATCATATAATAAATATTAAAATGGGTATTAAAAAAAGATTAAACAGTAAAGCAGACGACTAGATGATAGAATGTCGTATAAAATAAGGGGAGTTAAAACAGCAAAAGTATTCCATAACTCTATTATACAAAGCTCAGTTAAGAATAACAGAGTGGGTGTAACAATTTGTTCCTTAGATACCATGCCCAGCCCAAATATTTGGCAAGACCAATGGAAATAATTGGTAGGGTATTAGTGCGTAAGATCCTCAGGGCCACAATACTACTCCTAGTGCCCAAAGCCCTACACAATGGAGACAACCAAATGCGTCTTGGGACAATATAAGCGTGGCATACAAACAAGAAATGACCAATCGATTCAGACTGCATGCCACATACAGGGCATGCATCATTACCAGCATTTGACCAGCTACTAGTCAGAGACCTGAGTGGCAAGGAACCTATTCGTAGCTGAAAATATAATTTCCTGTCACTAGGTTTGGTAATCAGGTCCCAGTAAGTTTCTAGGGCTGGAGTAATTTTTGTCACTAGGAACCAATTAGTCATCCAGGAGCTATTAACTTGGCTCCAGATCTTAAAATCAATATGTTCCCAATACAGCATTTTCAAGGAGCTCTTAGAAGGGAATGTCGTTGTCATTGGATCACTCCACAACCCCACCAAGCCCAAGTCAACCAAGGCAGCACGTATCTTCCTAAGCCAGCCAATCTTGTGAGAAGTATCAGACTTGATAACATCCAAGAGTCCCCTGGCGTAGGAGGAGAGCTCCGGAGTAGACCACAACCTCCGCCAGTATAAAACAGGACGGAGGTTGGCTAATTCCAGAATAGCTCTCCTACCTAAATCATATCTTAAGGGGACCAATGGAGTACTCTGCGGTAGGCCTGTAATACTGCGTAAGAATTTATTTTCGACTACCGTTAGGGATCTCAAGGAGTCGAAACCCCATAGTTCTGCCCCGTACAAGACAGAGCTTAAAGCCTTTGCCTCATAGACTTGAAGGACAGGTTTAATTGGCTTAGTAAAGGAGGTTTTAAACTCCTTGAGTAAAACCCCAGTAGTCTGCTGTAACTTCAAGGAGGACATCATGACATGCTTATTCCACTTATTGTCGTTAGATATGTGCATACCAAGATATATAAAGCTGTTAACCTCCTCTAGTGGCTGGGCATTCATAAAGAACTTCCTTACTCTGTAACTAGGAGGTGGGTTGAAAACCATAAGTTTGGTCTTTGAGACATTTACTTCCAATCCATGGGCTAGACAAAAATCATCAAAAACGGACAAAGCTTTTTGCAAACCACTTGGTGTTTTTGACACAATAAGAGTGTCATTCGCAAACATCAGTATTGGGGTGGCTATCCCCGCCAATTTAGGAGCATCTGTGGGAACACTGAGCATACGATCTACAATCCCATTAATATACAACGAAAAGAGCGTCGGGGCCATAGTACAGCCTTGGCGTACACCGCGCTCGACTGGAAACTCAGGAGTGACATCATCATAACCTCCCCATTGGACTTTAGCAAAATTGGACTCGTGTAATCTCATAACCAGAGTCAGAACTTCCAGAGGAAGCCCCAGCTTTGCTAAAACGAGCCACAACCTTGACCGAGGAACTAGGTCAAAGGCAGCTCTCAAATCAACAAAAGCCACAAAGAGACTGCCTTTCCCCAGAGTCACAGTCTTCCAATGTAATTGGATGAAACGAAAAACCTGGTCCACTGTACTAACCGATCTACGAAATCCAGCTTGGAATGTGGATAAAACCCCATTATCCTCTTCCCAATCTAATATTAAATTCAGGACCATCCTCCCGATGATCTTCTGTATTGTATCTATCAGACTAATGGGTCTGTAGTTACTCGGGAGAGCCTTATCGCCTTTTTTGAAGATTGGGATAATAATGGCGGCCCCCCAAGATTTTGGTACAGGGGCACCTTCAGCCACCGCATTGGCCACTAGTGCAATGTACTTACTCCAGCAAGTTCTATTCTGGAGAAAGACATCAGACGGAACCCCGTCGGATCCAGGTGCACGTCCTGTGGCTACCGAGGCCAGGGCTACAGAGACATCTTTGGGGCTGAAAGGACCTTTGTTATAAAAAACATATGGGATTGTAACCAAATCGCTATATAAAACACTACAGGCATATTGAGGCTTACAATACCTGAGCCATTCATCCTGGGCCACATGGTTTGAAGGGGTATCGGGCAAGCCACCCCTATTCCACTTAATAATATTCCAAAACTTTCTTGGGTCATTCCCATAGCTTGCTCCCTTCAAATCTTGCCAAAAGAGCTCGTCCCAAGTCTTTTTAGCTTGCACAAGGCATTTTTTGTAGGCCTGCCTTGCCAGCTGGGTGCGAGTCCCATTGCCACTAGAAAGGGCAGCAGCTAGATTCGTTCTTGCCTTTCTACATTCCCTATCAAACCAACGAAGCCGCCCAGAAGGGCGTGTTTTATTTTTAACAGCTGGCTTCAAAAAGTAACCTTTTAGTCTTTCAAAGAATAACTCATGAATACCTGTAACTTGGGACAAACCTCCGTCGGAGGCCAATGCGTCCTCTAGATGCAAGATGGCACCCGCCAAATCAGAATCTATTTTTGCTAGGGACATATCATTAGCCGCCACCTCCCGCCATCTAACCCTACGCATATTATTAGAGGGCACAACTTCTGGCGGATGGAGTTCAATTGTACCTACTGCAGAGGAGGTACCGCTCCACCACTGGTGGGTGACACAAATGGGATTATGGTCACTCTCAACTCTAGATTCCACCACCATATCTTTAATGGAATGCCATAAATTATTACAGCAGAGGACATAATCAATTCTACTTTTGGAGCGACCATTATCAAAAGTGTTAGCACCCATCTTGTCACCCCGGGTTCTACCATTCAAAGCCCTAAGACCATGCTCATAACAGAGTGAATTTACCTGGACTATGACCTCAGACCAACGTTTAATTAGGGGAAGAGCCAAGGCTGGGATATCCCAAAGACGATCCTCCTCGGGATCAAGACCCCATTCTGAATCTGAGGCTAAGAGGGGTTCAAACGTGACATTAAAATCTCCCGCAATAATCGTGCCCTTCGTACTGCCGTAGGTATCCATAAGAGAATCCAGAGTGGCCAAAACTTGCGACCTTTTCCCCTTTGTCCCTCTAAGATAGAGGTTAAAAATAACCAGGTCTTGCATCGAGACCAAGGGCAACCTAACTAATTGAATATCCAGAGACCCAGTCTGGAACTCACTAGCCTTAGGGAATAAAGCCTGGCGAGCCCAGATGGTTAGGCCACCCATAGGGCGGCCCTTAGGGCCCTTAGCTGCTGGAATGTGGAAGTTTAAATATCCTGGCAGAAATAATGGCTCAACAGACCAGGTTTCCTGGAATAAACAGACATCAAAGTTACCTATGAACTCTAGCCATGCAAGGGAATCCATCTTCGCCTTGAGGCCAGCAACATTCCAGGAAATCAAGGATCCAGGGCTAGATCTCGACACCCCGCTCTGGGCATCAGGACAATGTGTAACTACCTGTGGACTCAGAAGCTGAATAGGCAAGTTTAGAACTTTTTCCTTGGAAGGGGAGGAAATACAAAAGTCAGCCAAGGAAGAAACATCAGAATATGCCAGTGGCAAATCAATATTAGAGCAAGCTCCACCAGGGATCGTTGCGCTAAAATGATCAACCACTGGTCAGTCTATATCATTCCAATAGCAAGTACCATTATTATCATTGGGAATCAGAGCAGAAGACCCACAGTTGAAACCTATCCCCGGCCAAGCGAGACCCCTTCTGTCCTCGTGGATGGCAGCTTGCATGTAAAAATAGTGTAAATCATGCACCTGGATCCCCGGGAGAGACCAAGAAGGAGCATGGTGACATATAAAGTTAACAACACGGCTGTCTTTAAAGTTGATAATAATAGAATCGCCCGAAACATCTTTGGGTCGTGATCCTACCCAGCTAACCCTTCTTACAAGCAAAATTTTTCCATCCAAATTGTTAGGAATGGGCATATGCTTATTTAGCCAGTGGATCACTTTATTCTTGAGTTCTTCACAGGTTTCGGGTTTTGGGTTTTTTATTTCGGGGACACCAGTTAAAACCACTACATAAGGAAGAGACTGAGGGGGAAGATGGATATGGGCCAAGGCAGGACGAGAAGTGAGTTCGATTGAACCAGTATGTGTGACAACCTCGACAACCTCTGGGACAACAATTGGCTGTAAAGCCTTCTTAGGAGGAACACAATTTTTATTCCTTAATTTTGAGGGACCCTGTCCAGAGCTATCATGTGTTAAAACTGGTCGTGTACCAGGAAGAGCTGAAGGAGCTAAAACAACCGATGGAGAGGTGACTATAGGTGGAGAGCTCCGGTTGTCACTTGCTTTTACGGTGAGTTTAACTACATTCTTTAAGGAACAGAAGTTGTCTAGAATTGTCTGCTCTAGGTTGTCAACTTTATCACTAACCAGTTTAATTCTTTCCAAAAGCGGTAGCATTAGAGAGCAAACCAGTTGCTCAATCGAGGAAAGAATATCATTGGCTTGTGACTGACCTAACGGGCAAATAGAAGCCTCAACAGGGTCTGAACGCACTTCATGTGGGGGAGTGGCAGAAATAGAAACATTCTCTGCGATTTTGGAAATTTTACACTTTCTAGCACCTTGGGCGTCAATACCCCTCTTCCTTTTGGGAGGAACTGCTCTGGGTACTTTAGATACTTTATTGTTGGCCCTGGTTAACGGGGCAATGCCTCCAGGGCTTACATGACCCTCATTTGTAAGAGGGAGATTAATAGCTTCAGAGGCGCTTACACTTGTGTTTTGCAAAGATAAAATAGGACTAGAGTCAGAGATTCTATGGTGGAGCAAATTATCACATGTTTGTTCCACTGGCCTGGTCGGTGACTTAGCCCGGGCCAATGCGCCAATAGATGAACGCCTATACATAGGTTCAACTGAAAGGCGGCGTTCGGTGATAGAGATTTCATGCTCCAGGACGGAAACTGCTCTAGTGATGAACTGGTCAAGAGTTCCCGTCACTGAGGCAGTACCCGTAGTCCGCTTCCCTTTCCCAGCCATGGTATCACGGTCACAAGTGCTAACAGAGTATTAAGTCAGTGGCAGAGATGGATGCGCAACCTCGGCGAAACAGTCCACCAGTCTTACTTGTGAGTCACAGGAGCTCAGAGAGGTAGGCCGACCCAGCCTCTATAAACCCCTTGCGGTCACAGGCAACCCGCCCTTTGCCGATGCGACCCGCGACACAGGGGGAGCCGCGATCTTAGAGGCGCCTCTGGGCGCGTTGGCGGCGTCAGCAAGGGCCGATGGACTGATATATGGGAGGCGTCGATAGGTGCAACAGAACTCAAAACATTTGGCGAAAAAGGAACTCAAACGGGAGAGAAAGCAGTTCAGAAAGGTTCCAGCATGAACTAGTAATCTATAACAAACTCAACTACGACCCTTATCAGTCCAGAGTTAATAATAGCATATATCCCAAGTGACAATACCGGATGGTGTTGCCGAATTCAGGTGCATCTGGGAGCACGAATGCAGGACTGACGCTGGGATGCCTATATATTCGTGCACAAACAATGCTGCTTTGATGATCAACGGAAGCACAAGAGTGATTAATAAAGCCAAGCAATCACTGGCGGCACTTACAATTCTGATGGTCTGCAGCAATTGTCAGAGGGTATGCCCTGCCCGGCCTCGTACGGTCCTCGACGGGCAAGGACGGGCCCGCCCTTGGCCCGGGCGCTGCCCGCGCGCGTCCCGCGCTGCGGGGCACTCCGATGGTTTAAATGCAGCCCGGGCGCTGCCTGATGATGTCAGCGGCAGGCGCCCGGGACTGGGAGCGCTGGGTAATGTAGTCGGTGGAGTAGACAGGAATAGGCAGGCAGGAGACCGAGGTTACGTGCTCCCCACGACAGGCCGTTCCCCTCACGGCGGTCTTGCTAGAGGATTCGTCACACCAGGGCTGAAAGCGATTCCCGCGCTGCGGGGCACTCCGATGGTTTAAATGCAGCCCGGGCGCTGCCTGATGATGTCAGCGGCAGGCGCCCGGGACTGGGAGCGCTGGTTAATGTAGTCGGTGGAGTAGACAGGAATAGGCAGGCAGGAGACCGAGGTTACGTGCTCCCCACGACAAGCCGTTCCCCTCACGGCGGTCTTGCTAGAGGATTCGTCACACCAGGGCTGAAAGCGATTCCCCGAATGTCTAACAACACACACAAGATGATGTGGTTTACCATAGCAATGGCGATAACAATCGCCTCAATCAACGTCAGAGGGATACGAAACCCAACAAAAAGAGCTGCAACCTTCCTATGCTGCCAAACCTTACCAGCAGACATCATATGTCTGCAGGAGTGCGGACTACCTAACATGCTGGCCATACACAAAGCTCTACCAGTCAAGTGTTTCCAAAAGAGAAGAGGACTATCCAAGGAGGCTACTTGCCCAAGAGACAACTGTGTGGCGGAGGAAACAGTCATGCACTTCCTGTGGAACTGCCACTTCGCCCAGGACACATGGAGAACGATCGGCCCCCTAATCAAAGGGATCACAGGCCAGGACAACATAAACTATGAACTCATTTTGTACAGTTTCTCCACCAACTGCAAAAAAGACTACCAAGACCCCCTATGGAAAATCATCGCCTGTGTAAAAGAAAGCCTATGGGACACAAGAAACATGGGCATCTACCAACACAAGAACTTTACAATCAAAGACTGTCTTCACATTGCTTTGGATAAACTAATGACATACTACTATGTCATGATAAAAAAAAAAAGTGGTAAATAAATAATGGAAAAGTGGTAAAGAAATAACGGAAATGGCAGCAAAAGAAATGGGCAGAATGGGCCAAATAAAAAACAGGGAAACACTTTAGCATGAAGGTGTTCTTCCTGTTTATGAAAAAATATATCTTGATGGAAAACTGCTAGGAATGCCTGCGAGCACCTCCAAAGTCAGTTAAAATGTACACCACCCAACATGGGATTGGTTAAAATGTAACGATGACACAAATCCTTATAATAAAGTATATTTTTATTAAAAAAATAAAATAAATCTGTTCTTATCAGTTTAATATCTGATACGTCCTCTATCTGGGGACCATATATTAAATTGATTTTTTGAACAGGGAGATGGAATAGGAGCTTGCTCTGTCCACTCCACGCATCAACCTGGTATTGCAGTACCTCCAGGAATGGTGCACTTCCCCACCCGGGGAAAACAATTCTGGTTATCGCTTCTCGGCCTTTTGGCTAAGATCAGGTGCCTACTCTGTGCCGGAGCCTCGTGATCGCCGGAATTGCCCCCCACACTGACCGGCGCTGCCAGCCTGCCCAGGGCCCGAGATCGCCGGGTGGGTTCCCCCCCCCCTCCCCACACGGGCCAGCACCGAGATTGCCCCCCGCACAGTGCCTGATCCCGGAAATCGCCGGATTGCCGCCGACGCTGCCAGCCTGCCTAGTGCTTGGGCCCCAGATCGAACCCGGCGTGGCCAGCCTGGCCCCGAGATTCTGCCCTTGTGAGCGGGCCCAGTCGGAGATCGGCGTGTGCAACCACACCATCACCCCCCAGCGGTCAACACGGGCACAGCAGCCCCCAAAACAAGAAAAGGCTTCGAAAACAATGCTGTTGAAAGATAGATGAGAAAACGAAAGTAGCGCTTCACTACCAAACCCTGTAAAGTGGCGCTACTGTGTTTGCGTGAGAATAAAACCACCCTGGTCACCCTGTCTTGCTTTATTTATTTATTTTATTTATCTGCCGCAAACCTGCGTTTATTTATTTATTTATGTATGTATTTTTCACGTTTTCTGGAACTTTTTTTTATTTTTATTTCCTTCTCCATCCAGACGCTGCACTTTGAAAGAGAAAAATGTCAGAAGGAGACTGCTTTTCCAGCATCAGAGTTTCATTCGTTTTTGGATCCATTTCACTGGGGAACGAATGGAGAAAGTTTTCCAGCAAGTCAGTAGGATCGAGGTAGAGACAGAAAGAGACGAGGAGAGAGAGAGAGAGAGGGAGGGAGGGAGGCAGTTAAGTGGACACTGCCCTTGGCTCCTCTGAGCAAAGAAGAAAAATACAGAGTCCTTTTCCTTCTTTGCCTGCCCCGCCCGTCCCCGAACAGCCACGCCTTATCTATAGGCCTTTGGCTACAGGGGAGCAGTGTCCCGGGCAGGCGAGGTGCCGGCCACTTCCTGTCGGGGAGCTGTTCAGGGCATCCTGGCCTGATGCCCAGCATCCCCCAGCTGCCAGGCTTTCCGGCCAGCCGGCTGGAAGCATTGGACAGGAAGGGGCTGGGCATGCAAATACTAGAAAGAGGACAACGTGGGTATGCTAAGTGACGCCTAATGAGGCGCCAGCCGAGGAGGACTCTGGGAGCAGGGAGAAGGCCCGAGGCCAGGGCCTCTTTTCTATGAGCGCGTTCTGAGCTCTTGCTAGGAGTCAGAATAAGAGGTGAAAGGGGCTCAAGCAATGGTGCAAGGGAAGACCCCGGTCCGGGTCAGCCAGGGAGATTGCTTCAGGAGGTGAGAATTCTGGCACCATTCTGGTTATCGCTTCTCGGCCTTTTGGCTAAGATCAGGTGCCTACTCTGTGCCGGAGCCTCGTGATCGCCGGAATTGCCCCCCACACTGACCGGCGCTGCCAGCCTGCCCAGGGCCCGAGATCGCCGGGTGGGTTCCCCCCCCCTCCCCACACGGGCCAGCACCGAGATTGCCCCCCGCACAGTGCCTGATTCCGGAAATCGCCGGATTGCCGCCGACGCTGCCAGCCTGCCCAGTGCTTGGGCCCCAGATCGAACCCGGCGTGGCCAGCCTGGCCCCGAGATTCTGCCCTTGTGAGCGGGCCCAGCCGGAGATCGGCGTGTGCAACCACACCATCACCCCCCAGCGGTCAACACGGGCACAGCAGCCCCCAAAACAAGAAAAGGCTTCTCTTCGTTCCCACACAAGAAGAAACGGAGCGATCCTACAAACAATAAGGTGAGTTTGCGCCCCCTCCTTCATAGCGCGGATGCCCCCCCTCTCACCCCAAACCCCTTGGTGTTCCCTTTAAACCCAGGGCGCTCTGAAACCCCGACCAGCATACTTGTTGTATGCCATATCCAAGCAGAAAAAAGGGGCAGCAAAAGAACCTCTCCCTCCCCTTTTTCCACAAACCTGAACATACCGCACAAGCAAATCCCTGAGGTTTGCCGACTCTAAAGAGCCACACCTGCCAATCCAAAAGGTGGCCTCCAGCCAGATATAACCGTGGTTTTTCTCCCGCCCCACACAGGTCCAAGCACCCCCAAACGATAAAAATGTGGTACTAATGTTCAGATACTCTAAAATATGTCTATTGTTTACAGCAAAATGTTGAAATAATTTGCAACCAGGTCATAAGGTATTCATAAGTTTACAGTATCCTAAGGCAAGCTACATGGTTTTTCAAAATGCTTCACAATGTATGTGTTTAGTCAGAACCCCCCTGAACCTCCCTGCACCCCAAAACAATCATAGGCTTAGACATTTAACACCCACAATGGGCCAGAGTATGCGGCCGACACGGCGCGCAGAGATGATTCAACCAAAAATACTGTAAGAATCGAGATTGAAGGAGTAATTTTAAAAGACCACTTGAAAATACTTATGAATGATGTCTTAGTTAAGCATTTTAATGTGCAGGCCAGGGACCTGAAACGTATGGCCGAATACAACAAAGAAGAAACACGTAACACCTTCATGCAAAATGTGTCATTCAATACTGAAAAAACAAAGGGCTATAAAATTACCTCACTATCCGCACCTGCGGAAATCACTGTATACGTTTACATGTACAACCCCTGGGTCTCCCCATGGGAAATTGACAAATTCTTGCAAAGATACTGCTCCAAAGTAAGGGGAGGGATGGAACTCAGAAACCAATGGTGTGTGTGGAATGGACGCAGAAAGTTTACAGGAACCCTAAAAAGAGACCCACTAGGCATAGGGGGGGTTTGCCATCTTCCAAACCTCTTTGCCATAGGACCAAACAATGGGTACCTATACTACCAAGGACAGCCAATATTTTGCAAGAAATGTAGAAAGTTTGGGCACAGCAAAGAAGAATGCACACACAATGGGTGTCGCAACTGTGGTCAGGACTCACATCCCACACACGAATGCCCAATCCCGAAGGAGTGTAACCTATGAGGTCTGACAAACCATCTGTACTGGAACTGCCCTGACAGACAAAAATCCTACGTGTCAGCAGCAAGCAGCAAGGAAACAATTTGGGGAGAAAAAATGTATGACCTTCTAAAAAGTCAAACAATGGACTCGCAACCACCCAAAACAGTTTATGCTTCTATCATAATCCCAACTCCCGCTACCTCACAACAACACCCTCCCCCTACGCAACAGCAATAAACCAACCAAACCAACACACCCAAAGAACCCCCCAACCCAAAGAAGGCAAACGAAAGACCAGGACCTGACAAAGACGCTGAAACAGGCCCAAACACAAACAAAATGCCAGAAACTCTAGAAACAGAGGAGACACTACAAGTCTTCCTACAAGATCACCCACTATACGAAGAAGTAATAGAACACGAAGAGGCACAAACAGAAGATTCCATGGAAACCCTTATTCTTACCCAAACAACCTCAGCAGTCCCAGAGACACAGGAAGAAGAGCTTCCCAGGTCTCTAATAGAAATTTCTTCAGGAGAAATGGAAACCCCTACTCAGAAGACACTCAACCCCCCCACTCCTAGAGGAAGAGTCAGACACAGAATCCGAGTCAAACATAGAAGCAACACCACAAATCTTCAAATCCTTCCCAAAGAAATGGGAAAAAGCAAAGAACAATAAAACAAGCAAAGCCCAAGACAAAGAAAAAGAAGAAGATAAAAACCAAAACAGAACAACAAGAAACCAAAAGAAAATGGAAAAAGAACTCCCAATCAAAGCAAAGCAAAAAAACTACAAATGCAAATAAGAACCGATACGCACCTCTGACTGACCTCTCAGATATGGAGAACCCTACAAGCAAAGATGAAACCTCAAAAAACCCTACCCAGCACCAGAAAAAAGAAACCCTCTTTGTGTCATCACCCTCTCTAGAAAGCATAGAGGAAGTAAACGCCCAAAATCAAGGAACACAATCCTGGAAGGAATCCGAAGCAAGAAACCAATAAGAATGAACACACACTTTTTTACCCTTAATGATGGATACACCAAGAGAACTCACAGTAGCAACTCTAAATGTCAGAGGAATACAACAGACCATCAAAAGAGCCGCCATCCTAGAGCACTGCAGAACAATCAAAGCAGACATCATCTGCCTACAAGAATGCAACCTACCCCAATTGCAGAACTACCAAAGCTATGCCAAAGAGTGGCAATAGGGCCCATCCGCATGGTCAGGCGGGGGTAACAAGAACGCAGGCATAGCCAAACTAAGCAAAAATAAAGACTTTCTTTTCATCAACGAAACTAACATAAGCCCAGGGAGATCACTAATGGTGAACATCAAAATAGGAGAACAGCACATCAGAATATGTAACATATATGCACCTGCAGATAAGAACGGAAGAATAGAACTTTTTGAAAACACCTCCTTCTTCCTAACAGGGACTACCCCCCATTTGCTGTCGGGGATTTCAACTGTATAATGCACCCAAAAGACAGGAAGGGTACCAGCACAGACTATAAATTGGACAAATCTTCCACAACATGGCTGAAAATAGCACAAGACCTGTCCTTAAAAGACCTTTATGGAGATAACAACCCCAAAGGCACAGGGATGACATGGAAATCCAACAGAGGGGACACATCCTCCAGAATAGACTTTGTGTTTGCCTCCAACTCAATCTCCTACGTTAGTGCACACACGGAGACCAGCGCACTCACAGACCACGAAACCCTCCTCATAAACTGCAAACTTAACTTTGATTGCAGCAAAGGCCCAGGGATTTGGAAACTCAACATATCTATCCTAGAAGAGGAGGAGGTAGTCACAAACTACATCAAAGAGTATAAAGCATGGCACAACGCACAACAACATTTAATATCTAAAGCCAAATGGTGGGAATGGGTGAAAAAGAAAAGCAAAACTTTCTTCATCAACGTAAGTAAGCAAAAAGCCAAAGAAAAAAGAGACCTCTATCAAACTATTTAAGACAAACTACACCTACTAGAGAAATTTAGAGACTCAGGAGTGGATGTAGAAGAAGAACTCCAAGAAACCCGAAGCAAACTCAGAAAATGGTTTACAGACAGGGGCAAGCAAACCATTTTCAATTCAAGAGTCAAGATCTTTGAAGAAGACGAAAAATGCACAAGGTTCTTCTTCAAAAAGAGCAACCATACACACAAAGAAATGAATGAAATATGGAACAAAGACGGAATTCTACAAAAAGGCAGAACAAACGTACAAAACACTGTACAGGAATACTACGACACCTTATATAAAGAGAAAGCCATAACCTCACACGAATGCTCAAACTTTCTAGCCTCCATTGAAAAAACCCTATCGCAAGAGGAACAAACCTACCTGCAAATGCCCCTAGATGGGGAAGAATTCCTGGGAGCCCTATCCCAATGCTCCCCCTCTCCTCCCCAGGAGAAGATGGCCTCCCATGGGAATACAACAAACAATTTTGGTCAACACTATGCGCTGATTTCATGGGTATGATAGAAGAATGCATGAAGACAAAGACCTTCCCCCCATCCTTTTCCAAAGGGGTTATCTCCTTAATATACAATAAAGGTAGGAAAGAAGACCTAAAAAACTGGAGGCCCATCTCCCTCCTAAACGTAGATAGCAAACTAGTGGCAAAAGTGCTAACAAATAGACTAAAAAGAGTTTTAAAATCACTCATCATTGAGGACCAATCCTGTGCAGTCCCCCAGAGGAAGGTATGGGATAGCCTAATGACGGCAAGAGAAACTATCAGGCTCGCTGTAGAACAGAACCAACCTTTAGGGGTCTTATCCCTAGATCTACAAAAAGCCTTCGATAACGTCTCACACGACTTCCTCTTTAAGGTCCTAGAAAAAATGGGTGTCCCCAACTCCTTCACCGATATTGTCCTGGCACTATACAAAGATGCAGTCAGCCAAATCTTGATCAACGGGTCACTAACAGAGAAGGTCCCAATCAGGTCTGGGGTTAGACAAGGATGCCCGCTATCACCAGCCCTTTTCATCTGTGCCATCGAACCTCTCCTAAATAAAATCAGGCAAGACCCAAACATCAAAGGGCACTTCGTACCGGGAGGGCAAGGGAAAAGAGTTAAATGCACCAGCTACATGGATGACGTAACTATTTATTGTAATGATGCCCAGGAAGTAAACAGAGTCATCACTCATGCCACCTCCTTCTCCAAAGCCTCTGCCCTAGAAATTAATAAAGACAAATCGACCTGCATGGTCATAGGCCAATGGGACAACCTGGCAAAAGCGCCGGTTACAGTCAAAAGAGATCCCATTAAAATACTAGGAGTCCACTTCAGTACGAACATAACTGGGGAACAAAACTGGCCACCGATAAAAGAAAAAATATTAAAAAAGATGTATTTTTGGAAACTAAGAAACCTTACCATGGAAGGTAAAGTTTTAATTATTAAAGCTATTGTATTGCCTATTCTACTGTACCTTGCGGTGGTTTTCCCACCTAATACTGTTATGCTAAATAGCCTGCAAAAAATGATCTTCAACTTTGTTTGGAACTCCAAAATGGAGAAACTCAAGAGGGACTACATGTATAAACCTAAAGAAAAAGGGGGGAAAGATGTTCCCAACCTAAAATTGTTTTTGTCCTCAAAATACCTGCACTTATGTATGAGCGCCCTAGAAAAGAAAACCAGATTTGTCGCGAACTATATTACATATTCAACCGCACTAATGTTGCAAAAATATGATCTGGTGCAATTTTCGAACAAAACTCCGCATTGTCTTCAAAGGTTCAAAGATCTTTGGTGTCAAAAAACAATCATCGAACATTGCAAAACAAAAGACATTGATTTCAAAGCCTGTGTTGAAAAGAACTCTTGGAAACACGAACTCAAAGACGCTGAATCGGTCCTCATAGCCACCAACCTATCAGAAAGACAATCACAAGCAGCATGGGAACAGACAACCAACAGATGCTTATCCAACCACCAAAAAGACATTTCATGGATGGCAGTTACAAAATGCCTCCCAGTAAAGGTATTTCAACACAAGAGAAACTTGGCCAAAGACTCAAAATGCCCCAGATCAACATGTGCCGGAGAAGAGACTGTCCTCCACTACCTGTGGAACTGTGCCTTTGCTCAGGAAATCTGGAAAAAATGGGGAAACTCATCAAAACGATCACCAAACAGACATCACTCTCCTACGAACTTATCTTATATGGTATCGGCATGTCCTGCCCAAAGGAGAAAAAAGACACACTGTGGAGGCTGATAAACTGCACCAAAGAAAGCCTCTGGTCCTCCAGAAACCTAAAACTGGTCAAACACAAAGAAATCACCCCCGAAGAATGCATCAAAATGGCACTAGACAAAGTGCAAACCTATGTCTTTGTAGATGTAAGCAGGAAAGGACAAGAATGGGCGCTAGACAACTGGAAACAGAAAGACTGGTCAAAATTATTGAACAAATCATAGAACAAACCTGTATAATAAGCAAATAAATGAATCTCGATGTAAATTTTGCACGTCTGAGCTGCGCCTCTAGCATAGATGCAAAATCCAAAATGATGCCACCATATTGGACTGGCTAACATGTAAATATGTAAAGCTTTGAATAAAGCCCGTTAAAACAAACAAAAAAAAAAATTAAAAACTGTTCTTATCAGTTTAATATCTGATACGTCCTCTATCTGGGGATCATATATTAAATTGATTTTTGGAACAGGGAGATGGAATAGGAGCCTTCTCTGTCCACTCCACGCATCAACCTCGTATTGCAGTACCTCCAGGAATGGTGCACTTCCCCACCTGGGGAAAACAATGCGGTTGAAAGATAGATGAGAAAACGAAAGTAGCGCTTCACTACCAAACCCTGTAAAGTGGCGCTACTGTGTTTGTGTGAGAATAAAACCACCCTGGTCACCCTGTCTTGCTTTATTTATTTATTTTATTTATCAGCCGCAAACCCACGTTATTTATTTATTTATGTATTTTTCACGTTTTCTGGAACTTTTTTTAATTTTTATTTCCTTCTCCATCCAGACGCTGCACTTTGAAAGAGAAAAATGTCAGAAGGAGACTGCTTTTCCAGCAACCGAGTTTCATGCGTTTTTGGATCCATTTCACTGGGGAACGAATGGAGGAAGTTTTCCAGCAAGTCAGTAGGATCGAGGTAGAGACAGAAAGAAACGAGGAGAGAGAGAGAGAGAGGGAGAGAGGGAGGGAGGGAGGGAGGGAGGGGGGAGGGGGAGAGAGAGAAGTGGACACTGCCCTTGGCTTCTCTGAGCAAAGAAGAAAAATACAGAGTCCTTTTCCTTCTTTGCCCGCCCCGCCCGTCCCCGAACGGCCAAGCCTTATCTATAGGCCTTTGGCTACAGGGGAGCAGTGTCCCGGGCAGGCGAGGAGGACTCTGGGAGCAGGGAGGAAGCCCGAGGCCAGGGCCTCCTTTCTATGGGCAGGTGCTGAGCTCTCGCTAGGAGTCAGAATGAGAGGCGAAAGGGGCTCAAGCGACGGTGCGAGGGAAGACCCCGGTCCGGGTCAGCCAGGGAGATTGCTTCGGGAGGTGAGAGTTCTGGCACCATTCTGGTTATCGCTTCTCGGCCTTTTGGCTAAGATCAAGTGTAGTAATACACTTGGGTCTGGCTAGAGGGCGCCTGAAAAACCGGACACTTTTGGTGTTACTGGGCCTTCGCTCCACGGCTCGTCCGGCTGCGTAGCATCCGAGCGAAAGGGGAAAGGCTAGGTGGCAACCCCTGAAGGTGCACCTGGGCGACACTGGGCCTTCGCTCCACGGTGGCAAGGCTGCGTGAACCCTGGGCTGCGCCAAAAGGGGCCAACACCCACACCAAGGGAGATACTTGCCTCACCCCGAGTGGAGGGACGGGCTGTGGATTCCTGGCCTGCCCGGGACCCAGCTGATGCCCAGAAACTCTGGGGGGGTAGTGGGGAAGCCTCCCTGATCTGACCTTTTTTCCCGCACATAGCTGCGGCTGGGAGAGTGCTTGGCTCGGGGTCACTCTGCACCCTGCGGACTGCCTCTACCTTAGGGACACCTGGTCACCCGACCAGGAAAACAGGTGAGAGACGGGGGCGATCAGACGGATTTTTTTCGGGATACGTGGAGAAACCCCGGGCGCACCAGCTGGGTGCTCGGCCCGGGGATACCCCAACGACGGAAAGGAAGCGGAAAAGGGGCAAAACCATCCAGCCCCACCTCCGCAGTACGAGCACTGACAGCGGGCCCCCAGGTGCACCTGAACGGTGCTCGGCTGTCCAAAACATCGCAAGGGCATTTGCAGGCCCCCTTTTGGCAAACGCGAGCCCCCAGGCGTACCGGACGGTGCACAGCCAGGGGGCACGCACGAGAGAAGATCACAACCAACACGCACGGCCAAATTATTATTATTTTTTTTTTTCTGTTTGAAAACAGCGAGCCCCCAGGTGCACCGGACGGGCACGGCCAGGGGGCACGCATCTCCCAACAAACCAACGCAGATGTACACCAAAGGCAGAGCTGACAGAAAGAAAGTGAGCCCCCAGGCGCGCATTGCGCTCGGCCAGGGGGCACACAACACACCATGGAAAACCCAAAAAGCTACGCATCGGCAGCTGGAGGGAGCCGTCCAGGAGAAGGAGGACCACCAAGAGGCAACACAAACGGCAGAACGGCTCCCCCAGGCATCAAGTACTCTGTGAGATTTGAAATACAGGAGGAGGACAAACATAGGAGGACTCTCACCCACTTAATGGACAAGGTTTTCAAAGAAGTTTTTGAGATGGAGCCGGCAGCAGTAAAATACCTGCAGGATTTTAGAATAAGAGGCCTTTTTGATATCACTTTCTGTAACGAGGCCATATACCAAAAATTTATTTTTGATTTAAATAACAACAAAGACCACGCAGAATTAGAAGGGTATACCATCACACCCTTGGCAACACCCAGAGAAATCCCAATCACTGTACATATGTACAACCCATTCGCATCCCCATCCAAAATAGCAAACTTCTTACGAAGATACTGCCAGTCAATAAGAGGGGTAGTGAACTTAAAAATGAATGGGGGATTTGGAATGGGAAGAGGAGATTTATGTGCATCCTAGAGGCAGATGAGGAAGGGATAGGAGGAACTAAACACCCCCCCCCCTCAACTTCACAATAGGACCAAACAGAGGCTTCCTTTATTACCCTGGACAACCTAACTTCTGTAGAGCATGCTTACAATTTGGGCACAGTACAGAATAGTGCCCAGGAGACATATGTAGAAACTGCGGGAGGAAGGGACACATGGCCCCAGATTGTACCGCACCCAAAAAATGTAACTTATGCAGAGGAAATAATCACCAGTATAAGAACTGCCCACGCAGAGAAATGCCTAGCGTAAAAGAACCGTTAGGAGAAAAGAAAAACCAGAATACAAAGACAGACGGAAAATTCAAAAGAAGCAGACAAAGACATAGGGAAAAGCAAGGAAACATATAGACAAAATACAGACACCTTAGAACAACAAGACACCCCCCCACACACAAACAAAACACCACAGACACAGGAAAATGACACACAAACACAGACTCCCACGCAAACAATTCAAGAAACACAGGAGGAGTGCCAAACCAACACAAACCTCATAGTACACCACGAAATCGAAATTGCAACAATAGACCTAACAGACACAACTGAGACCCCACAAGAAAACAAAGAAGAAACTTTAGAGAGATATAGCCAGAAATGCCTTTTTGCTATCACCCAAGACTCAGGGAGTACACACATCACCCAGTCAAGGGCCCCTGAGTCACAGACAGAAGGAAAATGGAGGAGGAGGAAGAAGATAAGTAATTAGCCAAAAAGGGAGACAAAAAAGCAAGAATCTCAGAAACAGGAGAATCACTAAACAAAAGCAACCTATCAGACTCAGAGTCAGATTCAGAAACCACAATAAATACACAGAGACCAGAAAGAGAAGCTAAAAGATACTCAGGGAGACAAATAGCCAAAAACCTAAAAAGAAAAGAAGAAAAAAAGAGGGCTACCAGTCTCAGACGAAACAATGCAAAAAGTCTATGGACAGCGAGAAACCTTGGAGCTTTTCAACGCAAACAGTTTGCCACCAAAGATTGTGTCAATATTGCATTGGAAAAAAAGAATGACCTTTTACTATGTAGATGAAACACACATCTAGATGGAAAAACTGATAGGTTTTTGCCTGCGTACATCACCTTGTCATGTTTAAATGTACACCACCCTAAATGGGATTGGTTAAACTGTATCTGTAAACAAAACACATTTTCTAAATAAAGTATATTTAAAAAAAAAAAAATCTGTTCTTATCAGTTTAATATCTGATACGTCCTCCATCTGGGGAACATATATTAAATTGATTTTTGGAACAGGGAGATGGATTAGGAGCTTGCTCTGTCCACTCCACGCATCAACCTGGTATTGCAGTACCTCCAGGAATGGTGCACTTCCCCACCCGGGGAAAACAATGCTGTTGAAAGATAGATGAGAAAACGAAAGTAGCGCTTCACTACCAAACCCTGTAAAGTGGCGCTACTGTGTTTGCGTGAGAATAAAACCACCCTGGTCACCCTGTCTTGCTTTATTTTATGTTATTTATCTGCCGCAAACCCACGTTATTTATTTCTTTATGTCATTGATCTGCCGCAAACGCGCTTTATTTATTTATTTATATATTTTTCACGTTTTCTGGAACTTTTTTTGATTTTTATTTCCTTCTCCATCCAGACGCTGCACTTTGGAAGAGAAAAATGTCAGAAGGAGACTGCTTTACCAGCAACAGAGTTTCATTTGTTTTTGGATCCATTTCACTGGGGAACGAATGGAGGAAGTTTTCCAGCAAGTCAGTAGGATCGAGGTAGAGACAGAAAGAGACGAGGAGAGAGGGAGGGAGGGAGGGAGGCAGAGAGGCAGAGAAGTGGACACTGCCCTTGGCTTCTCTGAGCAAAGAAGAAAAATACAGTCCTTTTCCTTCTTTGCCCCGCCCGTCCCCGAATGGCCACGCCCTATCTATAGGCCTTTCGCTACAGGAGAGCAGTGTCCCGGGCAGGCGAGGCACCGGCCACTTCCTGTCGGGGAGCTGTCCAGGGCATCCTGGCCTGATGCCCAGCAGCCCCCGGCTGCCAGGCTTTCCGGCCAGCTGGCTGGAAGCATAGGACAGGAAGGGGCGGGGCATGCAAATACTAGAATGAGGACATCGTGGGTATGCTAAGTGACGCCTAATGAGGCGCCAGCCGAGGAGGACTCTGGGGGCAGGGAGAGGCCCGAGGCCAAGGCCTCTTTTCTATGGGCACGTTCTGAGCTCTCGCTAGGGCTCAAGCGACGGTGCAAGGGAAGACCCCGGGTCAGCCAGGGAGATTGCTTCAGGAGATGAGAATTCTGGCACCATTTTGGTTATTGCTTCTCGGCCTTTTGGCTAAGAACAGGTGCATACTTGATTTTGCTACTGGTTGGGGGGGGTGTCCTGATCCCTGACGGGCTGGGCCTGCGTTTCTCTGGCATGTCCGGAGCCAGGCTGCGCTTATACAGGTGATGGTCAGTGAGCCATGTCCTTTTGCTTAGATCTCCCTACGAGTCCGACCGGACCTGGTGTACGAAGTCCAGAGGGCCCAGGGCGCACAACTCACGCAGAATTTTTTTTTTTTGGTAAAAATATACTTTATTTAAAATTTGTTACAGCACATATACATTTTAACCAATCCCATAGGGTGGCATACAGTGTAACCTGTGTAGGGGGTGCACGCAGGCACCTGTCTACCGGTTTTCCATCGAGATTTGACTCATAATGCTCTCACTTTTATTTGTAAGTGAAGCTGTGTTTATGAAACCCATTCTGCCCATTTCTTTTGTTTCCATCTTTTTTCAGCTATTTTGTTACCCTGGAGTTTAATGTCAATGTAGTAAAACAGCATAATCTTATCTAGGCACATGTGAATGACATCTTTAACTTCTAGTGTTTTGTGTTTGAAAAGTAGTAGGTTCCTAGCGATCCATAGGCTTTCCTTTGCCCTACTGATTATTTTCCATAGGGTTCTGTCTTTATTTTTTGACAGTTGGCCCCCTATTCCATACAGTACAAGTTCATAGTTTACATTGTCAATCGTGGTTATTTGTTTGATAAACATTTGTAGTTTTACCCAAAAGTCTTTTGCAAAATGGCAGTTCCATAAGAAGTGTCTTGTTGTTTCTTCTCCCGAGCAGTCTGGTCTCGGGCATTTAGCGGTTTTTGCGAGTCCTCTCCTGTGTTGGAAGGCCTTCACCGGTAAGGCATTGGAGACTGCTAACCATGCGATGTCCTTTTGTGAGTTCGTAATGTCAAAATGGTTTGTCTTTTCCCAAACCAGTTTGGAGAGTTTCTCCGGTAGGTTATTTACCATCTCCATTTTTTCCAGATGTTGTAGTTCATTTTTCAGCAGGATTCTTGTTTCGAAGCAGTGTGTATCTACTTCTAGCTGTAGAAGCATTCTTATGAAAGGCTCCAGGCAGGCGTAGAGCTTGTTGGGAAAGAAGGCAACTGGTATGGCATTGTCTCTTTGCAGTATTTTGAATTTGTAAAAAATGTCCCCAGCACCATAGCGTACATAGTTAGCTGCTATATTCCTTTTTTCACGTATTGCTTTCAGGCAGAGGCAAAAATAGTTCGTAAAAATATATAGGTATAAGTTTGGCATACTTTTCCCCCCGTTCCTTGGGTTTTTGAAAACCATGGTTCTTTTCACCTTCTCCATTGTGGAGTTCCAAAAGAAGGTGAAAAGGCTTTTTTGCAGCTGTCTGAGTGTTTTCTTGTCCGGTGGGTATATTACTGCATAGAAGAGGATGAGTGGCAGGATGACCACCTTGATGACCATAGTTTTTCCTGTCATGGATAGTGTTCTTGTTTTCCATAACCCCAACTTCTGGTTGATTTTGCTCTGGACGGGTGGCCAATTTCCTTTCCCTTCTGGGTCCTGGGAGAAAGTTATTCCCAGGATTTTTGTGGGTTGTGTTGTAACTTTCACCTCCATTTTTGCTAAGTTGTTCCATTTCCCTATTGTGAGGCATGTGCTTTTTTCCGTGTTCAGGAGTAAACCTGATGCTTGAGCGAAGAAACGTGTATGTAGGAGTACACGTCTGACAGAGGGGGGGTCAGGGCATAGCACCGTAACCTCGTCCATGTATGCGATGCACTTGGCTTGTTTCCCATCCGCCCCCGGTACAAAGATGCCCTTGATTACTTTGTCTCTTCTTAGCCTGCAAAGTAGAGGTTCCAAAGCGCACACAAAAAGGGCTGGAGAGAGGGGGCAGCCCTGTCGTACTCCTGACTTTATGTGCACCTCCGTAGTTAGTGACCCGTTGACGATTATTTTGCTGGTTGCATTTGTATATAGCATTTGTATCATTTCCGTGAATTCTGTTGGAAATCCCATCTTGTGTAATACTTTGAAAAGGTAGGCGTGTGAGACACTATCAAAAGCTTTCTGTAAGTCTAGTGATAGGACTCCTAGGGGGTTGCCTTCCTCTGACGCTCTATTTACTGCGTCCCGGATGGTGATGAGGCTGTCCCAGATCTTTCTGCCCGGTACCGCACAGGTCTGATCTGGTTCAATCAAAGTTTTTAAAACTCTCTTTATTCTGTTTGTTATACCTTTACTATATATTTTGCAGTCCACATTTAGTAAGGTTATGGGCCTCCAGTTTTTAATGTTGTTTAAGTCTCGCTTTTGTGTATCAGTTTTACTGTCCCCTGTGTGAAAGCGTGTGGAAAGGCGTTCTTTGCCACCCCTTGAGAAATCTCCTCCATTAGGTCCCTTGCTATTGTTCTCCAGAAGGTCTTGTAAAACTCCCAGGGTAGGCCGTCTTGGCCCGGGGCGGAGTTTTTGGGGGCCTTCTGTATAATGTTTAGGAATTCCTCTCCTGTAAAGGGTTTTTTTAATAATTATTTTTCTTCTAGGGATAGGCCCTTGTCATAGTGTTCAAGTAGATCCTCACTCGCTGTTTCATCAGAGTTTTTTTGTGAGAAGAGGTTTGAGAAAAAGACGTGCACGGTTTGTTCAATTTCTTCCTGACCATTTGACTTATTCCCTTGTGCATCTATAAGTTCTTCTATAAGTGTGTGATTTCTTTTTGCTTTTTTGAAGAAGAAAGAGTTGCATTTTTCGTCCTCTTCATATTTGAGGACCCGTGCGTTGAAAATGGTTTCCTTCCCCTTCTTTGTGAACCAATTCCTGATATCTGCTTTGGTTCTTTTGATGTCTTCTGAGACTTGTATCCCTGCGTCCTGCAATTCTATTAGGTTTGCAAGGGTGTCCTGTAGTTCGTTGTACTCTATTCTTTTCTCTGTTGCTATTTCTTTCCCTTTCCTTGAAAAGAAATGTTTAGTTTGCATTTTTACATATCCCCACCATTCTTGTATTGATGGGAAATCTGTCTTTCTATCCCTCCATAGTTCGTATTGTTGTATGAAGGCGTCTTGGATCTCCTGTGTTTGTAGTAGTGTAGTGTTCATTTTCCAGTAGGCGCTGTTTTTCTTGCCCATATTTGGGATTGATACTTCTGTTATCAGGGTTTGGTGGTCTGATAGGCAGCTATCCTGTAGTTCAGAGTATATACATTGAATGTTCTCTGAGGTTAAAATAAGGTCTATTCTAGAGACTGTATTGCCATCGTCAGATATCCAAGTGTAGCCTGTAGTGTTTGGGTTGCAGAGGGTGAAAGAGTCTTGTAGGTTTAAGTTGGTTATTATCTCCAGTAGTTTCTTGGAGGACTTATCCAAGGTGTACGTTTGGGATAGGCCTACTCTATCAGCTGTGTGTAGTATACAGTTGAAATCTCCTAGTATTATTGTAGGGGTACTGCCTACTAGGAAGTGTTGTAGGTTTTCAAAAAGTTCATACCTCTCATTTTTTGTCGTTTGAGCGTATATATTACAGATGCGGGAAGTTTGTCCCTGGTAATTTACGTGGAGCATAACTGCCCTCCCATGTTCTATGTTCTCCTGTTTTATAATGGAGAAATGGTTGTTTTTAAACAGTAAAACTAAACCTGCATTTTTATTTCCGCCCCCTGACCATATGGATGGGCCCAGGTCCCATTCTTCCTGTAGGAAGGAGTAGTTGTAGTTAAATGGTAGGTGGCATTCTTGCAGACAAATGATGTCAGCCTTTATTAATTTGCAGTACTCTAGGACCGATGCTCTTTTGTTTGTTTGCTTTAGACCTCTAACATTTAGGGTGGCTATTACGATAGCCATTAGTATGTGTAGGGTGTGAGCCATATTCTGCCTTATTTGTTGTTTTCCTTTCTGTTTCCTTTCAAATGTGTGTTTTGCATTTCCTCCCCTTTTGGGTTGGAGTTGCTTATCTCCTCTTCACTCCCTAGAAAGGGGTCTAGTACTACTATGTCTTCAGTATCCATCTCACTACTTGGAGATGATAGGGTTTGTTTGAGTGCTTCAGTCAGGCCTGATAGGTTGATGCCTTCTGCATCATTAAGACTTGCCAGGCTGCTGAATCTATTTGATGTGCTGTCAAAAGCGATTAGGCCTTCTAGTCCCTCAAAAGGGTTGTCTTTTATTTGTGTGGAGCTTTTTCTTTTGTTCCTAATCTGTATGGCCTCCTCGGTGTGTTGTAGTGTTTTGTTGGTTTTTCTTTTTAGGATTCTCTGGTGGTGCCTGTCGTTTTGTTCGCATATCTTGGTGTATTTTTCTCTGCTGCTATTTGGTCGTTGGTAGGTGTCTCTTCTATCATTTTGTATTCCCCCTCTTCCTGTTCTTTTTGTTCTATTTCCATATCTATTTGTTTTTTGAGCCTTTGTGATTTCCTCTGTTTGACAGAGATTTTTCCCATTCCTCCTCTATGTTGCTTGTTTCTTCTGTTCCCTTTGGCGTAGGTGGTGTTATGTGTGTGCTTGCCTTGCTGTCCTGTGTGTCGTGTTGTGATGGTAGTGTTTGTGAAATGATAATCACTTCTGGCTGCTGGCTTTCTTGTGTCTCTGGTACCGTACATGTTGTGGCGCCACTTTGGGTTAGGTCAGTGTCGCTCGTATCAGTCTCTGTTTGTGTGGGTGTGGCTTCTTTGTCGTTGCTCTGTGTTGTGTGTGCCCCTTTACTCTGTGTTTGGTTGTCTACCTCTCTTTCTGTTTGTGTGTTTGAGTGTGGGCTGACCTCATCTGTTTTATTTGTGTTCTCCTTCTCTTTTTCCACTTCGTTTTTGTTTGGCTTGTCAGAGGATGTATGTGCGCTATGCTGTCTTTTTAAAGGGCATTGCTTATAGAGGTGGTCTTTGGTACCACATAGGTTGCAGTTTTTGGCGGTCTCACATTGTTGTGCTTTGTGGCCTTTTATTCCACAATTTCTACAAATGTCCCCTGTGCACATTTCTTTGGTATGTCCAAACTGGAGGCATTGCCTACAGAAGATAGGCTGCCCTGGGTAGTATAGAAAACCCCTATTTGGGCCAATAGAGAAGTTCAGGGGTGGGTGTTTTGTCCCCCCTACACCTGTACTGTCCGGAGCTAGTACCACCATATATCTCCTCTTTCCGTTCCAGGCCCCCCATTCATTTCGTAGTTCATTTCCTCCCCTGACTTTACTGCAGTATCTGTGCAAAAACATCTCTATTTCGCTTGCTGGTACGAAGGGATAATACATGTGGACCGTGAGTGGTATTTCCCTGGGCACTGTTATTTCTGTGACTATATAACCTTTCATTTCCGGGTGGTTTCTGTTGGTGTTAAGATTGTACAAAAAGCTTTGGTAATCAGTTTCTGATCCTAACGTTATGTCGAAGATCCCTTTTTTCCTAAAATCCTGAATGTACTTAGTTTGTGCGGGTTCTTTTTTAAAAATCTGTCTCAGCACTACTTCCATTAATTGTTTAATGCTGCGTCTTTTCTTTGCGCTATCATCAATTTCGAATCTGACGGTAAACCTAATGTTTGACATTGGTGTGTTACCTTTGAGTCTTGTGTCGTCTGGGTTGGCGTAGTAGATGTTGTCACTGGCCGCCGCCGCGTATGATCTTGGTGCTGCCGTCGCCATGTCGCCGTGTGCCCCCTGGCCGAGCACCAGCCGGTGCGCCTGGGGGCTCACTCTCTTGTGGATGCCAAAGGTTGTTTGTTCCCTCCGATTGCGTGCCCCCTGGCCGAGCACCGGTGTGGTGCGCCTGGGGGCTCGCTTCTTGTGGACCAATAGGTTACTCTCCCTGGTTAGCTGTGTGCCCCCTGGCCGAGCACCAGCCGGTGCGCCTGGGGGCTCACTCTTTTGTGGATGACCAAGTTTGTTTGTTCCCTCCGATCGCGTGCCCCCTGGCCTTGCACCGGTGTGGTGCGCCTGGGGGCTCGCTTCTTGTGGACCAAAAGGTTACTCTCCCTGGTTAGCTGTGTGCCCCCTGGCCGAGCACCAGCCGGTGCGCTTGGGGGCTCACTCTCTTTTGGATGACAGAGGTTTTTTTCCTTCCGATCGCGTGCCCCCTGGTCGAGCACCCGTGTGGTGCGCCTGGGGGCTCGCTGTTTCGTTGCCGTGCGGGGATTATGCAAATTTTTTCCAATCGCGGCAGCACCTCGATCTGTGCTTTTTGTGGCGTGCCCCCTGGCCGTGCACGTCCGGTGCGCCTGGGGGCTCGCGGTTGTAAAGATCGGGTCTGCCTTGTTGTCCTCTCGATATTTGTGTGGCAAGATTTCCTCCGTAGATAGAGTTTTCTTTCGTTTTGCTCGCGCCCCCCGGCCGACGGCCGTCCGGTGTGCCTGGGGGCTCCTTCTTCATGCTCAGTGTCGCGATGCGGATCTAGGGAAGCTTTGCCTTTTTCCGCCATAATGCGATGCGTAAAATAACCAAATCTGGTACTTGGAGTGTCCCCGGGCCGAGCACCTGCCTGGTGCACCCGGGGTGTCTCCAAGGTCCGAATCGAGAAAGAAAGCCGTCCGACCGCTGTTCCCTTTCTGATGGTGGCTCACCTGGGTCAGCCCGTTTGAGTGACCCTGGGTCGAGCACTATGCTAGTGCACCCGGGGTCTCTCCGTTTTTAAAATCTCCAAATGCACCACTACGAGTCCGACCGGACCTGGTGTACAAAGTCCAGAGGGCCCAGGGCGCACAACTCACGCAGATCCCCACCTCACAGAGGGAAAAGGAGAGCATTCCGAGGGCTTCCCTGTACCGGCTTTTGTTGCACTGACAGGCTTTCACTGCTGCCTGTCAGTGTTAGGGCAGTGTCTTCAGTGAGTTTTGTTCTTTTGGGCCTCCGGGCCTTCATACATTGTATTTTTGTGTATTAATTGTTAAGCATACTTTTTTTCTTCATTTAAAGGCCAGGGGCATTCTTTTCTTTTTCTACCCAGAATGCCTTTCCTACTCATTTGCATACGGTTTCTCTTGTCTTTGTGACGGCTTTTTGCGCGCCGCTTTCTCTTTTTTTCTCTGTTTCTTTTTCACCCCCCAGGGGTTGGCCAGTGTCTCTCTCCTTGTTGACCCTCCGCCCCCCCCTCTCTTTTTTTCTGTTTTTTTGCAATTTTTCTCTGGTTTTTCAGGGTGCAACCATGGCATCCTCTTCCCGCATGGGGGGAACATTTGGCAAATTTGATTATGTTCCTAATACTGTCCATGTAGCAGTTAGTGATGCTTTTAGGAAGGAAAAAAAATGTGGTCTTTTTAGTTGATACTATTATAAAGAAAGAATGTAAACTTACTGAACCTGCCATTGAATGTATTCAGGATTTCTCTAACAGGGACATTTTTGATGTGACCTTTTCCAGTACTTCTATTTGCAAAGATTTTATGCAAAGTGTCTTGTATCGTCAGGATACTCCTCCTTTTCAGGGCCTCAGTGCTACCTCACTGTCTACCCCTAAGGAAGTTATTTTAGTGGTCCATATGTATAACCCCTACACAGATCCCAGACTCATTGACGTCTTTCTCTCTCGCTATTGTGTTTCCATTAAGGGTGGTCAGAAAATTAAAAATGTGTGTGGGATCTGGAATGGTAAAAGAAAATATATTGTTACGTTTAAGGAGGATCCCGCTGGTGTAGGGGGCCTTTTCCCTCCACAAACTTTTTCACTAGGGACGAACAAAGGTTTTTTAGTGTACTCTGGCCAGCCCACTTTCTGCCGGCTCTGCCAGCACTTTGGCCATCAGTGCTCTGGCATGATTTGCCGAAATTGTGGGGGCGCCGATCACAATACGCAGGATTGCGTGGTTCCCAAAAAATGTAATCTTTGTGGCAGTGCTGACCATTTGTTTAAATCTTGTCCCAAAGGTAAATTTTCTTACGCTTCTGCTGCCAGTATGCAGGGCCCTCAGCCTCTTTCCTCTACCCCACAGGTGGCGGCACCCTCTGCTGCAGCAACGCCCAGTTGTCACTGACTCCGAGATCCTGGGAGTCATCGATGGTGTGGAGATTCGGCGCTGTGCTGTGGCTCCCGACCCGGATGAGGAGGAGAACGATGAGGCCTATGGGGTCAATCCTTCCCCCGAGGGCGATGACCTCCAGTCTCTCCAGACAGAGGATGCTGCAAAAGAGCATGCTGAGACCTTGCGCCTTAAAGAAGAGGCTTTCGCACGAAGGGCACTGCGCACAGGTTCCTCCCCGGTGGCCTCGGTGGTGCCCCCTGCTTCTGATCTTGCATCAGCTTCCTCCGCGCCGGACACCACACCTACTGAGGTACCGGAAACAATCCCTTCTGTGATTTCCCCTACCCTTCCTCCTCCCCGCAAACCACGGCGTTCAACAAAATTAAGCAAAAAACTTGTTCAGTCCCCTGTAGTGGTTGACTCTCCGTCCTCGGACATGGATCATAGCGGATGGTCCACTTAATCTTCAAATAAGCGCAAGTCCCGCTCCTCCCAACCAGCCACGGACTCTACCCCCACTGGGCGCTCTAAGCGCCGTGGTTCCTCTTTAGACCGTTTTTCCGGAGGGGGGCGATATGACCCCCTCCTCTGCCTCTCTGATTCAGAGGAGGCTTACCACGAAATTGCTCAGGTGGTGGACGTTACAACGCTTCCAGTTCTGGATTTGGAGGATACCCCGGATCTGGAGGCTCTCTTCTCGGCCTCCACCCTCCAGAGTCTTGATGGCGGTTCCCCCACTTCAGGTGATGAGTCGGAGAAGCCTGTTCCCACTTAAGTACGGTGCCATGGACATCTTTTTTCCTTTTTAGGTCTCGTGAGCCAAAGGCTCGAAGAGACATTTTATATCTGGGCTTTTTCAAAGTGCTGCCGTGGCCTAAAGCTACAGTGCACGTGAACGTGCACGCGCGCAGCGCCATGTGTCTTTTAGCGATCGTAATCACGATCACTTTCACTTTTTCTTTCTTGAGGCTATTGAAACACTTCGACTGCTATTACGCATGGTAACCACTAGATGGCATTCGTCCAGTAACATGGTCCACCGGCTGCTCACTGCAAATTGTCAACAGCTTTCAGCCAGAGTTACAGATGCTGAGGGGCTCCTTTAAGCTGTCATTCATTTCTGTAGCGGAAAATGAATGATAGATCTCGTGGCATTCCTAAAAGTGGCGGGGCACGCACCGAGCAGAGAAATTCTGTGTCCCCGTTGTTTTTTTACATTGAGTTTCAAACGTGTCATTTGTCAGCCTAAAAATCGTAAAGGCACAAACACAGGCCCTCTCTCAGTCAGATGGTGTCAAAGCCGTGAATCTGTTTTGAACAATGACAATTTCAATGCAAAATAAAGCGAACGTGTGCAAACTCGTGCACCCACTAGTATTCACAATCAGTTTGTAGGTGGCGGCTCACCCTGGAAACGAACGTACATATATTACTGCCAAATGTAAGATCAAGCGTCTTTTCAAAGTGGCAAATGATAGGAGTGGCACGTTGTGTTTAGGCCTGCAATGTTTGTAAAGTTTCGATATATCCCAAGTCTGCAGCTGGGTTTACCATCATCAGCTGTGCAAGGTTTGTTTGTGCACCACGAGAAAGTCTCACGGTCGAATCAATCCCCCCACAGTGGAAAAGGTAAAAACGTATTCTCTGCGAGTTTACATGTTACAAACTGCGTTGCACCCCCCGCACACACACACACCTCTAGTAATGACCTGAACTTTGCATCAGTGCACAGGGCTCTCACTAGACAAGAAGCAAGCTTCGCCTTCCTCCGGGTCACCCGTAGACGCTGAGAGTGAAAGCAACCGTCACGCGCCCTGTGTCTGGCCCAGAAAATGTATATTCCGTCCAGACTATCGCCCTCCTGGGATTTGGAAAGTCGCGGAAAAGCTGCACGTTTAAAAAGATCCACTCAGTGAGAAGATATGTTAATTGCAAACTGTGCTCTATGCGCCCATTGAAGCCCCGCTTCTACCTGCTACATCCTGGATGTCATGCAGTTGTATTGAGCGGTGTGTTGCTGTCCACAGTAGAGCGCTATTTCATTGCTAGTTTAACCCACGCCCTGAAACCAATGACAGAAAATGAAACACACCCGTATTCCAGGGGTGCCGGAAAGAAAAAAGTCTCTGTAAAGGGATGAAAACTATTCTGATCCACAGGTGTGCTGGAAAGTTTCTCACTCGTTTACTCGGGGAGATCTGCACCAGGGGGAAAACTGGCATGAGTAAAGTTTGCAAAGTTGGAGTAAACCTTGATATCTACAGTTTTCAATTAGCCCTCTTTACTGCTGTGATTAGGCGCCCGGTGCGGACAAAGATTATACCATTCGCGGCGTGGACTGTCAATACAAAGCTAATGACTTCACGCGCAGCCGAGAAGTGAGATATTCTGCGCAGTCTCCGTCTCGCACGTCTCTCACTGACTCCCTGCCCCAAAATGTCTTTTAATTCACCCTTCATTGCCCACCTCTCGTTCCTTCCATTTCCTCTGTCTCCCCATGTTCTCCTCATGCTTTATATTAATTCCCTTCCCTCCAGTGGCGCTCTCCCCCATACTCCTTTCCTCTCATTCACAGCATCTCTCCCTCTTCAGCCTGCCCTCCTTCCTGTCAGTGGCGTCCTGTCCCCTCCTTACCACATATCCGTCTCTTCACCTCTCTTTTGCCTTAGCCCGCTCCCTGACCTCAGTAGAATCCTTTCTTCCTCCTCATGACAACTTCTTCCCTCCTACTCTTCGTCTCTCTCCCTCTTCATCCCGCCCCTTCCCTCCAGTTACTCCTCTCTCCCCCTCTGTCACATCTTCCCTCCCAGACCAGGCTACCTCTCCCCCTCCTGATCGCACGCCCCTTCACTCCATGTCTCAGTGCACTACGATAAAAAACAAGCATTGGCATAGACAATAGGTCTCGCATTTGGGAACTTATAAGTATTTAGTTATGCATCACAATATCCTTGGTGCAACACCATGAACTGTTGCATGGTTAAACACTTATAAGGTCCCAAAGGCGAGACCTATTGGCTATGCCAATGCTTGTTTCATCATGGCACTTTCCCTGGCCTCTTGCCACGTGATGGGTTTGGGGACAGACTTACGTAGGCACATGGTGTTGGATTAATTTCGGAACACCCCTTACGATGTTATTTGCCTACAGGAATGCTATCTCCCGTATCACCCTAAGTATTTTTCTTTTCAACAACTTTGGCACGGTGGGCCCTAGGCATGGTCTGGGGGCGCCAATAAAAATGATGGGGTGGTGATTCCCTTTCAACACAAACATTAGCAGGTATTGGAGGAGAAGGTACTGTGGCCGGGGAGGGCTCTCCTGTTGTCCCTTTTAATGGATGGTCTTCCCTTACGATTATGTGTTGTCTATGCTCCTGCCACTAAGCCAGAAAGGGCACAATTATTAAACACCATCAAACCTTTTCTTACAGGTGCCACGCCAACGCTCCTTGTGGGGGATTTTAACTGTATTTTACATGTGAAAGATCGCCAGGGCACACAGAGTGCTTACACTTTGGATGTCACTTCAAAACTGTTATTGTCTTTACTTCATGATCTGGACTTTTATGATACCTATCGTAAGCACCATCCCCCCGGTACAGGCTTCACGTGGCAGGCGGACCATGGGCATGCCCGCTCCCGTTTGGATTTTGTATTTGCCTCCAAAACTCTTCATGCAGACCAATGTGGCCTTATTTTTGTACCTTTTTCCGATCATGCTATTTTGAACGTTGTGTTCACCCTACCGGGCCGCCCTCTCCGGGCTCAATAACGACCTCCTCAAAGATGAGACCATTTGTAACCAGTATGCCCACCACTACCGAGTTTGGGTGACACACCAACATACGTTTCCCAACAAGTATCAATGGTGGGTTTGGGTAAAACGTCACACTAAGCTTTTCTTTCAGGCCCAAGGCCGCTTTAAACGTCGGACAGAATGGGCCGCCTTCCAAAAACTGCACAGGCTCCTTCTCCTCCTTCAGCAGTTGGGGGAAGCTGGAAAGGACGTTAAGGAAGAACTCCGTTTGGTCTCTATAGCCATGACTGATTGGTTGGCACAGAAAAACGAGGCTACTATCTTTCATTTCCCGTGTTCAGAGTTATCAGGAAAATGAGAAATGTACCTCTTCTTCAAAAAAGCTAAATCCTCCCACCATTTACTCACTAAGTTACGAAATGTTGCAGGGGATATCGAGCATGGCGTTGATGCTTGTCACCAAATTGCCTTAGACTTTTATTCCCAGTTATATGCTGCCCCCACTAATCCTTCTCCTTTCCAGGATCTCGACGCTTACTGTTCCCACCTGGAGGGGGGTCTGGATGCCTCCCGGATTGCCCTTTTGGAACAACCTTTCGATGGGGAGGACTTCTTGTTGGCACTTCGAGCCTCTCCGAGAGGGTCTAGCCCAGGCCTGGATGGGCTCACATGGGAGTTTCATCGACAGTTTTGGCCTTTATTATGTATTGACTTCATGGCAATGATCACTGATAGTTTCTCTAATGACCTTTTTTCTTCCGATTTCTCAGCTGGGGTTCTCTCCCTCTTGTATAAAAAGGGGGATGAAACCTCTCTCACCAATTGGCGCCCCATCACTTTACTCAATGTCGATTACAAGTTGGTCCTAGCACGCCGCCTGCGTCGGTCATGCAGGTTTGTGTCCAACCGGATCAGGCTTGCGCTATCCGGAGCCGCACTATTGTGGACAGTCTGGTCACATTGCGGGACACGCTCTGGTACAATCAGGACCGGGCTCTCCCACTGGGGATTCTCAGTCTCAGTCGATTTCCACAAAGCATTTGATAGTGTTTCTCATGATTTTCTTTTTCTGGTTTTGCGCAAAATGAATGTTCCGATGTCCTTTATTGCCATGATTCAGACCCTTTATCGAAATGCTAGCAGTCAGGTCAATATTAACGTTTTTTTTCTCCTCTGCCTTTCCTATCTGTTCTGGTGTCCGACAAGGTTGTCCTATGTCTCCCATGCTGTTTGTCTGTGCTCTGGAACCCTTTCTGTGTCACATCCGTCAGGATCAGCTCATCAAAGGGGTTTTTGTCCCGGGAGGAACAGGGGTACAGCATAAAGTTATTGCCTATATGGACGATGTCACTGTCTTATGCACCTCTCCCACCTCGGTGCGCAGGGCTCTTTTGCAGGCATCTGCTTTTCAGGAGGTTTCTGGTTTAAGTTTAAATACGGACAAGTGTGTTTTCTTGACCACAGGCCCATGTGACTGGCTTGCACAATTACCATTCACACTTACCACAGCACCCATAAAAATTTTGGGAGTCTTCTTTGGGGGACAAGACGCTGGGGAGAAAAACTGGAAGGAGCTCCAGGCTCGCATGTTGAAAAAGCTTTCACTTTGGTCCTTGCGCAAACTCACCTTAAAGGGGAAGGTTCTGGTTCTAAAAACTGTGTTATTCCCATTATTGTTGTACCTTGCTATGGTGTTCCCTCTTCAGCGCCGCACTTTGCAAAAAATCCAGAAACTGCTGTTTACCTTCTTATGGACCTCTCGTATGGAGAAGCTTAGCAGGGACAAAGTGTGCAGACACTAGACTAATGGAGGCAAATGTTTACCAGACCTCACATCCTTTTTGTTTTCTAAATTATTGTGTTATGTTGTTTCCCGCACTGATGTTAAAAATCATTCTGTACCTGCTTTGTTTACCCGTTATTTTCTGGGAGCTACTCTGCGACGTTTTGGACTTTATACCCCTTCCAACCTTTCTCCTTTGGCCCATGAACCACCTTTATACTAGGGGCTTTGTTCCTTTTTTGGGACTTTAGACACTGAAACCTTTGATCGGGACATCTGCATCCATCCTACTTTATTGAAAAATGAACTCAGGAAACAAGAGCAGCCGCTTCGTTTGGGCATCCTATCCGAACCTCAATCCATGCGCGTATGGAAGATGGTCGGCCACAGAGACATTACCCACAGTCAACGGGACTTGGCCTGGATGGCTGCGCATGGATGCCTCCCTGTAAAGGTTTTTCAACATCGGAGAGGTTTGGCTCCCACAGCTGTTTGCCCACGCCCCCGCTGTGGCAATGACAAGACTATTTACCATTTGCTCTGGGGTTGCTTGTATGCCAAGGCCTTCTGGACCTTACTACAGCCTTTTCTTTCCCACGTTGCAGGCATTTCCACTTTGACCTTCCATGCCCTTCTCTTTGGACAAAGCATTTCTGCCCAACATCCACCCACGGCATGGAGACTTTTGAACTGTGCAAAAGAGGCCTTATGGGATGCCCGGAACTTGTTTCTGTTTCTCCATAAAGACATGGATGCCACCACTTGCCGCAATCTTTTTCTGGACAAAATTATGACTTATGTTCATGTCGATCGTGCCACCTTGGGACTTGAGGATGCTAACTCCTTGTGGCAAATTAAAAACTGGGAAGGTTGGGTCACTTGAACACCTTTGTATATATTGTATAGTCTGTATTTTTTTGCTTTTGCTTTGCCACCAGGCTCTCAGGATTGTCATTTATATCACAGCTGTATTTACATTTTTTATCTTTTTGTACATATTGACCTGTTCCTCATTTATGTATTTATCCCTTGCCACTTTTTGTATATTCTGTACATATCCTTGTCGTATTGATTTCTTTTTGTAAATTTGGATTTCATATTTGTACATCAGTGTACCTGTTTTGAAACTCTGTCTATATGCCTTTACCTCTTCAATAAAGGTTTTCAAAACAAAATCTGTTCTTATCAGGATCGCTTCTCGGCCTTTTGGCTCTGATCAAGTGTAGTTCACTTGGTGGTCCCTAGAGGGAGATCGGTCAGCTGGGATGTAATCATTGCACTTTGTGTGGCAATGAGACTCTCGAACACGATGAAGGAAAGGTGACGGTAACGTCAACGTTTTTTAGTAGCTGGACTGCTGGGCGGCTCACTGTGAAGTGGGTTGACTGTCAGACTGGCTGGATGGTGATTTTTTACGTAGGTCGGTGGGTTTGGCTGGACTTCTGTGCAGGTCAGTCAGGACTCACGGCCAGGCTGACTACCTCGGTGGAACGGCGGGCCCGAACGGCATGGCTGGAAGGCTAAGTCGACCCCCTGTCTGGCAAACCCCTCCTAGGTCCGACCAGCGCAAGGCTGAACGGCTAATGGCTGACTGCGGATTGGTTCCCCGCAGTTCGGCTGGGCTGGTTGGCTGCTGGAGGGAGGGCAGAGCTGGACAGACCGGGGAGGCTGAAAAGATAAGCCATGCCTAGTACCCCCTGGGCTAGTACGCCGAGTGAGTTGGACGGGAGGCTAGGCTGGCCGGTGTGGCAGACTGGCTTGACCGGCCGACTGAGGGCTAGACAGGTAGATCCGGAAAAAAAAAAAATCTGTTATCAGTTTAATATCTGATACGTCCTCTATCTGGGGACCATATATTAAATTGATTTTTGGAACAGGGAGATGGAATAGGAGCTTGCTCTGTCCACTCCACGCATCACCCTGGTATTGCAGTACCTTCAGGAATTGTGCACTTCCCCACCCGGGGAAAACAATGCTGTTGAAAGATAGATAGAAAACGAAAGTAGCGCTTCACTACCAAACCCTGTAAAGTGGCGCTACTGTGTTTGCGCGAGAATAAAACCACCCTCGTCACCGCGTCTTGCTTTATTTATTTATTTATTTCATTGATCTGCCGCAAACGCGCTTTATTTGTTTATATATTTTTCACGTTTTCTGGAACTTTTTTTGATTTTTATTTCCTTCTCCATCCAGACGCTGCACTTTGGAAGAGAAAAATGTCAGAAGGAGACTGCTTTTCCAGCAACAGTGTTTCATTCATTTTTGGATCCATTTCACTGGGGAACGAATGGAGGAAGTTTTCCAGCAAGTCAGTAGGATCGAGGTAGAGACAGAAAGAGGCGAGGAGAGCGAGGGAGAGGGGGGGAGGCAGGCAGGCAGAGAAGTGGACACTGCCCTTGGCTTCTCTGAGCAAAGAAGGAAAATACAGAGTCCTTTTCCTTCTTTGCCCTCCCCGCCCGTCCCCGAATGGCCACGAACGGCCAAGCCTTATCTACAGGCCTTTGGCTACAGGGGAGTAGTGTCCTGGGCAGGCGAGGGCGAGGCACCGGCCACTTCCTGTCGGGGAGCTGTCCAGGACATCCTGGCCTGATTCCCAGCATCCCCCGGCTGCCAGGCTTTCCGGCCAGCCAGCTGGAAGCAGTGGACAGGAAGGGGCGGGGCATGCAAATACTAGAAAGAGGACAACGAGGGTATGCTAAATGACGGCTAACGAGGCGAGAGCCGAGGAGGACTCTGGGAGCCGGGAGAAGGCCCGAGGCCAGGGCCTCCTTTCTATGGGCACATGCTGAGCTCTCGCTAGGAGTCAGAAAAAGAGGCGAAAGAGCCTCAAGCGACGGTGCAAGGGAAGACTCCGGTCCGGGTCAGCCAGGTAGATTGCTTTGGGAGGTGTGAATTCTGGCACCATTCTGGTTATCGCTTCTCGGCCTTTTGGCTAAGATCAAGTGTAAAAATACACTTGGATTTGGCTAGAGGGCGCCTGAAACTTGGAAACCTGGTAATTGCTGGGCCTTCGCACCACGGCTTGTCCGTGGCAAGGCTGCGTGGTTTAGGGTAAAAAAGTCAAGGCTGAGTGTGAGACGCTCGAGGGACACCTGGGGAAAACTAAGCCTTCGCTCCACGGCTTGTCCGTGGCAAGGCTGCGTGAATCCCGGTTTTGTTCCGAAGGGGCCCACATCTGCACCAAGAGAGATACCTGCTGCACCCAGGACGGAGGGTGCAGACTCCTGGCTTGCCCGGGACCCAGCTGATGCCCAAAACCCGGGGGGCAGTGGGAAAGCCTCTTCACACCGAAAAAAACACCCGCACATAGCTGTGCTGTTTTTTGGAGATCTTTTGACGGAGAGACCCCGAGCGCACTGGCATAGTGCGTGGCTCGGGGTCACTCATTGGAGCCCGCAAATACCCCGATCGGAATCCCTGACCACCCGGTCAGGACAGAGGTGAGCCAGTAGGCACACTTAGAAGGGGGGGGGGGAGAGGGAGCACAGAGAAGGCCAAAAGGAGGGGGAAACCTTGGGCGCACCAGCGGTGCTCGGCCCGGGGACACCCCCCCCCTTTTCTTCAAGCCCAGGAGAATCTTTGGAATTTACCGCGAGCCCCCAGGCGCACAGGACTGTGCACGGCCAGGGGGCACATCTGCCTCGCAACACCATCCCTGACGAGATTCCTGAAAAGTTACCTCGAGCCCCCGGGCGCACAGGGCTGTGCTCGGCCGGGGGGCACGCCCACCCGCAGCTCCAGCCCAGACAGGATTTTCGGCAGTATTTGGCGAGCCCCCAGGCGCACTTGCCGGTGCTCGGCCAGGGGGCACGCACCCCCCCCCCCCACACAACACAGAGATGGCCCCCACACAAGTACTACAGCAGAGGGAGACCAAAACAAGATTCGAGCCCAAAAACTTTTGATAAAGTAAAGTGAGCCCCCAGGCGCACACAGCGCTCGGCCAGAGGGCGCACACACACAAAGCAACATGGCGACGGCAGCACCCAAATCATATGCGGCAGTGGCCGGAGAACACAGAGACTACGCAAACCAAGAGGACACGAGAGCAAAAGGTAACACGCCAATGTCGACCATTAGGTTCACCGTTAGGTTTGAAATTGACGAAGGTGCTAAAGAAAAACGCAGCATAAAACACCTCATGGAAATAGTGCTGCAACAGATTTTTAAGAAAGAACCCGCACAAAACAAATGCATCCAGTATTTTAGAAAGAAAGGGATCTTTGATATAACACTAACATCTGAAACAGAATATCAAAGTTTCCTGTATAACCTAAACACTAACAGAAATCACCCAGAGATGAAAGGATACATTGCCACAGCAATAACTGTGCCCAGGGAAATCCCACTTACAGTTCACATGTACAACCCCTTCGCACCAGCAAGTGAGATAGAAATGTTTTTAAACAGATACTGCAGCAAAGTCAGGGGAGGGAATGAACTACGAAACGAATGGGGAGCATGGAATGGAAAGCGAAGATATATGGTGGTACTAGCCCCAGACAGTACAGGTGTGGGGGGGACAAGACACCCACCCCTGAACTTCTCTATTGGCCCAAATAGGGGTTTCCTGTACTACCCAGGGCAACCAATTTTCGGTAGGCAATGCCTCCAGTTTGGACACACAAAAGAAGTGTGCACTGGAGACATTTGCAGAAACTGTGGAACAAAAGGCCACAAAGCGCAACAATGCGAGACAGCAAAGAACTGCAACCTGTGTGGTACAAAGGACCACCTTTACAAGCAATGCCCTTTAAAGACACAACATAGTACACATGCACCCTCTGACAAGCAAAACGCACCAACCAAAAGAGAAGGGGAAGGAGACAAAGAGGAGACAAAAACAACAAAGCCAGACGGGGTCAGCCCAGACGCAAACACCCAAACAGAAAGCAAAGAAAAATTCTAACACAGAGCAAAGACAATGAGGTCACACACAAAACGGGACGGACTCAAACGACACTGATCTAACTCAAAGTGCCGCCACAACATACACAGTACCAGAGACACAGGAAAGCCAGCAACCAGAGCTGATTATTATCTCACAGCCACTAGAAACACAACACAGCACCACACAAGACAGCGAGGCAAGTCAAGACAAGAGAATTTGTATCGCGCACACATCACTCAGCATGAGTCTCATGGCGCTTGCAGGTTACTCGAGTGGACCCATCTGGCTAATTGACATAGAGCCAGGTTTTCAGCTCCTTACGGAATTTACCGTGTTCTCGAATGCTAAGGAGATGAAAAGGCATTTTGTTCCAGAGCGATGGTGCCAGAAAGGAAAACGAACGGCCTCCTTGTCTGACTGTGTTTATTCTCAGAAAAGTTAACAATGCCGCATCACTGGAACGTAGCGTTCTGGACGGGTGATACCACTGCAGCGTCTTACGCCAATATTTTGGACCGATTCCATGCATAGACTTATGCATAAGACACAGCACTTTAAAGCGGACTCACTTTTCAATCGGGAGCCAGTGGAGAGTATTAAGGCATGCTGCGGAAGGTGATCTGTATGGACGGTTGAAAACCAGTCTTGCAGCTGTGTTCTGTAAAACCTGGACTTTGCCTATAAGATCTTCATTTATTGACAGCAGTAGTGCGTTTCCATAGTCCATTCTGTTTGTTACCAGACCTTGTGTCAAAGGTTTACATGCCTCCATAGGGAGCCATCGAAAGACCTTTCTAAGACTGCGCATGACACCAAAACAGGTGCCGATAATGTGTTTAACATGGCTACGCATGGATAGACAGTCATCCAAGTGAAAACCCAAATTGCGGACTGTGTTTTTTGGAGCAGGACAGAGTCCAAGTCCAGGAGGCCACCAGTCATGAGACCAATGGTTGCTGGCTTTACCAAAGAGCATAATCTCCGATTTGGCCCCGTTTAGCTGGAGATGATTGAGACTCATCCATTTGTCAACATTATAAGACCGTCTTTAAAACGCTTTTTAGTATTGCTTAGGTCGGGACCTAGGGTGATCAGAATCTGCGTGTCATCAGCGTAGGATATGACATCGAAACCATGCGATCTGATCACTCCAGCCAAAGGGGTCATATATAGGTTAAAAAGCGTGGGGCTCAGAATGGAGTCTTGTGGAACTCCCATTTTTACTGGTCTCGCACAGGAAACATCATTTCCCATCTGGACAGTGGTGGTGCGTTCAGACAGGTAGCTGCTGAACCATTTCAGGGCACTTCCCCTGACACCAACCTCCCACAACCTTTGTTCAAGGATTTTATGGGAGATGGTGTCAAAGGCAGCAGACAGGTCGAACAGGACAAGAATGGCCGATTAGTGTTTATCTAGGGTCAATCTGATATTATCCGTAACCTCAACCAGTGCCGTTTCTGTGCTGTGTGCTGCCCTGAAGCCAGATTGAGAGGGGTCTAGGAGATCATGCCTCTCCAAATGGCCCACCAGTTGCTGGTTTATAATAGATTCTAGTATTTTGCCAAAATAGGGAAGCAGTGAAATTGGACGATAGTTCAAAAGCACCTTAGGATCAGCAGTTGGCTTCTTTAAAATTGGTCTAACACTGGCTACCTTCCAAGCACACACACAACGCTACCTACACCTAAAAGAACGGAAGAAACACGCACCGCAGAGGAGGAAGGGGAAAAGACCCTGTCAAACAAGCAGAGAAAATCACAAAGGCTTAAAAAACACATAGACATGGAAATAGAACACAACGATCAGGAAGAGGAAGAAAACACAATGATAGAAGAAACACCTAGTAACGACAAATTAGCAGCAGAAAAAGAATAAGCAAAAATCTGTGAGCAAAACGACAGACACCATCAGAGAATCCTAAAAAAGAAAACAAACAAAACCCTACAATACACAGAGGAAGCCTTACAGATCAGGAACAAAAGGGAAAACTCTACACAAAAAAATGACAATCCCTTTGAGGGACTAGAGGGCCTCATTTCCTTTGACAGCACAACAAATAGGTTCAGCAGCCTGGCAAGTCTCACCGATGCAGAAGGCATCAACCTATCAGGCCTGACTGAAGCGCTACAACAAACTTTATCATCTTCCACTAGTGAGATGGATACAGAGGCTATGTTAGTTCTAGACCCCTTTTTAGGAAGTGAGGAAGAGATCTGCAACTCCAACCAAAAAGGGGAAGAAATGCAAAGTGGAAACTGGAAAGGAAATGGAAAAGAAAAAACAAACTAAGACAGAATTAGGCTCACACCCTCTACGTACTCATGGCTATCGTAATAGCCACCCTAAATGTTAGAGGTCTAAAGCAAACCAACAAAAGAGCATCTGTACTAGAATATTGCAAATTACTAAACGCTGGCATTATTTCCCTACAAGAATGCCATCTACCATTTAATTATAATTACTCCTTCTTACAGGAGGAATGGGACCTGGGCCCATCCATATGGTCAGGGGGCGGAAACAAAAACGCAGGGTTATGTTTTCTGTTCAAAAGCCACCAGTTCTCCATTGTAAAGCAAGAAAACATAGAACATGGGAGGGCAGTTATGCTACACGTTAACTACCAGGGACAACATTTACATTTACATCAAACATATACCTTAGATAAGTCCTTAAAGAAACTCCTTGAGATAATCACTAACCTTAACCTGCAAGATTCATTTACACTTTGTAACCCAAACACTACAGGCTACACTTGGATCTCTGACGATGGAAACACAGTCTCTAGAATAGACCTTTTCCTAACCTCAGAAAACATCAAATGTATTACCTCTGAACTACAAGATAGCTGCCTATCAGACCACCAAACCCTGCTAACAGAAGTGTCAATCCCTAATATGGGCAGGAAAACTAGTACCTATTGGAAACTGAACACTTCCCTCCTACAAACCCAAGATATTCAGGAGGCCTTCATAGAACAATATGAAATGTGGAAAGCAAAAAAGAGAAAGTTCCCATCACTACAAGAATGGTGGGAATATGTAAAAATACAAACAAAAACCTTCTTTTCAAGAAAAGGTAAAGAAATAGCGAAGGAGAGAAGACTAGAATATAACGAACTACAAGACACCCTCACAAACCTCATAGAATTGCAGGACACAGGGATACAGGTCTCAGAGGACATTAAAAAGACTAAGGCAGATATTAGAAATTGGTTCACCAAAAAGGGAAAGGAAACCATGTTTAACTCACGCATCCTCAAGTATGAAGAGGACAAAAAGTGTAACTCCTTCTTTAAAAAAGCTAAAACAAACCACACACCCATAGAAGAGCTTCTGGATGTACAAGGCACAACGTCAAAAGGCCAAAAAGACATAGAACGGATTGTTCACGAATTCTTCTCCGGCCTCTTCTCACAGAAAAATTCAGATGAAACTGCAGGTGATGAATTACTAGAATGCTATGATAAAGGTTTATCCCTCGAAGAAAAAGAATTCCTACAAAGGCCCTTTACAGGAGAGGAATTCCTAAATATAACACAGAAAGCACCAAAAAACTCTGCCCCAGGTCAAGACGGCCTACCCTGGGAGTTTTACAAAACTTTCTGGAAGGTCATAGCAAGAGACCTTATTGAAATGATCTCTCAATGTGTGGAAAGGAAATCCTTTCTACACACATTTACACGGGGAACAGTAAGACTAATCCACAAAAAGGGAGACGTCAACAACATAAAAAATTGGAGACCAATAACTTTACTCAATGTGGATAGCAAAATATATAGCAAATGCATAACAAATAGAATAAAAAGGGTTTTAAAAACTGTGATCGAACCAGATCAGACCTGTGCCGTGCCAGGCAGGAAGATCTGGGACAGCCTCATTACCATCCGGAACGCTATCAACAGAGCTTTAGAAGAAGGTAACCCGCTAGGGGTTTTATCACTAGACCTACAAAAAGCCTTCGATAGTGTTTCACATGCCTACCTATTCAAAGTCTTACACAAAATGGGATTCCCTACAGTGTTTACTGAAATGATCCAAATGTTGTATGCAAACGCAACTAGCAACATAATTGTCAATGGGACACTTACTACAGAAGTGCACATAAAATCAGGAGTACGCCAAGGCTGCCCCCCTCTCTCCAGCTCTTTTTGTGTGTGCCTTGGAACCACTACTCTGCAGATTAAGGAAAGACAAAGAAATCAAGGGCATCTTCGTACAAGGAGCAGATGGAAAACAAGCCAAATGCATCGCATACATGGATGACGTAACTTTGCTATGCCCTGACACCCCCCCCTCGGTCAGACGTGTGCTCCTGCATACACACTTCTTTGCACAAGCATCAGGTTTGGTTCTTAACATGGAAAAAAGCACATGCCTCACGATAGGAAACTGGAACAACTTGGCAAAACTAGAGGTAAAAGTTACAAAACAACCCACAAAAATCCTGGGAATAACCTTCTCACAAGACCCAGAAGGGAAAGAAAATTGGCCCCCCGTCCAGCGCAAGATCAACCAGAAGCTGGGGTTATGGAAGACAAGAACCCTATCTATGACAGGGAAAACTATGGTCATAAAAGCTGTCATCCTGCCACTCATCCTTTTTTTTGCAGTAGTATATCCACCGGACAAAACAACGCTCAGAAAACTACAAAAATGCCTGTTTACCTTCTTTTGGAACTCCAAAATGGAGAAGATGAAAAGAACTATGGTATTCAAACACCCAAGAAACGGGGGGGAAAATATGCCAAACTTGTACCTGTACATTTTTACAAACTATTTTTGCCTCTGCCTCAAAGCAATACGAGAAAACAGAAACATAGCAGCCAATTATGTACGTTATGGTGCTGGTGACAGTTTCAATAAATTTAAAATACTACAAAGAGACAATACTATACCGGTTGCTTTTTTTCCCAACAAGCTCTACGCCTGCCTGGAACTCTTCATAAGGATGCTACAGCTTCTGTAGATTGGACAAACACTGCTTCGAGACAAGAACCCTGCTGAAGAAAGAGCTAGAGCAATTGGAGAAAATGGAGATGGTTAACAACCTACCAGAAAAACTCTCCAAACTGGTTTGGGAAAAAACAAGCCACGTAGACATTGCCAACCATGAAATGTCTTTTTGCGAGTTTGTAGTCTCCAATGCCTTACCAGTGAAAGCCTCCCAACACAGGCGGGGACTAGCAAAATCTGCGAAATGCCTGAGACCAGATTGCCCAGGAGAAGAAACAACAATGCATTTCTTATGTTACTGTCATTTTGCCAAAGATTTTTGGGACAAACTAAAAATGTTTATTAAACAAATAACCACGCTAGAAACCTTGAATTATGAACCTGTACTATATGGCATAGGAGGCCCACTGTCAAAAAATAAAGACAGAGCCCTATGGAAAATACTCAGTTGTGCAAAAGAAAGTCAATGGATAGCTAGAAACCTACTATTATTTAAACATAAAAAACTTGAAGTAAAAGACATCACTCACATGTGCCTAGACAAGATTATGCTGTTTTACTATGTTGATATAAAACGCCAGGGTAAAGAAATAGCAGAGAAAAAAATGGAAACAGGAGAAATGGGCAGAATGGGTTACGTAAACACAGCTTCTTTTCAATATAAAAGTGAGAGCCTTATGAGTCAAATCTTGATGGAAAACCGGTAGGCCGGTGCCTGCGTGCACCCCCCTACACAGGTTATACTGCAAAACCACCCTATGTGACTGGTTAAATTGTATATGTGCTCTACAAAATTTTAAATAAAGTATTTTTTCACCCAAAAAAAATCTGTTCTTATCAGTTTAATATCTGATACGTCCTCTATCTGGGGACCATATATTAAATAGATTTTTGGAGCAGGGAAATGGAATAGGAGCTTGCTCTGTCCACTCCACGCATCAACTTGGTATTGCAGTACCTCCAGGAATGGTGCACTTCCCCACCCGGGGAAAACAATGCTGTTGAAAGATAGATGAGAAAACGAAAGTAGCGCTTCACTGCCAAACCCTGTAAAGTGGCGCTACTGTTTGCGCGAGAATAAAACCACCCTGGTCACCGCATCTTGCTTTATTTATTTATTTCATTGAGCTGCCGCAAACGCGCTTTATTTGTTTATATATTTTTCACGTTTTCTGGAACTTTTTTTGATTTTTATTTCCTTCTCCATCCAGACGCTGCACTTTGGAAGAGAAAAATGTCAGAAGGAGACTGCTTTTCAAGCAACAGAGTTTCATTCGTTTTTGGATCCATTTCACTGGGGAACGAATGGAGGAAGTTTTCCAGCAAGTCAGTAGGATCGAGGTAGAGACAGAAAGAGGAGAGCGAGGGAGAGGGAGAGGAAGGGCGGCAGGCAGAGAAGTGGACACTGCCCTTGGCTTCTCTGAGCAATGAAGGAAAATACAGAGTCCTTTTCCTTCTTTGCCCGCCCCGCCCGTCCCTGAACGGCCACGAACGGCCAAGCCTTATCTATAGGCCTTTGGCTACAGGGGAGCAGTGTCCCGGGCAGGTGAGGGCGAGGCGCCGGCCACTTCCTGTCGGGGAGCTGTCCAGGGCATCCTGGCCTGATTCCCAGCATCCCCGGGCTGCCAGGCTTTCCGGCCAGCCGGCTGGAAGCAGAGGACAGGAAGGGGCGGGGCATGCAAATGCTAGAAAGAGGACAACGTGGGTATGCTAAGTGACGCCTAACGAGGCGAGAGCCGTGGAGGACTCTGGGAGCCGGGAGAAGGCCCGAGGCCAGGGCCTCCTTTCTATGGGCACATGCTGAGCTCCCACTAGGAGTCAGAAAAAGAGGCGAAAGGGCCTCAAGCGACGGTGCGAGGGAAGACCCCGGTCCGGGTCAGCCAGGGAGATTGCTCCGGGAGGTGCGAATTCTGGCACCATTCTGGTTATCGCTTCTCGGCCTTTTGGCTAAGATCAAGTGTAATACACTTGGATCTGGCTAGGGGGTGGCTGAAACTCGGAAACCTAGAGACTGCTGGGCCTTCGCTCCACGGCTTGACCGTGGCAAGGCTGCGCGGTCTTAGGGCGGAAAAGTAAAGGCTGGTGTGCGACTCTCGAGGGACACCTGGGGAGACTGGGCCTTCGCTCCACGGCTTGTCCGTGGCAAGGCTGCGTCAAACCCAGTTTTGTCCTTAAGGGGCCCACACCTACATCGGAGGAAGCACCCGCACATAGCTGCGTGGTGCATTTGGAGATTTTGAAAAACGGAGAGACCCCGGGTGCACTAGCATAGTGCTCGACCCAGGGTCACTCAAACGGACAGACCCGCTGACCCAGGTGAGCCACCTGCAGAAAGGGAACAGCGGTCGGACGATTTCCATTTTCGATCGAACCTTGGAGACACCCCGGGCGCACCAGGCAGGTGCTCGGCTCGGGGACACTCCAAGGACCAGATTCGGCTATTTTACGCATCGCACTAGAGCCACCAGCAGAAAGGGAATAGCGGGCGGACGGCTTCCTTTTTTCGACTCAGACCTTGGAGACACCCCGGGCGCACCAGGCAGGTGCCCGGCCCGGGGACACTCCAAGGACCAGATTTGGTTATTTTACGCATCGCAGAAAGGGAATAGCGGGCGGACGGCTTCCCTTTTTTTTCGACTCAGACCTTGGAGACACCCCGGGCGCACCAGGCAGGGGACACTCCAAGTACCGGAATTGTGTATTTTACGAAGCGCAATATGGCGGAAAAAGGGCACAGCTTCCCTAGACCCGCACCGAGACACTAAGCACGAAGAAGGGGCCCCCAGGCACACCGAACGGCCGTCGGCCGGGGGGGCGCGTGAAATACAAAAGAAAACCCTCCTCCTTCCACGGAGGTAATCTTGCCACACAAATATCGAGAAGACAACAAGGCAGACCCGATCCTTGCAACCGCGAGCCCCCAGGCGCACCGGACGGTGCTCGGCCAGGGGGCACGCCATTGGAAAGGGAAACGACCCCTCGGATCCGAGGAACAAGAGCTTCACGCACCACACAGGCACCCAACCAAGAACATCGGCGACCAACCAGAGGCGCGAGGGCAAAGTGAAGCTACAGCCCCGGACGGAAGAAATTTCACTAAGGAACCCCCAAGTGCACCGCGCGGTGCCCAACCAGGGGGGAGACACACCATCAAAAATGGCAGCACCCAGATCCTACGCGGTAGCAGCCGGAGCTGGATAAGCCACCCACGAGTCAGCAGACACGAAAGGTAATTTACCAATGACAAACATTAGATTCACTGTGAGAATAGAAATTTTAGAGAATGCTAGGGACAAACGTAGCATTAAGCATCTTATGGAAATAGTAATGAAGGAAGTTTTCAGAAGCGACCCCGCACATACCAAATGTATCCAAGATTTCAGGAAGAAGGGCATTTTTGATATTACCCTAGCATCAGAAACGGACTACCAGAGTTTTCTGTATAATTATAATAACAACAAGTCCCACCCAGAACTGAGCGGATATAAAGTAACCCCAATCGCTGTGCCCAGAGAGATCCCCATGACGGTGCACATGTACAATCCTTTCGCGCCAGCCAGTGAGATTGAATTGTTCCTACAAAGGTATTGTGACAAGGTTAGAGGAGGGACCGAACTTAAAAACGAATGGGGGGCATGGAACGGTAAGAGGAGGTACATGGTGACCCTAACACCAGATAAGGATAATATAGGGGGAACCAAACACCCACCCCAAAACTTTTCCATAGGCCCAAACAGGGGGTTCCTCTATTACCCGGGCCAACCAATTTTTTGCAGACAGTGCCTGCAGTTTGGCCACTCAAAAGAGAGCTGCCCAGGAGACATGTGTAGAAATTGCGGATGCAAGGGCCACAGAGCACAATACTGCACTATCGCAAAAACATGCAACCTCTGTGGTACCAAAGACCACCTGTATAAAGAATGCCACCTTAAACAGAGCAATGCCACGTGGAAAAATAAGAACACAAAGGAGACCATAGTCACCCCAGAGCAGAGCAAAGGGGAGGGAAAGGAGGAACTGGATAAGGGAGCACCACTCCCAGAATCACAGGACCTCTTTGAAACAAACCTAGAAGGGACCCAAAACCGGAACAGAGAACAAATAGGGACCCCAACTACCACAAACCAGACCAACCCAAGCAACGTTTCACAACAGGTAGTGACAGAAACACCCGAAAGTCAGAGAACGACAGAAAACCAACTACAAGAGCAGGACGATAACATCCACCCTAGCGACGCAAGCACACACATCACAGGGATAATAGGAGGGGAAGAGGTCACAAAGGATACAGAAGGGGAATGGGAGTTAGCACAATCAAAAAGACAGAAAAAAACGCACAAACTACAAGAAGAGCAGGGAATGGAACTAGGGACAAGGGAGGAAGGGGAAAACCAAGAACAGGAGCAAGACTCTGAACCAGAAGAGGAAGCCAAAACAAATGACAGCATTGCAGCAGACAAAGAATACATGAAGATACACCAGAGACTAGAGAAAGCACATATAAAATCCGCGAATACAAAACTGAACCAAACCATGAAACATACCCAAAACGCCATCCACACCCGCCAAAAAAGGAAATCAGCCAGCCAGATGGCTGATCTAAATTTAGAGGGGGTTGACCGCCTTTTTAAAGCAGAAGACAACAGCACCATTTTTTCTAAACTCCCAACTATCGCAGGGAAAAAGAAAAAGAGCACAAGCACGTCAGGGCCCACAGCAGCCACAAAGGAAGGTACCACAACACCAACACCAGAACAGGGAATTGAAAGCCACAACCAATTCAACCTCTTTCTGGGGAACGAAGAAGAGATCACAGAGACAGACATGCCAGAGCACATAGACGTAGATGTAGACACCCTATAAAACATTAATGATGATGATACACATATATATCCTCATGTCTATCACAATAGCCACACTAAACGCTAGGGGACTTAAACAAACACAGAAAAGAATGGCAATATACGAATATTGCAAACTCCTAGAAGCAGACATAATCTGCCTACAGGAATGCCATCTCCCCTTTAACTATGACTACTCATCCCTACAGGAGGAATGGGATCTAGGACCGTCAGTATGGTCAGGGGGTGGCAACAAAAATGCCGGCCTATGCTTCCTTTTTAAAAGCCACAACTTTAACATCGTGAGGCAAGAAACCATAGAACACGGGAGAGAGCTAACAGTACACGTTAATTTCCAAGGATTCCAATTCCGCATTTGCAACGTATATGCTCCCACCACAAAAAATGAGAGACACGAACTCTTTGAGAATCTCCAACACTTCCTAGTAGGGTGTACCCCCACCATACTCCTAGGAGATTTCAACTGCATCACACGTACCTCAGATAGGATAGGCCTCAGTAAAGCATATACCTTGGATAAAACATCCAAACAACTAAATGAAGTCATATCCAACTTTAACCTGCAAGACTCCTTTTTAAAATGCAACCCGAATACCACCGGATATACTTGGGCCTCCAGCGACGGGAACACAGTCTCCAGGATAGACTTAATCCTAGTCTCTGAGAACATAGTATGCAATGCCTCAGAGCTACAAGACAGTTGTCTCTCAGATCACCAAACACTGATCACTAAAATTAACATAGCCACCAGGCAGAAAAAAGGGAGCAACTATTGGAAACTAAACACCACCCTCCTAGAACAACAGGACATAAAGGATGCCTACCTAGAAAAGTATAGAGTCTGGAAGACAAAAAAAGAAAAGTTCCAATCCCTACAGGAATGGTGGGAATACATTAAAAAAGAATCCAAGTACTTCTTTTCCAAAAAAGGGAAAGAAATAGCAGCCAGGAAAAGGAAAGAGTACAACGACCTGCAAGACTCCCTCACATCCCTAACAGAACTACAGGACGCAGGAGTAAACGTGACCCAAGAATTAAACAGAGTCAAGGGAGACATTAGGAACTGGTTTACCAAAAAAGGAAAGGAAACCATTTCAACTCAAGAGTACAAAAATACGAGGAAGACGAAAAGTGCAACTCCTTCTTTTTCAAAAAAACCAAAACAACACACACCCCCATAGATGGTCTTCTGGACAACCAAAATACCCTACAAAAAGAGCAAAAAGATATGGAAAAAATAGTACAGGACTTCTTCACAAACCTTTTTTCATCCAAGAAATCGGATGAAACAGCATGCAAAGATCTCCTAGAAAACTACACCGGAGGGCTCTCCACAGAAGAAAAAGATTTTCTTAAAAACCCCTTTCAAGGACAGGATTTCCTTGACATCATTAACAGAGCTCCAAAAAAATCGGCACCAGGGCAGGACGGCCTACCCTGGGAGTTCTATACTACCTTTTGGAAGGAAATAGCACAAGACTTCATAGACATGATTGCACAATGTTTGGAAACCCAGACATTCGTGCACTCCTTTACACAAGGGTCAGTAAAGCTAATCCACAAGAAAGGAGATGAAAAGAACCTCAAAAACTGGAGACCAATAACCCTCCTTAATGTAGACAGCAAAATATTCAGTAAATGTATTACAAACAGGATGAAAAAAGTTCTAAAAACCTTGATAGAACCCGACCAGACATGCGCGGTACCAGGAAGGAAAATCTGGGATAGCCTAATAACCATCCGCGATGCAATCAGCAGAGCCCTAGAAGAGGGAAACCCCTTGGGAGTGCTATCCCTTGACTTACAAAAAGCTTTTGATAGCGTATCCCACGAATACTTGTTTAAAGTTTTAGCCAAAATGGGGTTTCCAACAACTTTCATACAAATGATTAAAATGCTATACACAAATGCAACAAGTAGAATCATGGTGAATGATGCACTCACAGCAAAAGTGCACATTAAATCAGGAGTAAGACAGGGGTGCCCTCTCTCACCCGCACTCTTCATATGTGCACTAGAACCCCTACTATGCACGCTGAGAAAGGACAAGATCATCAAAGGCATTTTCGTGCCAGGAGCAGAAGGGAAAAAAGCAAAATGCATCGCCTATATGGACGATGTCACAGTATTGTGCCCAGACCCTGTAGCGGTCAGAAGAGTGCTCCTACATACAAAATTCTTTGCACAGGCATCAGGGCTGACACTAAACACAGACAAAAGCACATGCCTCACCATCGGAAATTGGAACCACCTAGCCAAAATGGAGGTTAAAACAACAAAGCAAGCCACAAAAATTCTGGGAATAACTTTCTCACAGGACCCGGAAGGGAAAGGAAACTGGCCACCCATCCAACAAAAGATCAACCAAAAACTGGGTCTATGGAAAACTAGATCCCTGACCATGACCGGGAAAGTCATGGTGATAAAAGCTGTCATTCTGCCACTAATCCTTTTTTCTGCAGTTATCTACCCCCCAGACAAAAAAATACTCAGGATCTTGCAAAAATCTTTTTTCACATTTTTCTGGAACTCGAAAATGGAAAAACTCAAAAGGACCATCGTTTTCAAACACCCAAGGAATGGGGACAAAAGCATGCCCAACCTATACATGTACATTTTCACAAATTACCTTTGCCTATGCCTCAAAGCAATAAGAGAAGGAAGGAATGTGGCAGCAAACTTTGTGCGATATGGGGTTGGGGACATATTCCACAAATTTAAAATCCTGAAAAGGAACAACGCAATACCGGTTGCCTTTTTTCCCCACAAACTCTATGCCTGCCTAGAACCGTTCATTGCGATGCTACAACAACTGGAAGTGGAAAAAGACTGCTTTGAAACAAGAGCACTGCTCAAAGCAGAACTGGAACATTTGGAAAAAATGGAAATGGTGAACAATCTTCCTGAAAAACTCGCCAAAACAGTTTGGGAAAAAACTAACCACATGGACATAGACAACACCCAAAAAGACATTGCATGGCTGGCGGTCACGAATGCACTACCAGTCAAGACATTCCAACATCGACGAGGCCTGGCTAACTCAGCCAAATGCCCAAGACCAGACTGCCCAGCGGAAGAATCAACAAAACATTTCTTATGGAACTAATTTTGCAAAAAGCTTTTGGGGGAAACTAAATGTTTTGATTAAAGGCATAACTCAACTAGAAACACTAAATTACGAAATGGTATTGTACGGCATAGGGAGCACACTGTCAAAAAATAAAGACAGAACCCTATGGAGGATAATCTGCTGTGCCAAAGAAAGCTTATGGGGAGCCAGAAACCTGCTCCTATTTAAACACAAAGAACTAGAACCACAAGATGTCATACACATATGCCTAGACAAACTCATGACTTTCTACTATGTCGACATTAAAAGACAAGGGGAGGAAAAAGCAGAAAATAAATGGAAGCAAAGAGAATGGGCAGGATGGGTTACTTAGACACAACATCACTTCAGCATAAAAGTGAGCATATTATAAAGACTATCTCGATGGAAAACCGGTAGAGAGCTGCCTGCGTGCACCCTCTACTCAGGTTAAAATGTACACCACCCTTTGGGATTGGTTAGCTTGTATATCTGAACATTTTTACAAATAAATATATTTAAAAAAAAAAATTAAAAAAAATCTGTTCTTATCAGTTTAATATCTGAGACGTCCTCTATCTGGGGACCATATATTAAATTGATTTTTGGAACAGGGAGATGGAATAGGAGCTTGCTCTGTCCACTCCACTTATCAACCTGGTATTGCAGTACCTCCAGGAATGGTGCACTTCCCCACCCGGGGAAAACAATGCTGTTGAAAGATAGATGAGGAAACGAAAGTAGCGCTTCACTACCAAACCCTGTAAAGTGGCGCTACTGTGTTTGCGCGAGAATAAAACCACCCTGGTCACCGCGTCTTGCTTTATTTATTTATTTATGTATTTATGACATTGATCTGCCGCAAAGGCGCTTTATTTATTTATTTGTATATTTTTCACGTTTTCTGGAACTTTTTTTTAATTTTTATTTCCTTCTCCATCCAGACGCTGCACTTTGGAAGAGAAAAATGTCAGAAGGAGACTGCTTTTCCAGCATCAGAGTTTCCTTCGTTTTTGGATCCATTTCACTGGGGAACGAATTGAGGAAGTTTTCCAGCAAGTCAGTAGGATCGAGGTAGAGACGGAAAGAGACGAGGAAAGAGAGGGAGGGAGGGAGGGAGGGAGCGAGGGAGGGAGGGAGGGACGGAGGCAGAGAAGTGAACACTGCCCTTGGCTTCTCTGAGCAATGAAGGAAAATACAGAGTCCTTTTCCTTCTTTGCCCGCCCCGCCCGTCCCCGAACAGCCACGAACGGCCAAGCCTTATCTATAGGCCTTTGGCTACAGGGGAGCAGTGTCCCGGGCAGGCGAGGCGCCGGCAACTTCCTGTTGGGGAGCTGTCCAGGGCATCCTGGCCTGATTCCCAGCATCCCCCGGTATGTGCTCCCCCTACGTCATAGGGGAGCTGACAATTATAGCATCAATCTATCGAGCTGTGCTTCCCCTATCGGTATGTGCTCCCCCTACGTCTCATGCTTGTTGGTGCCTGGCCATAAGTCTATGTCTCCCCTAAAGCGTTGCAGCTATTTTACCTACCAGACCGTAAAGTGTTATGGAATGGGTAGAGTAGTCAAACCTTTATATTTTTAAGCAATACTTTTTAATATATTTTCATATGTAGCATATGCATCAGGCATTTGAACTTTTTTTTTTCCCCGAAATTTTTGTAATTTAAAGTATTTTTAGATTTTGAAAAAAGGAGTTTATTCGTGTTTGAATAATGCCATAATTTTTGCCAAAAATATGTATATATTTATACATAAATATAATAGGGCCTTTCCCCACCCCCCTGTGCTCATCCTTTAAGGTATCAATGTTAATTTTTTCCCCTTTTTCCCAACAACCGCAGTATTTGAAAGGTACGCAGGGTTTTTTTATTTCCCCTGGAAGGTACCCATACATTTTCTAAATATTTAAATTTTTTGCCTTTTTAAATAAAAAACTTCTACATTCGAAAGCGTCTGGTGTGTTTCCTTTAAATGGCATCAAAAATGTGCTTGTGGTCATAAAATCCTCATCATCTCTGATTTCTGGGGCAATTAAACTTTTGACAGTAATTTACAATTTCTTTGCAGTTTTTAAATTTTACTGTGGTAGGATTTGTTTTTCATAACAAAAATTGAGCCCCGAAAACTAGACATTTCTGAAAAGTAGACAAAATTATGAATTAAGTAATGGGGACATTTGTCTAAATCGTTTAATGATTTCATATACAAATTTACATTTGATAATAGAAAATATTGCACTAATGTCGAAAAAAAAATAGCCATTTGTGTCAATGTTTTCACCTGTAATGTAAAGTATACCAAATAATATAATATTTTAATCCGCCTAACCCTTCTTTTTTAGGGATATGTAGGACTTATAGGTTCACCAACAACCCGCGGAACACAGATCCAAAAACTGAGCTGCATCTTCTACTTGTTTCATTGTGTACAGTGTTTATCGCAATTCATTTGGTAAATATAAACACATAAATATAGGTACAAAAGAAAGCCTATTATTTCTTAAACAAAATATAGATTTTAGAAGCAGTGTGTTTTGCACATCTCCTGTAAGCAGCACCCGTCTCAAAGTCAAAGTGGCATGTCTTGCATTGCCATGCACAACTTAGCATGCACCTCTTTGTGCCTGCCACCTTGTAGTTGACAATGAGGGTGGTACCATAGGTAGCCCCCAAGTGCAGACCCCACCCCTCAAACCCCTAGACCCCCAAAGCAATTCCCGCCAGCCTTTTCATGGCGTTGAAGCCGCCGTGGATTGGTCTTCTAATTACACAATCCTAATATGCATGGTGGTGCCTTCTAGTCACCTCCACCATATTAGGGGCCAATTCTGCCCAGTTGGCATTTGGAATGATTGCCTGATGGCGCAAAAGTGGCAGACGCACTTTGCATCCGCAGGGAACCCCCGCCATTGTAATATGACGGTTGGTTTAACCCCTTGAGTGCCCATGACGAGATGGTCTCGTCATGGGCCGCGGTTGCGCTGTGCCCATGACGAGACTATCTCGTCATGAACCCCGCCCGCTTATTCAACGCCCGGCACAGGGCGGGGAAAGGGCGGGGCACACAAGGGGTTAAGTCGTTACGATGTGGTGGTGGTCGCCACTGCAGGCTCGGCGGTGTCTAACGTTACGACATACTAATGAGCCCCCAAGTGAAATCCAGTATGGGGTCACTTCTGTGTCTCTCTTCATGTTCTATGTCCCAGAATCCCTTGCAAACCATAAACTTTAAAAAAAATTAAACATATTTTCCTCTTATTACTGGAATGTAAAGTTATTGAATCTGCCTTGGCCCACAAAATTTTACCCACCCTGTATTCCACAATTCTCCTGATAAAAACGGTAGCTGACGTGCGTGTGTAGGCCTAGTGCCTGCAGCAGGAAATGTCCCAAAATGCAATGTAGACACACCACATTTTCAAAGTGAAAACTGATCCTTAGTTTTCCAAGTGCCAAGCTTTGGATTTTGAAACCTAGCTCTGTCTGCACCTAGCGAAACCTAGCAAATTTATACATTTATTAAAAGTAAACATGTCTCAAAACTAGACATCTGGGCGAATACAGGGAGGTATGGCTTGCGTGTATCCCCCAAAAATTTTTCCTGACCTTAATTCTGTGCAAACCTCAATTTTAGTTTTAAAAATCACATTTTCCACATATTTTGTGTGTGATCACCATGCTGGCACAAATGTCTTGCCACACAGCGTCCTCTCAGTCTTCCGAGTAAAATGATACCTCACTTTCTCGGGTGTCCAATACAGAATTAGCATAATTTTTTTTTTTTTACGCCTCTAAGTTAGCCTGAATGACCGTTTGAATTCCATTACGACTGCTATCATGAAAATGAGCCACTCGTAAAGTAATCTTTCAGGCATATTACGATGCATCTTTAAAGGCTCTGATGAAGGGTCGGAGTCTTTTACAGCTGCATGATAATCATCCCTTAAATTATGTTATATTTTTAAATAATATATTTTTTAATTTATATCTTGAACCTGAAATACAGTTTTATACATTATAATTTTTTTTTTCAGAAATTTTATTTTATATATATATTTTTTTAATTACTTTTGCAACATTTGGGTATAATTTTTGTTACAAATAATCAACAACCAATTAATCAAACCTTTTTGTTCTGAATCAGCATTACATGCACGGACATGGTGAAAAGTCTCCTTTGGGTAAGGGATGCAGCACAGCTTTTTTTGGTGTGGTATTTGTTTACAATGATTGTGCACTGCTCCTGTGCTTGTTTTGTTACTATGCATACATGTCGACTCAGCATGGGGCACATGCATGTCGCAGGATTCACATGAATTGATAGTCACACTTGGTGATAGTCATCTGTAATGGTACTGTGGATTTTGATGAAGGCATCAATGTGTTTCACACTGCCCTCGTAAACATACGGGATGCACCGGGTTGACATAGTGTGGGACATCCCCATTAGAGGCTCAATGGTGAATAGCAGCCTCTCCGTGAGCAGCAGGGGGTGTTTGGCTCAACCCCGTCACTTGTGTACAAGTTCAATGGATTTCCTGCATCTGAGGTGCAAAGGCGGGTGCCAGTGTAGGCCCCACATGTTCATCCACCTTACTTGTGGGTCTGTTCATATTGATGCATTTGCCTTCATGCGAGCATGAATAATAAAGGTGTCCCTCAGGCTCCAAGGTGCCACATCTCTGTCAATGCAGGTCTCTTGCCACTGTGCATGCTGCATCTCTGGCATCATTATCAGAGATTGTGCATATGAGTCTATGTGTAGAGTAGCAAGATGCAGGCTGTTTGTCAGGGATTAGAATCTGTATAGTGCATGAAGTCCATGGCTGTGTAGGTATTTTTGCATCTCTGTCCCCACAACGGTCACTCAACACCTGCTGAGTGGTTTTTTTTCTGTGCGCAGCTCGCCCTTCAATTTCCTGATCCAGTGTCCGTCATCTTTGCTGATTGTGCATCCATTGTCTCTGTGTGTGCCATGTTGAACCAGACACTCCTTCCTTAACATACACCTTTCGCAGTAGTCCTTTCTGACACCCTTGTCTTTGTGTGAAACTTGTGGCATGGTTTCAGAACATGCCGGCTGCTGCTGCAGGCCCTGCAGCAAGGGTACACAGAGTTTCTATATTTTGCCTCACACACACGCCTCTAATATGCTCCTCCCTTCCTCCCTCCACCCATTCATTTGGGTGTAATCAGCTTGTGTGTCACACAGTTGTGGCCACGCGGTGCAAAAGGCTGGACCGTCTGCACATGCTACATGCACATTGCACGAGCCTCATGTCCTTGCATTAGCCACATCACGCTACAGTATGATGTTGCAGCCACCCTCCAAGCAATGTCCATCCAAAACATCTGTCGCCTGCACTCAGGCATGCACTAAGCGCTCACACGACACCTTTGCATAATGAGTGTGCAACTCCAACTGCCTACACAGCACTGGCACGCCTTCCAGGCCCTGTCACACCAACCATGTCATGTCCCTCCTACTACCCACTGGCTATGTACCCCAACAATGCCATGGGAGTGGTACTCCAGGCCTCTGCATGTAGTATGGTGTCGTTGTCAGACACATGGCAGAGGTATCATGTCTCAGCTTGTCAGTCTACAATGTGTCCAGGATCACCCTCTACACCATCACGTGCGCACAGCACCTCATCATCATTTTGTGTGCCATTGACAGCCAGGTGCTCCTCACCCTCCCCAAAGACGCTGACCTTGCCAGTTCTTGCTCACATGTGCTATGCTGATCACCAGCATCTGTACCTCAGGCTGCAGCGCACTCTGCATTATTCACATGATCCCCAGTTTGATCCACCTCAAGGCAAGACAGACCATCCCCCAGGTCCACTACAACATCCGTGCCAAATCCTACCCTGCCCTCTACTGAGCAAGTACATTACAACTACTATTATACTTGTACACATCCAGGGTGCATCTGCATAGCTGTTCTTCAACATCCGGCGACCCAGCCACATCACCGTCCAGCAGAGATAGCTGCAATGGATCACTGTTTGCTGCAGGATGACCTTCACAATCCACACCCACACTCAGGAGGCAGGCCACGACCACGATCCCAAAACAACCTTCTGGCACTGTCATCCAAGACCCCATTGTGCCATCTCCATGCTTCCAGCCTTCGTCTGGCCACCATTCTCCACATCCACCTTACTCCAGCATGCAGGACACAGTTCTCCCACCTGGCTACCCATACCTGGGACTCCCACCCCAGGACACTCCACATGAGCCCTGACCTCTGTGCATGAGTGATGCTCTTCAAAATACATCTGTCCGCACAGTTGTGCAAGCCCCCCCTCAGCAGGTTGAGCCCATCACGGGTGAGTATAGTGCTCCATGTCTGTATTGAATTATACATTGTAACCCATGTGTGTCCTGTGCCAGACTCAGATCCCAGGGTATGGATGGTTGTAGTTACTTCAACATTCATGCATTGTTTGACATTACAACACACACATGTAATGGAATAATGCAAAATGACGGCATCATCTCATTATTGTGAGGATTTTTATTTGTGGTGTGTTACGTGTTTTGGTGGATGAAAAGAGGTGCTCGCCGGGTGTCTAGAATCCAAAGTTCACAGGGGGTGTTGGTATCCTTGGCATTGGAAGTCATCAGAGTCCATGGCACAGTCTTGGTCATCATTGGTCAGACTGTGACCAGCAAGTCCATGTGGCAGAGAATGTCATTGGATGAGGTGCTGCTGTTGCGCCAGAGGTCCAGGTAACAGGCCAGGTGACCTGGGAGATGTTGATGGTCCTCTGACTCTCACGGTCTTTTCCGTGGACGACCCACCTTCCTCTGGGGGCCCTCACATGCAGGCCGTGACTATGTTTGTGATGCTCCATCGGACAAATCCTCCTCCTCCTCATCCCTCCCTGTGGCACAGGGAGGGTTGCCCATGTTGTCGGCAATCCGACGGAGTGAACGGCTCATGTCCGTTTGCACCGCCACGAGCTAAGCCACTCTTGCCTCCATCCGTCCTTGGTGTTGTCGTTGACTGGCATGTTGCTCGGCCTGCTGGGTCTTCATCTCCTCGAGGGTCCCCTTGATCTCTGTGAGGGTCGACACAACCTGGCTGATGCCCCTGGTGTCACGCCGGTATGTGTCGAGGATGTGGCGTATGTGTGCCATACCGGTTCCCTCAGCTGGCTGGTCAGGTTCTCGCCTCTGCCGTCCTCCACTCTTACCACCCCTGCCCACACGAGCCTGGACTGCCATTGTGGGCACATCAGGTCTACGGGACCCCTGAGGGATGGCATTTGCGGGGTCGCCTGCCTCCTCCTGGGTGCCCGGAGAACCTTGTCCCTCCTGGTCAGACTGGCTGTGTTGTCCAGTGCGAGCAGGGCTCCTTGGTGTATCCTGGGGTGTGGCATGAATGGTGGTGGTGGTTGGCACAGTTGTACCCGAAGCAGGTGCCGCAGGGGCTTGGGCTCCAGAGGGGTCATCCACGGAGTGGTGAGAGTCGTCGCTGCTGGTGGGGTCTTCTTCACGCCGAGCCTGTTCCTGTGATTCTTTCCCCCCAGTGTCTGGTGGAGATCCATGACGTTGCCCTGTCTGTGAGAGAGAGACAATGTTAATGGTGTTTCATGTGACATCCATGTTTCATACATATTCATGTTGGCACAGTTCCTCTAGGTAGTTGGATATGGCTAGCATTCCTCTCAAATCACACTTGTGCATGAGTATGTTGCGGGGGACAGATTGATATGTACTCCTGAGTCTTTGGCCTGTCTAATGAGTGCTTATTTGGCTATGTATTGGTCTGGTTGTGTCACATGTCCATTGTGGTAGTGTCAAAATCCGTTGCCTGCCACGGGGGTGTGTGCTTGTGTAAGGGGTTGGGGGGGGGTGACCGGGCATGCAGTTGGGTTTGGTGTGATTTGTCATTGGGTCTACCAGGTCATGTGTCTATCCCCTCATGGTGCATGCTGGCATGACAGTGAATGTGAGTTCCTGTGGTAGGTAGGAGGCATGTGGAGTTGGTGTTTGAGTGTACAGTGGTCACATGAGTGCCTTCTGTTGTCTACAGCAGGGCCAAGTGTCATCTACTTTGTCTGTACTTGGCAAGTCCCTGTGCATTGATCATGGTGCATGGGTAGGTCCCTAGGCCACTGCTTTCCACACTTTTCCTGTTGGTGACACACTTTTTGTAGATGCATCATTTTGGGACGCAGTAAGGCAGTCTAGTCAGCGAGCGTAGCGAGCGAGGGAGTACCGCCTGACGGTTTGCACTGTAAGTGGGCAAATGGTGCATTTTCAAGTCAATTAGAGAAAGCAGGAAGGTTACTAAAGCATTTATGAATCAGTTCTAACAAACACATTGAGTGGCAAAACTGGGTGTAAGGTTAGGTTTATGCCTGAAGCAAGGATCTACTCATGCACAGATTGACACATGCCCCAGTGATTTACAACACAAGAAGGGCTGGTTCACGCACTGCCAAACCTTGTAACCATGCACACAGTCCACCTGCTGACGAGCGAGCAAGCCCAAACCACCCAAGGGGGATTTGGTATCCCTCTGTCTCCCTCTCTCCCTCCCTCTGTCACCCTCCTCCCTCTGTCTGTCTCCCTCTGTCTTCCTCGGTTTCCCTCACTCTCACTCTCTTTCCCTCTCCCTCCGTCTGTCTGTCACCCTCTGTCACCTCAGCCCAGCTTCCTGGGCACACACACTTTGCAGGTCTTTCACAGGCCATTTGCTTGTTCATGAGGCTTAGTTTTTAATCTCCTGGCCCCCATAGAGCAGAATGTCTCTGAGTCTGTGCTGCTGCTGCGGCGGTGTGTGCTGACACTCTTTCAAAGGGATGCCTCTTCATTAGCTGCCGTTATGTGCTAAATGGCCGTTCAAACCAATGTCATCCTGCGACGCGCCCACCATTTGCAGGCGACACAGTACTGTGTCGGGACACACTGTTTGGAAAGCTCTGCCCTAGGCCATATGGGCTGAGGGCATTGGTGTCTGCTTCTGAGTTGCACAATGTATTTTGTGAGGCCCACCCTCCGGGCAATGTGGACATCCAGTCTTGTGTTGGTATTTTGTGTGGCCTGTGACTTTGCATGGCCTTGCTTGGTGAATGGGGCATGGACCCGTTAGTGGCATGTGCGTGTTTTTTGAGTGTGGTTGTGTCCGGTGTGTGCTTTGGGGTAGTTGCGTGCATTATTTGGAGTTGGCTTGTGGATGCGGTTCCCCCCATGTAACTTGAGTTGGTTGTGTACTCACCAGGCTCTGCGACTCCTTCAAGTCCATGTACTCCCACCGGCGGAAGCGTGCCCATCACCTTCTCCTCCCAGGGATGGTAATGTACTGGTCTGCGGGGGGGACCGCCTCCAGTGATTTTTGTCTGGCCGTGCTCTTCATTCAGTTTTCTATTGACCACCCTCCTCAGATCGTACCACCTGGCTTGGCATTCATGCCTGGTCCTTCTGATGGGCGCAACAGCATTCACCCGATCGACGATCCTCTGCCAAATGGCTCATTTCACCACTATGCTGGTCTGTCTGACCAATGTTACAAAGAGCTGTGTCTCGACTCTGATGACTTCGTTGACAAGGATGTCCAGCTCCTCCCTTGTGAACTTTGGATTCTTGTCTGTGGGCATGGTGTGTGGTGTGGGTGTGGATGGTTGTGGGTGTGTGGGTGTGGATTTGACGGTGTGTGTGAATGTGATTAGGGGGTGTTTGTGAAGGTGGTTGTGTGAAGGTGTGCAAGTGTAAGGTGTAGTCAGGATTCAGGTATGGTGCAGTGGTTTGTATGTGGGGTCTGTCAACAGTGGGTCTGTTGCAAAGGCTCATGGTTTGTGTGTGCGGGCCCTTTTTATTGGTCCATTTGTGGGTGTGGCTGTGTTTGAACTTTGGGTCTGTGTGTTAGAAGATGTGGTTGCGGTTTGGGCCTCTGTTTACCTGTTTTGATGTTGCAGGTCAGTGTATTCCATGTATTTGGGCTTGAAGGACGTGTTTTGTGGTGTTCTGCGATTCTAACTGACCCTCCTTGTGGTGTTTAGCAGTGTCCTGGTTCAGTATGAGTGGTTTTTGGGTCTTCGGCCATGTTGTTGTACAGTGCTCACATTTGCAATGGTTTGGTACGATTCGTAAATCTGCGATGCTGGGTGAGGGTGCTGTTGTAGGGGCCTGGGGTAGGGTGTCTACAGGCACGGGGATGGGGTACGGTGTTGGTGTACAGTGCGTACAGGCACGGGCATGGTGTAGGGGCCTGGGGGTACAGGCCGTAAATACGGGGTGCTGGGGGTACGATGCGTACATACGGGGGACTGGGGGTACAGCGCGTATATACGGGGGCTGGGGGTACGGCACGTACATACAGGGGGGCTGGGGGTACGGCGCGTAAATACGGGGGTGGGCTAGGGGTACGGCGCATACACCCGGGGGGGTGTTCGGCGCGTATGCGGGCACATGTTTAGACGTCAAGATGGTTGCTATTGGAGTTCGCTCCATACGGTGTTTTTTCCATACGTTTGTACATTTGGACGGACGGGACGTATCTTACTTGCGCGCTTTGGCTTCAATTTTACGAATTGTACGTAAAAATGTACGTGGACGTGTCGTGGACTAGTTCCGATCTGACGACGTGTCGAGCAATTTTCCCAATGCGATTCGTATGTAGTTTTTCACATACAAATCGTACTTGCCAGTTTGTACGTGACTTGTACGAATTGTACTTAAAAAAATACGGATCCGATTTGTATGGGGAATATTTTTAACGGATTGGAATCGGCACCTAAATGTATTAGGTAAGTACTATTTTTTTTAAATTTAGAGGTGGCTTTTCAATTTTGTAGTGTTATCGGGGAGGTAATAAAAATAAGTACGTTTAAGTAAAAATTAATATTTTTCTTTCTTTTTTTTTGTGTCAAGCCAATTTCTTAAGTTTTTTTAATTCAATATAATATTTATATTCATGTGTTATATGCATTTATCCTTAGTATATGTTTTGCTCAATATGTAATATTAAATATATTTTAAATTGACTTTTGTATCAGATTTATATATATATATTTTTTGTGAATAAGTTTGCTGTTTTTTGATATTTTTATTCTTTTTAATTTGATACTGACTGTAGTGATAATATTAATTCTATTTATTGATTGCAGTGTTAATATTAACATTTAGCTTGCTACTATCCAACACTATCCCTACTGTTGCACTCATTGCATTTCTAATTGTAAATTTCTACCCCTCCGCTATCCAACACATTCACTACTGTTACACTCATTTTATTGTGAAGCTTAATTTTTACCCCTCTGCTTTCCAACACTTACACTACTGTTTAAATTATTGTAGTGGGAATACTAAAGGTTATCCCTCGAAAATTCATCTTTTTCTCTACTGTTGCACTTATTTTGTTGGCAACAGTACATTTTACCCCGCCACTATCCAACACTTTCACCACTGTTGCACCCACTTGGACTGGAAATATTAGTTTGTACACCTCCGATATCCAGCACTTTGCCAATTTTTGCACTCATTGTATAGTGAATATTTATTTTTTCGCCGTACGCTATCCAAGCCTTTCCTTATTGTTACACTGAAGGCCAGCTTCTGACGCTGTTATTAAAGCATTCCCAACCAGGGCCTGATTCTGATGCGGTTAGGAATGCCTCCTAATGGCATTTGCTCCTTCCAAATCGTATTGGGAACGTTTTTTCCTGACCGAGGGTCCAATTATGATGCAGTTAGGAACATATCTCCCATTTAAGTCAAGGGGAGTCCAACCATATTGTATCTGGATGCATCCGGATGCATCGTACTCTGCTGGTTGGACTCTCCCGATCCGAGTGGGTAGTAAACTATTTCCAAAACGATTTGTTTGGGAAACTTTTCCAACCCGCATAAGAATCGCGCCTTTACTGGAGTGTGAACAGTAATTTCTACCCCTCCCCTATGTAACACTTTCACATTCTGATACACTTACTCGAGTGTGAAACGTATTTTTAACACCTCCGCTATCCAACACTTTTACTATTGTTGCAGTCACTTGAGTGTGAATAGTATTTTGAACTCCATTGTTATTCAACATTTTCCTCACTGTTGCACTGACTTTAGTACTATATAAAAGTTAAAAGACTTTTATATTTATTGTTTAATGTTTTATATTATTAATATGTCTATATTACCTACTGGCGGTCGCCAGTAGGTAGTTATAGTTAGGACCACGTTTCCATAGGAAATCCGCAACATTCTATTTTGAATAACTTTGGCGCCGGTTGACGAATCCTCGTGAATTTTTCAAAATAGGTGGGGCGCTACGCTACGCTCCTACCCTGAAAGTCTCGGGGGGATTCGTCAAGCGGGGGCTGAGATAAAAGGGGGGTCCCAAAACGCGTTTTTCCCATGCATTTTTCGATAGGACCTTTAGACACAGCTACAGCCCGAACGGCTGAACAGAATTACTAGAAATTTGGCAGAGAGGTAGTCCTCAGGTCAAGGAAGTGCCTTTTGTAGGTTTGGTGTAAATCTGTTCAGTAGATTCTGAGAAAATAGCCTTTAAATCAATATATATATCTGAGCCAGCTTACGGTGCGCTTACCGTACGCGTACGGTGGCGTGCGCGAGCGCGATTCTGATTGGCTCTTAGATCTTAGTAAACATTCGAATCGGTCGAAACCAGGAAGCGGCGGCCGCCATTTCGTGTGTTTCACTCAGAAAAAAAAGAGTGATATCTTGAAAAGGGGGCAAGGAGGAGAGTTACAGACCCCCTAACATTTGTAAGGGGGTCAAAGAAGGACAGAAAAGTACAAAGAAAACATTTATTGATTTTAAAAAAAATTGCGGGGTACGCGTACGGTAAGCTCAACGTACGCGTACGGTAGAAAAAAAATAAAATAAAAGAAATGAAATGCAGATTTAAGAGTTTAGATATTAGGGGGCTCTAAAAAGAGCCGTTGTGTTTATGAAGTGATTTTTTAGTGGTACCTACAAGTAAGTACCGATGCAGAGTCTAAGGTTCAAGAGGAAGACTCTGTTCCCTTCATCATTGAAGTGCACACCATCTCCTCTATAAATGTCTAGCATGTCGTAACGCAAGTTGTTGTGGTAAATGGAACCCATACCATAGTCACGGAGGAAAGCAGAAACAGATTTGTTGACGTGCTTTCTTGCTTTGTCAATCTGCGGACAGAAATGATTGGACCAGTTCCATTTTTGCCTTTGGCATATGTTAGAAAACACAAAGGCAGTTTTAGGGAAAAGTGAAAACAGTTGTGCAAAGGTGTCCTTCATAAGCATTTCCAGACCTACCCCAGTCAAAGTGCCTAGGTCATTGCCACCACAGTGCACTATTATGAGGTCATGGTGTTGGATTTGCATGAAGGATTTCACCAATGGCATCAATTGGTGCCACTTTAACACTCTCTGACCAATCCATTTAATGTCTACATTTGGCAAAGCAAGGTCTCTCACCATATCTGTTTTCTCTGCATACTTTTCACTCCAGAAGACATAGCTGTGCCCTACAATCCACACTGTGAACATCTTCAAAGGAGAACTGGATGCACTCAGGAGGTGTAATTCAGTAGAATGGTAAAAAGAAATGAAAGACAGTTTGGAAATGGAGGCATACATATTTTTTTCATAAAAAAAGAACTGATTGGCTGTTTCATACCATTCTAGAATAAAAACTAGGCTGTATGTGTAAATAATAGAAGCATGTTTTGTATTGGTACAGAAAAATGTGTTACCAAAGAACAGTACTATGGATTTGCTGTTAGGTTTGAAAAGTCAAGCACTCTTGCTCTGTGGAATTGAAACATTGTTTGGTGAACTTCTGACCTAACTCCACACAGCAGTGTTCCATGAGCTGTTGCTATGGTAGCAGGCAGAAGTCAAGTTGGGGGAAGGGTACTAGGCAGAAGTCAAGTTGGGGGAAGGGTACTTTTGGAAAAGGGTTGGTTTTCAACCAATAGAAATGTGTGATTACATTTGAAAAAAAGGGGGAAGCACTGAGATTTGAAATTAACATGTATATGTGTGGAAAAAGAGAGGGAAAGTTTGCCATTATCTGGTTCTGCTGAGAGGAGAGAGGTGTAAAGAACAGAGATCCTGGCTCTGATAATCTGCTGTTTGAGTGCCACATTTCTTTCACAGCTAACTAATTTTAAAGGTGAGTTTAGAGTTTGAGAGGGGATGTATATGGTAAATTAAGAAATGAATAATAGAAATGGAATTCCTTTTGTTGAAGTTGTGTTTATTATTTTCTGTTTTGGGAGAAATTTAAATGTGAGGAACATGTAAAATAATATGGACTATGTTTTCACGATAAATTGAGGTGTACTGGTAAAAATAAAGAATTGAGGTTGGACTCAGTAATGCAAATACATACAGCATCAGTAAGGCTGGTTGCCCTTGCTGGAGTGTAGGCAGTCACCCAGGTTATACATGGTGCTGGTCTGAAAAAGCAGTTTGGACATGTGCTTTGTAAAAAATCTGAAAAGTGGATTCATAATGTGTCAGTCTGTAAAAGTGTTTATCACTTGCCAAAAAAAAGAGTAGTTATTGTGCTTTCAAATTGGCAAAGAAATTTCGTTTTGTGACTAATGTGAAAACATGACTCTGTGTGCAAATAGGAATTACAGGCAGAGATTTATTGCGTATTGCTCTGGTGATTTCACAGTTGCATTAGATGGAAAGGGGGAGACATTTTTTGGTGCAGAAGCAGACTCTTAGCACACACCCAGCTGCTTACCCTGTGGAATCATGCACAGTATTCACAAGCGAGTGGGGTTTGAGGTTTCAGTCAGTAATGCAAATACATTCAGCATCACTAAGGCTGGTTGCCCTTGCTGGAGTGTAGGCAGTCACCCAGGTTACACATGGTGCTGGTCTGAAAAAGCAGTTTGGACATGTGCTTTTTTAAGAATCTGAAAAGTGGATTCATAATGTGTCAGTCTGTAAAAGTGTTTATCACTCGCCAAAAAAAAGAGTAGTAAGTGTGCTTTCAAATTGGCAAAGAAATTTCGTTTTGTGACTAATGTGAAAACATGACTCTGTGTGCAAATAGGAATTACAGGCAGAGATTTATTGCGTATTGCTCTGGTGATTTCACAGTTGCATTAGATGGAAAGGGGGAGCCATTTTTTGGTGCAGAAGCAGACTCTTAGCACACACCCAGCTGCTTACCCTGTGGAATCATGCACAGTATTCACAAGCGAGTGGGGTTTGAGGTTTCAGTCAGTAATGCAAATACATTCAGCATCACTAAGGCTGGTTGCCCTTGCTGGAGTGTAGTCAGTCACCCAGGTTACACATGGTGCTGGTCTGAAAAAGCAGTTTGGACATGTGCTTTTTTAAGAATCTGAAAAGTGGATTCAAAATGTGACAGACTGTAAAAGTGTTTATCACTTGCCAAAAAAAAGAGTAGTAAGTGTGCTTTCAAAATGGCAAAGAAATTTCGTTTTGTGACTAATGTGAAAACATGACTCTGTGTGCATATAGGAATTACAGGCAGAGATTTATTGCGTATTGCTCTGGTGATTTCACAGTTGCATTAGATGGAAAGGGGGAGCCATTTTTTGGTGCAGAAGCAGACTCTTAGCACACACCCAGCTGCTTACCCTGTGGAATCATGCACAGTATTCACAAGCGAGTGGGGTTTGAGGTTTCAGTCAGTAATGCAAATACATTCAGCATCACTAAGGCTGGTTGCCCTTGCTGGAGTGTAGTCAGTTACCCAGGTTACACATGGTGCTGGTCTGAAAAAGCAGTTTGGACATGTGCTTTTTTAAGAATCTGAAAAGTGGATTCAAAATGTGACAGACTGTAAAAGTGTTTATCACTTGCCAAAAAAAAGAGTAGTAAGTGTGCTTTCAAAATGGCAAAGAAATTTCGTTTTGTGACTAATGTGAAAACATGACTCTGTGTGCATATAGGAATTACAGGCAGAGATTTATTGCGTATTGCTCTGGTGATTTCACAGTTGCATTAGATGGAAAGGGGGAGCCATTTTTTGGTGCAGAAGCAGACTCTTAGCACACACCCATCTGCTTACCCTGTGGAATCATGCACAGTATTCACAAGCGAGTGGGGTTTGAGGTTTCAGTCAGTAATGCAAATACATTCAGCATCACTAAGGCTGGTTGCCCTTGCTGGAGTGTAGTCAGTCACCCAGGTTACACATGGTGCTGGTCTGAAAAAGCAGTTTGGACATGTGCTTTTTTAAGAATCTGAAAAGTGGATTCAAAATGTGACAGACTGTAAAAGTGTTTATCACTTGCCAAAAAAAAGAGTAGTAAGTGTGCTTTCAAAATGGCAAAGAAATTTCGTTTTGTGACTAATGTGAAAACATGACTCTGTGTGCATATAGGAATAACAGGCAGAGATTTATTGCGTATTGCTCTGGTGATTTCACAGTTGCATTAGATGGAAAGGGGGAGCCATTTTTTGGTGCAGAAGCAGACTCTTAGCACACACCCAGCTGCTTACCCTGTGGAATCATGCACAGTATTCACAAGCGAGTGGGGTTTGAGGTTTCTGTCAGTAATGCAAATACATTCAGCATCACTAAGGCTGGTTGCCCTTGCTGGAGTGTAGGCAGTCACCCAGGTTACACATGGTGCTGGTCTGAAAAAGCAGTTTGGACATGTGCTTTTTTGAGAATCTGAACAGTGGATTCAAAATGTGACAGACTGTAAAAGTGTTTATCACTTGCCAAAAAAAAGAGTAGTAAGTGTGCTTTCAAAATGGCAAAGAAATTTCGTTTTGTGACTAATGTGAAAACATGACTCTGTATGCATATAGGAATTACAGGCAGAGATTTATTGCGTATTGCTCTGGTGATTTCACAGTTGCATTAGAAGGAAAGGGGGAGCCTTTTTTTGGTGCAGAAGCTGACTCTTAGCACACAGGTAGCTGCTTACCATGTGGAATCATGCACAGTATTCACAAGCGAGTGGGGTTTGAGGTTTCAGTCAGTAATGCAAATACATTCAGCATCACTAAGGCTGGTTGCCCTTGCTGGAGTGTAGGCAGACACCCAGGTTACAAATGATGCTGGTCTGAAAAAGCAGTTTGGACATGTGCTTTTTAAAAAATCTGAAAAGTGGATTCATAATGTGTCAGTCTGTAAAAGTGTTTATCACTTGCCAAAAAAAAGAGCAGTAAGTGTGCTTTCAAATTGGCAAAGAAATTTCGTTTTGTGACTAATGTGAAAACATGACTCTGTGTGCAAATAGGAATTACAGGCAGAGATTTATTGCGTATTGCTCTGGTGATTTCACAGTTGCATTAGATGGAAAGGGGGAGCCATTTTTTGGTGCAGAAGCAGACTCTTAGCACACAGGTAGCTGCTTACCATAAATGTATGTGTCTTGTAAAGCGCACTGCTGCCCTGAGGCGTCGTGGCGCTGTAGACCGCTGGGGAACCCGTCCTGGCTATCCCTGTGAGATGGTCCCTCCTGGGTATCTCCAAGGTGAAACCAGGCATCCCCGGCGAATGTGGGGGGCCGTTGTGGAGATGAGGCAAGCTAATGCCCAGAGTTGCCGAGTGTGTTCCTGGTTAGAGTAGGTACCGAGGCGAGAATTATCGAGTCCGTTTTGACCCTGGTCCACAACCCTGCCGCGTCGGGAATTGAACCCTGGTCCCTGGCCGATTCTCTGCTTGCGGATCTGCCACCTCTAACCAGTGAGCCACACCTCTCCACCATGTGGAATCATGCACAGTATTCACAAGCGAGTGGGGTTTGAGGTTTCAGTCAGTAATGCAAATACATTCAGCATCACTAAGGCTGGTTGCCCTTGCTGGAGTGTAGGCAGACACCCAGGTTACAAATGATGCTGGTCTGAAAAAGCAGTTTGGACATGTGCTTTGTAAAAAATCTGAAAAGTGGATTCATAATGTGTCAGTCTGTAAAAGTGTTTATCACTTGCCAAAAAAAAGAGCAGTAAGTGTGCTTTCAAATTGGCAAAGAAATTTCGTTTTGTGACTAATGTGAAAACATGACTCTGTGTGCAAATAGGAATTACAGGCAGAGATTTATTGCGTATTGCTCTGGTGATTTCACAGTTGCATTAGATGGAAAGGGGGAGCCTTTTTTTGGTGCAGAAGCTGACTCTTAGCACACAGGTAGCTGCTTACCATGTGGAATCATGCACAGTATTCACAAGCGAGTGGGATTTGAGATTTCAGTCAGTAATGCAAATACATTCAGCATCACTAAGGCTGGTTGCCCTTGCTGGAGTGTAGGCAGTCACCCAGGTTACAAATGGTGATGGTCTGAAAAAGCAGTTTGGACATGTGCTTTTTAAAAAATCTGAAAAGTGGATTCATAATGTGTCAGTCTGTAAAAGTGTTTATCACTTGCCAAAAAAAAGAGCAGTAAGTGTGCTTTCAAATTGGCAAAGAAATTTCGTTTTGTGACTAATGTGAAAACATGACTCTGTGTGCATATAGGAATTACAGGCAGAGATTTATTGCGTATTGCTCTGGTGATTTCACAGTTGCATTAGATGGAAAGGGGGAGCCATTTTTTGGTGCAGAAGCAGACTCTTAGCACACACCCAGCTGCTTACCCTGTGGAATCATGCACAGTATTCACAAGCGAGTGGGGTTTGAGGTTTCAGTCAGTAATGCAAATACATTCAGCATCACTAAGGCTGGTTGCCCTTGCTGGAGTGTAGTCAGTCACCCAGGTTACACATGGTGCTGGTCTGAAAAAGCAGTTTTGACATGTGCTTTTTTAAGAATCTGAAAAGTGGATTCAAAATGTGACAGACTGTAAAAGTGTTTATCACTTGCCAAAAAAAAGAGTAGTAAGTGTGCTTTCAAAATGGCAAAGAAATTTCGTTTTGTGACTAATGTGAAAACATAACTCTGTGTGCAAATAGGAATTACAGGCAGAGATTTATTGCGTATTGCTCTGGTGATTTCACAGTTGCATTAGATGGAAAGGGGGAGCCATTTTTTGGTGCAGAAGCAGACTCTTAGCACACACCCAGCTGCTTACCCTGTGGAATCATGCACAGTATTCACAAGCGAGTGGGGTTTGAGGTTTCAGTCAGTAATGCAAATACATTCAGCATCACTAAGGCTGGTTGCCCTTGCTGGAGTGTAGTCAGTCACCCAGGTTACACATGGTGCTGGTCTGAAAAAGCAGTTTGGACATGTGCTTTTTTAAGAATCTGAAAAGTGGATTCAAAATGTGACAGACTGTAAAAGTGTTTATCACTTGCCAAAAAAAAGAGTAGTAAGTGTGCTTTCAAAATGGCAAAGAAATTTCGTTTTGTGACTAATGTGAAAACATGACTCTGTGTGCATATAGGAATTACAGGCAGAGATTTATTGCGTATTGCTCTGGTGATTTCACAGTTGCATTAGATGGAAAGGGGGAGCCATTTTTTGGTGCAGAAGCAGACTCTTAGCACACACCCAGCTGCTTACCCTGTGGAATCATGCACAGTATTCACAAGCGAGTGGGGTTTGAGGTTTCAGTCAGTAATGCAAATACATTCAGCATCACTAAGGCTGGTTGCCCTTGCTGGAGTGTAGTCAGTTACCCAGGTTACACATGGTGCTGGTCTGAAAAAGCAGTTTGGACATGTGCTTTTTTAAGAATCTGAAAAGTGGATTCAAAATGTGACAGACTGTAAAAGTGTTTATCACTTGCCAAAAAAAAGAGTAGTAAGTGTGCTTTCAAAATGGCAAAGAAATTTCGTTTTGTGACTAATGTGAAAACATGACTCTGTATGCATATAGGAATTGCAGGCAGAGATTTAGTGCGTATTGCTCTGGTGATTTCACAGTTGCATTAGAAGGAAAGGGGGAGCCTTTTTTTGGTGCAGAAGCTGACTCTTAGCACACAGGTAGCTGCTTACCATGTGGAATCATGCACAGTATTCACAAGCGAGTGGGGTTTGAGGTTTCAGTCAGTAATGCAAATACATTCAGCATCACTAAGGCTGGTTGCCCTTGCTGGAGTGTAGGCAGACACCCAGGTTACAAATGATGCTGGTCTGAAAAAGCAGTTTGGACATGTGCTTTTTTAAGAATCTGAAAAGTGGATTCAAAATGTGACAGACTGTAAAAGTGTTTATCACTTGCCAAAAAAAAGAGTAGTAAGTGTGCTTTCAAAATGGCAAAGAAATTTCGTTTTGTGACTAATGTGAAAACATGACTCTGTGTGCATATAGGAATAACAGGCAGAGATTTATTGCGTATTGCTCTGGTGATTTCACAGTTGCATTAGATGGAAAGGGGGAGCCATTTTTTGGTGCAGAAGCAGACTCTTAGCACACACCCAGCTGCTTACCCTGTGGAATCATGCACAGTATTCACAAGCGAGTGGGGTTTGAGGTTTCAGTCAGTAATGCAAATACATTCAGCATCACTAAGGCTGGTTGCCCTTGCTGGAGTGTAGGCAGTCACCCAGGTTACACATGGTGCTGGTCTGAAAAAGCAGTTTGGACATGTGCTTTTTTGAGAATCTGAACAGTGGATTCAAAATGTGACAGACTGTAAAAGTGTTTATCACTTGCCAAAAAAAAGAGTAGTAAGTGTGCTTTCAAAATGGCAAAGAAATTTCGTTTTGTGACTAATGTGAAAACATGACTCTGTATGCATATAGGAATTACAGGCAGAGATTTATTGCGTATTGCTCTGGTGATTTCACAGTTGCATTAGAAGGAAAGGGGGAGCCTTTTTTTGGTGCAGAAGCTGACTCTTAGCACACAGGTAGCTGCTTACCATGTGGAATCATGCACAGTATTCACAAGCGAGTGGGGTTTGAGGTTTCAGTCAGTAATGCAAATACATTCAGCATCACTAAGGCTGGTTGCCCTTGCTGGAGTGTAGGCAGACACCCAGGTTACAAATGATGCTGGTCTGAAAAAGCAGTTTGGACATGTGCTTTGTAAAAAATCTGAAAAGTGGATTCATAATGTGTCAGTCTGTAAAAGTGTTTATTACTTGCCAAAAAAAAGAGCAGTAAGTGTGCTTTCAAATTGGCAAAGAAATTTCGTTTTGTGACTAATGTGAAAACATGACTCTGTGTCCAAATAGGAATTACAGGCAGAGATTTATTGCGTATTGCTCTGGTGATTTCACAGTTGCATTAGATGGAAAGGGGGAGCCATTTTTTGGTGCAGAAGCAGACTCTTAGCACACAGCCAGCTACTTACCATGTGGAATCATGCACAGTATTCACAAGCGAGTGGGGTTTGAGGTTTCAGTCAGTAATGCAAATACATTCAGCATCACTAAGGCTGGTTGCCCTTGCTGGAGTGTAGGCAAACACCCAGGTTACAAATGGTGCTGGTCTGAAAAAGCAGTTTGGACATGTGCTTTGTAAAAAATCTGAAAAGTGGATTCATAATGTGTCAGTCTGTAAAAGTGTTTATCACTTGGCAAAAAAAAGAGCAGTAAGTGTGCTTTCAAATTGGCAAAGAAATTTCGTTTTGTGACTAATGTGAAAACATGACTCTGTGTGCAAATAGGAATTACAGGCAGAGATTTATTGCGTATTGCTCTGGTGATTTCACAGTTGCATTAGATGGAAAGGGGGAGCCTTTTTTTGGTGCAGAAGCTGACTCTTAGCACACAGGTAGCTGCTTACCATGTGGAATCATGCACAGTATTCACAAGCGAGTGGGATTTGAGGTTTCAGTCAGTAATGCAAATACATTCAGCATCACTAAGGCTGGTTGCCCTTGCTGGAGTGTAGGCAGTCACCCAGGTTACAAATGGTGATGGTCTGAAAAAGCAGTTTGGACATGTGCTTTTTAAAAAATCTGAAAAGTGGATTCATAATGTGTCAGTCTGTAAAAGTGTTTATCACTTGCCAAAAAAAAGAGCAGTAAGTGTGCTTTCAAATTGGCAAAGAAATTTCGTTTTGTGACTAATGTGAAAACATGACTCTGTGTGCATATAGGAATTACAGGCAGAGATTTATTGCGTATTGCTCTGGTGATTTCACAGTTGCATTAGATGGAAAGGGGGAGCCATTTTTTGGTGCAGAAGCAGACTCTTAGCACACACCCAGCTGCTTACCCTGTGGAATCATGCACAGTATTCACAAGCGAGTGGGGTTTGAGGTTTCAGTCAGTAATGCAAATACATTCAGCATCACTAAGGCTGGTTGCCCTTGCTGGAGTGTAGTCAGTCACCCAGGTTACACATGGTGCTGGTCTGAAAAAGCAGTTTGGACATGTGCTTTTTTAAGAATCTGAAAAGTGGATTCAAAATGTGACAGACTGTAAAAGTGTTTATCACTTGCCAAAAAAAAGAGTAGTAAGTGTGCTTTCAAAATGGCAAAGAAATTTCGTTTTGTGACTAATGTGAAAACATGACTCTGTGTGCATATAGGAATTACAGGCAGAGATTTATTGCGTATTGCTCTGGTGATTTCACAGTTGCATTAGTAGGAAAAAGGGGGAGCCATTTTTTGGTGCAGAAGCAGACTCTTAGCACACACCCAGCTCCTTTCCATGTATAATCATGCACAGTATTTACAAGCGAGTGGGGTTTGAGGTTTCAGTCTGTAATGCAAATACATTCAGCATCACTAAGGCTGGTTGCCCTTGCTGGAGTGTAGGCAGTCACCCAGGATACACATGGTGGTGGTCTGAAAAAGCAGTCTGGACATGTGCTTTTAAAAAAATCTGAAAACTGGATTTATAATGTGTCAGTCTGTAAAAGTGATTATCACTTGCCAAAAAAAAGAGTAATAAGTGTGTTTTCAAATTGGCAAAGAAATTACGTTTTGTGACTATTGTGAAAAGAAATGTAGTAATATATTTAAATAAAATAAAGGATTTTTTTTTTAGTTTTTTTCAGGTATTGCTGAAGAGCAGTGAACAAAATTTAAGATGCCTACAAAATCCAGAGTTCAAAAAACTCACAAAAAAAACCTTTATTTGAAGACAACTGGAGGACCAAAGTTAGTAGAAGATGCTCATGTTGGGAAAAAGAAAAAATCTTCTGGTAAGCAGAAAAAACAATTTCTAAAAAATATATTCAAAAGAATGAAAAATGTACAAAATGTCTGTACTGGAAAGAATGTTTTGAAAAGAAAAGGACAGGAAAAAATTGAGAATTTAGTTAATGCAAATATACCTTCTGCAACTGAAAAGATTTACATAAATAGAAAAACAGCGTTTAAAGAGATACGTAGAAAAATGTTTCAGAGAAGAGTTATGTCCAATTTGATAAAGGATGTGAAGAAATATAAGCAAAAGACTAAGTTTTATAAAAGAAAAAAAGAAATTGAAGCCATTGCAGCAAAGGCATTAGAATTAAAAAGGAAACTATTCATTTTAATTTTGAATAGGATGCGTACATTAGACAAAATGGTTAATGTACTGAAATCACATAGCAAAAGGAAAAGAGTAGTGAACAGAACAAACTTTTGTAAAGTGTTTTGAGGAAAGTGGATGCATAGTTCAAGTAGTGAACCTTTTTTTAATGAAGAGAGCTATTTTCAAAGTAATAGTTTGCTGCATGCAGTTGACACCAGAGGTCGTGCTTACGAAGTAAAAAATGGTTGCATAATGGAGAAGGAGATAATGGTTCCAAGAGATGAGGTACAAGTGATGGCAGATGAGGCTATGGGGAGACGTCTTAAAGCCCCAGTGTACACTTGGAATTGTAGTAGTATTTGCACTGTGCGTCAGGAATCTATTGACAAATTTCGTGAGTTTCTAAGAGAATATAGTAAAAAAAAGTATAAAACAGAAGATTAAGGTGCTTCAAAGTCTGGATCCATGCAGAGTGAGAGAGAATACTGGTTTGCAGGGTCATTCTCTGGCTTGTCTATCTAGAAAAGTGTGTAATAGTGTTTTCCATCATTTTAGGATGCTGGCTGTTCATCATACTGAAATGAGAAAGTTTGTGAGACGGTTGTATTTTGCCAAAAGTCCAGCAATAAAGTTAAATGAATTGAATAGGGCTCTGTTCCGAGGAACGGTATCAGATGTAGAGAAGGTTGTTGATGAAATTCAGTTTTGTTACTTTGGTCCTGAACAAAACAGTGCAGAGAAGGACACAGTAAATGAGGAAGAAGTGGAAGAGAATGTAGAACCCTCTGTAAGTATCACATTTAATGATCACATAACAAAATTTGCAATAATCTCTAATGAAAGACCAAATTTTACTTGTATTTGTTGCCGCAGAACTCATTATAGAAAACAAACTAGGAATGTTGATCTCTACAGAAAGAGTGAAAATGAAGATAATTATAAGTGGAAGGATTTTGCCACATATATATTTCTTGAAAATTGTTTTGATTTGGGTGAAGATCAGCGTATTTGTAAATACTGTTACAACAAGTTAGAGGAAAATAGAATGCCGACCAGAGCTGTACATAATAATTTAGAATTGGATGCTATTCCTGCTGAACTTTCTGAATTAAATACATATGAGTCTATACTCATTCAATGTGTTCATCCGTTCCAGACCATAGTACGTATGGAGCCCAAAACTGGTAAATTACCTCCTTCAGACTTACTGAGAGGTTTAAAAGGTAGAGTGGTGTATTTGCCCTTGGATTTGAAAAAAAATATGGAAACTATAGATGCGGATACTTTGGAAACTGAACCATTAATTATTCTGGTTAATGGTGTACCTACAAAGAATAAGAAGATTTTGCAGGAGCTGGTAGATGTGCGGAAAGTACAAAGAGCAAATTTGTATTTGAAAAGGAATAACAAATGGTATGAATCAATTTATATAGAAGAAGAAGAAGAAGAAGAAGATTTACAAGAAGACACAGAAACACCAACTGGACAAATTGAAAAAGTGGACAAGTCAAAGGAAGAAGAAATTTATGAACATTTTAGCATACATCCTCTTCATTCAAAAGAAGTTATGGGAGACAATATTGATCTCTTTCAGATGAAGAAAGCAAAAGGAACTCCCGTGAGTGTATGGGAGGAGAGCTTGGAAGCTCGATGTTTTCCCCAGCTGTTTCCTAAAGGAAAAGGAGGACGATACGATGAACGTCCGGAACAGATTCCAGCTTCTGAGTATCGGACTACAAGACTATATGCTGAAGATCCCAGATTTCGACAAAGTATTCCTTATTTGTTCCATCTTTTATTTGAAAGCGACTTGTCTGCACTGTCTTATGCAGTAAATCACATTTTAAAAAGTGGAGTACATTTACAAAATGTGTCTGCTAAGGATTTTATGGAGAAAGTGCAGCACCGAGATGATCATTTGGAAACACAACTGATCAATCTGATGGCTTGTCAGCGTGGGACAAATGAATATTGGTACCGACGCCATGGTGAATTAAAATGCATGTTACGGAATTTAGGAACACCAACATGGTTCGTTACACTAAGCTGTGCCGAGTACGCTTGGGATGATTTACTGGATTTTCTACGAGAGGCAAATTCAAACATTAAAAACATCGAATACAAGACAGCAGGAGAACTGTGCTCATTGGATCCGGTTAATGTTTGCAGATATTTCAATCATAGATTTGAGGCTATGATGTCCTTCATCTGCAATAAAAAAAATCCACCTCTTGGAGAAGTAGTAGATTTCTTTTGGAGAAAAGAGTACCAGGCAAGAGGTGCTCCTCATATTCATATGCTGTTGTGGATCAAGGATGCCCCAAAGTTTGGAACAGATACTGATGAAGCAGTGTTATCTTACATTGAAGAATATGCAACATGATCTATACCAAAAAGCACAGAAGAGAAAAAGTTAAAGGAGCAAGTTTTACGTTTCCAAAGTCATCGGTGTGGAAAATACTGTCGACGGAAATACAAGATAAATACTACACTAAATGTCGATTTGGATTTCCTAGACCTGTTCTTTCAAATGGAAGAGTAAACAGTTTTATGTCAGCTGTGAGACATACTATCACAAGAAAATCACCTAAGAATACCTACAACCTTAAAAGAAAAGAAGAATCAAAAAATATGAATGACTACAACCCAGTGATTTTATCCATGTGGAACGCTAACATGGATATACAGTATGTAGCTGACAATTCCATTGCTGTTGCTCGATATGTAACGTCTTACATTACGAAATCAGAAAAAACAGAATTGAAGGAAATGTGGGAAGAGATTTCTCACGAGAAGACTGTCAGTAAGAAGCTGTACAGTTTCAGTTTGAAGATGTTATCGCATCGAGAAATTGGATCCTACGAATGTTCAGATAGGTTATCTTCTGCAAGTCTCTACTCGAAGTCAAGAAGAATAATTTGGGCAAGTTTAGGCCTTGCAGCAATGAGAAATCGGGTACTAAAATCTGTTGGAGAAATTGAATATTTGGCCGAGAATGACCCAGAAAGTACAGATATTTTGCAATCAAACATGTTGGACACATATTATCCCAAGAGAAGTCAACATCTGGAGAACATGTGTCTCTATGAAGTGCTGCAGAACTACATTTATTCACGGAAAGCCGCAGAAGACATCAACAATGGAAAATATAAAGTCATTGGTGAGGAAGGATGTTTGGTGAAGCAAACAAAAGGAAGTTTGATAAATCACGGAAGCTGAGTTGCGACACTACTGACAAAAAGGAATTTTACTACTTGGCTCTTTTACAGCTGTTTAAACCATGGCGTACAGAGGATGAACTACTGGGAGAATTTCAAAGCTATGAAGATTCTTTTAATGCTTGCAAAGACAGCATACAATGCAATACATTCACAACTTATCTGCAAATGTTAAATGAAGAAATTGAACAGGAAACTACAATTGCAGCAGAAATAGCTAGAGACAGTTCTCAGGACAGCCAAAGTTCAGAAACACTCAGTCAAGATCCCCTAGGACAACCAATCGTTGAAAATGAAGCATCAATAGCCATGAATGAAGTGGAAACGGCTATGAATCAAGCTCAAGAAGAATTTATAGACTTACAAAATTTGGAAAGACAACTGAACGAAGAGCAGCAACAAATTTATGAAGAGATCAGAAACAAAATTGATCACGGATTTCTACATGAAAAAAAAGAGTGCTCATGCACATCATTTCATCCAATCAGGATGTATGTAAGCGGACAAGCTGGAACTGGAAAAAGTTTCCTAATTAAAGTCATCAGAAGCTACCTACAGCAAAAAACGGATTCTACTTTGTCTTGTGTGGTTACTGCTCCAACTGGGTTAGCAGCATATAACATAAAAGGAATCACTTTACATCGTTTGCTAATGTTACCAGTGGAGCATGAGAACAAAATACAATACAACAAGCTAACTGGAGAAGCATCTTTGGAAGTTTCAAGAGTCTTGAAGAAGATGCAAGTTCTCATTATTGATGAGGTGAGCATGGTTTCAAACTTAATGCTTGCCTTTGTGCATTTAAGAATGCAGCAAATTCTGAAGACAGACTATGACATGTTATTTGGTGGAAAACACGTCATAGTTTTTGGAGATCTTTTGCAACTTACTCCAGTTAAAGGACAACCAGTGTTTAATACTGTCACACATGAAGACACGAAGAAGTCATTGGGAAGCATCGGAAATACAAATATTTGGTCCTTCTTTGAGTACAAGGAACTTACTACTAATATGAGGCAAGCAAGCGATGAAGAATATGGAAGTATTCTGAAAGATATCAGAATTGGACTACTCACAGAAGTTGGCAAAAAAGCATTACAGAGTCGGCTGCTACATAATTTATTTCCAAAGGAAGAAATAGTTGCAGAGAAGATATACAAGAACATTGCAGAAAACAAAAGTATCATCTGCTTAATGCCAACTCTACGTGAATGCTCAATATTCAATGAGGAGCTTTTGAAATTGGAAAAGGAAGAGATCAGGAAATTAGAAGCAGTGGACAAAATTGAGGATGGAAGAATTACTGTCACAGTAACAGGCACACTGAAAAATAAATTGGATTCACTAGAGAAGAACATTTCCAAAACAGCTGGATTAGAAAAAAATCTATATGTTTGCATGAACTGTAGAGTATTTTTAAGGAGAAATTTGGATGTTGAAAAAGGTTTAGTTAATGGAGCTATGGGAAGAGTTGTGGGTTTTATTAATTATCAGAAAAAAGATGGAATTGAATGTTTAAAAATAAAATTTGATCAGATAGAAGAAGTTAAAGACATTTGTCATTGTACAGTTCGTTTCATGCTTGTGAAAGACTTATATGTACGTAGGAAGCAGTTTCCGTTTTCGCTAGCATATGCTGTAACTATTCACAAGTCTCAAGGATTGACTGTAGATTGTGCATTTGTGAACATTGGTTCAACTGTGTTCAAAGAAGGTATGGCATATGTTGCTTTGTCACGAGTGAAAACATTATCAGGTTTATTCATGATAGACTTTGATGACTCAAAAGTTAGTGCTGATACAAATTGTGTAAAGGAGTATAATAGATTAAGAAGAAGCTATGCTCCTCATTTAGGTCAGTATCCTGTGTTGGAGAAACGTGTAATTTCTCGTAAAAGGAGAAATGAGAATATCTGTGATGAAGATGTACAGAGGAGGAAAAAAAAGAGGAGTGATGTAATTGCAAGCAAAAAGAGTAAGGAAAAAGAAGAACAGGTTGTAGGATGTCATTTTGAAAATAGCTCTGGTGTCAACTGCTACGCAAATGTAGTGCTGAATGTTGTATTTTATCTGGAAAGTTTGCAAGAGCAGATAATAGTAAATCAGGGAAAAAGATTCTGTTCAGAGCTGAGTCTCCTTTTTCAAAAGCTGAGTAATGATAAAACTCAAATAGAAAGTGCTACTGAAATTAGAAAACTTTTAGATGTATGTTCAGGACGAACACAGTTTTCTCAAAATGAACAGCAAGATGCACACGAATTTTTGATGTTTTTTCTTCAGGTACTGGAAGAAGAAGAAGTTGCAATTGATAATTTATTTGGTCTCTCTTATAAATGGGAACATAGTTGTGAAAACTGTTATAATATATGTGGCTCTAATGTTGATAATGAAAGGTTTATTTTTTTGACATTGCCAGAGACTAAAACAGTCACTTTTGCTAAATTAGTTAAAGATGCTAATCATAGCATGCAATGCGGTGAGTGTCAATCTGACATGTTTTCAACATTAATTTTAAAGGAATACGGACAGTATGTAATTTTAATGATGCAACGATGTAGAGCTGATGGTTCAAAATTGGATACTTTAATAAAGAAGTTTACAGGACAGCAATTATCAATTTCAGGAAAAACTTTTGTAACTGTTGCAATAATTTTCCATGAAGGACCTACTGTTACTTCTGGACATTACACAGTTTATCTTAAATGTGAAAAAGGCTGGACACTGTGTAATGATTCCCAATTGGTTTTTAAGCAACGTTTGCCTTTTGATTTAGCAAATTCCTATCTAATCTTCCTGAAACCTAAATTTTAGAGAGACTTGGCAAGATCTGGACAAAACAATTTTACCATTTTATTGGATTACCATTGGAATTTTCAAAAATAAAGATTTTTTAAATTATCATTTGGCCTAATGGAAAGATAACCAATTGTAATGTGGACTTTTTAAATTTTTAATGAAACTTTTGAAAACCAAAAATTTAGAGAAAATCGGTAACATCTGCACAATTTAAATTTTGGAATGTTATTGGAGTGCCATTGGAAATTTTTTCAAAAAATATTTTTTAAATTACTATTTGGCCATGTGGAAAGGTAAACAATTCTATTGTGGACTTAATAAATTATTAATAAATATTTAGGGAACCAATATGTTACAGAGAATCGGTGAGATCTGTACAAATAAAACTTTAGAATTTTATTGGATTACCATTGGAAATTTAATCAAAAAAGAATTTTAAAATTACTATTTGGCCTAAAGGAAATGGAACCAGATGTAATGTGGAGTTATTTGAGATATAATATTGTGATTATACTTCTGAAACAAACATATCAGACGGTATTTTAAAGAAATAAGTATTGATATTAGATGATATTTTTTTAGAATATTATGCATTTCTATAATGTTAAGTTTAAGTAAAAAGATTCTGGGCTTTTTTAATACAATCTTTGAGATTGTTATTTTTTTTTGCCCGCTGTAAAATGATGAATGCAATTGCTTTCACAATTTATAGTGAAATGCAATATATTCTGAAAACAGCAAAAATAAGGCAAAAATAATATTTGATAAATATGTAAATATGTGTACTGTATTATAAAATGTTTTAAAAATATTAATACTTTTTTCTTTTTTTTCAGATTGATATAGAAAATTTTCGAAAACTAGAACCATTTTTAAAGCAATTTTTTAAAAAAAACAAATGAATAAATATTTTTTTGAGTGGGTATGGTAAGTCAATAATAATAATTGTAGTCTCTCAAAGACCTTGTAATGTGATAATTGATTTTTAGTGTTTTTTAAAAAAAATAAATAAAATATGCGCACCGTACGCGTACGGTCAAAAAAAAAAAAAAAAAAGTTTTTAAAAACATATATAAAAAAAAGATGAAAGATAAGGTTGGCTCTTAAAAGAGCCGTTGTGTTCATGCAGGGACAGAGGAAAGAAAGATTGGGAAAATTAGTCTCTGCGACAAGTGTGCTGATCTATTTTGAGGTTCACTAGGGAAACACTGGTCTCCCTATGACAAATTAGATCATGACAAGAGGCGCATCGAATATCAACCCTCAGAAATCGAGGGTTAATTTCCAGAGGGCCAGCAAAAGGAGATGCTCCCCCCACAGATGAAGGGCTCACCTGACCTGCAGAAGAAGGACTCAGCCCTGCAGATGATGGTCCAGGCTGAGCTGCTGTGGATGTGCTTGGTTGACTTACTGAAGGGTTACCTCCAGTAAGTCGAGCATGTGTCCTTTTGTGTACATCCTTGAGGTGCCTCATCATGGTATGATTCCCAAAGGAATACTTCCTGTCAGGATTACCTCTTGAAAGTACACGCTGACACAGCTTGCAAGTCACTAAGGGTGCATTTACCTTTTGCTGGCCTTCAGGAAAAGTAAAATAATCCCATACATAAGAGGTCTTTTGTTTCCTCGCTCTCTGCCTCAAGGTAGTGCTGCTAGTGCTAGCCTCACTCTCAGAAGGGCTCTGCTGTTCTGCCATCGTATCACAAAGACAACCCAGCTCCTTCTCCTAAGGGATCACAAGCAGAAATGAGGGGAATGGGTGTGGTGTAGGAGAGTTCTAGAACTGAAAGTAGTTTCAACCAATCAAAAGTTGTGTTTCATGATCACATGACCTACCGTACGCTTACGGTACGCTTACGGTGCGCTTACGGCAAAAAGTACGCATGCGCGTAAAAAAGACACGCGCTTGCGCGCATGCGTTTAACAGTCACTCCCCGACACTTCCGCGTAACGTGCGCGTGTAGCGTACACGCGTACACGTCCCGCGCAGAGTACGCGCGGCTACGCAAATTGCGTAAATATACGCAAACAGCGTAGATAAATTACGGACGTAGCGTAAACCGTACGCTTACCGTAAGCTTACGGTACGTGTACTAAAAAAAAAAGGAAAAAATGTACTGCAAATAAATTTTAGATGATTATTTTATAAAATATATTAAAAAAAACATATTAAAGAATTTTAAAAAATTAACCATAGTCTTTATAAAAGGATAGAAAATTAAAATAAAAATATGTTTAAAAAATAGAAGAAAATAAAAAAATTAGCATTTAAAAAACCTTGCAAATTCACTGAAAAAACCATGGGTTTCACACACGTTATAGTTAGGAATTAGCATTTAAAAAACCTTGCAAATTCACTGAAAAAACCATGGGTTTCACACACGTTATAGTTAGGATTTAGCATTTAAAAAACCTTAGAAATTCAATGAAAAAACCAAAGGTTTCACACATGTTATAGTTAGCTGGACATTTCACTCGTAAAAAACCAATGAAATTCCCCCGTTATAGTTAGTTCAGCTAACTATAACTCGCGCGCCCGCAATGCTCTGCTGATGACGTCACATATTACATCACTCATGACATGGTCAGTGACATCACTCATGACATCACTGATGACATCTCAAATGACATCACTGATGACATCACTGATGACATCATCCTTGAGATAGAGTGGCAGACCACCTCTGCCCCTAATATAACCTTTGATACACACATTCAAAAATAGAAATTAAAATTTTAAAAACAATGGACATACCAATACCAGTTACAACAACCTATTCAGTAATTCTAAGATCCAAATACACATCCACTCATTCACCAACAGTCCTGTACAGTCACTCATACATGTACTCACTCATCATATGTACTCATACACGTATACATCCTGTTACACAATGCCACTCATCCATAGAGGTACTCACACACATAGTCACTCATGCTAATAAAGAATCAAACATACATTTACTTGCATATACAGTTATACACACACCGCCACACTTACTTCTACAGAAACTTACACATACTTAGTCTTTTAAACAATCACTTATAGAAACACATACTTATTCATACAGGAACTCTTCCAATCTCTCACTCTCACATATACTCGCTTATATACACCAATTGTCACATATACTAGTTTAAAACATATGTAGTTACTCATAGAGACACTATTGAGACAGTCATTCACTCACTAACACACCCATGCACACACTCATTCACCCATAGAGTCCTGCACACATGCTGTCTTCAACACATACAAAGAGTGAGTCATTCATTCATGCACCTATGCACTACGTAATACCCCCCACCGAACCATACAGACATCAGACACTGATACTCAAAAAACCAACTAATAACCTATATAGACACCCATGTAGCTACTCACCAACCCATGCAGCCACTTATACACAAAGTGAGAGACTGATACAGATATTTACATATTTAAACATTACTCACTAAGCCATGTATTCACTAAGATACACTTAATCAGTCAGTTATACAATCAATTTTTCAAAAACAATTCATCCATTTAGACACTTATATACCCATGTATTCTTCCATCGACCTTGAGATATACATATATAAAACATATGTAATTTTCTGAAAAACACACATTCTCTGAATGATGTCATCAGTGATGTCATCAGTGATGTCATTTGAGATGTCATCAGTGATGTCATGAGTGATGTCACTGACCATGTCATGAGTGATGTAATATGTGACGTCATCAGCAGTGCATTGCGGGCGCGCGAGTTATAGTTAGCTGAACTAACTATAACGGGGGAATTTCATTGGTTTTTTACGAGTGAAATGTCCAGCTAACTATAACATGTGTGAAACCTTTGGTTTTTTCATTGAATTTCTAAGGTTTTTTAAATGCTAAATCCTAACTATAACGTGTGTGAAACCCATGGTTTTTTCAGTGAATATATATATATATATATTCAAAAGATTCCAATAATTTCTTATCAAAAATTTAAATAAATTCAAACAAGATTCTCAAACAAATGATATAGCTAAAAAAAATTTGAAAACAGATTTTGGTGTTGGTCTAAATTGCCTCCAACACACACCATCTCAACGTGTGACCCAGCCATCAAAAGACCTTTGGTTATAAACAATGAAATAGGATGTGACCACACATGGTGCGTTTCCAAACTCACAAGTAGGGGGCAGATTCTGATCTCGTTGTGAACGGCTGAGAACGACGGTCGTAGTCCTTTAGACAGATTGTGTCGGGCCGATTTTTTTCCCGACCGAGCCATTCTGATGGGCTCCATCGGAAAGGAATCCCACACGGATTTTAAAATTGTGGTCAACAGCCTCTGCCTGTATGCCGTCCGGAAATCCCTCAGTAATCCCCCTGCCGCCTCTTTGCGACCAAGGCATTTCGATGGTATTTTTTCATAGACTTTTCGTGTTGGTATTTCAGGCACAAAAAAACAGTCGAGAACTGTGTTTGTGTGTCAGGCTGCCGAATGGCAGCCTGGGGGCACATAGAGTGCACCTCAGTGGATCCCTGCAACTGGTGGCATGCACCTTGGGTTGCCGTCCACATGGCGCATGGATGAACTGCGCCCCTGCTTTTAACGATGCATGCATGCATTCCATTCCGCTCGGAATGCATGCATGCATGCATTGTGTTGTATACGATTGCGACCGAACCCTGTTCTGCCGCATCCTACTAGTAGTGCCGTAATTGACAACAGCAGGTTGGTCGTTTACGGCTCATGACCGATGTCGGACGTACCTGAGTACGTCCGACATTGGAATATGCCCCTAGGTATGTGACTTTATTCTACGTGCTTAAACATTATGCAGCACAAGCACACATAGTGAAATGTGAATTTGTGTAAATTAATGCACTATGGGGAGAGAGGTGCTTGCAGCCCATCGATTGAGACAAGTGTTCGAGTCTTCACTCATCTCGAAGATTGGTTGTAGAAGATGGGATAATCCATAGCTGTCTCCAAACTTCCGACAAAGCCGTACTTCCTGCATTTTGTCTGGTTCGTTATAAACGTGCTGAAGTCCCAACTGCTTCCCTCTCAGACGCTTCCTTTCATCGTAGCAGTTCTGCACACTGTGCAGTTTAAGGCTTATCATACAAATCAGCAATTACAGGATATTTCAGCTATGATACTGATGTTTGAACATTGATCTTATATTTCAAAGATAATGATTCTCGTGCTGTTCATTCTCCTGCATCCAGCTTGTGTACAATGCTGAATGCCACAATTAGGGTCAGCAATGTGACCTTAAGTTCAAAATGGAACAGCTTCTGTGTAAAAACACCAACCTGGCTCACATCTTTGATGTTATTGCTTAAGCTGTTCAGTCTGTTAAAAAAATGCTATTTGGTCAGACGCAGAACACTTTTATTTCACAAACCATATGTCACAGTAGTTAGGGATGAATACCTTATGGGATGTGGAGGCCATGTGTGAGAGGTGGTGAGCAGAGGATGCTTATCCCCGGTGGAAGCAAACCTCCATATCACCCTGTTGGATCATCTGACAATATGGTTGTTAATAAAAGCCTTTTTGCAATTGCTCATGGTAGGCTGGTTCTTGTATTCATATACAACTTGACCGTCATGTTGTACTGCAATAATTATTTTGATTTGGGGCTGTGAACCCTGTGTGGAAAGGCCATGTGCCTTTGGATTTGGCTTCGACAACATGGCATGTCCCTGTAGACCTAACATCTGGATAGGTTCCGTAAATGCCACAGCGGACAGACATAGTTGACGGTGCCTTGAAAATAACCATTGCCTTCACCATCCGTATGTTGCACAAGGACTCTTTCAGCGTATGGCAGAGAATTAGTTAGATCATTTTGCCTCAGATCACTAATATCAATGTCATTATTTTGGAAGATTGGATATTTATTTTGAAGAACATTTGGCTGCAAAGTGTTTCGTTGGTGGTATAGTTCACGCCTCCTTTAATCATTAACGGGCATGCCACTTCTGGCAAGAGTGTTACAAATTCTCCAGAAAAAATGGCCAAAAGTCATTCTAGGGGCCCGGAAATCTTTAGATATTCTGGTACCACAAACTGATGTCAATAAACACAGATCCTGCAATCCGACTGCCACTTAGGGAGGATGTTCTGTCATAGCAGCAGATTTTGCAGGTATTTTTAACCTCTGCCAGAACCAGTACAGCCTTCGCCTCCTTGCGTGGTGATTTGTCATTGACAGATGTCAAGTTTCAAACTTATTATCAGATTTTTTGAAATTATTCTGGCAACATGAGATCCCGCAACTAAATCGGTATATGACTGCCAATGGAAAAACAATACTAAAGATTGTACACAATGGGCTGTCAATCACCTATCTTACTGTATTCCAGCAATTGTCTTATTAATTATTTCTTTGTCCATCCAGTGTTTTTATACTTAAAATCTGAATGTCTACTTTTTTTGCCCTCTCATCTTCCCTTCACAGCACGACCAGTCACCCCTTTTAAGTGTACTTTGGAAAAAATATTTTTGAATGTGTTAAGCCAGTATTTTATCTTTTCAACCTTTAGTATACCTTATTTGTACATTATTTTGGTTCTCAGTTACTTTCTTATCAACACCATATTTAAAAATGCGCAACTTTCCTCTTTGGTTTCTCACTATCAAATGATCTATTGTAATGGTAATAAACCAATGCAAGTAGGATGAGTCAGCTGTAGACACCTAGCTTTGCAGACAAGGTAGTGGTCAACAAAACGTCATCAGTGCGTTGTAAGGTCTTTAACACATTTTCAATTTGGAATTTTAAAAAATATGCACCTCTACACCCTTCCATATTATTGTGACGTCACCACTGTTTGTAACCTAAACTTGCATTGTCTGTCTCAATTTCAATAAATTATTCATGGATAATCTTCAAAATCTATATAGTGTAGCCTGTAGCAAAGAAGGGGCTAGATGTTCTAAAAGATGACCTAATCCTGCAGGCTCATCCTCTGGATCAATATCGTTTAAGACTTAGTGTAGATAAAAACTTAGGACGGTCTTACAGACAATTATGACAGGGCAAAGGCAGCCACCACAAGTATCATGCATGGTCTTCTCATTAAAGAACACTACTAAGTTGCCACTTCAACATCCTAGTACACGTCCTTTAGACATTATATTCTTGATGTTTCATGTTTGCATGGATGGCCATTTTGACAGGTCTTTTTGGCACGATTTATTGTTTTTAACTTTCCTTGGTACCACCACAGTGGAAGGTATTGCTTGTGTGTCTTTTCAAAATTTAAGTAATCTCTGAGCTATCTGTCTCAATCATGTAAGACAAGTTACCTTCACTTCGGTAATGCATGATCTGTAAGACATTATGTTGCACCAGATTCCTAACAGACCCACTTTTCACTCTCAACACTGTCGATTTGTTTAGGGTTCAAAGGCAAGACCCTTCAGGGCAATAGTTTTATTTAGTAACACTCCACGGCCATTCACTTCATTACTCTGTGCTTAATGCATGGAAAGAAGTGAAGTCATGAGAGGCGCAAATGAGTGGTGGCAACATAGACAATGCAAATGTCACAATGATGCTGGACAAAAATCCTAAGATGACACGCGTAGTAGACTGGCAACCCGGTACGTCACACAGGGGTTCCATTAACAATTATCTTAAAGATCTATCATGACGTCCGGAAAATGAAAATTAATGAATATTTTGATAGGTCATGTCTCTATCACAATATGCCTTACATAATGTAGGTAACTTAACCTTTATGTTGTTTTTTTTTAAATTTCACAATTTCATATTTCTTAATAGTTTAGATTTGGACTTTAATATATCTTTATTGATTATCATGCATTGGACATCGATGCAGTTACACCTGTAACTGCATTAACAATCTTAGTTTATGAACACATATACTCTATTTCTCCGACAAAATTTTAGATTTAAATCATGTATTTTGTTTCCAGACCACACTAACAATAATGTAACGAAAGAAGAAAGTTCACACATAATTCATAAAGTCTTTACCCCCAAAACAAATTAAAACAAAAACTGTGTCTTTATTGCTTATGATGCATTATGACAAGTATGGTTATAACACTATCTCGCCCAACAATCTTAGCATTTGTACATAGCTATTGTATCTCTCACACACAAAGTAGATTCAGGTGATGGATTACATTATCAAACTACACTGGGAATATAGTTAACAAAGAAATTTGCAACATGTGTTATATAACATTGATCTTTTGTAACTCTTATATCAGTGTCCAAATAAGCAATAATTCCACAAATGTTTTTTTAGGAATTATGTATGATTGCATATCCCATAGCTACATGTTCTCAAAAAAGATGTTTGTCATGTTATGACAAGGAAAGAGACTTTGTCCATGCCTGCTTGGAATAATGCATCAAAGACTATAAATAGTCAAACCATCAAATTTTTATTTTTCAAATGTTGTCAAAAATATTTACACTTGTTCTGCTCGATTTTCCCGGCCTTCTTGTGTTAAAAAGTGATTGAATGTGACTTCAGTCTCTTACCATTCAAGCCTAAGGGTTAGAGTAGTGAATGGAGCCTATTTACTAGGTACTTCGATATGATTCTGTGCTCTTCCCCATAGATCAGTGCTTGCACACATAGCCTAGGGGATAGATTCGTTAGTATTAGGGATAACCTGTCCTGTAGTGAGGGTATTTCATGGAGCCGTGCTGAATTCAGGCCTGGTAGGCCTCAAACGGGAGAGACTCCATCTTTCTTTCTGCTGCGGCAGCTTGGGATGCTTCTAGGTCAAATATAATGTTTTAGTTATGAGGTGTTATTCGCTTGGAGAGAACCGGTTCAGGCCGGCCCTTATCGAAGGATTGTATTTTTCTTCATGCCGAAGACACTACATCAGGCCGGCCGGCTGGGAACGTGTCCTTGGTACGGGGAGGTACAAGAATTTGGTGGGCGGCAGGTTACGGGCCGGAATTTTCCATGAGGAAACGCACCTCTATATTAGTGAAAGTCTGAGGCAGTTACATGTTCAGTCCGTAGGCGGCATCTAGCCGTTAGCAGTAAAGCTACTACTTATTCCAGGAAAGACAGACGCCATCTTGAAGGCGGAGAAAAACCGAGAGACAGATACTCTCCTAGCAGAATAGCCAGAGAGGAGAGAGTAGCCGATAAGGAAGAGGTCCCAGTGACTCGGAGAAGGGTGATCCGTGACTGCGGAGGTGTGACTTCCAGGCGAGCCGAGGCACAGACGAGAAGGGAACCTAGATGACCACTGAGTGCAGGCTACATACTACTAAGGTGATGTCGACCCTTTCTTATTAGAGTGTACAACTTAATCTTTCACTTTTCTTTGCAGGTTATGTGTTATATTGTAATGTTATGTGATTGCGTATGTAATGAGTAATAAAGTACCCAGTTTGTAGTGAACCAACATGTGCTGCGTGTTCTTGTATGAGAGGGTAGCCTATTCTTCTAGTCAGCTGCGGCTACATGAACAGATGTTAACCCTGATCAGGTAAGTGGTAACTGAATAAGGGAAAGAGGAGCCCCTCGAACCGGAGAACAGGCTATGCTCGAACTGGCAGTCCTTGTGTGATCTGATGAATAGTGAGACTGATTCCCTTTTTGTATGTTATGGTGATCATAGGATGAACTGTCGTATGAGACTGCCGTCTGGGTAGAGAGGTCTGGATTCGTATGGGATCGCGAGGCCGCCACTTGTGATACTGTCGTATGGGCAGAGAGGTCTGGATTTGTATGGGATCGCGAGGCCGCCGATTGTGCTGAGACTGCCGTCTGGGTAGAGAGGTCTGGATTCGTATGGGATCGCGAGGCCGCCACTTGTGATACTGTCGTAGGGGCAGAGAGGTCTGGATTCGTATGGGATCGCGAGGCCGCCGATTGTGCTGAGACTGCCGTCTGGGTAGAGAGGTCTGGATTCGTATGGGATCGCGAGGCCGCCACTTGTGATACTGTCGTATGGGCAGAGAGGTCTGGATTCGTATGGGATCGCAAGGCCGCCACTTGTGATACTGTCGTAGGGGCAGAGAGGTCTGGATTCGTATGGGATCGCGAGGCCGCCGATTGTGCTGAGACTGCTGTCTGGGTAGAGAGGTCTGGATTCGTATGGGATCGCGAGGCCGCCACTTGTGATACTGTCGTATGGGCAGAGAGGTCTGGATTCATATGGGATCGCGAGGCCGCCACTTGTGATACTGTCGTATGGGCAGAGAGGTCTGGATTCGTATGGGATCGCGAGGCCGCCGATTGTGCTGAGACTGCCGTCTGGGTAGAGAGGTCTGGATTCGTATGGGATCGCGAGGCCGCCACTTGTGATACTGTCGTATGGGCAGAGAGGTCTGGATTCGTATGGGATCGCGAGGCCGCCACTTGTGATACTGTCGTATGGGCAGAGAGGTCTGGATTCGTATGGGATCGCGAGGCCGCCGATTGTGCTGAGACTGCCGTATGGGTAGAGAGGTCTGGATTCGTATGGGATCGCGAGGCCGCCACTTGTGATACTGTCGTATGGGCAGAGAGGTCTGGATTCGTATGGGATCGCGAGGCCGCCACTTGTGATACTGTCGTATGGGCAGAGAGGTCTGGATCCGTATGGGATCGCGAGGCCGCCGGTTATAAGAGGTCTTGGTATGTATAGTAGGAATTCCCTGTCCTTAGGTGGTAGATATATGTGGTTGCACTATTGTAAATAGGTCCTAGGGAGGGGGTAACGTTCTGGCTGGGTTAGTGAGGCTCTGATGAGCGGGTTCTATCTGATCCGAAAACCCAAGCAGAACATTTGGCGTCACGAACCGTTTACGAAACCTGTGTGCATTGTGGTTGTATCGTGTTTGCTTTCGGCGCGTGCGTGGTTTCGTTTGTATATTATTTGTATATAATTGTGTGTAGTTTTCTTTTCTCTTTCTTCTTTTTCTTTTTCTCTTTTTCTTTCTTTTCCGAGATGTTTTCTAGAAAGTCAAAATCTACTTTTAAGTTGCCCGTTGATATTCCCGGCTGGGATTCAACGCCTTATGAAGCCTTAGCCCGTGAGTGGGCTGATTCTACTGGTTTGAGTGAGAATTGGAATTCTTTTTTGGAGCTGGCGGAGCCGGCTAATGTGATTACTTGTTTACAGAAGGCGCCGGTATCTAAGGGTGATGAGCTTCCCGTTTTGGGGCGCAGAGGTTGGATTGTTCTGTCTGCGTACAGGATTCTGCATGAGAGGTTGTTGAAGTTACAGAACTTGCATAAGGATTTGGAAGCGAACTTTGTTGAGATTCAGAATGCTCATACTTTGTTGCGGTGTCAAAATAAGTTGCTTGCTGACAAACTTGAGACGTACCAAACTATTGCCGAGAGGGCGGCTGTGCGAATTGCTCGTTATAAATACAAGAATCGGCGTGGTCGGGTTTCGACGCGAAAGGTGCGTCTGGTCGTGGCGAAAGCCGGACTGGATTGGAATCCTGATGAATGGGATGGTAATATCTGGAACTTGAGTGATTCTCCTTCCTCGGGTGAGGAGTCTGCCAAGCGCGAGTCCTCTCGCTCCGGCCGTGATTGTAAGTCTGCTTCTTGCGCCTCTGATGGTGCACCCCGTGATTGCGCTCGTCCTTCGAGCGGGGTCGATGCTTCTTACACTGATTGTTCCTCTACGTGTACTGGTCGAGCTCCTTGTGATGCTCGTCCCGCGGTCTCGGTGCATCCAGTTTTTCGGCGGAAGTTGCAGCAGGCTCCCGGTGCTCCGAATGGTATTGCTTTAGACTCTTTGGAGGATTTTACTCAACAGGAAATTAGTGATATTTTGCAGCGATTTCGGCAGCGAGCTGGTGAGACCTTACTCACATGGATGGTGCGCCTTTATGAACTGGGCGCTGCTGGCATTATGTTGGATGCTGGCGATTGTTTGAAGTTTTGTTCCTTGAGTTCGGATTCTACTGTACAGGATCATTTTCGTAACTTTAATGTTGGTGGTCAAATTTCTTTGCTTCAATTGGCGACTGAGGGTTGTAATCAAAAATATCCTACTGAGTCTGACTGGCCTGTGAATGACAAACCGTGGTATACTTTGCGCGATGCTGCACAACGTCTCAAAGAGGAGGTGATGAAAACGGCAATTTTTCTAAATACTGCTGACAGGTTGCTTGATGGTTTCTTGACATCTTCTGTGCGGAATCGTATTATTCATTCTTCCCCTGTTGCTTATAAGCAGGTCATGATGACTTTATTGATTAATCAGACTGGTAACATGTTATCTGTGGTGCTGGAATCGGTACGCCAACTCGGTGAGTTGGGTGAGTGGTTTAAACCTGAACGGCAGTCCCGGCCTGACACTCGTACTCCTGGTGACAATAAACTTACTAGACGTGATATGTTTTTTGGTCTTATGGCCGATGGTGTGCGGAAGGAGGACATTGATGGTGAGACTACTTCTCGTTTGTGGGAAATGTTTCGCAAACGTGGCTTGGATCGAAAGGAGGGTGCCCGGCGTGTTCGGACGACTGAGTGTGACCGTGGTTTTTCTGACGGTAGCGGTGATGACGACCGCCGTGGGCGCTCTGATCGTCGTGATGATCGACGTTATGTACGTGATTTGTCCCCCCGTCGTGAGAGAGACAGGGAGAGAGAGGGGGAAAGAGAGAGGGGGAGAGATGATTATGTTAACAGCATACGTAGAGATGATAGGGATCAATCCCCTGAGTTGAGAAGGAGAGAGGATCGACATAGATTGGCCGATCGAAACCCGCAGTACAATGCAGAGAACAGGAATCCATTTCGTAATGGAGATGGATATGAACAGGAGGTATCGATACCTGGGAAACGTGAGAGTCTTTATCCTGATTTATCCTGGTACACAGAACGCAGTAAAAATGACTAGGAAATAGGTCAAGCTCCAGTACACAGATGGGCTCACAGAGATAATAGACCCTATGTAGATATTGATATTTATTGGAGACATCGTAATGTCCAAAGGGCCCGAGCATTGGTAGATACAGGAGCGGAGGCCACTCTTATTCATGGAAAATCAAAGAAGTTTAAAGGTCAGCCTTTTACAATTACCGGATTAGGTGGAAAGGAAACTCCCGCAGTCCAAACTTTACTTGAAATGAGAATAGGTAGAATTCCTAGAAAAGAATACTCTGTATTAGTGGTGCCACTCTTAGAATTCATAATTGGAATTGATATTTTGAAAGGAATGACTTTGCACTTAGATGATGGATGTTACCAATTTGGAACTAAACATTATATATCGTCCAGGCCTGTACGGGTTGGTCGTTTAAGAATGCCCCCCATAAAAGTTCCCCAGGCGACAAAAGTGGTTTGTCAGAAGCAGTATCGTATTCCAGGTGGTCATGAAGAGATTAGTACCACTATTCAGGAGTTGGTGGATGCAGGAGTTATAACCCCAGTTACTTCTGCTTGGAATAATCCTGTTTGGCCTGTACGTAAGAGTGATAATTCTTGGCGCATGACTGTTGATTATCGAGAATTGAATAGACACACACCCTCTTTGACTGTTGCAGTACCGGATATTATTACCCTAATTGAAAGAATCCAAAAACATCCAGGTACATGGTATGCGTCCATTGATATTGCTAATGCTTTCTTTTCGATTCCGATTGCCCCTGAGTGTCAGGAACAATTCAGTTTTACGTGGAACGGGCGTCAGATGACGTTTAGAAGTCTTCCCCAGGGCTATGTGCATAGTCCTACGATATGTCACCGGCTGGTGGCAGAGCATTTGGCTGAGGTACCGGTTCATCCGCACATTCAGATATGTCACTATATTGATGATATTTTGATCCGAGGCGAAACACAAGAGGAAGTTCAGACCCAATTAGACAGAGTCATTGAGTACCTGCGTGAGAAAGGTTGGGAAATCAACCCGGATAAGTTACAAGGTCCGTCCCAGGCTGTGAAATTTTTGGGTATTAATTGGCATGAGGGGCACCGAGAAGTGATCCCTCAGGTTAAACAGAAATTCTTGATTTTGCAGTTCCGAGGAATAGGAAAGAAGCCCAAAGCTTCATTGGTTTGTTTGGTTTTTGGCGCCAGCATATTCCTCATTTGAGTCAAATATTGGCCCCTTTGTACCGTGTCACTCGTAAAAAGAATGCGTTTGAATGGGATAAACCACAGCAAGATGCGTGCAGTCTGGCAAAAGAAGCAATTCAGCATGCTCTGGATTTATGGCCTGTATGTGATGGTGATGTGGATTTGAATGTGTCTGTACAAGGCCTTTATGCGAATTGGAGTTTGTGGCAGAAACAAGGCAAGAGTAGAGTACCGTTAGGTTTCTGGACCAAAAAGTTACCTGATGCTGGTGAGCGTTATACACCTTTTGAGAAACAGTTACTTGCATGTTATTGGGCTCTGGTGGATACCGAGCAATTGACTTTGGGACATGATATAGTTTTGCGACCTGAAATTCCTATCATGCAGTGGGTTATGAGTTCGCCGAAAACTCACCGAATTGGACACGCTCAAGAGGCGAGTGTGATTAAATGGAAATGGTATATACAAGACAGGGCACGTGTGGGACAAAAAGGAGTTGCATCTTTGCATGAGCAGGTGGCGCGGGCGCCATCGACTGAGACTGAGAGTGAATGTTCCGTACCTTTAGTACAGGAGTCTCCTGTTAAGTGGGGTAGACCTTTTGATGATTTGTCGGTGGAGGACAGAAACCATGTCTGGTTTACGGATGGTTCAGCAAGGTTCATAGGGACGAAACGGCATTGGAAGGCGGTGTCCTATAATCCGATCACACAAAAATTGCTGAGCACAACTGGTGAGGGTAAGAGCAGTCAATTTGCTGAACTCTATGCTGTTTATCAAGTTCTGAAACAAGAGTTACCTGGCACATGTCATATTTTCACCGATTCTTGGTCTACTGCCAATGGACTGGCAGTTTGGTTACCGACTTGGCATTCCCATAGTTGGAAAATCCATTCAAAAGAACTGTGGGGAAAAGAATTATGGCAGGAGATTTGGGAAATGCTCCCACAGAGTACTGTTACAATCTTCCATGTGGATGCTCATACCCCGATAGACTCTCTTGACAAATTCTTTCATAATATTGCAGATGAGAAATCTAAAATTGCTGAGGCAGTGGTGGACAGGCAAGATTCTGATATTGCGGGATTGGCGAAATTGGCCCACCAGAAAGCAGGACACTTTGGAGAGAAAGCCACTAGCAGGTGGGCTGCTGATCGAGGAATTTATATTCCCCTAGAATTAATCAAAAATGTTATTCTACATTGTCCCATTTGTCAGCATATCAGGCAGCGCAAAGTGCCCCAAACTGTTAAAGGTCATTTACATCGCGGGAAATTGCCCGCTCAAATTTGGCAGATTGATTACATCGGTCCACTTCCTATGAGTAGGAATTGTTAATATGTTTGCACTATTGTTGATACATACAGTGGCCTGTTGGTGGCCCTTCCCTGTAAGCAAGCTACCCAATTGAATACTATTAAAACATTGGAATTGATTATGATGTATTATGGTGTGCCATTCCAAATTCAATCTGATAATGCATCCCATTTGCGTGGAAGATTGGTACAGGAATTCTGTGTGGAAAACAATATTGAATGGGTGTTTCATATACCATATTATCCACAGGCCTCGGGTCTTGTGGAGAGGTTGAATGGACTGCTGAAAGATCAGTTACGTAAATTAACAGATGACAAGTATAAGAATTGGTGAGACTTTTTGCCTCAAGCGCTATTGATTTTGAATAACCGTCCTTTTCTAAATGCTGAATCCCCACTTATGCGCTTGTTTCCTCCGAATGTTGATGCTAAGCCCAATTAAATCAGAGAGACTGTGATGTACTGGGAGATTACTCCCGGAGCTTTGGCTCCATGTAGAGCGACCCCAGGGTCGGCAGGTTTAGACTTGCATGCCATGGATAACACCGTTATAAAAAGTAAGGATCGAGTCATCATTGAAACTGGTGTTGGTGTTCATATACCAACTGGGAATTTCGGATTAATTGCCCCTAGATCGGGGCTGGCTGTAAAAGGCATTCAGGTGCTTGGAGGAATCATTGATAGTGATTATCAGGGAGAGATTAAGGTGCTCCTGCTGAATAGCAGTGAGGTTGACTTACTGATACATCAAACTGACCGAGTGGCTCAAATGCTAATAATGCCTGTTTTCAGTGGTGAGATCACAAAAGGCACTGCCCCAACGTTGCTAACTGTACGAGGCCAGAAAGGTTTTGGCTCCACAGATAATCCTGGGGCCAGAGTTTGGGTGCAGTCGCCTAAGAATCCCCCTGAACAAGCAGAAGTCATTGCAACCGGTCAAGACAACACCATTTTAGTTATGAGACCAGGGAAAGATAGCTGGGAAGCAGTCCCGGCTGACAAATGTTACTTACGAGAATGAATAATGCCTGTATTTGATTTTCTTTCAGATCATTCTTTGGACTGTTGCTGCAGGATGTGTCGGCGTTGGACTCCTTTTGGGCTGGTACGAATAGAGAGGAGGGATCCCATCAACCCGGGCTGAGTTGAGAACCCGAGTGTCGCGTTCCTTCGCTGCGTGGGATTCGTCGTCGAACTTTTGGACTACGTTAGCCAAACGAGTAACTAAAACCCCTCATTTCTGCTTGACACCGATGAGATCGGTGACTGACATTCTAGCGACTTGTTTAGTTGCTGTCCCTGCTTCATTGGAGACTTTGACTCATATTTTTAATATATCAAATGCTCGCCCCAATGTTCTTCTGGGCGATTTTGCTACCCACGAGTATTGCCCCTTGTGTACTGTACTGTCAGACCCGATACCCCCCATCCAGTCCCAAATAGTTACCTATAATATCACACGGGGTGATTTGTGTTTTTTCCTTACTTGTGATCTGTTCTGCTCGATTTTCCCGGCCTTCTTGTGAGGAACAATGATGGAATGTGACTTCAGTCTCTTATCATTCAAGTCTAAGGGTTAGAGTAGTGAATGGAGCCTATTTACTAGGCACTTCGACATGATTCTGTGCTCTTCCCCATAGATCAGGGCTTGCACACATAGCCTAGGGGATAGATTCGTTAGTATTAGGGATAATCTGTCCTGTAGTGAGGGTATTTCATGGAGCTGTGCTGAATTCAGGCCTGGTAGGCCTCAAACGGGAGAGACTCCATCTTTCTTTCTGCTCCGGCAGCTTGGGATGCTTCTAGGTCAAATGTAATGTTTTAGTTATGAGGTGTTATTCGCTTGGAGAGAACCGGTTCAGGCCGGCCCTTATCGAAGGATTGTATTTTTCTTCATGCCGAAGACACTACATCAGGCCGGCCGGCTGGGAACGTGTCCTTGGTACGGGGAGGTACAAGAATTTGGTGGGCGGCAGGTTACGGGCCGGAATTTTCCATGAAGAAACGCACCTCTATATTAGTGAAAGTCTGAGGCAGTTACATGTTCAGTCCGTAGGCGGCATCTAGCCGTTAGCAGTAAAGCTACTACTTATTCCAGGGAAGACAGACGCCATCTTGAAGGCGGAGAAGAACCGAGAGACAGATGCTCTCCTAGCAGAATAGCCAGAGAGGAGAGAGTAGCCGATAAGGAAGAGGTCCCAGTGACTCGGAGAAGGGTGATTCCAGGCGAGCCGAGGCACAGACGAGAAGGGAACCTAGATGACCACTGAGTGCAGGCTACATACTACTAAGGTGATGTCGACCCTTTCTTATTAGAGTGTACAACTTAATCTTTCACTTTTCTTTGCAGGTTATGTGTTATATCGTAATGTTATGTGATTGTGTATGTAATGAGTAATAAAGTACCCAGTTTGTAGTGAACCAACATGTGCTGCGTGTTCTTGTATGAGAGGGTAGCCTATTCTTCTAGTCAGCTGCGGCTACATGAACAGATGTTAACCCTGATCAGGTAAGTGGTAACTGAATAAGGGAAAGAGGAGCCCCTCGAACCTGAGAACAGGCTATGCTCGAACTGGCAATCCTTGTGTGATCTGATGAATAGTGAGACTGATTCCCTTTTTGTATGTTATGGTGATCATAGGATGAACTGTCGTATGAGACTGCCGTCTAGGTAGAGAGGTCTGGATTCGTATAGGATCGCGAGGCCGCCACTTGTGATACTGTCGTATGGGCAGAGAGGTCTGGATTCGTAGGGGATCGCGAGGCCGCCGATTGTGCTGAGACTGCCGTCTGGGTAGAGAGGTCTGGATTCGTATGGGATCGCGAGGCCGCCACCTGTGATACTGTCGTATGGGCAGAGAGGTCTGGATTCGTATGGGATCGCGAGGCCGCCACTTGTGATACTGTCGTATGGGCAGAGAGGTCTGGATTCGTATGGGATCGCGAGGCCGCCGATTGTGCTGAGACTGCCGTCTGGGTAGAGAGGTCTGGATTCGTATGGGATCGCGAGGCCGCCACTTGTGATACTGTCGTATGGGCAGAGAGGTCTGGATTCGTGTGGGATCGCGAGGCTGCCGATTGTGCTGAGACTGCCGTCTAGGTAGAGAGGTCTGGATTCGTATGGGATCGCGAGGCCGCCACTTGTGATACTGTCGTATGGGCAGAGAGGTCTGGATTCGTATGGGATCGCAAGGCCGCCGATTGTGCTGAGATTGCCGTCTGGGTAGAGAGGTCTGGATTCGTATGGGATCGCGAGGCCGCCACTTGTGATACTGCCGTCTGGGTAGAGAGGTCTGGATCCGTATGGGATCGCGAGGCCGCCGATTGTAAGAGGTCTTGGTATGTATAGTAGGAAGTCCCTGTCCTTAGGTGGTAAGATATATGTGGTTACCTATTGTAGATAGGCCCTAGGGAGAGGGCGGGGGTAACGTTCTGACTGGGTTAGTGAGGCTCTGATGAGCGGGTTCTATCTGATCCGAAAACCCAAGCAGAACATGATCCTAGTGCGATTTCTGAATGTATGCGTTTAAGATTGAAAGGTGCCACTTCATTCACCGCTCATGAACGAACTTTGTGCCTTCAAAGGACACCGAAAACATGTACTTCTGTTCAGAATGACATGACTTGCAAGAGTATGGTAGTTACCCCCAGTCACTATCGCACGATGTTACTACCTGCCGGATGGCTTTTCTCATGTGGTAATACTTCCTGGCCATATATCCCCGCAAATATTTCTGGAGGCCCTTGTGCCATTACTAGACTGAGCTTGTTAATGTTTTCATCACATCCGAATGCCAACTCTCGTGTGATTCGAGATACAGTGAGGTTACAGGAGGATTGTGACTCATCTTTGCATTTATATTCCAAGTCTGAATACCTTTGCCTAGCTGTTTCAATTGTTGGTGTTCCTGCTTTGGCAGTTTATAATGCCAAATCTATTGGGAAAATGGCCTGCTGGATGGTAAAATCCATTAATCATACTTCTACAGTCCTGTCTGACATGCTATTAGACGCCCAGGGTGAACGTAGAGCTATCTTGCAAAATCGAGTGGCCATTGATTATCTTTTGCTTAAACATGGACACGATTGTTCTGATTTTGAGGGTCTTTGTTGTTTTAACTTGTCTGATCATACAAAATCCATTCAAGCTCACATTGATAAACTACATGACTTGACAGAAGAAGTTAGAAAACACATTGACCAGGGCTGGTTTGACTGGCTCTTTAATTGGTTACCTGATTTGCATATGTTGCGTCAGATATTAGAAGGTATTCTGATTACTATCGGCATTTTGATTTCTATCTGTTGCTTTATTCAGTGTATTCCTTCACTACTTCAATTCTGCACACCTGGTACTAGACATAGATCAGTTAGTCTTGTTTCATATTATTCTTCCACAGATATTAGTTCTGTTTAATGAATGTATAATAGACTGAAGTCAAGGGTGAAATGTTCTGCTCGATTTTCCCGGCCTTCTTGTGTTAAAAAGTGATTGAATGTGACTTCAGTCTCTTACCATTCAAGCCTAAGGGTTAGAGTAGTGAATGGAGCCTGTTTACTAGGCACTTCGATATGATTCTGTGCTCTTCCCCATAGATCAGGGCTTGCACACATAGCCTAGGGGATAGATTCGTTAGTATTAGGGATAACCTGTCCTGTAGTGAGGGTATTTCATGGAGCCGTGCTGAATTCAGGCCTGGTAGGCCTCAAACGGGAGAGACTCCATCTTTCTTTCTGCTCCGGCAGCTTGGGATGCTTCTAGGTCAAATCTAATGTTTTAGTTATGAGGTGTTATTCGCTTGGAGAGAACCGGTTCAGGCCGGCCCTTATCGAAGGATTGTATTTTTCTTCATGCCGAAGACACTACATCAGGCCGGCCGGCTGGGAACGTGTCCTTGGTACGGGGAGGTACAAGAATTTGGTGGGCGGCAGGTTGCGGGCCGGAATTTTCCATGAGGAAACGCACCTCTATATTAGTGAAAGTCTGAGGCAGTTACATGTTCAGTCCGTAGGCGGCATCTAGCCGTTAGCAGTAAAGCTACTACTTATTCCAGGGAAGACAGACGCCATCTTGAAGGCGGAGAAAAACCGAGAGACAGATACTCTCCTAGCAGAATAGCCAGAGAGGAGAGAGTAGCCGATAAGGAAGAGGTCCCAGTGACTCGGAGAAGGGTGATCCGTGACTGCGGAGGTGTGACTTCCAGGCGAGCCGAGGCACAGACGAGAAGGGAACCTAGATGACCACTGAGTGCAGGCTACATACTACTAAGGTGATGTCGACCCTTTCTTATTAGAGTGTACAACTTAATCTTTCACTTTTCTTTGCAGGTTATGTGTTATATTGTAATGTTATGTGATTGCGTATGTAATGAGTAATAAAGTACCCAGTTTGTAGTGAACCAACATGTGCTGCGTGTTCTTGTATGAGAGGGTAGCCTATTCTTCTAGTCAGCTGCGGCTACATGAACAGATGTTAACCCTGATCAGGTAAGTGGTAACTGAATAAGGGAAAGAGGAGCCCCTCGAACCGGAGAACAGGCTATGCTCGAACTGGCAGTCCTTGTGTGATCTGATGAATAGTGAGACTGATTCCCTTTTTGTATGTTATGGTGATCATAGGATGAACTGTCGTATGAGACTGCCGTCTGGGTAGAGAGGTCTGGATTCGTATGGGATCGCGAGGCCGCCACTTGTGATACTGTCGTATGGGCAGAGAGGTCTGGATTCGTATGGGATCGCGAGGCCGCCGATTGTGCTGAGACTGCCGTCTGGGTAGAGAGGTCTCGATTCGTATGGGATCGCGAGGCCGCCACTTGTGATACTGTCGTAGGGGCAGAGAGGTCTGGATTCGTATGGGATCGCGAGGCCGCCGATTGTGCTGAGACTGCCGTCTGGGTAGAGAGGTCTGGATTCGTATGGGATCGCGAGGCCGCCACTTGTGATACTGTCGTATGGGCAGAGAGGTCTGGATTCGTATGGGATCGCGAGGCCGCCACTTGTGATACTGTCGTAGGGGCAGAGAGATCTGGATTCGTATGGGATCGCGAGGCCGCCGATTGTGCTGAGACTGCCGTCTGGGTAGAGAGGTCTGGATTCGTATGGGATCGCGAGGCCGCCACTTGTGATACTGTCGTATGGGCAGAGAGGTCTGGATTCATATGGGATCGCGAGGCCGCCACTTGTGATACTGTCGTATGGGCAGAGAGGTCTGGATTCGTATGGGATCGCGAGGCCGCCGATTGTGCTGAGACTGCCGTCTGGGTAGAGAGGTCTGGATTCGTATGGGATCGCGAGGCCGCCACTTGTGATACTGTCGTATGGGCAGAGAGGTCTGGATTCGTATGGGATCGCGAGGCCGCCGATTGTGCTGAGACTGCCGTATGGGTAGAGAGGTCTGGATTCGTATGGGATCGCGAGGCCGCCACTTGTGATACTGTCGTATGGGCAGAGAGGTCTGGATTCGTATGGGATCGCGAGGCCGCCACTTGTGATACTGTCGTATGGGCAGAGAGGTCTGGATCCGTATGGGATCGCGAGGCCGCCGGTTATAAGAGGTCTTGGTATGTATAGTAGGAATTCCCTGTCCTTAGGTGGTAGATATATGTGGTTGCACTATTGTAAATAGGTCCTAGGGAGGGGGTAACATTCTGGCTGGGTTAGTGAGGCTCTGATGAGCGGGTTCTATCTGATCCGAAAACCCAAGCAGAACAACACTCAAGTACAAAACATTGTTATGCGTATGAAAAATAAATATTAAATATAATTTAACAGAATACATTATGTGAACAACTTAAACGCCTATATTACTGTTAAAAAAAAATTTGAAAATTGATTCAATGCATCTAAAAATCTCACATCACAGAGGTAGTATTTGTAATACTCTGACAGCACTGCTCAAATGAATAGCATTATAAGCATTTGCGGCATCTAAAACCTTCAATCGCCAATAAGGATGATGCATCTGTTTCAATGCATTCAAGATGAATCCAACGACCGCATTCATCACAAAACGGCTGTTGGAATCGGAAATAAATAAATAAATGTTATTCACCTTTAAATTGTATGCTGGTCAATATGTTATAGCTTTGCTAACCTTTTTTTTAAAAAATTGAGTTTGTAAACAATATGCATAGGAACCGGGCCAAATTTTAAAAGGAAAACAATTCCTTTTTAATGGATACGTGATGCAACTTTTCCAGATAATCACTATGTTCATCAAAACAAGTTCCATAGTGCTATTGTGGTTTTCAAAAAACATGGCCAATGCATGCTTTTTTTCACATTGGTGCTGCACCTCTCCAAGTTTCCATTAATTATAAAACCTGGTTGTGAGAGCATTGGTATTAAGAAGGGTCCCTTTTAACTACAGCTTGCATTGTGCAACCATAATGGTAGTCTGGAATCAACTCACACAAACTCCCAATAGAGGAGGCATTAAATATTGCAAACAAAATTAAAGATTTTAAAAGCATCAGGAAAAATACCTTGTTTACTCTTTGCATAAAAAGCAAACGGAAATATTGTTAAAACAGCCGTACCACATGCCTTATATCACATACGGCAGGTATCATTACAGTCCAGGGCATAGCATATTAAAATTCGCACATCTGACAATGCACTGTACAGTTGAATTAAGGACAGTACAAGTGAACATTGAAATTGTACTGCCACTATTAACTTTCCCAGGGTCATGATGCTTTCACAGAAACCGATGATGTTTGCTCTTAAAGAACAAGTTACTTACATTCTGTAACGATGTATCAGCAAGAAACATTATTTAGTTATATTCCTCACCTTACATATAGCCCCAGGCATCAGACTGGAGCCGGAAATATTTTTGTAGCAATACCCCTTGCGCGTCGATAGGCGTCTTCTGCGGCTCCTTGTCCGTTGTTGGCGTCCTGCGCCGGAATGACGTCGTCAGAGTACTTAGACGGCGCCCTCGCGCTCTGATGGACGTTCTTGTACATAGATTTCCATGCCAGGAACACATAGCCATTCAAGAGCCCGACACTGGTGCAAAAGAAGTCTAGGGGCCTGAAAAGGATAACCTTAACCCTATGTGTCAGTTCCCAGACGGGGAGGCCGGATGGGTCGGTGAGGAATCTAAATAACTAATGTTTCTTACAGATACATCGTTACCAAAGGTAAGTAACTTGTTCATCTGAAAGAAACACGTTAGGTATATTCCTCACCTTAGAATAGATACCCCAGCAATACCAACCCCGGTGGTGGGTCTGCGAACAAAGATCAGACCAGAAAGTCCAGGAGAACAGAGCGGCCAAAGAAGCCATCTCTCCTTACTTCGCTATCTAGGCAATAATGCCTGGCAAACGTGTGCAGTGAAGCCCACGTCGCCCCAGGACAGATGTCCTTCAAGGGGATTCCCAGTCCCAGGGCAGTAGTAGCCGCTGTGGCCCGGGTGGAATGGGCTCTCAGCCCAAAAGGAGGGTCCTTTTTAGCCAAATAGTAACAGATCTTTATACACCAAACAACCCACCGTGACATGGTCCGCTTGTGTACAGCTTTCCCCTTCTTAGCACCTACGTATCCAACGAAAAGTTAGTCCTCCACCCGGAACTGTTTGGTACGGTCCAAATAAAAGGAGAGCGCACATTTTGGGTCCAGACGGTGGAGCCTCTCTTCCTCTTTGGAAGGATGCGGAGCCGGAAAGAAGGTGGGCAAGGTGGCAGATTGCCCGATGTTAAAGGGGGTCACCACTTTACGGAGAAAAGAAGGACGAGTCCGGAGGACAACCTTGTCCGTATGAACAGACAGAAAAGGAGGCTTAGATGAAAGAGACTGGAGCTCACTCACCCGTCTAGGCCAGGTGACATCTACCAGGAAAGCAGTCTTAAGAGACAGAAGACGAAGGGGACAATTGTGAAGAGGCTCAAAGGGAGCGCACATCAGAAATGTCAGGACAAGATTCAAATCCCACTGAGGCATTACGAAAGGGACAGGAGTGAACATGTGGGTAATGCTTTTAAGAAAACCTGAAACTACAGGGGACTTGAAAAGAGAAGGCTGATCAGGAAGCTTCAAGAATGCAGAGATTCCAGAAAGATAACCTTTCAAGGTCCACAGAGCAGAGCGCTGCTGGGTCAAAGAGAGAAGAAAGAGGAGAACCTGAAAAACAGGGGCGTAAAGGGGATCCACAGCCTTTGCTGTGCACCATGCCACAAATTTGTTCCACCTGCAGGCGTATAACGTTTATGTGGAGGGACGCCTTGCGGCCAGAATGACATCACAGACTTCAGGAGGCAAGTCAAATGGCATCAACTGCCGTCGCTCAATCTCCACGCATGGAGGTGGAGGCTTGACAGGTTCGGGTGAAGGACCGCCCCCTGTTGCTGCGACATAAGGTCCTCCTGAAGAGGCATACGTATAGGAGGATCGGTTAACATATTGAGTATCTCTGGATACCAGTACCTTTGTGCCCAATCCGGAGACACTAAGATGACTTGGGCCCGGGCGTGCCTTATCTTCTTCAACACTCTGGGCAGAAGTGGTATAGGCGGAAAGGCGTACAACAGACCGCAACTCCGCTCGCGACGAAAAGCGTCTCCGAGCGAGTGCCTTTTTGGAAATTCCAACGCGCAGAACTGCTGACATTGCGCCTTCTCTTTGTTGGCGAATAGATCTAAACAAGGGTCTCCCCACTGTAGAATGAGACCTTGCGCCAAGTCCGGTTTCTGACGTTATTCGTGATCCATCATGCACCGGCGGCTGAGTTCGTCTGCTCTGGCGTTCAGAGAGCCCGCCAGATGTTGAACCACCAGGGTGATGCCCTTGTGTTCCAGCCATGTCCAGAGGCGCAGAACCTCCTGACAAAGGGTCCACGACTCCACCCCGCCCTGTTTGTTGCAATACCACATGGCGGTGGTGTTGTCCGTGAACACCTGTTAGACACTTCCGCGGAAAGAGGGAAGGAAGGCTTTCAGTGCTAGTTGGATCGCTCTCAGCTACAACAAGTTGATATGGAGTCGAGACTCCGCCGGAGACCATAGGCCACTGATCTCCGCCTCTCCCATATGGCCCCCCCATAACAGGAGGGACGCATCCGTCACTACTACATGCTCCGGTTGGGGTAGGGAGAGGCATCTGCCCTTGACCCAATCGCTGTCCGTGAGCCACCACTGCAACTGTTTCGCAGTGCCATCTGAGATCAAGACATGGTCGGACAGGTTGCCTCGATGCTGGGCCCACTGAAAATTCAGGTCCCACTGCAGAGCCCGCATGCGCCGCCTGGCGTAATTCACTAACAGGATGCAGGAGGCCATCAGCCACAGAAGCCGCAGCACCAATCTGACCGAAACCCAGGATAGAGGCCGAAGGATGGGAATCAGAGCCTGAATAGCCCGGACCCGCTGCTCCGTGGATAGACCCGGAAATGTGCCGAATCGAGAACTGCTCCGATGAAAAGGAGCTTCTGGGAGGGACTCTGGTGCGACTTCGGCACATTGATGGAGAACCCCAGCGAATGCAGGAGGTCGGCCGTAGTCTGGAGGTGGGAGACGACTTGCTGGGGCGAGCCCGCCTTCAACAACCAGTTGTCTAGATAGGGGAAGACTGGCACCCCTGATCTGTGCAGATGAGCAGCAAACACCGCCATCACTTTCGTGAACACCAGAGTGGCACTGGTGAGGCCGAAGGCCAGCACGGTGAACTCAAAGCGCTCCTGACCCACAGTGAACCGCAGGTAACGCCGATGGGACGGCAGGATGGGGATGTGAAAGTAAGCGTCCTCCAAGTCTAACGCTACCATCCAGTCTCCAGGATTGAGGGCAGCCAGAACCTGAGCTAGCGTGAGCATCTTGAACCGCTCCTTCATAAGCAAGGCGTTGACGCTCCTGAGGTCCAAGATAGGGCGTAGGCCCCCTTTGCCCTTCTTGGGAACCAGAAAGTAGTGGGAATAGCAACCACGACCTACTTCAGGCTCAGGAACGCGCTCGACGGCCTCTTTGGCCAAGAGGGCCGTAAATTCCTAACGCAGCAGATTCAAGTGATCCTCCGACATTTGGTGGTACTGCGGTGGCATGGCTGGAGGGGTCGTCTCGAAGAGGAGGGAGTAGCCCCTTTGGACTATTTGCAGCACCCACCTGTCCGAAGTAATGGACCACCAGTGGAGCAGGTGATGGCGAACCCTGCCGCCCACTGTGGTGGGATGGTCCAGAAATCTCGTACTGGGAGGGCTTTGATGCGGATGCTGCCGGGGTGGATGTGGACTGACCGGCACGTTGTCCTCCCATACCGCCACGGCCAAAACCACGTCCCTCACCGCATGCAGGTTGGTTTGGCGGCCGGTGGCTCAGCGGACGTGAGGAGGCGCCCCTTCCTTGGCCACAAAAGGGGCGAAAGGCGGAACTTTGCGGCCGTGGGTCCGAGAGACCTAAGGACTTGGCCGTAGCCCGGGAGTCCATAAAACGAGCCAGCAATAACATGTTATTAACTTTATAAAAATGACGATTTTTTTTATGGTATCTATAGAAGCAAGGAAATTATGAATATTACAGTTTAAAAAAAATTGCATCTTTAAACACATATTAAGGAATTCTATGATGGCAGATAATGTGCATGTTGAAATGCATACCAAGTAATACATGTAAAGAGATAAGCATGCCTGTTGTTACATTAAAGGATTCATTGCTACAAGTCTATTTAACCTTTGATTAAAAAAGTGGCTCATTATGATGGCAGCTGAATCACCACCCCCGTGCCGGCGGTGTCGATCCTCCCACCATCACAATGTGATTCACCCACCGCAAAATTTGGATGGCGATGGGAATCACATTGTTTACGCGGTGGGTCTTGCAAGTCGGTCCTTTTCTGACTGACTTGTGTAACCCGGAAAAAGGTCTTCATTGCTACGGTGCTGTACACGCACCGCCCTAGTGATTAGGATGAGCCCGTCCATATGTCTTTTTGCGGCGGATATCCAGCCTCAAAAGAGACAGACTGATAATCTCTTTTGGTGCACGTTTATTAAGCACTCTTTGTGGGCGCACTGTGCCTTTGGGGTGTACGGGTACACTCAAAAATTTTCCATGCACAAGGTGGCATGCACCACCTTGTGCCTGCCACGTTGTACGTTTAAAATGCACATAAGGGCCTTTTAACATTGCGGAATGTGCTGTAGCCAGCAGCACCGTCCTCAATGTTAAATGGCCAGTATTCACCCGCCATAATGGCTTGCGCATCCTAATTGGGCTGTTGGGACTGCCGAACATCTGGCTGGCGGTCCCATCACCATTATGATGGCGGGTTGACTGATGTCCGACTGCCATCTAAATCAGCCCCTATGTACGGATCATATAGGTAATATTCAATAATTAAAATAAAAATATATATTATAAATTCGAAAAATGACTGCAAACAATACATACTTCTTTGACGGTGTAAGAATTTTTCATAAATCTTTTCAATGGCAAGACAAATGACATTTTTTAACATACTCAAACATCATTTCCATTAAATTTTAATTTTCAATACTATTCACACTATTTATATTTTTTATAAAAAAAATAATAATAATTAGCAATGGAATCAAAACATTCAGTTGCCACAAAGGCATTACCTATAACCAAAAAAGAAACATAAAATTTTAAACTCAAACCTGATGACTCCATTAGATCAAGCGCAATCTTGAATCTTAACTCATCTATAATTTTAGGATTTTGTGGAATGTCTGTTAGCGACTGCTGTCTGAGGTAGTGATCTGCAAACTAAGAAAACATTGGAAATTCTTACTTTCCTTAATTAATTGTAGAGTAAACTGTCTATGTTATTAAAATGATCACGTTTAAGATTATTGTGCATAAAAACAAATATTGTGTTAATAGGATGTCATTTGGAAAGCCATACAACATCTCATTTCCGTTATTCGGGACCACATCATATGTGTCCATCCAACAGCATTATTACACAACTATTGGTTTGGTTGATACCCAAGCTGGAATCCCAACCTGCTTCCACTGGGCAATTTGACATAGTCTGTGCCGCGCTCAGCAATGTAATCCCTGAAAGGCAGCCGATACAGCCTCGCATCCACTTTTAAGGCACATTTTTGCTTTTGGCCAGCCCTTTCACAATGGCCAGACACCAATTAAAAGGCTGGTGAAAAATGACTTTGGTAACCACTAACAGGGCCGCATACTCCCCTTGTCCTCCACATTGTGTAGTTGCGGGCACATGTAGTGCCCCATCAAATACAAGCCACATGTGGCTGCCACCTCAAGAAGCCTGCAAGACTGTGCAGTGATCATTAAACTATGCATTTTTTTAATGTGGCTTGTGCTGCGAAGATCAGCATAAGGTGCAATTGAAAAAATTCAGGATCAAACAGCAAACTCAGATATCAGATTGTAATTTGGAAAATATGAACTCGGACTCCTTGTTGGCAGTTCTGCTTACGAAATGATGAAGGTTGTATGCGATTCAAACAGACATCCTAATCGGGATCAATGTGTCTTTAAGTGTTTTAACATGACGCTGGCTTTTTATCATCAGTGAACTCTCCCTCTCCTGCAAATTTTTTCAGAAAAAGCCCTTGTAAACATTTTATAAAATTGTTTTCAAGAATTACAAAAATCAATGCAATACTTTATTATTGTATTTGCAATTATCCACTATTACATTTGATAACACCAATTAAGGTTCATAATATCTTGAAATTTCGTTACCATCATGCAAAAAACTCCGCAATTGAAGACGTCTTTTTGCTTTTGGGTACATTGTACCACCAATTCCCATAGATGGTAGTCTGGACTCTTCACATCCTGTAGGAATTTGCTTTTGAGACATATGAATTAAGATGTTACAAATGTACTGGTTTTTCATCTGAAATAATCTTTAAAAAACAATAATACAACATTGTCCCCAATAATGTTACAATGGAAAAACAACATTAACCCCTTCAGTGCCCGCCCCTTTCCCCGCCCTGTGCCGGCGCTTTCATTAGCGGGCGGGGTTTATGACGAGCTGGTCTCGTCATGGGCACAGCGCAACCGCGGCCCATGACGAGACCAGCTCGTCATAGGCATTGAAGAGGTTAAATCATTATTTATTATTTACCAGAAATCTTACAAATACAAAATAGATAATGCAAATATTTTTTTGGAAAGGGTACCTCCAATTAGACAATAACTTTTTGTAAGTATGAAGATTTGTTGTCAATGAGTCATAGAGTAAAATTTTCTTTGTAAGATGTTTCAATACCTGGGGAAAATTAAGTAAAACTTGTTGTAAAAACATTCTCAGCAAGACAAACGCAATAACTAAATGTTACTTTTACTATAAAAGATCTGTTCGTATCAATATAGGTATAGAAAATTCAAGTAAATTCAATTCTATAGAAATAATTAAATATACACTGATATGAATTGTAAAACTAACACAAGTACTAACAAAAATATTCACAATAGTCCTTATGCCTCATTATGAAATTAGAAAATAATGTTTCCTTTTAGAATATTTACTATTCCTTATTATAGTATATTTATAGGGGTGTAAGGTCGTGCCACAGGGCAAGACCCAGTACTAACGACAATAAAAAGTTTTTTGTGTGAATTATATTAAAATCCACCCTTTTATAAACTGGCTTTGTATATTGTTCTCACTTATGTAAGTGTAGCATCATGCACAAATCCAGATAACACTTTTGGTGATTCCAGTTTTCAAAATTAACCTTAAAAAGCTCTATAAGTGGTAGATTTGCAGAACAGCTTTCGTGCTTAGTCCAGAAGGACTATAAAGCACTTTTGTTCACAGTTCAAAATGGTATGGTATAGGTTAAGTGACAAAAAAAATCACACAGATGGGCCATATCATATTCCGTCCACAAAATGTACCGACTGACACTGACCCGGACCAGACACAAACCGACATGGACCTGCGCCGTATGACCCGTGCTGTACAATGCAACGCGTGTGAATTACAAACGTCATGTACGGAATACAAGCCGTACACCCGAGCCGTAGGGAAATCAATGATCTGGCTGGAAAACCAACGCAAGTTGCACCAACCGACACAATCCTGGAATGAACCTGACCTACACTTAACCGCGCTGTCCGATCCGCGCAGTACGATGCAATGTGTGTAAACCCAGATCAACTCGCACGAAGCCCAAGCAGCATATCCAACACGCACAGAAAACTGGGAACACAAGTAATGGAGATCTCCGAAACCGACACGTATGAAACACAGAATAAAGTCTGCGTGAATGAGGCGGAGAAGCCCACACGAGTGAACATCAGAGGCCAGATTGCGGGTACGTGTCATTTGTTTGTGTGGTAGGTGTCTGACTTAACGCCTGCGCCGTTGGCGTCGGTTCATGATCCGGTCATAGATGTAGAGTACTTCTTTAACCTGTGTGATGGGATTCATGATGTGTTTGTGTCGTACACGCTGCTTGTTGCTCCGTCTCGTACCCGTTGCAAGCTGGTGCGTCTCGTTCCAGTGGATTGAGTTGTGAAGAGAATCGTAGCGGATATGCTTCTTTTCCGGATACTGTGACGTGCCGCTTTTAAAAAGGCATAGAACAAAAATGAATGACTTAAAAAGAGAAGACTGGATAAGACAATGAAGGAGACCGGTGGAACCCAAAGCTGATAGAAAGTTGAGAGTAACCTGCAAGCAAAGGTTACAGACTCCAATACACTCAAAAGTGAACATGAGACACTGAAGACGAATGTCCACCAATGTCAGAATGCAGGAGATGTTGATGGTGTCCTTTAGGTAGCAGCTGTGTGGACCAGGAGACGCCTTAGACGACCAGGAGCCGGATACGAGTTGTCCCAATCTCTGATGTTGAGCACAAAGGGGTCACTGTGCGACAGGAACACAAACATGCCCTTACAGTTGAAAACAATGAGGTTAACAAAAACGAAGGAAGCAGTGTCAAGAACAGCAAGGTCAAAGGGAGTCAGCGCATGCATGTGAGTCGGAGGAGGCAACATGGAAGTGTTGGAGCCCACAGGTGCGAAACCTGACCCTTGATACAAGTCACGGACCGAATGAACTCGAGTAGCACGAGGACCTCTCGCCAAGAGATGCAGGCACACCTATTGCAGATAATGTGATGGAGTTGGAGATCTTGGCACAAGAGAATGCTGAAGGTAGGAACTCATTTGAGCCTGAAGATCTATGGAGGAGAGAGCCAAGAAGCCTATGCAAGTCCACTCATTGAACAGGGGTTCTGTTAAAGGCTTTCCAATGGGTGAAACTGGCCGCAAAGTTATTGTCAAGACTGCGCACCCCTCGATAGTGATGCTGAACTATAAACTGTGTTACTCAGCATGTCGGAGTGCATGGGAGCCCACAATTGGCAAAATTTGCAGCAGCGTTAATGTTTTGGGAGATGCAGTGAAGTGACTCCTTCACTCCAAGGGATATTCCTTCTGGTGTCTTTGATAACCACAGGCATGTTGAATAACCTGTATAGAGCACAGACACAGACTTTGTAGAAAAAAGACAAGCAAGATGACGATACCAGGAGCAGCAGGAATCTCCCCTCTTCTATTTTGTATTCCTTAAGTGATGTCCAACGAAGTTCAGAGTGTACAGATGGTTGAACTTGAAATAGTATGTGATTTGAATCTTTCCCATGAAGATTCTAGGGACCCACCGACCAAAAAGTCTTTAAGTACCGCCGATAAATGGTTGTGATGAAGACAGTGTCCCTCAAAAAACAAGCATTTGCAATGCAACAGGTTTTGCCTTTGGGACCTTTAACGTTTTTAGAAATGCATCATATCATCTTGGGTGCTAAAAAAGAAAGAGCTGTGTATGTATCCGATGTGGTGGAATGGTTATGGGCGGCCAATTTGCATGTTGTTGGGAAAGAGGTCACATGCCACAGAAGTGCACAAGTCTTGTGACGATGATGCGACGTTGCTGTAAGTTTGGTTACTGACCACCAGGCCTGTCACAAGGGGAGAGCCCACCCTCACAAAGCAACATGTTTCAATTTTGAAAACGAAGATTGAATGCTTTCTTCTTAACGGAGCTAACGCAGCAACACTATGCAGACCTTTCAATGTGGATAAATACCTGTTGACACAAAATGATTTGTGCCGCTACTGGTTCGAGCGTGAAAACGTAGGGTATCTCTATGTCACAACAGAGGTGAGTTGCAAATGCCAGGGCAGAATGTGCCCCGGCAATGTTAGGAGGTCTTTTGGCTCAATATATCTGTGCCCCGAGCGCTGCATTTGTTTTTACAAGAACTCACATACTATTGTGTATTTCACAGAATTTTTTCATTTTCAAAATGATTTAATTTGAGAAAGGTTGTGCTGTGCAGAGTAATATCTGCATTGGTGTGCCGGGCCATCTTTGTTCTCTGCAGGAAACGGCTTTTGTGCCTTATGTTGTGTGTGTGAAGCTGCTCTGGGAAAAGAAGAAGCTCAAAATGTGAGGAGTATTAGGGGAAGGAGACAGCCGCTCCAGCCGCATGTCTCCTCTAACTTTTGCTGCGCAGCTAAAACCGCAGAGCACGCGTAGGCAAAGCATACTACCTCCAAAGCTCACCGACCTCGTCATCCTTATCGACAAATGCACGTGCTCGCCCCATGACATAGCACCCATCCCTCAACTACAGCATACACGCGCAGTGAAAAATTCCACAAGAGATTCTCCTCACTAAAACACCCAAACAACGCACTTTAAAATATACTAAGCATGCACTCAATCCACCGGATAACACAGTAAACACAAACAACACACATACCCCAAAATACAAAGAACAACCCACCCCATAAAATGTAGTGCAAAGTCACCAACCAATCATGAGACTAACAAGGATTGAAAATGCAATAGGACTTGAATTTTCCATGAGTCCTATTGCATTTTCAATGGAAGTGCCAGCATGAAAGAAGGCACAGACTTGAGGTTGTGGGGGGGAAGGTGGGGGGGGGTAGTTGTGCTACAAAAAATTTCAGATTGCGGAAGTGACCAAGGAGAGACAGAGAAGCAAAATGGTTTTAGTAGTAAAGGAGCTGATTTCCTTTGTAGAGGGCAAATGACGCCATGGCAGTCGGGAGGCGGTCCTAAGACACCAATTGGAAAACAGAAAGCATGAATTTTCATTACAGGCAATCAAATTTATGGCTGGAAAGTGGGCGGAGCTTCACCCGGTACACTGTATAAAGCATCTCTCGCAGAGCCAGTGCATGAGGTGCCTAGGCAAAACATAAAAATATGGGGTAGACAGTCGGGAAGAAAACTCCCATGTCCTGTGTACAGTTTTACGGCAGAGTGGGAGGCAAGGTCACCATGAAGTAGTTGCAAATTGGAGTATGCTGGAAAGGCAACAATTGTGTTGTTTAATTAGTCTCAGTGTTTTTGCCATGCGCACCCACCCTAACGCATTACAATAAATAATATCTGGTGGTGTTCATACCTCACTGTGACAGGATATGTTCGGTTCTGCCCTACCCTTAAGAAAGCTAGGCTCTACAGCAGGTGGGCAGAAACATGTGTTTGGGCGGGAGATGTTCTAGCTTGCTGTACACATCTAGAACAAAGATCCTGGGAGGAGCTTTAACGTGCATGTAAAGATACATCACACAATGTTTACATGTGTTGATTTATGATTCCGACATGTTTGGTAGCAAAAAATTACATGGATTGTTAAATACTGTTTTGAGTTGTTCAACCCTTATTGAGTCATGGTCACTCTATATGTCGTAATGACTGATTCACTTGCCACACGGGTGAATAGACTAGATAGGCTGTAGGGGAGTCCGGTTCATACAATGGCACCCTCCAATTTCTAATGGAGAACGACTTTAGGATTTGAAGAGCCAGCACTATGGGTAACTTACATTTTTAAAGTGTATTGACTTTATAAATATGGGACCTTAATTAGGTTGTAAGTGGTGCTAACACCAACTTACACATGCTACAATGGCAGGCTTTAAAAAAAAAAATTATTAGTTTTTTTCTTGTGTGGCATATTACATGCTTCAGCCCTTTGGAGACTGCTGGTGTACCTATGCCCTGGGTATCTTCTTGTTACAGTATAGTTTGGAATTTCAATGCTAACCCAGTAGCCAATTATGAGTGTACCTAAGTGCTCACTATGTCAAATGTGTTTAGGGAGCACAGAGACTGTGCTTCTGAATTGCTGTAACCTAATAAGAATTGTCATAAATACATAATAACAACTGCAAACAGTAGGGGAGACCATGAAGTCAGATACTACTTTCCTACATGGACTCTATAACGACTGCAAGCCCTCTCATATTATTCATCTATAATGTTCAAATCTATGTCTTAGAAGTAAAAGAAAACAAAGGTGCACTTACTAAAAGAATCCAATGAGCACCAGTATTTGTAGGACACACAACGGTTTCCATAGTCTCAAAAGGTACCTGCACATAATCAAATGTGGTCATAAATAAATTTACGTGTCTCCTGAACAAAAAACTTGAACACTAACATTATTACTAAGGTATAAATGCCTTTTCTATAATCTTTCCAAAATTACATTCTTTTCTTTGAACACAAGCAAATAGTGTTACAGCCTTTAGACATGTGAAATGTTTACTATTGTGTAAATTTTGTAATTTTGTAATTTCGTATTTGTATGCCGCTTGGACACTTTGCAGTAATTCATAGTTATATTGCTAAATCATTACAGCCTCACAGTGTGACAAGTAACATAAGAAATACAAATAGTTACCTGAAAAACAGATAATCGATATTTGCCCATGAAGATTGAGGACGAGACTGTCGCCGAAAGTGCTAAACACTAAGGTCAAAAGAAAAAGACATCAATAAACATATTCTGAAAAATGATTTTTGCTTTGTGTTCTTTTTCAAAGTAGATGTAACTATACGTACATTGTGACTTGACAAGCATAACTTCGCAAGGTATGCATCTATTACCTAATAAAAAAAGATTAAAAAATTAGACATAGTATTTCACTACTGCTTGATTACAACTCCGGCGGAGTGAAGAACACCAGTATGACTAAAGGTTACCAGTGGTGGCTCAGACACCGCAACACCAGCAGTACAGCAAGCACACTCAGAGGATGCAATATGGTTTGCGGACTCACCGCAGTACATCAAAGCATGTTATGAGTTCCCTTAAAAACAACGGGTACATGGAGGTTTCAACTTCATGTACACTGTGTTGGAGAGGAAACCAAGGGCTACCTACAGGGCCACTTGTACTTACTCCACATGTGGATGCACAAAGGGTGTCAAAACTTGTGCACTTTTGTGTGCATGCACAGTAACTGTTGAACGATTTTGAATTTTCAGTCAATGTTTTGCCGGAACATTGTGAGGCATTTCCAAATGTTGTGCATTTTGGAAAATTAATGCTACCTTTTGAAAAGTAACCTCCCTGGAATTACACGATGTTCAACTGACTACAAATAAACTATAATCTGGCAGGCGTGCATGATCATTGGTGGCTATGGGCAGGGGCGTGCATTAGAGCAACACACCTGACCTTGCATGGATAAAATTCTTAATCAAGCCCTTAGTGTACAAAAACATCTTTTTAATATTCCTATTTTATGTTTTTCAATTTGTAAAATAGTTTGTATATAGAACATAAAAAAATTGTAGTTAAAATTGAAATTACACCAAAAACTAAAATTAACTTTTTGATTACAAAATCTAATAGATGTAATTTTTTACAGCTTACAGTACCTATTATTTGGAGGGTTTTTACTTTTAAAAAACTTATTCTCGAGGAATTCAATGTGTTTTTCGGTATGCTGAAGATTAAAGAAAAGACGTATTAGTTTTTAAGATGTACTTTTTTTTTTAGATAAGTCATCATTGAAAAAAATTTCGGGGAATTTTTTTTTTTTTTTTTTTTTTATAAAACCTATATTTCTTCAAGAATCTGGACACAGCTATTCAGCCGACAACCCGGAGGTTCGGCAGCTTCGGTAGGAGAGGACAAAGAAGCGTCCACAGTGCATTGAAGGAGCAGTGAAAAGGTTCCATTTTTAAATAATTACAAACACACAACAAACCCCAGCAAGGCAACAACACTGAATACCCACGGTGTTAGCCCCCCAGGGGGGAGCCGGACCCCAATCGTCTAACAGTTACAGTACTGTGAAAAGAGGAAAACGGGGGGAACGCAGAGGCCCAAGAAGTCAATTAACCATCACATCTGCATACTAAGCTGGAAAGAAGATCAAGAAGAAAGCTGTTCCTCGGGGGGATCCAGATCAGGGGCTAGACATATTCCCCCCCTGTATTGATTCCACCTCCCCCAGATGGCATGCCACTTCCGAGGGCGGCCTCTAGCGCAATAGACTGTCTTCTCCCTGAGCATGCTCCAGTCCATATTTTCTTTCCACGCGGTTAACGTGGGGGGCCCCGCGGAACCCCACAAGCGCGCGATGTCCCTCTTAGCGACCATGTTACCCAGAGTCACCCACTGGGTTTGCGCCTCATCATGATCAGTGGGCCCCCAGACATTCAGGAGACAACACCGCGCTTCCGGCTGCATAGCAATGCCCGTCACCTCCCCCATCACCGCATGGACTCGCCTCCAGAATTCCGTGATGACACCACATTCCCAAATGATATGGAGGAAAGTACCCACCATACCGCATCCCCTCCTGCATAGGCCTTCCTCAGAGAACCCCATATGAACCAGTCGCGGCCCCGTCACATACACTCGATGCAATATCTTGAGCTGCACCAGCCTCAAACGCGACGGGATCGCAACCTCCTTAGGAGAGGAAACAGCAGACTGCCAGTCCTCATCATCCAACTCGAGTCCGTCCCTGGTCCACTGGTCCCGCAGCCCCAGAAGCATATCAGCCCGAACATTTATCAGTTTCTTGTAGATGAGCGAGATCGTGCTCTCTGGCATATGGCCATCAAGGATCCGGTCCTCCAAAGGAGAGGACTCAGGCACCCTCTCACCCTCCACAAGGACTGACCGCAGGGCATGACGCACCTGAGCATATCTGAAAAACTCGGATGCCCCCAACTCATACTCTGTCTGCAACTCTTCAAAGGACTTCACCTTTCCCTTAATCAGCACATCTCCAACCCTGGAGATGCCGATCAAGTCCCATTTATCAAACCCTTTCGTATGCCAAAGCCTACCCAACCTTTCAGATTCAAACAACGGGGTAGCTAGGGTGAGCCTATCCTTCCAGCCCAGAGAGTCAGTCGCCATCTTCCATACACGCACCGCCACCCCAGTGGGCCCCGTGAGGGACGAGTCGAGGGACCGCGAATACAATGCCCTAAGATAGTTCCCACCACGCAGCAACCATCTGTCCATGGCATAACCAGGGCTGATAGCCGGGCCATAAAGACCATGGTTAATCGCGGACAACTGGGTGGCCCAGTAATAGCGTCGGATGTCTGGAAGAGCGATACCCCCGTCATACCATGGAAGCGTCAATTTAGCAATCGCTATTCGCGGCCGCCCATCCCACAACAACGTTCGTTGGAGGCTTTCGACCTCCCGAAAGTACCTGGCCGGCACCCAATCCAGAGTATTCTGCAATGCATAGAGGAACCGAGGAAGGGACATCATTTTGAACAAGGCAGCGCGTCCGACGAGGGAGAACGGCAACCTCTGCCAGCCCTCAACATCCCGCCGCAGGCGCGCCAGGGGGGGGAGCAGGTTTCTCTCATACCGCAAGGCGGGGTCCATGGAGATAAAGATCCCCAGATACATGAAGCCCTGCTGAGCAATCTGGATCGAACAAGTTCGCGGGACCGGTGGAACCTCACCACTAAGAACATATAAATACGATTTACTCCAGTTGATGACAAGTCCCGAGTTCCTACCGAAAGATGTAAGAACGTCACAAACCACTATGAATGAATTCTTGGGCGAGGCAAGATACAACAGGATGTCGTCAGCATATAGCGAAATGCGATCCTCGTGTTCGGGCGACCAGCGAAGGCCACGTATGTCCGGATGCCATCGTATCCACGCCGCCAGTGGTTCAAGGGCAAGGGCGAACAGCAGAGGCGACAGAGGGCAGCCCTGCCGAGTCCCCCTCCCAAGCCGGAACGGAGTCGATGCTCGGCCATTTACCACCACACTCGCAAGGGGTCCCTCATACAGCAACTTCACCCAACTCACAAAACCAGGGCCAAAGCCGAACTTGGCCAGCACAGCCCACAAATACTCCCACTCCACCGTATCAAAGGCCATCGTGGCATCAAGAGACGCCACAATAGCCGGTTCTCGCAGCGTGCCCGCCCTGGCGATCACACCATGAAGGCGCCGAAGGTTTAACGCGGTGTTGCGATGCGGAATAAAACCAGATTGATCCGAGTGAATCAAGTCTCCAAGTACCCTGACCAATCGGCCCGCCAGGATTTTAGCCAGAATCTTCGGCTCGGCGTTTAGGAGTGAGATGGGCCTATAGGAGGCACACTTATCTCGGGGTTTACCATCTTTGTATATCACAACAATTGTCGCCAGCCTCTGGTCCAACGGGAGGGTCCCACTCCCCCGCGCCTCCACGAACATGGCGCGCAGGTGGGGGGCTACCCTATCCGGGAACAGCCTATACAGGTCAATCGGCAAGCCATTCGGGCCCGAGGCCTTGCCCGGGTTCAGCGCGCGAATAGCTCCCGCCACCTCATCGACCGTTATGTCTCCATCAAGATCCTCTCTATCTACATCAGAGAGACAGGGCAGAGCGATATCCCTCAAAAGGTCACGCGAGTCCTCGGGCGGCCTATCCGACACTGAGGCATAAACCTTACAGAAATAATCCGAGAAAGCCTGTACAATCCCCTCAGGTTCCACAATCACCTCTCCCCCCTCTCCCGTCAATTCCGGCACTACTCTATTAACCCTTTCTTTTTTATCCAGCCAAGCTAGGAGCTTCCCGGCCTTGTCACCAACATCATACAGGCGGCCCTGCTGTTCCCTACTGAGGGTCTTAGCGGCATTTGTCACAAGGTCCTTATACTCGGCTTGCTTCAAGCTCAGCTCATGCAGTGAGGCCGCTGTTACCTCCTCCTCTAACGCTCCCTCCAAAGCCCCGATCTCCTCCTCCACTTGCATAACCTCGCCATCTCTCCGCCTCTTGGCCGCCACTACTAGTGAGAGGGCCTCCCCTCGCAGCACGGTCTTAAATGCTTCCCACAACGACACAGCCGAGTCCACGGACCCATGATTGTCCTTGAAGACATTATCCACTGTCTTCACCAATGCGCTGCGCATCTTAGAATCTCGAAAGTACCAGGGGTTAATAGGAGCCACCCTTCCCCCTCCCTCGCGGCTTATGTCCAGCCTGACCCACACTGGCGAATGGTCCGATATGCCACGCGCCATGTGCCTGACCTCAGACACCAGTGGGGCGTGCGCAGCCAGAGTGAGCAGGTAGTCAATCCTAGAGAGGCTACCATGCGCCCCGGAGTGGAAGGTGTATTGACGTTGTGTGGGGTGCCGGAGCCTCCAGCAATCTATCAGGCCGAGTGTGTCTAGTAAGTCTGGGAGCCACTTCTGAGCCCCCCCGGTGTCTCTGGGCGGGTACCTATCCAGCAGCCCAGAGCCGACAGCATTGAAATCCCCCCCCCACCACTAGCATACCTCCCGGGAGATCCAGCAAGGCCCTACCCAGATCTGTAAACGTGGAGGCCTGCAGGGCTGGAGGGACATAAACCGAAACCAAAACCAAAGTTCTACCTTCCCACCTCCCCGCCACCGCCACAAACCTCCCCCTATCGTCAACAATTGTGGAGTCCACCTCAAATGGTAGCGAGGCCCTGACTAGGATGCCCACACCCCTGGACCCGGAGGAAAATCCCGAATGAGCTATGAATTTATAACCCTTCCTATTGAGAGCATAACACGTATTACCTATGAGGTGTGTCTCCTGCAGTAGGGCAACATCTGGCATTGACCGTTTCAAGTGTTGCAAAACTATCCCGCGCTTAATGCGATCTCCCAAACCATTAACATTCCAGCTAATAACACTTAAACCTCTACCCCCATCCCCAAACACAAAGAGGCCCACCCCCCACCCGAAGAGCCACCATGGAACAATCCCGAGAATAATCGTTACGCCTTGCAGAAACAAACCCCCCAACAACAAACCCAAAGTCCCAACCATCCCCCCCACCCTGCACCCCTGCTGCAGCTTACAAAGCCCCCCCAACTTACAGTGTGCCTGTCGCCCTACCAAACCCAAATCTACAAAAAGTACCCTAAGGGAGGAAAGAGCTCCCCTCGTCCTCCCGCAACCCTCCGCATTTACTGCACTCTGTTCAGGTCATTAGATAAAGTCAAATCGAGTCAGACCAGGTCCGAAAACATCACCCTTGCCCATCCCGGCCACTGTCCCCATCTGCGGCAGTGTCCTGTCCCGTCCGTCATCGGGGCAAAGCGTCCAGCCATTCATCTGCCATGGTGGGAGACTCAAAAAAGAATGTCCGGTCTTCGTACACCACACGTAGTCTGGCAGGGAAGAGCATGGCAGACTTCAGGTCCCTCTCCCGAAGGCGCCTCTTCACCCCCAGAAAGCCCTGTCTCTGCCTCTGCACCTGCTGGGTGAAATCAGGATAGAAATTCACCGACGCGTTCTGGAAGGGGACCGGGCCCGTTACCCTCGATGCTTGCAGGATAGCGTCCCGATCTCGAAAATGAAAGAGCCGAGCGACGATCGGCCTCGGCGGGGCTCCAACCCTGGGCTTCCCGCCCGGCACTCTGTGGGCCCTTTCAACCGCGAAGAACTTCCCAAGACCCTTAGGCTGCAAGTGGTTAAGGACCAAATCCTCCACTAGCAGGTCAACCGAAGCCTCATCCGAGGACTCCGGGACCCCGATAACGCGCACGTTATTGCGCCTGGCCCGGCTCTCAAAGTCCTCCAGCCGACGGGCGGCGAGATCACTCTCGGTCCTCAGCTTACGAACCTCGGTCTGCAGTTCCGAAACCTTATCGGCGAGGCCCGTGGTCTTGAGGTCCAGGGTTTTAACCCGTTCGTTGGTTTTGCCCAAATCTGCACGGATCAGGTTGACATCCACCAAGATGGTATCCACTTTTTGCGCCAGGGCATCAAATTGTCTCCCAATCGAGGTCTGCATCCCCTCGAGCGCCCCCATGACATCCTGCAGCGAGAGCTCCGGGGCCAGGGGCGAGGCCTCCTTCTGGGTATCCGGCGACTGGCTCGACCCACTCGGTGACCCCTTCTGCAGAGCATAGCGGTCCATATTATTAGCTTGAGAATAGGCTCCCCGCCTGGTTGACTTAGGCTTCAGCCGATCCACCTCCGCTTTGCCCGACATGGTTGGCACCAAGCAGTTCGGTTCCGATAAGACGGCCCTCTCTCAGCAAGAGGAATCAGGAGTGATCAGGTCTGCAGTGGGCCGCCAGAGTAACATGTAGAGCGTCCAAAGGAAAATAAAGCCACCAAGGGCTCTCCAGGGGCAGGGCAGACAAAGGGAGAGAAAGTGAAAGTGAAAGGACGGGGACCTCCATCCGACAGTTCACACCTCGCCTGGCCGCTGTTGTTCAACTAGAGGTCGGGCATCCTGCCAACTCCAGCCCCTGGCATCCCTCGGAGATAGGCCGCACTCTTCCGCCATGCATAACTCCGGTTCCCGGTGGGCGATCCGACCTCGGGTAGCATCAATCGCCTCCCTGACAAGTCATCTACACGATGCCGTGCATGCAGACAGGATTAGAGACAGGATAGTCGACAGAGGGCGCGAGGGTCTCGGGAGCTCAGAGCTCACGCGGCCATCTTGGTCAAGCGCTAGGCTCCTCCCCCCATTTCGGGGAAAATTAAATGAAAAACATGCTTACTTTTGAAAATTGTAGAGAAAATCTCAAATCATTTATTGCAACATTTAACCAAAACAACCATTTTTAAACATTTTTTTTTAAAGAACACAATCTATCCTCTTACTTAGGGTCAATTACTATTATTTTATTGCCAAAACAGATTCTTAAACACTTGTTGATTTGTGATTAATTTTGTTTAACAGGAGGATAGCTCTTTATTAATAATTTTATGACATGTGCTGTGTAAAAATGATATAAAAACAAACCTCATCAACTATCCATTGTGGGGATTTTAGAGAATGGAAGGAGGAATAGTACAATTTTATGTTTGAAACTATTGCTTCCAAACGTCCAATTGCAGGTTTATTCCATACAGCCAAAAGTTTTTCAACGTCAATAGATACTTTTTGTTTCAAATCTGTGGATACATAAGTGATCAACATAATTATAAAATACTTTACAAGACTCCTGCTTGGAATTCGATTTTTTTTAAAACTACGTATAAAGTATTTCACTACATATTAATTTTTTATTTTTTTTTTAAATGTAGTTATCAAGAGTAAAACTATTTTTAAACATAAAATACATATATATTATTCTGGCAATATTGATATTTCGTTTTGAAATCCACCAACCCCTGGTTGGAGACTTTTTTTTTTTTTTTTTTTTAAACCTTTATTTTCAAAAGTCAGGACACAGCTATTCAGCCGACAACCCGGAGGTTCGGCAGCATCGATATATAGAAACAGAGATGCGTCCCCAGTACCGTGAAAGGAGAAGTGCAAAGGTTCAATTTTAAGTAAACACAAAAACACACAACAAACCCCAGCAAGGCAAGAACACTGAAAGCCCATGGTGAAGCCCCCCAGGGGAGGCCGGACCCCACTCATCTACCAGTTACAGTACAGTGTAAAGAGGAAGAAGGGGGACAGCAGAGGCCAAAAAAGTCCATAAACCATACTGAGCTGGAAAGAAGGTTAGGAGGAAAGCTGTTCCTCGGGAGGATCCAGATCCGGGGCAAGACATATTCCCCCCCTGTATTGATTCCACCGCCCCCAGATGGCGTGCCACTTCCGGGGGCGGCCTCTAGCGCAATAGACCGTCTTCTCCCTTAACATACTCCAGTCCATATTTTCTTTCCACGCGGTCAATGTGGGGGGCCCCGCGGAGCCCCACAATCGCGCGATATCTCTCTTAGCGACCATGTTGCCCAGAGTCACCCATTGGGTCTGCGCCGCATTATGATCAGTGGGCCCCCAGACATTCAGGAGACAACACCGCGCTTCCGGCTGCATAGCAATGCCCGTCACCTCCCCCATCACTGCATGGACTCTCCTCCAGAATTCCGTGATGACACCACATTCCCAAATGATATGCAGGAAAGTACCCACCATACCACATCCCCTCCTGCATAGGCCGTCTTCCGAGAATCCCATGTGAACCAGCCTTGGCCCCATCACATACACTCGATGCAGTATTTTAAGCTGCACCAGCCTCAGCCGCGACGGGATCGCAACCTCCTTAGGAGAGGAAACAGCAGACTGCCAATCCTCGTCATCCAACTCGAGGCCATCCCTAGACCACTGGTCCCTCAATCCCAGAAGCATATCTGCCCGGACGTTGATCAGTTTCTTATAGATGAGCGAAATCGTGCTCTCGGGCATATGGCCATCCAGGACCCGGTCCTCCAAAGGAGAGGACTCAGGCACCTTCTCACCCTCTATGAGGACTGATCGGAGGGCGTGACGCACCTGAATATAGCGGAAAAACTCAGATGGCCCCAGCTCATACTCCTTCTGCAACTCTTCAAAGGACTTCACCCTCCCCTTAATCAGGACATCTCCGACCCTGGAGATGCCGATCAAGTCCCATTTGTCAAAGCCTTTTGTGTGCCAAAGCCTACCCAGTCTCTCAGATTCAAACAGCGGGGTAGCGAGGGTAAGCCTATCCTTCCAGCCCAGCGAGTCAGTTGCCATCTTCCACACTCGCACCGCCACACCAGTGGGCCCCGTGAGGGACGAGTCCAGGGACCGCGAATACAACGCCCTGTAAGAGTTACCACCACGCAGCAACCACCTATCCATGGCATACCCAGGGCTGAGGGCAGGGCCATAAAACCCATGATTAATCGCACTCAGCTGGGTGGCCCAATAGTACCGTCGGATGTCTGGGAGCGCAATGCCCCCGTCGTACCATGGAAGCGTCAACTTTGCAATAGCTATTTGCGGCCGCCCATCCCAAAGCAACGTTCGTTGGAGGCCTTCGACCTCCCGAAAGTATTTGGCCGGAACCCAGTCCAAAGTATTCTGCAGTGCGTAGAGGAAGCGGGGAAGCGACATCATTTTGAACAGGGCCGCACGCCCAACGAGGGAGAGCGGCAGCCTCCGCCAGCCTTCAACATCCCGCCTCAGGCGTGCCAGGGGGGGAGCAGGTTCTTCTCATATCGCACAGCAGAGTCCATGGAGATAAAAATCCCCAAATACACGAAACCCTGCTGAGCGACCTGTATCGAACATGTTCTAGGGATCGGTGGAACCTCGCCACTAAGAACATACAAATACGATTTACTCCAGTTGATAACAAGACCCGAGTTCCTACCAAAAGATGTGAGTACGTCACAGACCACTATAAGTGATTTATTGGGTGAGGCAAGATACAGCAGGATATCATCGGCATAGAGCGAAATACGGTCCTCGTGTTCAGGCGACCATCTAAGGCCCCGTATATCCGGGTGCTAACGTATCCACGCAGCCAGTGGCTCAAGGGCGAGGGCGAACAACAAAGGCGACAGGGGACAACCCTGCCGAGTACCCCTCCCAAGCTGAAACGGAGTCGACGCCCGACCATTCACCACCACACTCGCAAGTGGCCCCTCATACAGCAACCTCACCCAACTCACAAAACCGTGGCCAAAGCCGAACTTGGTCAGCACGGCCCACAAATATGCCCATTCCACCGTGTCGAATGCCATCGTGGCGTCAAGAGACGCCACAATAGCTGGTTCACGCAGTGTGCCCGCCCTGGCGATTACACCATGAAGGCGCCGAAGATTTAACGCTGTGTTTCGGTGCGGGATGAAGCCGGATTGATCCGGGTGGACCAAGTCACCGAGTACCCTAATCAATCGGGTCGCCAGGATTTTAGCCAGAATTTTCGGCTCTGCGTTAAGAAGTGAGATAGGCCTATATGAGGCGCACTTATCTCGGGGTTTGCCCTCTTTGTGTATAACCACGATCGTCGCCAGTCGCTGGTCCAACGGGAGGGTCCCACTCCCCCGCGCCTCCACAAACATGGCGCGCAGGTGAGGGGCGACCCTATCCGGAAATAGCTTGTACAGGTCGACCGGCAAGCCGTTCGGTCCCGAGGCCTTGCCCGAGTTTAACGCGCGGATAGCCCCCGCCACCTCGTCAACCGTTATGTCACCATCTAGATCGTCCCTATCTATATCGGAGAGACAGGGCAACTCGATATCATGGAGGAGGTCAGACGAGTCCTCGGGCGGCCTATCCGACACTGAGGCATAAACCCTACAGAAATAGTCCGAGAAACACTGTACAATCCGCTCAGGTTCCACAATCGCCTCTCCCCTCTCTCCCGTCAACTCTGGCACAACTCTATTGACCCGTTCTTTTTTGTCCAGCCAAGCCAGGAGTTTCCCTGCCTTGTCACCAACATCATACAATCGGCCCTGCTGTTCCCTACTGAGGGTCTTAGCGGCGTTCATCACCAGGTCCTTATACTCAACTTGCTTCAAGCAAAGCTCATGCAGTGAGGACTCTGTAACCTCCTCCTCCAGCGCTCCCTCCAGAGCCGCGATCTCCTCCTCAACCTGCAGAACCTCGCCATCTCTCCGCCGCTTGGCAGCTACTACTAGGGAGAGGGCTTCCCCTCGGAGCACGGTCTTAAATGCTTCCCACAGCGACACTGCCGAGTCCACGGATCCCTGATTATCCTTGAAAAAATTATCTACTTTCTTTACCAGCGCGCTGCGCATCTTGGGGTCTCGGAAATACCACGGGTTGATAGGGGCCACCCTTCCTCCTCCCTCCCGACCTAGATCCAGCCGGATCCACACTGGCGAATGGTCAGATATACCACGCGCCATGTGCCTCGCCTCGGAGACCAATGAGGCATGCGCAGCCAGAGTGAGTAGGTAATCAATCCTGGAAAGACTACCATGTGCCCCGGAGTGGAACGTGTATTGGCTCTGTGTGGGGTGCCGGAGCCTCCAGCAGTCTATCAGGCCAAGCGTGTTTAGGAAGTCTGGGAGCCACTTCTGAGCCCCCCCTGTGTCTCTGGGCGGGTATCTATCCAGCAGGCCGGAGCCAACAGCGTTGAAATCACCTCCCACCACAAGCATACCCCCCGGGAGATCCAGCAGGGCCCTACCCAGATCTGTGAACGTGGAGGCCTGCAGGGCCGGCGGGACATAAACCGAAACTAAAACCAAAGTTCTTCCTTCCCACCGCCCCGCCACCGCCACAAACCTCCCCCTATCATCAACAATGGTGGAGTCCACCTCAAATGGTAGCGAGGCTCTGACTAGGATGCCCACACCCCTGGACCCAGAGGAGAATCCCGAATGTGCTATGAATTTATAACCCTTCCTATTCAGAGCATAGCACGTATTACCTATAAGATGCGTCTCCTGCAGCAAGGCAACATCCGGCATTGACCGTTTCAAGAATTGCAAAACAATCCCACGCTTAATGCGATCCCCCAAACCATTAACATTCCAGCTTATAACACTTAAACCCCTACCCCCCATCCTCAAACGTAAAGAGGCCCACCCCACTCCCGAAGAGCCACCATGGAACAGTCCTGGAAAGAATCACCATGCCTTGCAGAAATAAACCCCCCAACAACAAACCCAAAATCCCAGAAACCCCCCCCACCCTGCACCCCTGCGGCAGCTTACAAAGTCCCCCCAACTTGCAGTGTGCCTGTCGCCCTACAAAAACCCCAAAAATCTACAAAAAGTACCCTAAGGGAGGAAAAGAGCACCCCTCGTCCTCCCGCCGCCCTCCGCATTGACTGCACTCTATTCAAGTCTTCAAATATAGCCAAATCGAGTGAGACTGGCTCCGAAAAATCAGCCCTGCCCATCCCGGCCACTGTCCCCATCCTCGGCAATGTCCTCCCCCGTCCGTCACCGGGGCAAAGCGTCCAGCCATTCATCGGCCATAACAGGAGAGTCAAAGAAGAATGTCCGATCTTCGTGCACCACACGTAGTCTGGCAGGGAAGAGCATGGCATACTTCAGATCCCTCTCCCGGAGCCGCCTCTTCACCCCCAGAAAGCCCTGTCTCTGCCTCTGCACCTGCTGGGTGAAGTCCGGATAGAAATTCACCGACGCGTTCTGGAAGGGGACCGGGCCCGTCACCCTCGATGCTTGCAGGATAGCGTCCCGATCTCGAAAATGAAAGAGCCGAGCGACGATCGGCCTCGGTGGGGCACCCACCTTGGGCCTCCCACCCGGCACTCTATGGGCCCTTTCAACCGCAAAGAACTTTCCAAGACCCTTAGGCTGCAGATGATTAAGCACCAAGTCCTCGACAAGCAGGTCAACCGAAGCCTCATCCGAGGACTCCGGGACCCCGATGACGCGCACGTTGTTGCGCCTGGCCCGGCTCTCAAAATCCTCCAGCCGGCGGGCGGCGAGATCACTCTCGGTCCTCAGCTTACGAACCTCGATCTGCAGTTCCGTGACATCATCGGTGAGGCCCGTGGTCTTGAGGTCCAGGGTCCTAACCCGTTCATTCGTTTTGCCCAAGTCCGCACGGAGCAGGTTAACATCCACCAAGATGGCATCCACCTTATGCGCCAGGGCATCAAACTGTCTCCCAATCGAGGTCTGCATCCCTTCGAGCGCGCCCATGACATCCTGCAGTGAGAGCTCCGGGGCCAAAGGCGAGGCCGCCTTCTGGGTATCCGGCGACTGGCTCGACCCACTCGGTGATCCCTTCTGCAGAGCATAGCGGTCCATACTATTGACTTGGGTATAGGCTCCCCGCCTGGTAGACTTGGCCTTCAGCCGATCCACCTCTGCTTTGCCCGACATGGTTGATACCAAGCAGGTCGGTTCAGATAAGACGGGTCCCTCTCAATGAAAGGAATCAGGGGTGATCAGTTCTGCAGTGGGCCACCAGAGTAGCCTGCAGAGCGTCCATAGGGTAATAAAGCCACCAAGAGCTCTCCAGGGGCAGGGCTGACAAAGGGAGAGAAAGCGAAAGTGAAAGGACGGGGACCTCCGTCCGACAGTTCACACCTCGCCTGGCCGTTGTTGTTCAACTAGAAGTCGGGCATCCTGCCAACTCTAGCCCCTGGCATCCCTCGGAGATAGGCCGCAATCTTCCGCCAGGCATAAGTCCGGTTCCCGGTGGGCGATCCGACCGCGGGTAGCATCAATCGCCTCCCTGACAGGTCATCCACACGATGCCATGCATACCGACAGGATTAGAGACAGGATAGTCGACGGAGGGCGCGAGGGTCTCGGGAGCTCAGAGCTCACGCGGCCATCTTGGTCAAGCGCTAGGCTCCTCCCCCCCCCCTGGTTGGAGACTTTAACACAGAAATGGTATCCTTTGAATGTGACCGCCGAATCACAATGTACACTGTCAGGTTAATATGACTCCTTTACGATCATACACATAAACAATGCAGTCTCATCCTTCGTGTTTATGATGTTGATTTTTGAAACTAAATCCATGTTGGTCTCTCAAACATGAATTTGTTGTTGGAAAGCAAGTTTGGTGTAGGCCAGCAGGGTCAAATTCCACTGTGGCACTCCGCATTTGTCCTCAAATACCCTGTACAACGGTGCAGAGATGTTGGAAAACATTCAATTACCATTGAGAGACTAACATGCGGGCAGATTCAGCTCGCAGCACCAAATTACATTAAGAAAATGTACATTTGCAAATGCCCCATTTGCGGGCAGAATCTAATAGCAGTGTTCCATACGCTGACCTGAGGGCTGTTGGTCCAACAACTGCAGCAATGTCAATTTGAGGCAAGTAAAAAAAATTTATTAGCTTAAATAATATAAAGCACTTTTAAAAACTACATTGAAACATTGTGAAATCGATTTTATAATTGTAATTTCAATATAATTTCAATATAAGTTTAACATAAAAAGGTAAACTTGAAACAAGATGAGTGGCAAAAATAAAATTATAATGAGGTGGGGTTACTTAGGCCCTTGCCTAGGGAGTCTGATGGATCGGGTTGCATCCCCACACATACTCAATTTCCTAGGAGAGCAATGTCGGAACCTCTGCCGGTCAATTCAAACGCACCTTTGACACTGTACCCTACACAGAGGGCGAATAGCGGCGCAGAGGCCACTCAGGGAGACAGAGACCTGGACAACCTGACACTGTAGCTATGTGTGTTGTGTGATGTAACCGGGTTTGCCTGGTATAAACAGGTGCCCCCGTGGTTGGAGTACGTGCTCAACAGAACGAATGTGAGATAGCCGTCAAGGTCCAGCAGTGACTCTTTGGAGGAGGTCGCAGGCTGAATCACTGTAGTAAGGAGTGTCCTGATAGGCACCGTATGGAATTTGAGGGGAAGAACCTCTCCTACGCAACAACATAAAATGAACCACCTACTCCCGTAGGCAAAGATGTAGGGGACAGCGTCCAATGGTTTTGGAGATAATTTCAGCTGTACTGGACGCCCAAGAATAATAAACCAGGGCGGTTACATCATCACACTGAGCTGTGAGAGGGTATTCAGACTCCTAAAAAGTATTACCCATCGTCTACTGGTCAGTATAGAGGCAGAGCTCGATATAGACCAGTCCTGGAGCGAACTACACCGTGTGACGCCAAGGCCGGGGCTGAGGACGGAGCTAGCGGCGTAGCCGTGGTATGACCCAAAGACGATGCAGTGTCCGTAGCCAAAGGAGATTTTGATTCCAAGCCATTGAACTAATGCCGGAGTCGTCAAGATCGAAGCCAACGGCTGCACCAAGGCCGGATCCGTACTGTTGCCGAGGCGGGATCCAACAGCAGTGCCAAGGCCGGCTCCATATTGTCGCCAAGACGGGATCGAACGGAGGCTACGAGGACGGATCTGCGGGGGGACAGAGTCCTGATCCATAGCGGCGCAGAGGCAGGATCCACTGCGGCGCAGAGGCCGGATCCACGGTGGCAAAGCCACATTGCCGAGGTTGGAGCCATCGGCCGTGCCTAGGCCGACGACAACGGCGGTGGAGCCGAGGACGGAGCAAACAGCTGTGCTGAGGCCATAGCCAATGGACCAGATGGGGCAAGTAAACGGACAATGGCTGAGTGAAGTACCTGTACTTTGCCGGATTTGCGTACAGTCCAGAAAAATGCGGGTAGGTCGCAGGCAACAACGGAGGCCCCAAAGGAGCCGTGGGGGAGGGACCCCCCGCCCCATCCACCGAGACTCGCGAGCAGTGAGGGTAGACGAAGAGCCACGCAGCTTCTTCGAATTTAAATGACTTACCTGTCCCAAATTCTAATGAACGATAGTGTGGTCGGAGCCAGCGATACCTCGAACACCTACAGGAGCGGGATCTTGAGTGGCGCGGTACAGAGTGCCTGGCTTCCAATAACTTCCGGAAACACTCCCGCAAGTCTTCTGCGCCATGGCCCGACAATCAGGGCACGTCTCGGGTTGATGGCGTGCCCGAAGCAGAAGAGAAACACATTGTGGGGATACGTCACCGACATGGTCCGACACCATTCCTGGCCATCCATAATGCACCAAAGTTGAAATTTCTACCAAAACTAGAAAAAAGTCTTAAAACCAAAGCCATATCGGCGCAAGTCATTTGCCGTGTGGGGACCGGCCAGCGTGTATTCTATATCGCCGTGACGGGAACGCCTTGGCCCTTACCTCCAAGTGCCATGAGGAGAACAGCCCAACGACTCCATCCAATGCAGTGAGGTGAACGGCCTACAAAGTCCAGAAGCCCCTGCTCGGCCCCGAGTGGCAGCAGCATACAAGCACAACAAGTCCCATCATAATGACGCGCACGGGCAAAGTCCGGGCCAAGGGCGGGCCTGTCCTGCACCCGTCAAAGCAAGGAAGATGAAGAGCAGGGCCAGCTCAATTACATTGCTACTGTGCCATCGGAGGGACCCATGTGATTCAAATTAAGGTACTGTGCCGATTTGTGCTGCATACTATTTTTCTGAGTGACACTATGGTTTAAAGACATTCAAGTAGTGATACTTGGGACTGACTTTGCTGTGACACTGTTTTACTTGTCAAACATTATTTCCCATGCTCTTACTCCACCTTACAGCATTTAATTAGCTTATTGCTAGAGTAAGCATGGGCAAAAGTAAAGCTATGGAAGGTTTGGGGGGGCAAATGGAGCATCGAGTAGGATGGGTAAGGTTAAAAAGGCAAGGAAAACTTCCAAGCACAGCGCTAATAATTGTGTGATCGACAGAATCGAGACCCTAATAACAGAATGTGAAGGGATTCTCGTAGGTGAGTTACCTGTGGCCGCTAGCGTTGAGAGAAACCCATTATGAAGTGACCATGAGCAACCCTGTTGCACCACAATACCGCCTATGTTTCTGAAATCTTTTCTAAGACGTACTTAGTACTAGTAGCGAGACCAAACATACTGTGTTAGCACAGGTGGGAATTGCCTCCACACAGTGCAAGAATAATCAACTGGTCAGAGATCCTGTAATCGATTTAGAGACTACTGCTATTTTCAGCTTGAACCGGTTTGCGTTGTTGCCCGAGGCCCCTGATCTGCGGGAGTAGCTAGTGCAAAAATCCAAAATCATAAGCCCTACCACCATCGCAGCTTTGTCTAAGCCAGTAGGGACTGTTGCCACAGTACTTGAAGCTCTTCTGCAGATTGTTAATGAGCTTAGGCTAGAAATAGGTGCGATGAGGGTGATGATTGTGGAGTTAGTGGCAGTAGTTAAAATAATAGCTCCAAGTGGCATGTCACACCAGCTGGCTGGTAGTAACACACCTATCCCACACCTCCATAGGGCACACATGAATGCACAAAAAGAACAATCTATTGTACATCATGGCTCTCTCTCCTCTATCAAACCACTTGCTACTCAGGCCATTAATACACCTCATTGTCAACAGACAGCTCCCTCCCAAATCTCTTTGGTCACTGACCAGGAAGCACATCTGCCTCTACAATGTATTACAAAAAACGCTAGACCTTTTAAAACACCAGTAGATCCTTGTCAGCACTCTAAAGATTATTATTATTTGGAAAAACTTTTGTATGATCCCCTTGTAGAGACGCGAACAGTCTATATGGTCAGTTTTAAAAAGCTTAAATCGCGTGGTGACCACGAAAACGAAGGCTCCTTTAAAAATAAGACCATACATTTGATTCGCCATGTCAGGGGCTGTTGGTCGTTGGTACGGGATGACATAGCCAGGGCTCGGCGATGTACAATTCATAAACGTTCTCTTGACGACATTGAACTTACCTTTACAAAGCCAGATCAGGCTGCAAATTTTTGTGCACTAGAATTTCGAAGTTGCCATCCAGGCTCTTTAGACATTCTAAACAGAAGTTAACCAATACTTACTGATATTGGGGCCCAGGGCAAAGTAATTGAGCAGAGTGTCGAGGGTGGGTCTACATTAGATGGCAAAGACTGACTGAGAGCAGCCGACAGGGCTTACAGAGACCGGTCATAATAGGAAAACTGGACCTCAACACCACCCACGCTACATCCCAGTGTCACTCCACGCACTCGACAAAGGACGAAACAACTACTGCGGTCCAGCATCGCCAGCAGACACACAGGGAACCTTCAGCTGTCAGTGCTGCCGGTACTCCTTCAGCTATGCCAGGAATGCTTATCCAGCACAACACGCTCTCAAGAACACACCTTGGAAGAGCTTGCAATACTAGCTACTCAACGTCAGTGGACTGTATATACATGCCAACTAAGTATGTGACCTCCTGAACAGCAAAACCATGGATGTAGCATTCTTCACCGAAACCTGAACCAACACCACCTCGGGCCTGCAGATAGCCATCGCCATTCACAAAGGATACAAGATCTCCAGGATGGACAGCCACACCCCCACCGAGTAGTAATCGCCATCGCCCACAATTCCAACATCCACCTGAGCACACTACCCGAAGAGACGACAGACCTGATAGAACACCGGCACCTACAGATACTGGCCACCTCTACCACCCCACTCCGTGTACCTTCATTTAACAAACCCCATGTATCCACGGACCTTCCGTCAAATTAATAACGAACATCATCTCCACACACGCCATCCCATCTAACAACTACTGCCTGCTTGGAGACATAAACTTCAACCTCAAAAAAAAAGTACAACGCAAGAACACATCCCTCATGGACAACCTCCACAACATTGGACTTTGCAAGATTGTGCCTGAACCCACGCATTCACACACCCTCACCCCATCTTCATATTTAGAAACTACATTGTGTTCAGCCTCACCACCAAACTCACGTGGACAGAACAACCACCACCCACAGACACCATCACTTGCTTCCACAGAGATACTGGACCAAAAGCAACGAAGACCAGCTGACCTCCTCAAGGAGGAAATCCACAGGACCACCGTTGAAGAAGATGACCCAAACACCACCGCAAAACTATTTACAGATAGATCCCCAAAAGAGTCAACACCATAGCTCCCCTCAAGCAGAACAACAATGCACACGCCAAGAATGACAGATTGTTCAGCCCGAATTACATGAGTCGAGGCACCCTGGTTGCCGCATCGAAAAGTCATGTCTGAATTCCAAATCCACGGAGGCAGACAACTTCAAATATGACAACACCGCCCACCACCAGCTCATCATAAAAACAACAAATACTGGAATTTAAACAAAATTCCCACACACGCACCAAACAACAAAAAACGCGTCCACATCGTCACGGAATTTGACCAACACACCATCGATTTGACCGATATTGCTCCCTCACAAGATCTCTGAAACAAACCCAGCACCTTCTTACAAAACAAAACAAGAAGATCAGCAATAACTTCAACAACTTCGTCAGAAGTTGTACCAATAAACTTGTCCATAAAAATATGTGATATTTTAATCATTTTACATGTAGTGGGACCCCGGATGTGGTAGGGAGATCTCACTTCATGTTTGTAGATAATGATAAGGGAACCTAAGGAAGAAAATTCTCATTTTGGTTATCTCTGTTTTATAAAAATCTTCTATTAAGAGGTCAGTGTGAATATGACAATATGTAAACAACACAACACTGTTGCAACTATCTTCTTTTCAGTTTGAAATGACAATATTTAAGATTCAAATGCTTCTAATGTATGTGGATCCGGGGTCCGTGCTGGCGTGAATATCGCTCAGTGCCGCCAACTCCATCACACCCATGCTTCAACACACCATCAACCGCTACCTGGAGAACGCCACCTTCACTGACAAATGGAAACACGCCGAGAAAAGCCCCCTCCTGAAGAAGCCCTTGGTGGACCCCACCAAACCTTAACCACCACCGACCCATCTCCCTGATCCCGTTCCATGCAAAAGTATTTTATAAAGCAATCAAAAGCAAATTCACCACATTCATAAAAAAACACAACATTCCCGACCCGTTCAAATCCTGCTTCGGAAAAAACAACATCACAGAAATCGCCCTCCATTTAAAAAACAACAACATCTGCATCATCCGGGAATAAAGAGAAACGGTAACCCTCATCCTTCTTGGCCATCTCACAGGCCTTCGACATGTTATCCCGCAGCACCATAATACACACACTACACGACGCAAGGATAATGGACAAGTCCTATAATAGATTAATAGATCTATCCAGCAGAACACAACAAGTAAGTCTACCACCCATTCTCTCGGGCCCTACACCTACCACCTGCAGAGTCACCAACGGGTCCGAACTCAGTACAACACTCTTTAACTTATACATGTCTATACTCGCCACCATCGTCTTAGAATACGTACTCAGCATTGACTCATATGCAGACAACACCCACCTCATCCTCTCCCTATACATCAAAGCCAACGGAGCCAAACAAAAGCCAAACAAAACTTAAAATAAGGAACAAAAATGTTGCAAAATTGATGAAAAAAAGATGGCTATAAATCAACACCGACAAAACATAAGTATTCATGATAGGGCCACACCCCGAAGCATGTAACGACACATGGTGGCTCCCCACACTCACTAGCCCACCCACCCACTCTGACCGTGCATTTAAACATGGATTCATTCGACATCCCAAGATCAAACCGGACTGACACATCAACATAGTCACATGCTCCTTCTTTCCCATGCTCCGCCTCCTACTGAAGACCTTCAATTTGATCTCTATCAAGCACACAAAAACCGCAACACACACACTCGTCACCAGCAGACTAGACTACAGCAAAGCACTCTATTCCAGAATAAACAAAATCCTCACACGCAAGCTACGAAACATCCACAAAGCCGCCGCTAAACCGGTTCTCAACATACTGCAAAACAGCCACATATCACAACACCTGCACACACTCCACTGGCTCTCTATCGAGTCTATAATCACCTTGCATATCCTGACCCAAGGACACAAAGCTCTAAACAACACCAACCCAGCATACCTAAAAAGCCGTCTAAACTTTCACGCCCCACAAAGAACACTAACAGCAGAACAGCTTTCCTATGCCGTGGTTCACCGCACCAGAAAAAACAGATCAGGAGGACGCTGATTCTTCTTCATCACAGCAAGAGCATGGCACAATCTCATGCTCCATAGCACATAGGCAAACTCATTCCACATCTTTGCGAGAAACTTTAAAAACATGTCCATGATGGATTAGAACCTACACCGTCCCCTGCTTACCCACCGGCTTGAGAAGCCTTACGGGTGAGTAGTCGTGATGTAGCCAACCCCGGATTGATTGATTTCATTGTTTGGTATGCCGTCAGGAGGAGGGAGTTTAAGGAAAACAATTGATGGGAAACAGAGAGCTAACTGTATCAGCAAGGCTCCGCATCATATACATTTAATAGATAAATTGTGCATATCCTACCCAATGTAGTGGGAAACATAGCGTGCTTCTTCACGATGCCTAAATGCATGCTTTGAGAGGTGTAAAGAGTTTACTTTTATCACATGGTGTGTTCCTGCGTCATGATCTCAATATATTGTGCGTCAATTGTCGTTTAACTTAGGGAAATATTGGGCTTGCCGGACCACCTTAGTCGTCTTGACCTTGTCTTGTTGTTGAAAGTGGTGATGGATGGTTGACGTACAGATAGATTGTTTCGATATACTGTCATCTTGGTGGCCCAAAGAGACATTGCAGCAGGCGGGAAGGACTCGGCATAAAAATATATCATTAAGTCTCAAAAAAATGGTGGAGTGCTGATCCGTTAGATTGAGAATAGTATAAGAGTTAAAAGGTGAGATGATAATGATCAGAGGTTTGTGCTTGAAAGAATGAGGAAACAGAAACGACAAGGGAGAAGCTTTCGAGGGTCAATATAATTATTTAATGTTACATGGTCATAGTTGAAAAACAAGAAAAATATATTTGACTGTCTTATATGTAATAACATGAATCTGTATTAAAAGTGAATTTTTGAAAGCATGCGGCATTTTTTTTTAATTATTAAATTCTACAATGGCATTGAAACATTATTACAATAGTAAATATATTAAAACCCACATGCATGGGTGAAAACAAGTACAACATGATTTTCAAGGTTTTATAAACATTTTTAAAACTGGAAATTGCATTTTAAATAGATTAAAAGAAACCTCACCCCCGATCAGTACAGTTGTTTCTTTTTCTACAGAAACATCAATCTCCTCTGAAAGTGTTTCCATTGAATGAAATTCTTGATATTGTTGACTGGTCATGCTTGCTGGAAAACATTTTTTTTAACTTTATTAAAGGACTATAAATTAATGTTATTTATTTCCCAAAATGCACGCATTGCAAAAAAGAATGTTAAATAAGGAGTTGAAGTTTAAGTTAGTAACAACTCATTTTAGAAAAACAACCACTATTCACCAAAACAACCACAGTCCATTTTGATAACAAACATTATTCCAAAATCATTTAATTAACATACATTTTTTTCAAAAAAAATTTTGGGGAGAAAAAATGTTTCACGTTCTTTGTGTTAAATAAGTACCTTAACAACCAAGCGGGTGCACTTTATCAAGGGTGATGTTATATATTTAAAAAAATCATATCCAAATTATTCCAAATGGAGAAAAAAAAACATACCTTTCTTTGGTTCACTGCTGCCACTTGATGTATACGGCCTCAACATGTCCAGATTGTGTGTTCTACGTAGAGCAATGTTGGAAGCATTAATCAATGTAACACGCTTTCCTTTTATTTCTGAAATGGTGTATGGTCCGGTAAATTTAGGTTGTAAAACCCCTCCTTTTCTAGTACCTAGCCTGGAATTTTTCAGGAGCACTAACTGTCCTTCTGTAAAGGTGCAAGGCTTAAATTTTTGGGTTACTCTCTTTTTAAATTTTTCTTTTTGTTTTTCCTGTGCCAGCTCAATGTTCTTTTTGGTCTGGTTCTGCAACTCTGCTCTTTTTTTTTCTTTTGGTCGACAATGCCCGCATATTCAGCTTCAGTTGGTAGTATAAAGTCAATCTATTAAAAGAAATATCTAACTCAATATATAGTGCTAATCATAATCATGATGTTTAACTTTTTTTGAATAATTCTTCAATAAAATAAAAAAATGAAAATGTATAAAGAAAAACATGCATTTATAAATCGAATTAAACACTCTATTTTTAAAAAAAATGAACAAACATAATTACAAAATATGTTTGACAATCAATGTGAAATTCCACAAAAAACGGAAAGTGATAATTAATTGTTAATAGTTATCAACACTTCAACAATATCCTGCAAGTAAATCTCTGTATCACTACACAACATATTTGAAACATAAAAATTAGATATGTGTAAGAACTCAGAAAATAATAGAACATGTTAACATTTATTCTAATTCAAAACAAAAAAAAATGTCATACCAGATCATCTGCTACCTCACTCGGAAATCTGGCTCCACGGCCATACATTAGCAGAAAAGGGGACACATTTGTTGTTGAATGCGGCTTCGATCTTAACGAAAACAATGCATGGTCCAAAAACAAATCCCAATCATTTTGATGTTCGTTGACATATTTAGACAATATGCTGCAAAATTACAAAAACAATAGCGCATAGCATGATTGAAACAGACAATATATAATCAAGTGTGATATCTTTTTAGTCAAATAAATTAGTTACAATTATGTAATGTATTCTTTAATATTGAAAATCACTTTTAAAAAATGTTATTCAGCACAGTGGTCATAATTAAGATGCTGGTGGGACTATTGTTCCACTGGCACAATAGAGGAAGTGTGACGAAGTGACACTGACCCGCAGTACTGCTGCCCTCATTCTGATGCATACGACTGTGACAGAAATGGCGAAGACTGTTATCTATTGTGCTTCATGCTGAAGCACACAGCGCAATAGAAAAAATAAAACTTAAAAACATTCCTGCACCTAGTGCGAAACATGGTGCAGGGATGTTGGTGCCCCAGGCCACATTGTGGGCAGACAGGGGGTAAAGGGGCCATGCTATGGACTACCATAGCAGCGGTTTGACAGCCATTTCCTGTGGTGAGAAAATCTCTGAAAGGACAAGCAGAAAGGAATTTTGCAATTCTAATGGCGATTTTCTAGGGATTACCGACCAAGCAATGGTAGGATTGGCTTAATAACTATTATTTTGCATGCTTAATTTTAACGCACAATTATTATTTTTTTTTTAAATAAATTATTTGTCAGAAGCACCCAAATCTTGAGAATATTCACAACATTAAAATGAATTTTTAAAAAAATAAAGTTACCGGTTAAATTAATTTAAAATTAAAGATTCTTAAATAACATTACCTTTTAATGTTAGCATTAGTACGCTCATCTAAACCATTTGTCTGTGGGTGATATGCTGCACTCACAGAACGTTGTATTTCTAATAGTTTAGATAACTCAAAATTAACCTGAAAAATAAAAACATATATATTTTATTTAACGAGGTTAAAATTGACAATAGAAATTATCAAGAAAGTGAGAAGAATGTAATTATATAGTGGACAAAACTCTTAAACACATCTAAAAGCACAATACATAAAATAAGGGAAGATAAATAATACCTATCAAATAAAGAAAGCCTTTTACTATACAAGGTTCAAAATCAAACATTAAACTTCAGCATAACATGATATTGCATATTTTGAGTTGTTTATTTTAAAGTCTATTTTGTTCCTAAATATCAAAAACTAGCAAATTAGAGTTAAAATGTCACAGTTTAAAAAAGAAAAAAGGATAAAAAAAATACATGACTTTCATCACATGGAAATAAATTTGTTCCGCACTGATGAGTGTTTAGCAATTGGTAGGGACCTGATCCCTAACTGAATAAGAAATGAATATGACACAAAGGGTGCAACCATGCACTGAATTAAACTGTGCATACCAATTTTTACGTTAGAAATGTAATTAAATCACACAGACTCCCGGTTACATACGTTAGCGACTACCTTGGGATGGGCCGATTCCTGGCGTGCACTACATCCAACAACACAGGGATACACCTACATCTCCGCGGTTCACCCCACTATTTCTAGACTGGACTACATCTTCATTGCACATACCTATCTCCACAGGGTGTCCCAGGCGGCGATCCTGCCCAGAGGCCTCTCGGACCATTCGCCGACACAGGTGCATCTGCGCCTGCTGACTCGTAGGACGCCGTATAGATGGCGTATGTCGCCATGGCTCCTTAGGGACGCAGAATACAGTGACGCACTAGGCCAAGCAGTCACAGACTACATACAGCATAACGCGGGTACTGCGCCTTCACTAGCGATTCTCTGGGAAGCCATGAAGCCCGTGCTCCGGGGTGTCGATATTAGTTTTCGAACGCACGCCAAGGCGGCCTGGCGGTCAGATATAGTGGAACTAGAGGTCAGACAGACGCAGCTGCAGACGCAGCTCCTCCGGACTTCGGATCCCAACACTCAGCGGAATCTGCTACATGTCCAGCGCCAGCTAGGCACGCTGCTGACTGATAATGCTAAGGAGGCGTGGCTCGCCACCCAGCACCGGATATATCAATGGGGCGATAAGTCAAGCCAGATGCTACACCGGCTGTGCCAGTCCCGGGATGCCCAAACACAGGTCCCGTTCCTCCGCGCAGGCGATGGTCGAATCCACACCTCCCCAGAGGCAGTAGCGCAGACATTCGCTGCCTTCTACCGGGATTTATATGCGAAGCGGGAGCCCCTCGACGAGGCACTCATAGATGAGTTCCTCTGCGATATTCCCCCCACGCGTTTGACGGATGCCCAGAGGGATGCACTTGATGAGCCCATCACGCTGGACGAGCTCAGCACCGCGATGACAAACATGCGCCCGGGTCGGGCCCCCGGCCCCAACGGCTTTCCGGGAGACTTCTTTAGGCCCCATGTGGCGGCACTGGGCCCGCACCTTCTTGCGGCTCTGGAAGACGCAGTTGACCACAACATACTTCCCCTCGACTGGCGACACGCCGAGATCGTAGTTTTTCTGAAACCTGGCAGGCCTCCGGAAGACCCAGGCTCATTAAACGTTGAGCCGAAACTGCTAGGGAAGGTCCTGGCGGATCGGCTGCGGACCTGCATATCCACCTTGGTCCACCCCGATCAATCCGGGTTCATGCCTCATAGGTCGACCAGACACAATACACGCAGGCTTCATAATGTTATCGCCGAGGCCAGGCAACTGGAACGGCCCTCAGCCCTGATCCAAGCTGATATAGATAAAGCCTTCGACTCCCTCAGCTGGACCTACTTGTTCAAGCTGCTCGGGGCGGTGAACCCGGGGCCCCGCTTCCTGACGTATACGAGATTGCTATATACGGACATCTTGGCGTCGGTCCCGGTGGCAGGCGCCTGCTCCCCTTCTTTCCCGATAAAACGGGGAACGCGGCAGGGATGCCCGCTGTCCCCCTTGCTGTTCGCGTTGGCGATCGAGCCGCTGGCGGCATGGACCCGCTCAGATCCGGTCATTCGGGGTATGGACTGGCCCTCGGGCCACTCCGACCGCATCGCGTTATATGCAGACGATGCTATCTTCTTCGTAACGGACTTTTGGGCCTCCGGGCCCAGGGTGCTCCAGATACTGCGGGTGTTCAGCGAGACTTCGGGCCTATTGGCCAACCCAGCTAAGTCTTCTCTATTCCCACTGTATGGAGACCAGAGAAACCAGGCTTGGGCCTCCCAGTTGGTACTGGCCCCAGATCACATCAAATACCTGGGAGTGGAGGTCACACGTACACTGGATCTCTCTTGGACCCTAAACATTCCCTTGCTGACTCAGGTCCGCAATGAAACTACGGTGTGGTCACACCTTCCACTCTCCCTATATGGCCGATCCGCCATCTTTAAGATGGTGACACTGCCGCGTCTCTTGTACCGTCTTCAACATTACCCATTCCAGGTGCCCCAGGCGTGGTTCCGTCAGATTAATGCACTATTGAATGGATTCTTATGGCACGGCGGGCTGGTGAGGGTCGCCCTGGCGACGTGTGTGCAATCCACTTACTGCGGGGGAATAGCAGTGGCGGACGTTCAGGCGTATTACAGGGCCGCGCATCTCCTAGTTATCAACGAATGGTGGTACTCATCCCCCACGGATACGGCCTATGCGTTGGACCGGGCCGCGTTGGCAGGGACGCCCCTGTTGCATCTCCTCTACAGCGGCTCATCGTTAGGTCAGTTGCCCCAGGCATGTTCCACGGTGGTCCGGATCTGGCGGCAATCGGTCAACTCCATCGGATGGCGAGGCAGGCTTACACGGGCCACCCCACTGTGGCAGGGTACCCTGCTCAAGGAGACGGCACAATTGGAGGGTTTTCGCTATTGGGACACAATTGGGATTTCCACGCTGGGGGACGTAATGAGGGGGGTGTCGCTCAATCCTTCCAGATGTTGCAGGCTGAGTTTGAGCTGCATAAATCCCAGTTTCACAGATACCTACAATTGAGACATGCTCTTACGCCTAGCATCCAACATCTGGACACTCTGCCAGAGTTCCATCCGCTAGAAGGCAAACTCTTGATGGGGGACCTCGGGGATCACAAAATCCGTAAAATTTATCAGACATTAACAACATACACGAAAACCACCCTAGCTAACACCAAGGAGGCGTGGCAGAAAGATATCCCCACACTCACAGAGGACGACTGGGCTGAGGCTATAGCAAGTCCGCGATATGCGGCGGTGGCCACCAAATACCGTTTTATACAATTCAAGTACCTACACAGGGCATATTACACCCAGCACAGCCTCTGGCGTATGAACTTAATTGAGTCCCCCACATGTCTCTGATGCGGCGACAGCGACGGCACCTTCATACACACGGTGTGTGACTGTGGTCGGTTGCGCCCGTTCTGGGCTGAGGTCCTGTCGTGCTTGGGGGGGTGCTGGGCTGGGAGCTACCCCTCGATCCCCAGTTAACACTATTACACAGTACTGAGGAGATAGGGGGCAATATCTATAAGCGGCACCTCCTGTTTCTGGGTTTGACGCTGGCCAAGCGAGATATTGCCCAGCACTGGAAGTCATCTACCCCGCCTGGAGGAAGGCATTGGATCGCTGCATGTCCGCAGAAGAGGCAGTATTCTTGGCAAGGGGCTGTCCGCACAAGCATAGTAAAGTATGGAAGAGATGGGCACGATATCGAGGCATCGTATTATCCATACGTATGGGCGCAGAGACATTGGACCCGATAGAAAGACTGATCAGAGCCCCGGTAGTCACTCATCCGAGGCCCCAAGAACTTTGAGCTGCAGGAGGGTAAACAGAATATGGAACAGAAACTGATGGGAAATGTTAAATGTACATGCTGGGCAGTGGGTTGGTGTGATGTGGGGGAGGGGTCGTGGGTCTGATGTTCCGCAGACCAGGGGGGGGACGAACAGGGATACCAATTCTCACTCTTCCGATATCCGTTTTGGTACCATGTATGGGGACGAGTTCCCCGGTGTCCTTAAAATGCCAATAAAGCCTGTTGTCAAAAAAAAAAAAAGAAATGTAATTAAATATGACCGATTGTTAATTCCTGTAGTTAATTTTAAATTCATATCCTTTTAAAATATATTTGTAATGTAGTACGTGACAAAAAAATGAAGAAACATTGATTTTTCTTAATGAAATATTTTACATTCACCATTTTTTTCTGTTATTACATTCATAAAACATACAGCTGAATAATATTTTTTAAACCTTTATAAATCAAAATCTTTAAAAATAATTAATTATTCTTTTACATTTTTACCTAATTAAAATTTAAAAATTTGTAATAACAATAATTAGAAATGTATTAGGTTTGTATTGTACACTCACTTCATTTACAAATTCACGTCCTTGATCTGATAAAACCCTTTTTGGACTTCCGTGGCGTAGGAACATTTGAACTAGTCTGGAAGCCACCTCGGCAGCACTCTTTGTTTTGAGTGGGAATGCCTCAACCCATTTTGAAAAATAATCAGTTGCGATCAAAATGTATTTGTATCCGGAATGTGTGGTTGGTAAAGGTCCCATTAAATCGACTCCTAAAAGTTCCCAAACTTCTTGGACCTGTAAATTTACATATTTGAAAGCAAGATAATAAAAAAAAAAAAATTTTTTATTCTTTCATTAAAATTTAATATTTAAATAAAGTGTAAATCCTTTTCAATTGAAATTATAAATCATACATACAGTAAAGGTCATAAAGAAATAAATAAGACCTATAGTACCTATTTTAATTGGTTTTAATTCAGCTGAAATCTGGAGTGCAGGTTGTTCTTTTTGGCAAGTATCACACTCCTTTATCTATAAATCAATAGAAATCTATTAAATAACAATTCCCAAATCGTTTGAACAAATGACAAATTAACAAAAACTTTTTGACTTATGATCTCTAATAAGTGTACGTAGTATTTTTGAAAATATAAAACCCTCAAACTTACAGTGCCTGCCTCACTTATTTTTGAAAAATGTAATTATTTCAAGAACAACCGCAAATTCATTAAATTTAAAATAAAAATATCCTTAACATACAGCGTGTTTAAAATGGTATACACAATGGTATAGTTGTTAGATTGCTTAAAAATCACTTAATTACACTTTCAAATTAAGGCAGCACTCTTAAATAAATATGCATTAGAATTACTCAATATCCCAAAAAATTAATGTATGTGGCAAAAGAACCTTGTTTTAGATAAAAAACAGCTACTATAAATTGTGAAATTCTTTTAGACTAATAAATTATTACAAATGCCATATACGACATTAATTATTTATGAATTTTTGTTCTCCAAAAAATTATTGTTAAATCACTAGAAAATTCCTAACTCACGGGGGGCGCTAGGTGGCGCGCAAACGGAATGGCTGCTCTACAGTGAGGTTCCCGTAGCCCGGTACTTTCATCCTTAAATTATCCTGCTCGAATGCTGATGCAGCAGGTTTAGACTTTCTCAAAAGCAGCGGGAACCATTCAGGCAGCCTCGATGAAATTCAGGTGAAGTTTGGTCCGCGACATCCGAAGTTAGACGGCCGGGAGGTGAGGCAGGGACGCTGCGGGTGAATACACGGAGGACTGCGGACGGCTGCCGGGAGTACTTGAGGCCGTGGCTGCACACGAGGCATTAGGCCTCGGGGAGCGCCCTGTACGCCGGACTTTCCGGAAGCGGAGGACATCGGTGCGGGCTTGCACCCAGGCGGCGGCTATTGCGGATATTCGAGAGTGAGGGAGGAGTTGCTGGCACACCCGGGCAAGGAGTAGGGAGGACCTGAATAGCGGGGGACCCGTCACGCGATCGGTGCTGGGAAGCGGCTGAGGTGCGTAGATCAAAGGACGTGCGGGGCGGAGAAGGAGCCCCTCTCCCCCAGCTGCAGAGTCGAGTACCGGTACAGGGCAGAGCTGAGACCCAGGAGCAGTTCGGAGACGGGGCATTTGAAGACATTGAGCTGCGGACCTGTGGGGACCCCCAATAATAACAGGCTGCTTTCAACAAGGAGTCTGGGATGTATGCGCTGCTGGGGTCACTGCCTTAACTGCGGAAGGGACACGGTTTTGCAGACATTGATTGGCATCACACGCTTCAGACACCCGCGTTCACCGGTGCAGCCCGCCTGGGAGCGGGATCTGGATTGTCAAAGGCGGAGATAGTGCTGAGGTGGCAGCGTATCTGAAAGGGTGACCGTTGGGAGCAGGGTTCGTGACGCAGATTGGAGACCCGAAGAGCTGACATGCGATTATATCACCGAGGGGCGATATCAGAACGGTTTGCCAGGAGGGCTGAGATACTAGCGTGAGCGGAGAACGAAGAGCGCGGCAAGGACTGGAGAGTTTAATGAGCAGCAGGGAGAGGCTGCTGGACGGGAGACAGGAGTGTGACCTGGTGCATGGTGAGGTAGGTGTGGGTCGACACTAGGCCTATACCACCGATACAGAGACAGTATGGGGAAGACGGATGCCAGGCAACCGAAACTGAATTTTGAGACGGCGCCGCGCGGAACACAGGCCCCACAAACAGGTCCACCCCACGAGGGACGGAATGGGGCGCAGGAAGGAGCTGCCGCACCAGATACAGACGTCCAAAGTATCCTGCAGGAGATCCGCCATGGCTTCGCCACAGTTGTTGAAAAGGTAGACCGCATGTCGACCAGAATGGATGCCATAGTCCACAAACTCGAAGGGCATGAGGAAAGGCTAATAGAAGCGGAACGGCACCTATCAGACGTGGATAATGTGACCTCCAGCCATGCCACGCGGCTTGCCCGGATGGATAATCTGTTGAGGCTAATTGCTGCAAAGAATGAGGACTTGGAAGTGCGCAGTCGGCGCAACAATATACGCGTACTGGCAAATCCGGAATACACCAATGTTGGACGGATGGAGGAATATATAGAAAAGCTTCATTTATCCTCGGTTGCCACGGAAGCATTCTCCAGCCAGTTCGTTGTAGAACGTGCCCATAGAGCTCTGGCCCGCGGCCGCTGCCGGGGGGGGAGTCTGCGTCCGATTATTGCGAGACTATTAAACTACAGATACCGCGATGTGACTCTGCGTGCTGCCAGAGGCAAACAGACTCTGACGTATGATGGGAATTCCTTTTCCATATATCCTAACTTTACGCCCATGGTACAAGAGGAGAGGCATACATTTATGGAGGTCAAGGCTAAACTGCGAAAGGCACAAATTGACTGTGCGTTGCTCTTTCCGGCGAGCCTCAGGGTGACATATTAGGGAAAACAGCACTTTTTCACCGCGCCAAATCAAGTGGAAGACTTTCTCAAGCACCTGAAAAGATCGAATCGTACTGGTGGCGGAGGTCCAGCTGCGAAGCGGTTGGTGTCGGAGAGAGAGGCAGAGGACTCTCTGGAGGCTACTGCAAACGGACCCGAAGGGGTCACCCTCGAGACTTGATGTACACTGTTATCGAAGTGGCAACCGTCGAGACTGAGGCTGAGTACTATTGCTACCTGCTGATCTAAGCGAGCGAATTATCTGGAGTGCCGGGCACCCCTCTGGCCCCTGGAGCCCAAATGTTTCCTTGGGGGGGAGCTTCGGCTTGTTTTGGGGGCGAGAGGTTATTGTGCGTGTACCTAGTGGAAGCCCCCAGCGGGTATTACCCTGGGGCGGTTCGCTACGCATCGAGATGGGTGTTGTGGCATATACGATTGTCATGTTGGGATTGGGGAGGGCAGGGGGGACTACATTGATGGCAAGTTGGGGCTGCTTCAGTGGGAGGGGGTGGGAACCAATGGGGAAGTTTATGGTTACAATATGTTTACCTCCAAGAAGGATGCTAATGGACATGGTCTAGGGAGGATTTTGGATGAGTTCAAAGTTGTGCATCTCGGATTGTCAAAGAGCCTATATCATATAATAGGAGGGTTGGCACTCTACCATGCTGGAATAATACTTGGGGGCATGTATGTTGATCAGGAGTATGGCTGATTGTATGGTAGGCAGTTTGAATATTGTCACATGGAATGTTCGGGGGCTGGGGGACGCGCGGAAGAGGCGACAATTGCTTGCGTATCTAGACAGGCATCACACACACATTGCCATGTTACAGGAAACACATTTTACTCCACAGGGGGCTGGAGGCTTTGCCACCAAGTGGGCAGAACACAGGATTTTCTCCTCCTATTATTCTGATGTGCGTGGGACGGCTATACTTATAAAAAGACAGGTGCCCTTTCATCTCGTGGGTTCAGTCGGGGATGCAAAAGGGCGTTATTGTATATCGTGGGGGAGATTGTGCTCGCTGTCGGTTACACTGGCCTGTTGTTATGGGCCAAATGTGGATGACCCGTTGTTTTTCACTGCGCTTTGGGACAAGATAATTGAGACGGGCTCCCAACACATTATTTGGGGTGGGGACTTTAACGTCACCTATAATCCAGGGTGTGATAGATCTCACCCGGCCTCCCTCCATTACAACAAGGTGGCTGGGGTCCTCAGGGACACAATTGATGCATATCAATTGCTAGACGCTTGGAGGCATGTACAACCGGGCTTGCAAGAAGGCACACTTTACACGGCGAAGGCAGCCTCATGGGCGAGACTTGATTATTGGTTGGTGTCTAGGGGGCTTGGCCCCGTGATCTCGAAGGTTCAACATCTGGCCAGAACATACTCTGATCATGCCCCAGTTCTTCTCACGCTGTCCTCCACGGACCTCAGGGTGCCAAGAGGTGCCTGGCGGTTGCAGGCCACCATGCTGCTGGATGAGGTCTTCCAGTGAGGAATTCCTGGAGGAAATACAGGACTTCTTTGCCCGTAATAAAGGCTCATTCGACAATGTAGAAATTATTTGGGAAGACGTTTAAAGTAACGATGCGAGGGTTCTGCATGTCCAAGGGGTTCGGGGTGCTGAAGGATCTCACTAACACATTAAACAGGCAGGAGAGGGAGCTAAAATGGATGGAGGAGGAGATGGCTCCAAAACCATCTGCCACGATTCAAGCACGTTTCAGAGACACACTCACGGAATATATGGCTACAGCGGAAAGGGAGACACGCTTTCGAGGTAAATACTGGAGGGTCCGCTGCTATGGAGAGGGTGACAGACCGGGGAGGTTCATGGCAACCTCAGTTAGGAAACCTCGCTATTAAAATTATATCCTGGAGATTGAAGAACTTGAGGGTGAGGTGTACCGGGATACAGCTAACATTCTTAGCGCAATCACGAGGCATTACGGGCAATTGTATACCACCACCAGAAAGGATGAGTTAGATCTGGAGCGTTTATAGGGGGATGTAGCGCTGGGGTGGCTTAGTGATGTGCACAGAGAGTTTTTATGTTCACCGTTTGAGTTGGACGAGGTTCGGGAAGTTATTATGGGTATGCAATCCTGGAAAGCCACTGGAACGGATGGCATCCCTATTGAATTTTATAAGACGTATATAGATATTATGGCCCCCGTTCTGAGAGAAGTCTACTAGGAATTGCTGGAGGTGGGCACCCTTCCTGCGTCTATGAGGGAAGCACTTATAGTCTCGCTGCTGAAGCCGGGGAAATTGCCGCGGCAATGTGATTCCTATAGACCACTATCCCTCCTAAATTGCGATGCTAAAATACTAGCCAAATTAATTGCCAATCGGCTGAATTTGCTCCTGGAAAATTTGGGACTCCCGGACCAGTCTGGCTTTGTGCCGGGAATGGCAACAACTCATAACTTACGGACACTGTTTGCGATTCTTATCAATGTCTCACCTGACTTGCCTCTAGCGGCCGTTTTCCTTGGCGCCACTAAAGCGTGCAATTTGGTAGAGTGTGATTATATATTTGGAGTAATGCTACAAATGGGCTTTCACCCCCTATTTTTGTCCTGTATCAGACTACTGTATAATGTACCAGTAGCCAAGATACTTATAAATGGACATGCGTCGCCGCCACTTACCATCACAAGGGGTACCCGACAGGGGTGTCCACTCTCTCCACTTCTCTTTGCCATTACAGTCGAACCGCTAGCAGCGAAACTGCGGAACCATCATAATGTTAAGGTATTGAGATGCAATCTGCGGCAGATCCTTATATCCTTATACGCAGACAATATTACATTATATATCCGGAATCCTCACGATAAATTGAACCCGATACTGCGGGAATTTCTAGTGTTAGGGAAGCTGTCGGGGATTCATATCAACTGGAACAAATCCAGTATATTCCCAATAACGAAGGCAACGCATACATTTACGTTGGATTACCCCTTGGAGTGGTGTGATGAGGAGCTGCGCTACTTGGGGATAAGAGTGACGAGGGACAAAGACAAGCTTTTGAGATTGAATTATGGTACTGCAATAACACGAATTGCAGATTGTGTGACCCGATGGGTCGTGCTCCCCTTGTCCATGGGGGGGTGGGTCTCTTTGATTAAAATGGTGCTCCTGCCTCAATTACTCTACTTATTTCTAAATATCCCATTTTATCCAGGGAGAAATTTCTTTGCGACGCTCAGGTCGGAGGTAACGCGACTGGTCTGGGGAGGTCGGCAGCAGAGGCTGCAATAGGAGGTGCTTACTAGGCCATACTCACAAGGAGGATTTGGGGTGCCACACTTTGAACTATACTACCTCAGCGCGCAGGCCCACTACGCTTGGTACTGGGTGACACAGCCCAAGTATATGCCTCAAGTGTTGGCTGAGCATTGGCTCGCACATCCGATACCAATAGATGGAGTGCTCTTTGAACCGGTTGCACCTACGGATAAGACACCAAATACGGACACTTGCACGATCGAGGCTTGGCGTCAAATTGGGCGCATTTTACAGACACCCATGCAGTACGCGGCTTTGTTGCCACTCACGTACCACCAAAATATGCCTTTACTGCAGGAGACACTGTTCCATAAGTTCAGGGAACGAATGAATATTCAGAAATGGGGGGACTTGTATCACGAGGGAAGGTTTTGCACTGCAGGGCAGATGTTGCGGGGTCCGCACCAAACCCCACTTGATCTTTTTCTGTATATCAGGTTGAGACAGGGGATTCAAGCTATTACTCCGAACTTCCCGAGTGAACCAGTGGCATGTGCTCCGCTGCAGTTAATGTTGAAGTGCAAGACGGCCACACGATTGGTCTCATTAATTTACAGAACAGTACACAGTAAAAGGGAAATTGCTGACCCGCTCTCTCGGGCTCGATGGGATGCGGAGCTTACTGAGAAGCTTTCAGATGAGCAGTGGGAGTATTGCTGTCTGCAGACTAAAAGAGAGGTGGCCAGCAGTAGACTCCGAATGATACACTACCATTACCTGCATAGACTATAATACACACAGGTTGAAATGTATAGGTATCGGCTGAGAGAGACGGATAGCTGTGCAAGATGTGGGGACCCTGGGGCAGATTTTCTGCACCTGGTGTGGGTGTGCACAGAGGTAAATGGCTATTGGCGACAGGTCTTCGAGGAGCTGACTCATATGGTGCATACGCAGGTTGACCCCACAACTTTGATGGCGTTGCTTGGGTATGTCAGGCCGATACAGCCAGCACATAGGAAATATGTGGCAATGGGGCTCTTGATGGCAAAGAGGAGGGTGGCTTGTCGATGGAGCAGGGGCCGAGCCCCAAAATTCAAGGATTGGATTACTGATCTTGTGACATGCTGAGAGCAGCTTGATACATACTCTGCGTTATTGCCTAGTGCTTCTGGGCCGCGAAACATATGGGCCCCCTTGACCTGTTATTTGCTTGAGTATGCGCAGGTGGCATTGGGACTGAAGACAGGAGGGTTGTCACAGTAGAAGGCCGGAGGCTGCGTGTATGGGTATGGAAGAGTACTGGAGCAAAGAGATGAGGAGTTGCTGTGTTCTCTGGTGTCGGCCGCACCCCACTGTGGATAGTAGACTGGAAGGTGTACTGTGAAAAAATATTAGGAGGCTGACCTACGTGGTTCTAATTGATGATTACAGTGAGGGTGGTGTCATTTAGTACAGTTGCTACTCGGCCCTCGAAGGTCTCACTGAGTTACTGCCATATTGAGAAAGTGTATATTTTTATGGCGACTATGCTTCTGAAGACATTATGGATGTATTGTTAAAGCATTGTGTATTTATGAGACATTTCTGATGATGCAACTGTTTGTAAAAAAATAAATAAAAAATAAATAAAATTTTTAAAAAAATCCTAACTCACCCATTGTTCAATATCAACGGTCATATTTGGCCAATAAAATCTGCTGGTAATACTTTTTGAAGTTTTATTGATCCCAGTATGGCAACCAATACGGGAGGAATGAAATTCAAAAAAAATTATTTTTGCTGCTTATACACCATTGATCACGTTTGTGCTTTTTCCTCTACCATTGTACACCAAACTGCCATCTATTTGAAAAAGCAAAAGTACAAAGCATTAACAAAGTAGGCATGTGAAATAGGAAATAAATATAAAATGTATAATACTTATCTCTAAACATACTCAAACATATGTAAGTAATTAAAATATGTTTACAAAAAAGTTGATTCATGTAACCCATATTTTTTAACAGGGATTTGGTTATTATGCCATGTAATAGAAGCAATATTTACAATATATCTATGTGTTAAAAAATGTAATTTAAAAAATAAAATAAAAAATATTGACCAATTACAAATTGTCCGTAAAGGGCTATGAACAAGGGTCGGAGCCTTAATGGCCACATTGTAACAGGCTGGTGGTTTTAGTTTGTGAACTGCTTATTCCAATGGAGGCAGTCAGAAATTAAACATGAAAGTTTTTGCGGCTGGCTTTTGACGGGCTTGGAGAGTCTGTTAGTCATTTGGAATTTAGCATGCAATATCATAGGCATGCATATCCTTCCTTGCGATTAAAATGTTGTGTTTTAAACCACCTTTCCGTGACGACATTTGTGACACCAAAAGGCTTTCTGAAATGGAGTAAGGGGGGGAACCAGCATTGATTACTTGGGTTGACGGCCTCTGGTTGGAGACCAAGGGTGAACACAAATATAGGGCACCCCTGTGGATTCTTGTTCACCATCGCAGGCACCTCGATGTGGCCGCCACAGGGTGCATGGCTGAAGAACAAATGTTACTTACCTGTAAACTGTGGTTCTCCAGTATTGCTGTCTTTCATAGATTCATATGCTTGAATATTCACCGTTGTCGAAGTGGGAGTCACACGGTACATAAAAAAAGCAATAAGCCTCATCTATATAAATATATAAGAATAAAATACAAATATAAATCAACCTTATATTTTTAAAAATAACATACAAACTCAAAATTACCATAGGATAAGATTGACACATAGGAATGGATTGAAAAAGAAATCACTTTACTGATATATCCATGAAGTTTTTATAGTCCAAACTTCAGGCAATCAGGAGCAAACACCCTCTAGAACCTTCTCCTCAGAGGCTCCGGCCCTCAGATTTTAGTAGCACAAGAGTGACAAAAAAGTCTTAGGAGGAGAAGAGAGCCTCTGAGGGGAGGAGGGTGGGTCGCATGTGAATCTATGAAATACAACAATACTGGAGAACCACAGTTTACAGATAAGTAACATTTGTTCTTCTCCAGTAGTGCGGTGTCTTTCATAGATTCACATGCTTGAATAGACTAGTGAACAGTAATCCGGAACCATGAAGTTGCAGAATCAAAGTTGCATGAAATACAATGACATAGCATCATAGAATCACAAAACTGATAACAACCCAAGGAGGAGGGAAGTAACAGAGGCTCACCTTATTAGAAAAGATTACGAAGAACTGCTTGGCCCACTGCTGTATCGGTTTCGTTGATTGCCTCCAGGCAGTAGTGCCTTGTGAAAGTGTGCCTGCTGGACCACGTAGCTGCCCGGCAGATCTGATGAATGGGCACACCAGCGAATAAGGCAGTTGTGGAGGACATCGCCCTTGTAGAATGCGCCCTCACTCATGATGGAAGAGGCTTGCCAGCATTCTGATGGCATAAAAATATCGCTGAAGAAATCCAACGTGCAATTGTTTGTTTGGTAACAGAATGTCCCTTACAGGTTTGCCCATAGGCAACGAACAGTTAGTCAGATTGGGGAAAGGGTGCCGTTCTGCTAATATAAAAGTTGAGGCACCTCTTTAAGTGCAAAGAATGCAGACTCTGTTCCGCTGGATATTGTGGATGAGGAAAAAAGGTTTTTAAAATCACAGGCTCATTAAGATGAAAGTCGGACGGCACCTTCGGCATAAAAGCTGGGTTTGTTCGAAGGATAACACAGTCTGATTTAAATTGGAGGAAAGGAGGCTGGATTGTGAAATCGTGAATGTCACTCACTCGACGTGAGGAAGTCAGAGCAAGCAAGAGGGCAACCATCCAGATTAAGAATTTAAAATCTGCTGAGTGGATTGTCTCAAAGGGCGCATTCATAAGTTGCGCCAATACGATCTTAAGACGCCATGTGGGTGGAGGAGTCCGAATGGGTGGAAACATCCGGAACTATCCCTTATAGAACTGTTCATTCACTCTAGAGCAACAGAGAGAGGAAGAGTTGTGATGGCAAAAACCAGAAATTGCTGCCAAAAAGACTTTTAGAGTGGAATGAGAAAGTCAAGACTGTGCCAAATGCAAAAAGAAAGGCAGATTTTGTGCCGGAGAGGCGTGCACTGGGTGGATGTTAGCAGACGAACACCAATGGCAGAAGCGTTTCCACTTTAGTTTGTAGGTATTCACCGTTGAAGGCGCACGCGCCCTGGCAAGAACCTCTCTGCAGGCAGGCAAAATATTTAAGTGAACAAATTTAAGGCACTCAGGTTCCAGGCCGACAATTTGAGCAAACTGGGATTCGGGTGGCAGATACGAACGTTGATAATCGTGAGAAGGGACGGCCGGGGGTGAAGAAGGATGGGCTCGCATTGTGAGAGGAGCAGTAACTGAGACCATGCCTGCCGAGGCCACCAGGGAGCAATCAGGAGAATGTGACATGGCTGTCTCCGCATTTTCCACAACACTCGAGGTACCAGCGGGATTGGCGGAAAAGCGTAGGACAATATCTTGCACCAGTCCATCTAAAGTGTATTCCCGCACGACCCGCTATGGGTAAGCCAACTTGTGTAATGCTGGCATTTGCTGTTCTGTGGAGTTAAAAAGAGATCCAAGCACGGGTGACACCAGAGGATGAAGACGAAGTCCAGAGTCTGCTGATGCAACTCCCACTCGTGGGTCGATGACGTGGACCGGCTGAGAGAATCAGCCAGAATGTTGGAAAGGTCTGGTAGGTGGTCTGCTGTGAGCGTGATCTGATGGAGTATGGACCAAACCCAGGTATTCTGAAATAGCTGGGAAAGCATCAGAGATTTGGTACCGCCCTGCTTGTTTAGTGCATGCTGGTGGTGTTGTACGTTTGAATGAGCACTGATTGCTCTTGCCGCAGAAGTTGGAACAATTTGAGTGCACGGAATGTCGCCATCAGTTCTAGCCTGTTGATGTGCCAAGAACGTTGGGACAGATTCCATTTGCCTTTGATGGACAATACTAGAAGGTGACCGCCCCACCCTTCCAGGGAGGCATACGTGGTAAGGACGAGTTCTGGAGCCTTAGCCAAGAAAGAAGTGACATCTGCGAGGTTGCGTCCACCAGCGCAGAGCTTGTTCGATGAGAGAGGTTACGAATATACGGTCACTGAATTAACCGGAGACATGGCGCCACTGCTTGTCCAGTTCTTACTGAATTGGACGTCTCTTCAGTAGGCCTGGGCAAAAATTTCGTTCCGTTCGCGGAAATTGCGATAATTTGACATTTTTGCGTTCCGCGGAGAGCGCGAAAATGTCAAAAATTCCGGTTTCCGCAGCTTGGCGATAATTTGTTTCTTGCTCGCGCTGTAAAATGATACATTCTCGCGCGCGCGCGATCGCCTTACCTGAATCCCTGCGTTCGCCGACAAGTTTTCTTGATCCGGTCGCGTTCTCCATGAGATGTTGTATTGTTTTTAGCCATTTGCGCTGTCTCGCGACAGTTCGCGCCCGCAGTGACGTCATGCGTCGCGCGATCACGTCTTTCTTCTCGCGATCATGCACCGCGAGAACAACTCAAAACAAGATGGCCGCGCCCGCAAGCAACCACATGGGTAAGTTGGCGACCCGCAACCATGCAGAAAATCTCGCGAACATGCCGGAAAAAAACTTCCGCATCTTCGCGATATTTCTGCTTGTTTGCGATAATTTTAAACATTCTCGCGATAATTTGCGAAGGTTAATTCCGCAAATTCCGCCCACCCCTACTCTTCAGTCTGCAATGCGGGATCAGAGAAATGCAGGAGGACGCCATCCACAGAAAGGACTTCAAGATGCGGACTGAAAGAGACAGCTTTGATCGGATGTGAGCTGCGAGCTGCAGGATCCGTTTCTGCCGGTCGTCAGAAACAAAAGCCATGGCCATGGAGGTATTGAGAGTAGCGCCTATGAAAGCTGTGTGAAGAGCTGGCGTGAATTTATTTTGTGTGTGTTGACTGACATTCCCAGAGAGTGGAACAGAGTCCAACAAAACTGAGTGTCTAAGGATGCCTGATGGTAAGACTGAAACTTGATGAGACAATCGTCAAAATATGGGAAGATTTTAATGCACCGTAATCGTAGACAGGCCACCACCGGGGCGAGGACCTTCGTAAAGACCCGGGGGGCGTAGCGGAGACCAAAGTGCATGACTCTGAATTTAAAGTCTATTTGGCCTACACGCAAGCGCAGGTATTTTCTGTGACGTGGTAGAATCGGGAAATGGAAATAGGCATCCTGTAGATGGATTGTCGACATAAAGTCCTCGAGAGAGGAGCTGAATAATTTCCCTCAAAGTGTAAGGATGCGTAAAGTCTGATCCTTTAGAAACTTGTTCATAGCCCTCCGGTAGAGGATAGGGCGCCACTGTCCAGACTTCTTTAGCACGAGGAAAAAACGTGAATAGAAACCCAGCCACTTGTGAGTCTTTGGAACCACTTCGATGGACAATTTTTGGAGCATGAGTTTGATCTGATGGAAAAGCTCCTTGAGATGAGCGGGAGGAGGACTGATTGGGGGGCTGTTCCGCGGAAATTTGACAAATTCCAGAGCATGACCTTTTGAAACAATGTCCAACACCAAACATTCTGAAGTTATTAGTGACTAATTTGAAAATAATTTCGATATTCGTCCTCCAACTCCGATAGGGGGGGCCTTTAGTCTGTTGTCGATAAGACTGTGGACTCTGGGAGGAAAAACGCTTATTTCCTTGATTGTATGAGCGGTATTGCGTTGATCTGCCACAAAAGGAGGAGGTGGTGCTGCGTCCACGAGCACCCCGAAAAGGCTGTGTTTTAAACTGCAGCGTGCCAAAGGGAACGAGCTGTTTCTGTGTCCTTTTTTATTGTTTGGAGCGCCTCATCTACGTGCTGGCAAAACAGCAACTCCCCATCAAAGGGCATATCAAGGATTTTAGCATGGAATTCATGGCGAAAACAAGTAGTGCGAAGCCATCCCTGCATTGTTAGAACATCTGCCCTAGCTAGCAGGCGAAAAGCAGTTGAGGCAATATCCACAGAGCAATCGATGATCTCTGAAGATGCTCTTTCTCCCTCCTGACGAATCTTGAGAGCGTCCTCTCTAGAGTGCTCTGGGATGAGGTTAATGAAAGCAGCCTTGTCGTACAACATTTGGTGGTCGTATAGACCCAAGATGGCCAGGGTATTCGCTGCTCTGACAGTTGTTGAGGCCTTGGTTGAATTTTTTCTCAAATGGCATCCAAGCGACTACCATCAAGGTCAGGTGGAGAGGTAAGCAGAGAAGAGTGATTCTTTGAGCGACGTTGTGCCGCCTGGGTGATCACAAAATCCGTCTTTGCCTGGGATACCAGGCAAGCAGGAGAAGAGTCTGGAGCCTTATATTTTTTCTCAAACCACGTGAGATCAACTATGGGCACAGCCCGAACATGCTTCTGCGGCTGAGATTTAAAATCATATCGAAAGCAATCCTCCTCTCTCACTACCATTGGGACATGAAAACGCTGTGCAGCCCTTTCCATCAATTGATGGAAACCTGTAATATCAACTGGAGGAGAATTCACTGGTGACCCCGGAGGCGGAGCCGGCGAATAGATCTGGAAATAGTCCCAGTCAGCCATAGTATCATCATCATCATCACCCAGGAGTTCACCGTCTTCTGTAAGCGGAAGGACGTCAGCGTCACCCTCTGTAGGAGGTACTTGTAAAGGGACAGATTGTGTTGGTTCCGCCGGCGGCCACGTAGGAGCTGGAGTATTCGGAGGCGATTCTCGTTGAGAGCCGTGGAAAGAAAATGTGAAACGGCGGTTGTAATCCTGCAGCATAAATTTGAGATTAAAAATAAGGGATAATGGCAACTGTGCAATCGGAATCTGCGCAGGAGGTTCCTCCTCTTGCTGCTGAGACTAATGTTAATCCTGGTCGTCATCGTCAAAATCTTGACATGTTATGAAAAGGTCAGATGGACTGCGAACAGCCCGGAATGTTGTATTTATGTCATCATCCGAGGCAGAATCATCCTCATTGGCAGAAGGAAACAGTTGCGCCGGTGGTTGAGTGGCTGGTGGCACTGTAATGTAATCCAAAACAGCGTTGACGACGCCGCAGGAGCGAATCGTCAACAGCAGCAGGCGTTGTCGTAGAAACAGGCACCAATGGAAGAGATGAAAAATTTGTCGTGGACGAGAGACCTGCCGTCAACGAAAGAGACAACGCCGTCGACGAAGGCACCGTGGACGAACCCACCACCGTCAACTAAGCCACCACTGTCGACAAAGCCACCAGCTTCGACGAAGCCGCCGTCGACGAACCCTCAGTCACCGTCGACCATGAGGAGGATATATTCTTGAAGATCGTCGATGAAGATTTAGATGTTAACGGGACAGCAACAGGTTTCTTGGTTGTCGACGAAGATATAGTAATCGTCGACAAGACAGCTTTCAAGAAGACTAAAACCAACGTCGACAAAGATAGCGTCGACGAAGCCGCCGTCGACGGCATAGGGAACCTGCTGAAATCCGTCGTTGACAAAGTAGTAGAAGCTGCAGATTTACACAACGGAGGGACCGGTGACAGTCTGGCACATTTATGAGAGGAAACATGCGCTGGGAGAGCCACAGACACCTGAGAGTGTAATCTCGGGGGTGTGGGCGTAGCAGCAGAGTGTATGGGCTTTTTTGCAACCTCCAAAACTTGAAGCTTTCTCTTTTTAAGAAAGGGGGAGGGCAAGTCATGCTCACTGCTATGCTTAGAGGAGGCTCCAGTGCGTCCAGAAGCCACACTTTCGCCGTCAGAGAGAGGATTATATGAGACTTTCAACTTCTGTAGCCACAGAAGGAGGCGGCCCTCTCTATCCTTTATAGTCTTCTGAGAAAAAGTCCTGCAAATTATGGAGTTTCCTACCAGATGTTCAGGGTAGAGGCAGTATATACACTTCTCGTGAGGGTCCTCTGAATAGAGACTCTACTTGCCACAAGAAGCGCAAGGACGGAAAAGAGACTTCTTTCTTGAAGACATCAGGAAAAGTTGAAGATATACAAAACTTGGGGGAAAAAAATGAGCAGTGCTCAGGGAGACTCCCTTCACACGACGTGCGTTAGAATACCGGAGGGCCAGAGCCTCTGAGGAGAAGGTTACAGAGTGTGTTGGTGCAAGATTGTCTTGTAATTGTACTATAAAAACGACCTGGTTATGTCACTAAAGTGCTTTCTTTTTCAATCCATTCCTATGAGTCAATCTTATCCTATGGTACTTTCGAGTTTGTATGTTATTTTGAAATATATAATGTTTATTTATATATGTATTTTATTCTTATATATTTTTACATATTTAAATAGATGAGGCTTATTGCCTTTTTTATGTACCGTGGGACTCCCACTTTGACGACGGGGAAAATTAAAGCATGTGAATCTATGAAAGACACCCCAATACTGTAGCACTGGTTTCCCTTACCGCCAAAAAAGCTCACATTGAGAACAATGAAAGGCGAACAGACAGTGTTAGTTGGCATTGTAATATGCCGTTTGGGACAAACGACAAGGTGTTATTGGAAGCCTGTAACGAGTCTGTGCCAGGCGGAAGGAATTGTGCTAGATATCAAATTAATGACCATCAGATATTTATAAATAAAGATAAATAATATGCAATACGCCTTAGCAAAAAAGTAGCTATTTTAATATAAGTTAAAGGATACCAAAATAAGATTTTTTTATTAAAACAATTCCTTAAAATGCATGTCTAGCATCAAATTGTAATATCGAAACCAATATTTACAAAAATGTAAATACCGTCTATGGTGAATTTTTTAGACAGTCTACGTAAGCCCTGCTTCTGGATTTTACTGAAACCTTCCGGATACACATTACTGTGCAAATATCCAAGAAGCTCCTTATATTTGGTAGAATCAATTGCTCCCTAAATTAATTAGAAATTTTTTTTAGTTAGGAGGACATCATCGATGGCAGTACACTATTTTTCCCTGATAAAATTGGTATTAAAAACGCATAAATTTTTACACTTGTGTTACAAACTTACGCTTTAAAAAACTGGCAAAGACTTGGAGCCTGAATTTCATTTTTCCAAACACGCACCAGGAGGCCACGCAACTATCAAATAACCGTTAAACAGCACAGCAGCAGACCAGACATATTAAGAATAATTTCATGGTCTGCCGGGCAGCGTGACAGTCAAGCAGAGTGGGTATTTAAAGGCTGAAATGTGAGCCTGCAATTGCAACTCAACAGGACCAGAAGTGCACGTCATGGACTGTTAAGTGCAGTGCCACCTCTAGGGGTACAACACCCATGATTATGCGTGCTTGAGCGTGTCTTTATACCCGGGGGGGCTAGCTAGTCTCATTTCTACCTGACTCCGAAGCAGGGGACACACACATGAAAATGTACTCTGATGTTAACAGAAGGGGAAAGATTACTCGTTAAATTACTTGAGAGCTTGAAATCTTTGACAAAGGTAAGGATATTGATTTAAAAGTAAGGGAACAATCACAGCTTGGATAAAACCCTCATTAACAGTAGGTAGCAGTGGTGCAAGGGATCATGCCTACTATTGTACCCTGAGAATCTGTAATATAATAGAGGATAGACACCTACATGAACACCTTTCTGACTATAGTCCTTAATTTTTTTACACATCACTTGGAAGAATATTATTGACAAGGAGAAGGTAACTTACCTGACCACTGATGGACACTTCAGCCATGTTAAGGACAACTCCATCATCAAAGCAGTTTTCCAAGTATTAGGACCCCTCGAGAGTTTAAAAAATTCAAGTTCTGGCCCAGTGCCATCAACTCCTTGATCGGTATGAATACCTTTTTGGTACTCAGAACACCAAAACTTCAGGTCTGCCATCCAGCACTCCTGTAGACCCTAAAAGGAAGCACATTGAAGACTCTTGCGTAGATACCAACGCTGTTGTGCATTGAAAGAAAGGATTTAGTGATGCCCAGTCACCCTCAACCCATCAAACAAAATTGATGATCTGGCGGTTACCATCAGGATAAAACAATTCTTTAATTACAGGAGATCCATACGAGTCCCACAGACCGCAGACAGAGATGGTGACTCAAGCAAGGCATTGCGCCTGGCAGAGGTAGTTCAGGCTGCAGATCACTAGGCAGTGAGCGATATATTGAACCCTGATCACCTCTTACAACCCCAGGTCACCATAATTGACAAAGGACCGTAGGTTAGCAACTTTTATGGCTACCAGAATTTGTAAACGTCTTGACTAGAAGGTTAGAAGCTGGTAATGAGTGGAATTCAGGAGATGGCCAAGGAGGGGAAATTCTCCATCACGACAGAAGTGTAGCCTTATATGGCAACGTTGGTATCAAAATGTATCCGTGATCCTTAAAAGGGCATGGACCGTTACTGGAGGTTGTGACTGGAAATACTAATGGACAAGCCGGGACATCACGCGAAAAAAACTAGATATGGGGGATGTTGCCAAGTCATAGTTACCGCATATGTATGCAGAGACCCTATCGAGCTCTGCATGCTGAGGAGACATTTTTCTTATGAATGCTATTGAAGCAATTTCTACAGAATGTCGCCAAACGTAGATGAACGAAGTGAAACCATTGTTAGAGGAGCAGGCCAAGTCTGAAGCAGGCACCGTGGTTGTAGGCATTTTAAAAAAAAAAATATTAGTACAGGAATTGTTTAAATTGTTAACAAGTTCAATTATGTTGAGAAGCAAACGCTTCTCCACCCAGCGTGTTTTTGGCACACTTAGGCTTGGCAGGGGGTGCTGGAGAGTCCGTCACAACAAACAAGACTCCACCCGGTCTGCAGGATCAGGCAGAAGACAGTGTCAAGACCACAATAATTTTTGGATTGTAAACACTACCACATCGTACAACTAACAGATTGTACACATACCGCTGGGGCGGTAGAGGAACAGGAAACAGTTCCTAGAAAAACCAACAAGGTGTGAGTTCAGAGGTCACAAGATATATAAAAAGTGGCAGACTACGATTTTTTCAACACTATTGTGATTGTTTTAAACTAGTATGCATGATTATTTAAAACAAATCTAAAATGCTTTATGTTAGAGTTTAGAGATTACCCTACTGATTTGGTACGTAAAAGAAAACTTTCCTTCCTGAGGGAAGACTTTAAATTAATAGACAGAAGATTTAAGGTCTCATGCAGAAAAAGACACTGTTGACCGCTACACTCCACCCAGGGTGTTTCATCATCAACATGTACACGATGAACAAGAGGGATATGTTCTATCGCCCAGTGATGCAGTGGTTCACTTACTGCCACTTCAACATAGAAGCTATACGTGTTCTCAGGGACCTTGAACCGTGCCAGTACTGGATGGTCTGCCTGGAACTCAAGGATCCATACCTTAAAATCATGATCTTTATCCCCTTCACAGATGTTTTTTTCAGTTACAGTGGAAAGCACATCTATTTGTGTTCTCCTCGGCCCCTTTCTGTCTCTGCTCCCTTCCTTGGTGCTTCACAAAGTTGATGAAGTTGGTGGTGGAGCAGCTCCGATATAAAGGATTCAGAATGATAGCATCTCAAAAAAATATCTTTATAATGAACCCATGTCCTCAAAACTTGCACGCTTCACTGCAACAAACTGTGAACCAGCTATAGTACCTGATGTTTGCGGTCTACTAATCCAAGTAAGATCTCATCTGCTCTATGTAGATGCAATTCAAAGAAGACTCAGTCCGCGCAACTGTGAACCTTCCTTATCGCAAAATGAAAAAGAGCATAGACAAACCGCAACGTACAGTAGCAAAATCACAATATCTGTTCGTCATATGGCACAAGTGGTGGAAGTCCTAACGTTATCAATACAGGTCATATTTCTGGGTCAGATCCATTAAAGGGCCCTTCTGCGCCTCAAGTGATCACACCTACTTAGAGGCCAAACTTATTCACAATTAAATGCCCCTTTGGAGGAAGCCATGACAGAGCTGAAATGCTGATTCTCTCACATGTAGGCGTGGATCTGTTTGGTCATTTTCAGCTCCCAACCAGACATTTTGATAGAATCACACACCAGTGTTTCAGACGGGGATGCTCGGTGCTGGGCTATATCTACCAGCGGAAAATGTTGTTCAGAAGAACAGTCTGGACAAAAATTGCCTAAATTAATTACAGGATTGTTTGTGGTGAAGTGTTGGAGTTGGGTCAAGGAAAAATTCTGTGTATTACTCAAAGTAGACAACGTGACAGCTAACCGATACATAAATCATCAAGATCGTACAAGATCAAAAGCCCTATAGAATCTGGTGCAAGATCTATGTGGTTACTGTCTGTCCAACAAGATATCGCTATAGGTGGAACACCTTATGGGAACGTCAAACAAATGTGAAAACAACTGCTCCTGCCATTATAAGGCTACCAGTCTTTGTAAAGTACACCACAAGGTATTCTAAAAACTGTAATAACGTTGAGGGACTTCTTCATAGATATGTTTGCATTCTTTACTGGATGGCCAACAGGAGAGATATTACAGATGCAGTACGGAAGCAATTGGGGAAGTTGCATTGATTCAGGGCTGGCATGTGGAGCATGGTTGTTAATTTACACCATTTAGAAGGCTAATAAGAGTGTAAACACAAGTGATGACAACGCTGGCGGATCAGGAGGTGATGGCCACAATCTGTAGGATGCAAGGCTGGTTAACAGTTCTAGTGCGACCTTTTGGGATGTTTAAATGCGTGTACTTAAATTTCATAATATCCTCCGTGAACATAAAGGGAATCCCCTTCACATCCTTCTCACATGAATTCCTCACCTGCTGGCCTAGCGAGTAACATTAAACACATTAATTTTCAAGGACTTTAGACAGAGAATAACTCACTTTTAACAAATTATTGGTCAGAGAGATCTGGCAAAAAAAACCCGCTCCACCAGTTCAAGATGTGTGAGTTGGTGACTTTGAAAAAGAAAGATCTGATTGGGGACGATGTTGTCGATGTCTAAAATTCTTTGCCTCTTTTTGTTTATAAAGAAAAGTCAAGCTTATTTGTAATTCAACACGTTAGGATCGGCAAGATCATCTGGAAATGTACCTGTAGATGGTAATCCAATCATACTATCCGTGCCTCCCCGCCGTTGGTACTACACCCTATGGGATGTTACCAAAGTCTTAAAGTAGTTGTAAACATGGATAAATAATAATACTTGTACAGAAAACAGATGTCATTAAAACTGGCAACTCCTCTATGTTTGATATCCTGGTGCAGGGTTTCCAACATGAGGAACTGTAATCTCAATGTCCTAGTTTTCACGCCTGAGTTGTTACATTTCATATATTTGGAAGACATAAGTGTAATTAGAAGTCATTGTCCTAATCCGCCTTTCCAACTGACGTTAAATCATGTGTGGTAATAGGGCTCGAGGCTTATGAAGAGGCAACAGTAGATATACGTCCACAGTGAGTAAGATAACTGCTCATAGCTCACACTAAAACACACAGTGCAGTTTCATTACCTACGATTGAAAGATGAGTTTGCTGGGCTATGCAGAAGAAATGAATAAACACCTCTGAAATTTGAGCCTACTCTGTTAGTGGGGCAATGCCATCCAAAGCTTTCTGTATAGGGTGGTTGCTCGATAATATCCATAATTCGGCAGAATGGTACTCTGATTCAAAGTTTTAAAAGATTATATTTCATGTCAGTTATATCACTGGTATCTTTGGTGGGGGTCAAGCTTTGAACTAGCCTAATCCGCAGCCTCAGTCCCTAACATAGAATGCAAAATTTCCTCTTGAAAAAGGAAGGTTTCAATTCTATTATTGATGCGTAGGCAAGGATTAGACAAACTGATCATTCAAAGCCCATACCAGAATGAATACGTATGCATGTGGAATTACATATTTTTAGTTAATGTGATTGTAGTTGGTTCATTGGATTGTTATCCTGGCTTCGCTTTGATTCTTCAAATCTCTTGTTTATTAGGAGGATGAACGTGTTGTTCCACTATTCCAGATTTCAAACGTTTATTTGATTTGGTTGAAGGATGCCCGTAAACATAAAAAATCCAAATCATTGCTGGATGTGTTCCAAATAGCTGAAAGAGAAGTATAGAGAATAATTGAAGAAAAGTGATTAGATGCAATGCTGTTCAAGTGGACATTTTTGTTGTATATTGTCTGTTGCAATTTGGAGAAGAATCCTGAGAAATGTTTTGTTTTTCAATTTTATAAAATACGTAGAGGAATAATTAAATTTGAAAAAGCAAATCATAATCCTTAACTCTGCATTGGTACTAGAATTGGTCCTTTCCATTCCGAAAGATCCAAAAAGTTTGATTTTACACCAAGTATTATGTCTTAGAGACATTATTTGAACTATTAAAGAAAGGTTTCCCCAGGATGTTTAAAATAAAGAAACAGTTAAATTGTAAAAGTGACTGTTCATGATTTAAAAAAACTTTCATTTATAGCTGTTGGATAATACAGCGAATCCATTGGTTATAAAAGTAGTCTCCTGTAGTGGAAAGCTAAACATGCACAAAACATATTGTTAACATGATAATTGAGACATAACTTGAGTACTATATTAATAGGTGTAAAAAGAAGTACTACATTGGCAGTATTCTCATTCCATTTACAGACGATTCACACTGTAAGTGAACATTAAAAATGCATTCAGTATTCGCATTTGAGTGAAAGCTAATGATTAACTTTGCAAAGAATGAAAGATGCATGACCTTTAAACGTTTTGTCAAGGTTGTAGGTAATTAGACAAAGTGTGATGGAAGCCAAAAACAGGTGTTAAAAATGTCTTGTTCATAGACAAATTTGGGCTATGATCACAACAAGTATGTCAGAAGCTGTTAATTTTTTTTACTCACTTTGCCTTCCAGGATGGACGAAACAAAACATGCTTCTTGTGTTCCAGGAAATAGCATGCAAAACTTAATTCCATGTACCATGATTAATGAAAATACTACCTTTTGCTAAAGAGCTGCCACCTCCTTTCGAAGTTTTTCTAGGTGTTCTTTTTGGATTCTAAATTGGTGCTAGAGTTGGAGGAAAAGTGAAATCGAGAACGAAGGAAAACTGTGTGCTGCTTTATGAATTAGATGAAAGACACACTGTTTGAAAAATTCAAGAGTTACTTAGAGGTAAAAAAATATCACTCTCCCTCCACACAGGGTCCTTGTGGCACATGGTGATAAAGTAAGATTGACTTTGATGGATGCGTTGGTAAAGGGAGCGATTGGAGAGAGAAATGGTCTCTGCACCGTTTTGCGTAGAAGTGGAATCTGCAGTGGCTGGTGGTACAACTAATTCAGAAGAAAGGATAAACATCTCTAAAATAAATGTTTTCAACCTGTAGAAAAAAGGAACAATATACCTTTTTATAAAATGAATATTAATGTGTACAAAAAATAGTGATTTTTAAAATCAAATAGAAGCTAATGAACATAGTTACCCTTTACATTCCAATATTGAATTTACTGTCTGCTAAAACAAAGCAGACATAAAACCAGTAAAATGTTGTTACTTAACAGGTAAAGGAAACAATATTTATATAGTTTTGTGTATTCTTTTCTAAAATAATGAATACGCTTAACGCAAGCAATTAATTCAATTAAACATGATAAAATGGTAGGCGAAATATCAAACCATAAATGAATTATGTTCACCTGAGACATCACTACTAAATTATCAATAATTTACGTAGCAAAGTATAAAAATTAGACACGTCAAAATAGGCATGAAAATACTATTTTGTGTCTGAGACAGTTGTAATAGCACAGTTTGAACAAAGTATGAACATGTCACTTAACGGACACATTTATAAAAATGTAAAATAGCTCACAGTTTATAATATTTTTTTGGTGCTGTTAGATCAGCATAGCACAGCTGTCAGAAAATAGAAAGCGGGCAAGCAGAAGAGATATAAGTAAACAAAAGTAAAACTCACTGTGAAATTAATGGTTCCGGATACTAAACGTTTGTACTTACAAAGCTGGTCTAAAGTCTAAAAATTTCACGAAGAAAAATTGCAGTAAAAAAGTGAATTAATATTTGAAAAATAATATCAGAGTTTAATTGACATACGAATCAGTACTCATAATTTAACAGATATAAACTTTACCTTGAATGATACTGGGATTGGAAATACTTACACTCCTGTTACAGGTTTGGTAGTAGACTGACTGCCACAGTTGTGGATAAGTGGCGTTGGCTGATGTAGCAAACAAAACATATGTGTTGCGACCGCCTATTCACAACTTGGCCAGTTTAGCAACTCAATTCACAGAAGTAACTTAAGACAAAACCAAAAATGTAAGAATGTTGGTATCCACAAAGGGCATTTACTAATAGTAAAGTTAGTATTTTATGTTAATTCTGTCTTAAGTATGTCTTAAATCAAACTTTAGATTAAATCCTCACTTTAATATTACTAAATGCCTTCAATGACTACCAAAAGTAATATGGCACACTATTGAGACAAAATCGTATCTTTACTACTACTAAATGACTTCTGTGAATAACGAAAGTAGTAACTTTAGAATTTTGTGTTAAATTATTTTGGTGAATCGGTTCCCCAGTGCCCGCCAGCTCTGCAATGGAAAAGCCTAACGTAGGATCAGCAGTGAGATCACGCAATATGACCTGGCTAAACTGCAAATGTTACTCCAAGCATATTAAGAGTTTCCTCTAAGTCAGGGTTTACATGGGAGTTGAAGCACAATGAAAAACATTTTGGAGAGGAAATAAATGGGGTAGTGCAGAGCACCCCTCTGCCTTCTCTGCATGTGCATGCACACAGAGGGGGCATAACATGTGGCAAAATGTGTGCATGCACATAGGTTAATATACGTCATGCACTTTCAAGTTTTTAACGTTTGTAAACCTTGTAGTATAGTCACATTGCAATGACTCTAACAGTGGGGCCACCTTACAATGAGGCATTGGCATGTTAATGCCACGACGCACATGTCTTCTCCTACTATCAAATAATAATCTGTTGATAATCAGGCGTTTCCTTTAGCGAAGCAGTGGCAATGGTTATTTAAACGCATCCACATTGATTTAGTAAAAACTTTTCATAGGCACTTATTGGGTATTTAAGACTAGGGCATAGGATGTGGCATTGCATGGCCAAAAGCATCCGCAATTCCAAAACCTTGTTACAACTGTTTTGATACAACCAGCAAAGGAGAACTGCAACCTATGTGTATTAACGAACCATCGGACTTGCTGCAATAGTATTGTGCGTGAATATGCATGCAGTCCCAATACAGCAGATACAAGCATATGACGAGTTTACAGAATGACATACGTTTATTGTGTGGAGGCCTCCATGAGAAATATAGCAGTCAATAAGGTAAGAGCGTGTTACAAGTTACCCTGTTTTTCAAATCTTCTTGGCGGTGCATGCATAGCGGGAATCTGCACCCCCAGTCCAAGCCCTGGAAGAAATGCAGTTTGTGTTTACGTGTCTTCCCCAGTTGTAAAGTAGTTTTTTGGTGCAAAATGAGTTCCCTAGTAAGGTTATCATAATAGCATTAAAAGTGAGGACAGCGGGCACACAAACTAAACTGAAATGAGAACATGTTTTAATTATTATTAGTGTAGGAGGTGTCACTGCGCTAGCGTTGATTGGCACTACAAGAGTGCCAAACCCCTAATAAAGACATAAGTTGATAGAGCAGATTGGTAGATTGGTCATGCATGCATATTAATTTTTTAATTTTTTAATTCAGTTGTAACCACTGCTTGCATGAGGGATTACACATCTTGGATGAAGTTGATAGAACAGATTTAGTATTAAATAACGTAGGACAACAATCTTGTATGTAAACTTTTATATTAAATAATAGCGCTGATGAAAATATAAACTTTGATAGTTCTCAAGGATATCAAATAAGAAGCATGGGCTTGATTATTAACTGAAAGTTTACATTACAGTAATCATATTCATATGATAATTGTAATTATGCGCACACATATCAGAAACATAAAATGAGAGTTCGAGAAAAAATAAAATGTTGTGTATGTGATAATAAAAATGTAAAGGATAATTGAAGAGTAATACTTTTTTAAATTTGCCTCTTAAATTCAAAATACACATAAAAAATAAATATTTCCTCAAATGACTAGGTTGGGTAAAAACAAAAGTTTGTCCAGTCTCCCAAACTTGTAAAGGAAACATAAACTTAAAAATGATATTAAAATTCTCACCTGTAACACAAACTTCTGGCTAAGCGCAAACCAGTGCACTCTCTGAGGTCCATAAGTTACACCATACCGAGAGTAAGATGTCAGAAGAAGTCATTTTTTGAAAAAAATTGGTATTATACTTTTTGATTATAATAAATCAGAACTACTGCTTTGTTATGAGTACCTTCTGAAGCCCTGTCCGCATAAGATAGACAAGACACCTGTTTTTAAAAAAGGGTAAACTACAACATAAGTAACTACACATAAGTAAACATTCTCCAAGGAGAAACGGTGAGCTGCTTTATTCAGTGTTGTAATGCGAAAGAAGGACACATAGTTAATAGAGCAAAACAACAAGAGGAAAAGAGGAGTGAACACGGGGGAATTGTAGGATGCTGCCCTGTTGCAGCAAAATGGACGAAAAAAATGTAACATACAAGACAATACATAGAATATTAAATGGTTCCGTGACACAAGATCTATCAATAAATTTTGTCTATAATAAACAATATAAGTTAAATATTGATTTCAAGAAAGAGTTAATTGACAAATTTATAGTAATTCATCAAGTTTTTGAAATTACATTATTAATATTGTTTTTACTATTTAAAGTATTCATTAAAAAATATAAGCAAGGAAAACGAATGACCATGAAATAATTGTAATGGTACCACAAGCATATTCATGGCGGGTTACTGCAATGAAAAAGGAAGCAGAAAAGGATCTTGTAATTGCGACCGTAATTTTTATGGAGGTGCCTGTTCAGGCACTGCCACTGGTGTAGGGATTGCAGTCCCTCTGACGACCAAATTGATAATGTCGGATGCATGGCTGTTGGTGTATCTGCACGCCATCTCTCCGCCAACCATGATAATGCGGTGTATGGTCCAAAAAGGTCAGCTGGTGCTGGGCAAGGAACCGAAGAGCTGAAGTTGGCGGTGAAACCACAATCCTATTGAGTGCCAATTTGAGGGCGCATACTAATCAAGTACGCATAACCAGTGAAGGTGTACTTATGAGGCTACTATAACGCATATATTAATGATGACCTATTTTTAGTGTTATATTGCAGAGGGGTAACATTACCGCACACACATACTTTCAGTGAAACAATAGAGTAAGTGTTTGATGTTTAGGGGTAACCCAAAAAATTGATGTAATGAAAGATTATGATAAAGTATTAGGCTGTAAAGCAGTTTAAACTTTGTAGTCTCACAAAAGTGCAGCAAAAAGTATAGAATTGTTCTTGTTGCGGAATGTTAATATTTAGTATTCTTCCTCATTAAATTGAAATGTAGTAAAAGAGTAATGGACTATTAAATAATAACTGATTATAAAATACATATAAAACAAAGGAAGTTATATGTATAACATTTTAAATGACACTGATATTGACATAAAATGAGAAAGAAATTAAACATGCCTTTCAAAGGTACAGTGACATGATTTTGATGTTTAAATTATAGATGTCCAAAAAAAACTAGTTTTATAAGTTTGAATGCAAAAACTATCACAACCTATACTTAAAATTGTAAGGACAAAATTTCATTATTCTAAGTATATTAAAAATCCTAAAAGATAAAAAACACAAACTATTAAATTATGAGAATATTTTTTTCAATGTCGTTTTTGAGTTTATAAACATTAAAACAAATTTAGAAAATAATAAATAATCTAACAGATCTAAACCTATACCTCATTTTCCTAGTTATATATAATGAATTTAAAACAAATAGTATACTGTTTATCTACAATGATTGTATATTAAAATATATATATATATATATATATATATATATATATATATATATATATATATACACAATTTAAGAAGAAACAATATATATAACTTAATATATACATACACACATATATATATTGATATAAATATTTTTTTTAATATATATCTATATATGTGTACATATACATATATATTATCTACTGGCGGTCGCCAGTAGATAGTTATATTTAGGACCGTGTTTCCATAGGAAATCCGCAACATTCTATTTGGAATAACCTTGGCGCCGGTTGACGAATACTCGCGAAATTTTCAAAATAGGTGGGGCGCTCCGCTCCGCTCCTACCCTGAAAGTCTCGGGGGAATTTGTCAAGCGGGGGCTGAGAAAAAAGGGGGGTCCCAAAACGAGTTTTCCCCATGCATTTTCCCATAGGACCTTTAGTCCGAGCTACAGCCCGAACGGCTCAACAGAATTACTTGAAATTTGGCTGAGAGGTAGTCCTCAGGTCAGAGATGTGCCTTTTGCAGGTCTGGTGTAAATCTGTTCAGTAGGTCCTGAGAAAATAGCATTTAAATCAATATATATATCTGTAAGCGCGCTCCGTGTGCTTACGGTAAGCTTACCGTACGCGTACGGTGCCGTGCGCGAGCTCAATTCTGATTGGTGGTTACATGACTGTAAACATTCGAATCGGTCGAAATCAGAAAGTGTCGGCCGCCATTTTCTGTATCTTGCACTGAAAACAAAGGTGGATAACGTGAAAAGGGGGCAACGAAGAGAGTTGCAGACCCCCTAGCGTTTGTCAGGGGGTCCACGAAGGACCAAAAAGTACGAAAAATACATGTAATAATTTTTAAATAAAAATCGCGGAGTGCGCGTACGGTAAGCTTACCGTACGCGCACGGCAAAAAATAAATAAATAAATAAATAACAATCACATTAATTAAATAAATTGAAAGACCCGCAAGGCAGAAAAAAAAATTGTTACTGTGTAAAAAAGGCGAGGCGCGCACGGTATGAACTGCGCGACGTGGGCGCTCGGTGCGCGAAGCGCACCGAGTGCCCACAGTGCGCGCACGGTGCGCAAAGCGCACCGTGCACGCAGGGTGTGCGCACGGTGAAAAACCAGAAAAAAAATAAAAAATAAATACATAACTTAGCATTTAAAAAACCGTACAAATTCACTGAAAAAACCATAGGTTTCACACACGTTATAGTTAGGAATTAGCATTTAAAAAACCTTGCAAATTCACTTAAAAAACCATAGGTTTCACACATGTTATAGTTAGCTGTACATTTCACTCGTAAAAAACCAATGAAATTCCACGTTATAGTTAGATCAGGTAACTATAACTTGCGCGACCGCAATCCACAATGTGTCATTTCAGATGTCATCATTGATGTGAAGAGTGATGTCACTGACCATGTCATGAGTGATGTAATATGTGACGTCATCAGCAGTTTATTGTGGGCGCGCAAGTTATAGTTACCTGATCTAACTATAACGTGGAATTTCTTTGGTTTTTTACGAGTGAAATGTACAGCTAACTATACCATGTGTGAAACCTATGGTTTTTTAAGTGAATATATATATATATATATATATATATATATATATATATATATATATATATATGTATTACCTACTGGCGGTCGCCAGTAGGTAGTTATAGTTAGGACCGTGTTTCCATAGGAAATCTGCAACATTCTATTTTGAATAACTTTGGTGCAGATTGGCGAATCCTGGCGAAATTTTCAATATAGGTGGGGCGCTCCGCTCCGCTCCTACCCTGAAAGTCTCGGGGGGATTCGTCAAGGGGGGGCTGAGAAAAAGGGGGGGTCCCAAAACGTGTTTTCGCCATGCATTAGTCCAAGCTACAGCACGAACGGCTGAACAGAATTACTTGAAATTTGGCATAGAGGTAGTCCTCAGGTCAGGTATGTGCCTTTTGTAGGTCTGGTGTAAATGTGTTCAGTATTTGCTGAGAAAATAGCATTTAAATCAATATATATATCTATAGGCGCGCTCCGAGCGCGTACCGTAAGCTTACCGTACGCTGCCGTGCGCGAGGTCAATTCTGATTGGTGGTTACATGACTGTAAACATTCGAATCGGTCGAAATCAGGAAGTGTCGGCCTCCATTTTGTGTGTCTCACACTGATAAAAAAGGAGGAGAACGTGGAAAGGGGGCAACGAAGAGAGTTGCAGACCCCCTAGCGTTTGTCAGGGGGTCCAAGAAGGCCATAAAAGTATGAAAAATACATTTAATTAATTTTTTTTAAATCGCGGGGTGTGCGTTCGGTAAGCTTACCGTACGCGTATGGTAGAAAAAAAAAAAAAAAAAAAAAAAAAATTTAAGTGTTAAGATATTAGGGGGCTCTAAAAAGAGCCGTTGTGTTCATTGAGTGTTTTTTGGTACCTACAAGTAAGTACCGATGCAGAGTCTAAAGTTTAAGAGGAAGACTCCGTTCCCTTCATCATTGAAATGTACACCGTCTCCTCTATAAATGTCTTGCATGTTGTAACGCAAGTTGTTGTGGTATATAGAACCCATACCATAGTCTCTGAGGAAAGCAGAAACAGATTTGTTGACGTGCTTTCTTGCTTTGTCAATCTGCGGACAAAATTGGTTGGACCAGTTCCACTTTTGCCTTTGGCATATGTTAGAATATACAAAGGCAGAATGAGGAAAAAGCGACATCAATTGCACAAAGGTGTCCTTAATAAGCATTTCCAGACCTACACCAGTTAAAGTGCCTAGGTCATTTCCACCACAGTGCACAATAATAACGTTAGGCTGTGGGAGATGTAGAAAGGTTTTCACCAAAGGCATTAATTGGTGCCACTTTAACCCTCTCTGACCAATCCATTTAATGTCTACATTTGGCAAAGCAAGGTCTCTCACCATACCTCTTTTTTCTGCAAATTTGTCACTCCAGAAGACATAGCTGTGACCTAAAATCCACACTGTGAACATCTTTCAAGGAGATCTGGATGCACTCTGAAGGTGTCTTTCAGTAGAATGGCAAAATGAAAAGAAAGACAGTTTGAAAATAGAGGCATACATATTTTTTTTTAAAATAAATCATTGGCTGTTTCACACCATTCTACACTAAAAACTAGGCTGTATGTGTACATTTGTAGAAGCATGTTTTGTATTGGTTCAGAAAATTGTGTTCCCACAGAAGAATAGTTTGGATTTGCTGTTAGGTTGGACAGGTGAAGCACTCTTGGTCTTTCGATTTGAAACATTGTGTGACTTCTGACCTCTCTCCTCACAGCAGTGTTCCATGAGCTGTTGCTATGGTAGCAGGCAAAAGTCAAGTTGAGGGAAGGGAACATTTGGAAAAGGGTTGAAGTTTTCAACCAATAGAAATGTATGATTTCATTTGAAAAAAAGTGGGAAGCACTGAGATTTGTAATTAACATGTATATGTGTGAAAAAAGAGAGGGAAACATTGCCATTAATTGGTTCTGCTCAGAGGAGAGAGGTGTACAGCTCTGATATTCTGACTCTGATAGTCTGCTGTTTGAGTGCCACATTTCTTTCTCAACTAACTAATTTTAAAGGTGAGTTATGAGTTTGAGAGGGGATGTATGTGGTGATTTTTGCATGAGTCTATGAGCACAGAGGAATTGCTGTCAGAGATGTATTTCGTGTCTCTCTGGTTCTTTTGGGAAGTAAACATGCATATGTCTCTTGCAACTGAAAATACACAGACTGCATAAGCAGACTGTTAGCACACACCCAGCAGTTTATCCTGTAGAATCATGCTGAGTATTCACAAGTGACTGGTGTTTCAGGTAGCAGTGAGTAACGCTAATCCATTCAACATCACTAAGGCTGATTTCTTTTGCTGGAGTGTAGTCAGTCACCAAGGTCACACATGTTCATGGTCTCAAAAAGCTGTTTGCACATGTGCTGTTTTCTGTGTCTGAAAACTGTAATGAAAATGTATGCGACTGTTAGAGTAATTAACACTTGGAGGAAAAAACAGTAGTAAGTGTGCTTTGAAATTGGCAAGCAAATTTCATTTTCTGCCTAAAATCACAGAAAACAGTAGTAAGTGTGGCTTGAAATTGGCAAGCAAATTTCATTTTCTGTGTAAAATCACAGCATGAGTCTGTGAGCACAGAGGAATTGCTGTAAGAGATGTATTTCGTGTCTCTCTGGTTCTTTTTGGAAGTATCCATGCATATGTCTCTTGCAACTAAAAATACACAGTCTGCATTAGCAGACTGTTAGCACACACCCAGCAGTTTATCCTGTAGAATCATGCTGAGTATTCACAAGTGAGTGGTGTTTCAGGTAGCAGTGAGTAATGCTAATCCATTCAACATCACTAAGGCTGATTTCTTTTGCTGGAGTGTTGTCCGTCACCAAGGTCACACATGTTCATGGTCTGAAAAAGCTGTTTGCACATGTGCTGTTTTCTGTGTCTGAAAACTGTAATGAAAATGTATGCGACTGTTAGAGTACTTAACACTTGGAGGAAAAAACAGTAGTAAGTGTGCTTTGAAACTGGCAAGCAAATTTCATTTTCTGCCTAAAATCACAGAAAACAGTAGTAAGTGTGGTTTGACATTGGCAAGCAAATTTCATTTTCTGCCTAAAATCACAGCATGAGTCTGTGAGCACAGAGGAATTGCTGTCAGAGATGTATTTCGTGTCTCTCTGGTTCTTTAGGGAAGTAACCATGCATATGTCTCTTGCAACTGAAAATACACAGTCTGCATAAGCAGACTGTTAGCACACACCCAGCAGTTTATCCTGTAGAATCATGCTGAGTATTCACAAGTGACTGGTGTTTCAGGTAGCAGTGAGTAACGCTAATACATTCAACATCACTAAGGCTGATTTCTTTTGCTGGAGTGTAGTCAGTCACCAAGGTCACACATGTTCATGGTCTGAAAAAGCTGTTTGCACATGTTCTGTTTTCTGTGTCTGAAAACTGTAATGAAAATGTATGCGACTGTTAGAGTAATTAACGCTTGCAGGAAAAAACAGTAGTAAGTGTGCTTAGAAATTGGCAAGCAAATTTCATTTTATGCCTAAAAACACAGAAAACAGTAGTAAGTGTGCTTTGAAATTGGCAAGCAAATTTCATTTTCTGCGTAACATCACAGCATGAGTCTTTTATGGCCTTCTTGGACCCCCTGACAAACGCAAATGCATTCAACATCACCAAGGATCATTATCTTTGCAGGAGTGCAGTCAGTCAGCCAGGTTACACATGTACATGCTCTTAAAAAGCAGATTGCACATGTGCTCTTTTCTGCCTCTGTAAACTATAAAGAAAATGTGTAAGACTGTTAGAGTAATTAACAATTGCAAAAAAAAAAAAAGTGTGCTTTTGAATTGCAAATGAAATATTGTGATCTGCCTAGAATTACACAAAGAGTCTGTGTGCACACAGGAATTGATCTTAGAGATTAAATTCGTGTTGGTTTTCTTGTGTTTTTCACTTGTAGGAAAGGGGTAGATAGTGTAATAAGAAAAGAAAAGATCATAACAAATATAGTAATATATTTAAATTACAAAAAGGTATTTTTTTTTTGTTTCTTTCAGGTATTGCTCCAGAGCAGTGAAGGAAATATAAGATGCCTATAAAATCAAGACAGAGAAAACAACAGAAAAAAATTGTTTATTTGAAGACAACTGGAGGACCCAAGTTAGTTGAAGATGCTCATGTTGGGAAAAAGAAAAAGTCTTCTGTGTAAGCAGACAAAGGAATTCTTTAAAAAAATATTCAAAAAAAGGAAAAATTTTAAAAATGCCCCCATTGGAAAAACTGTTTCAAGTAGAAAACAACAGGAGAATAGTGAGAATTTACTAAATGCTAATGTACAAGCAGAAGCTATAAAAATTAACTTGAAAAGAGAAAAAAAGATATGGAAGCCATTGTAGCTAAGGCTTTAGATTTAAAACGAAAACTATTCATTTTAATTTTGAACAGGATGCGTACATTAGAAAAAATAGTTAATGTAATGAAGTCACAAAGCAAAAAGAAAAGAGTAGTAAAAAGAAATAACTTTTGGAAAGTGTTTTTAGGAGAATGGATGCATAGTTCAAGTACTGAACCATTTTTTAATGAAGAGAGTTATCTTCAAAGTAATAGTTTGCTGCATGCAGTTGACACCAGTGGTCGAGCATATGAAGTTAAGGATGGTTGTGTAATGGAAAAGGAGAAAATGGTTCCAAGAAATGAGGAAGAAGTGATTGCAGATGAGGTTATGGGGAGACGTCCTAAAGCCCCAGTGTATACTTGGAATTGTAGTAGTATTTGTACTTTGCGACAGGAATCTATTGCTAAATTACGTGAGTTTTTAAGAGAATATAGTAAAAAGAGTGTTAAACAGAAGATTAAGGTGCTTCAAGGACTAGATCCATGCTGAGTGGGAGAGAATACTGGTTTGCAAGGACACTCTCTGGCTTGTTTATCTAGGAAAGTTTGTCAAAGTGTTTTTCACCATTTTAGGATGCTGGCAGTTCATCATACTGAAATTAGGAAATTTGTGAGAAGATTGTCTTTTGTTAAAGGAGTTAAATAAGGCTCTGTGTCATGGATCTGTATCAGAAGTAGAGAAGGTTACTGATGAGATTCAGTTTTGTTACTTTGGTCCAGAACAAGAAAGTGCAGGGAATGACACAGTTATTGAGGAAAATGTGGAAGAGAATGTAGAACCCTCCGTAAATAAGAAATTTGAAGATCAAATTACAAAATTTGCTATCATCTCTAATGAAAGACCAAATATTACTTGTATTTGTTGCCGGAGAAGCCATTACAAAATCCAAACAAGGAATGTTGATCTCTACAAAAAAAGTGAAGAAGAAGATAATTATAAGTGGAAGGATTTTGCAACATATATATTTCTTGAAAATTGTTTTGATTTGGGTGGAGATCAACGTATTTGTAAATACTGTTACAACAAGTTGGAAGAAAATAAAATGCCAGCTAGAGCTGTACATAATAATTTAGAATTGGTTGAAGTTCCTGCAGAACTTTCTGATTTAAATACGTATGAGTCTATACTCATTCAATGTGTCCATCCGTTCCAGACCATAGTACGTATGGAGCCAAAAACAGGCAAATTACCTCCTTCAGATTTACAGAGAGGTTTAAAAGGAAGAGTTGTCTATTTGCCGTTGGATTTGAAAAAAAATATGGAAACTATTGATACAGATACTTTGGAAACTGAACCATTAGTTATTCTGGTTAATGGTGTACCTACAAAGAATAAGAAAATTTGGCAGGAGCTGGTAGATGTACGGAAAGTACAAAGAGCAAATTTATATGTGAAAAGGAATAATAAATGGTATGAATCAATTTATATAGATGAAGATGAAGTCAAAAGAAGAAGAAATTTATGAACATTTTAGCATACATCCTCTTCATTCAAAAGAAGTTATGGCAAACACTATTGATCTGTTTCAGATGAAAAAAGCAAAAGGAACTCCTGTGAGTGTATGGGAGGAGAGCTTGGAAGCTCGATGTTTTCCCCAGCTGTTTCCTACAGGAAAAGGTGGACAATATGATGAACGCTCAGTACAGATTCCTGCTTCTGAGTATCGGACTACAAGATTATATGCAGAAGATCCCAGATTTTGTCAAAGTATTCCTTATTTGTTCCATCTGTTATTTGAAAGTGACTTGTCTGCACTATCTTATGCAGTAAACCACATTTTAAAAAGTGGAACACATCTACATAATGTGTCTGCTAAGGATTTTATGAACAAAGTGCAGCAGCGAGATGATCATTTGGAATCACAATTGATTAATCTGATGGCTTGTCAGCGTGGGACGAATGAATATTGGTACCGACGCCATGGAGAATTGAAATGTATGTTACGGAATTTAGGAACTCCAACATGGTTCCTTACCCTAAGCTGTGCAGAGTACGCTTGGGATGATTTACTGGATTTTCTACGAGAGGCAAATTCAAACATTAAAAACATCGAATACAAGACAGCAGGAGAATTGTGCTCATTGGATCCAGTTAATGTTTGCAGATATTTCAATCATAGATTTGAGGCTATGATGTCCTTTATCTGCAATAAAAAAAATCCACCACTTGGAGAAGTTGTGGATTTCTTTTGGAGAAAAGAGTACCAAGCAAGAGGTGCTCCTCACATTCATATGCTGTTGTGGATCAAGGATGCTCCAAAATTTGGAACAGATGCTGATGAAGCACATGTGCTATACCTAAAAGCACAGAAGAGAAAAAGTTAAAAGAGCAAGTTTTACGTTTCCAAAGTCATCGGTGTGGAAAATACTGTCGACGGAATTACAAGACCAAAGATAAATTCTACACAAAATGTCGATTTGGATTTCCATGACCTGTTCTTTCAAAAGGAAGTGTCAACAGTTTTATGTCAGCTGTGCGACATACTATTACAAGAAAATCTCCCAAAAATACGTACAACCTAAGAAGAAAAGAAGAGTCAAAATATATAAATGACTACAACCCACTCATTTTATCCATGTGGAATGCTAACATGGATATTCAGTATGTGGCAGACAATTCTATTGCTGTTGCTCGGTATGTCACATCTTACATTACTAAATCTGAGAAAACGAAATTGAAGGAACTGTGGGAAGAGATTTCTCACGAGAAGACTGTCAGTAAGAAGCTGTACAGTTTCAGTTTAAAGATGTTATCGCATCGAGAAATTGGATCCTACGAATGTTCAGATAGGTTATCATCTGCAAGTCTATACTCTAAATCAAGAAGAATAATTTGGGTCAGTTTAGGCCTTGCAGGAATGCGAAATCGGGTACTGAAATCTGTTGGAGAAATTGAATATTTGGCCGAGAACGACCCAGAAAGTACAGATATTTTGAAAACAAACATGTTGGACACATATTACCCCAAAAGAAGTCATCATCTTGAGAACATGTGTCTCTATGAAGTGCTGCAGAACTACACATTTTCACGGTAAGCCACAGAAGACATCAACAATGGAAAATATAAAGTCATTGGTGAGGAAGGATGTTTAGTGAAGCAAACAAAAGGAAGTTTGATTAATCACAGGAAGCTGAGTTGTGACACTACTGACAAAAAGGAATTTTACTTTTTGGCACTTTTACAGTTGTTTAAACCATGGCGTTCAGAGGACGAACTACTTGGAGAATTTCAAAGCTATGAGGATTCATTTAATGCATGTAAAGATACCATTGAATGCAGTACTTTCACAAATTATGTCCAAATGTTAAACGAAGAAATTGAACAGGAAGCTACAATTGCAGCTGAAGTAGCTAGAGACAGTTCTCAAGACAGCCAAAGTTCTGGAACGCTCAGTCAAGATCCACTAGGACAGCCAATCTTAGAAAATGAAGCTGCAATAGCCATGACTGAAGTGGAAACGGCTATGAATCAAGCTCAGGAAGATTTAATAGACTTACCAGATTTGGAACAACAACTGAATGAAGAACAATGACAAATTTATGAAGAAGTCAGAAATTTTTTTTATCACGGATTACTACATGAAAATAAAGAGTGCACATGCACATCATTTGAACCAATTAGGTTGTATGTGAGTGGACAAGCTGGAACTGGGAAAAGTTTCTTAATTAAAGTCATCAGAAGCTACCTCCAGCAAAAAACTGATTCAACTTTATCTTGTGTTGTTACTGCTCCAACTGGGTTAGCAGCATATAATATAAAAGGAATTACTCTCCATCGCTTGCTAATGTTACCAGTGTAGCATGAGAACAAAATAGAATATCACAAGCTAACTGGCGAAGCATGTTTCGAAGTTTCAAGAGTGTTGAAGAAGATGCAAGTTCTCATTATTGATGAGGTAAGCATGGTATCAAACTTAATGCTTGCCTTTGTGCATTTAAGAATGCAGCAAATTCTAAAAAGAGACTATGACGTGCTATTTGGTGGAAAACATGTTATAGTTTTTGGGGATCTACTGCAGCTCACTCCAGTTAAAGGACAACCAGTGTTTAATACTGTGACACATGAGGACACGAAGAAGTCATTAGGAAGCATTGGTAATGCGAATATTTGGTCATTCTTTGAGTACAAAGAACTCACTACCAATATGAGGCAAGCGAATGATGAAGAATATGGAAGTATTCTGAAAGATATCAGAATTGGACTACTCACAGAAGTAGGCAGAAAAGCATTACAGAGTCGGTTGCTACATAATTTATTTCCAAGTGAAGAAATAGTTGCAGAGAAAATATACAAGAACATTGCAGAAAAAAATACTGTGATCTGCTTAATGCCAACACTACGTGAATGCTCGATATTCAATGAGGAACTTTTGAAATTGGAAAAGGAAGAGATTAAGAAAATGGAAGCAGTGGACAAAATCCAACATGAAAGAATTACTATTACATTAACAGGCGAACTGAAAAATAAATTGGATTCTCTAGAGAAGAACATTTCGAAAACAGCTGGATTAGAAAAAAATCTATATCTTTGCATGAACTGTCGAGTATTTCTAAGGAGAAATTTGGATGTTGAAAAAGGTTTAGTGAATGGAGCTATGGGTAAAGTTGTGGGTTTTGTTAACTACCAGAAAAAAGAAGGAATTGAGTTTTTAAAAATTAAATTTGATCAGATTGAAGAGGTAAAAGACATTAGTCGTTGTTCAGTCCGTTTTTTGCTTGTGAATGACTTATATGTACGTAGGAAGCTTTTTCCATTTTCTCTAGCATATGCTGTAACTATTCACAAGTGTCAAGGATTAACTGTTGATAGTGCATTTGTAAACATTGGATCTACTGTATTCAAAGAAGGTATGGCATATGTTGCTTTGTCACGAGTGAAAACATTATCTGGTTTATTCATGATAGACTTTGATGACTCAAAAGTTAGTGCTGATGCAAATTGTGTTAAGGAGTATAATAGATTAAGAAGAACCTATGCTCCTCATTTGGGTCAGTATCCTGTGTTGGAGAAACGTGTTTGTCGGAAAAGGAGAATTGAGAATATCTGTTATGAGGATGTACAGAAGAGAAAACAAAAAGAGAGTCATGTGATTGCAAGGAAAAAGAAAAAGGACAATGTGGAAGAGGTTGTTGGTTGCCATTTTGAAAATAGCTCTGGTGTCAACTGCTACGCAAATGTAGTGCTGAATGTTGTATTTTATCTGTATTTTATCTTGAAAGTTTGCAAGAGCAGATAATAGAAAATCATGAAAAAAAGATTCTGTTCTGTGCTAAGTCTTCTTTATGAGAAACTGAGTGTTGATAAAGCTAAAATAGAAAGTGCGAATGAAATTAGAAATCTATTAGATGTTTGTTCAGGACGAACACAGTTTTCTCAAAATGTCCAGCAAGATGCACAGGAATTCTTGATGTACATCCTTTTGGTACTTCAAGATGAAGGGGTAGAAATAGAAAATATGTTTGGTCTCTCTTATAAATGGGAACATAGTTGTGAAAACTGTTTCTACACATGCAGCTCTAATGTTGATTATCTATTTAACATTGCCAGAGACTAAATCAGTGACTTTTAGTAAATTAGTTAAAGATGCCAATCACAACATGGAATGTTCTAAATGTAAATCAGACATGTTTTCAACGTTATTTTTAAAGAAATATGGACAGTATGTAATTTTCATGATGCAACGTTGTAGAGCTGATGGGACAAAATTGGACACTTTAATAAAGAAATTTACAGGACAGCAATTATCAATTTCTGGCAAAACTTTTGTAACAGTTGCAATAATTTTCCATGATGGGCCTTTTGTAACTTCTGGTCATTACACAGTTTTTCTTAAATGTGAAAAAGGCTGGACACTGTGTAATGATTCTGAATTGGTTTTCAAGCAGCGTTTGCCTTTTGATTTAGCAAATTCCTATTTAATTTTTCTGAAACCAAAATTTTTGAAAGAAATTGCAACATCTGCAGAAAACATTATTACAATTAAATTGGATTACCATCGGAAATGTCATCAAAAATTATTATAAAAATTACCATTTGGCCTTACGGAAAGGTAATAATTTGCATTGTGGACTTCTTTGACACAAATTATTTTGGTGATTATGCTTATGCAACAGAATTTTCAGACGATATTTACTGAAATTAGTTATTGTTCTTACGTGAGATTTATATTGCAAATGTTTCATTTCTATTACGGTATGTTTTAGTGAGAAGAGATTCTGGGCTTTTTTTAAACAATCTTTCTGATTGGTTTTTTTTTTGCCCGCTGTTAAGTGATGAATGCAATTGCTTTTACGATTTACAGTAAAATGCAATATATTCTGAAAACAGCAAAAAAAGGGCAAAAATATGTTTGTTGAAATATGAAAATATGTGCACTGTATAAATATAAAAATAAACTTCTTTATAGGAAGTAAAATAAATCACTTATTTTTGTTTAAGTTATTTTCATTGTCAGGTAAGTGTGAAATTTCTGGAATTATCACACATTTACTTTAATGCTCACTTTTTTTCACTACTCTTCTCTATGCTTCTCTCATTTATGTAGTAGTCCCTCATGGACCTTGTAGGTTGATTACATTTTTTGGGGTTTTTAAAAAAAAAAAAAAAAAATGCGCGTAAAAAATGCACGGTAAAAAATAAAAAATAAAAAAAAGTCATTTAAATTTTTTTTAAAAAAAAGTTAAGAGGTAAGGTTGGCTCTTAAAAGAACCGTTGTGTTCATAAAGGGAAAGAGGAAAGAAAGAATGGGAATACTAACAAGGACCACATATGTGCTGGTCTATCCTATTGTTTATGAGGGAAACACTGGTCTCCGCATGAACAATAAGGCCATGACATATTGTGCACCTCATTGTAACCCTCCCAAAACGAGGGTTTATATCCAGAGGACCAGCAAAGGGTGAGGCTCCCACCGCAGAGGAAGTGCTCAGCTGAGCTGCCGAAGAAGTACTCGGCTGAGCATCTGCAGGTGTGCTTGGGTGACTTACTGGAGATGTTTCTCCAGTATGTCTAGCATAAGTCCTGGGATGTTTATCCTTAATGTGTCTAACCATAGAGTGATTTCCAAAGGAATACTTCTTCCTAGGATTCCCTCTAGATAAGACACGCTCACAAAGTGAGCAGGTGACTAAAGGAGCATTTACCTTTTTCTGCCCCTCTGCATAGGTGAAATATTCCCAATGAGATATTCCCATTTGAAATGTCATCAGTGATGTCATGAGTGATGTCAGTGACTATGTCATGAGTGATGTTATATGTGACGTCATCAGCAGTGGATTGCGGGTGCGCGAGTTATAGTTAGCTTAACTAACTATAACGGGGGAATTTCATTGGTTTTTTACGAGTGAAATGTCCAGCTAACTATAACGTCTGTGAAACCTATGGTTTTTTCACTGAATTTGCAAGGTTTTTTAAATGCTAATTCCTAACTATAACGTGTGTGAAACCCATGTGTTTTTTCAGTGAATATATATATATAACTATATTACCTACTGGCGGTCGCCAGTAGGTAGTTATAGTTAGGACCCTGTTTCCATAGGAAATCCGCAACATTCTATTTTGAATAACTTTGGCGCCGGTCGACGAATCCTCGCGAATTTCTCAAAATAGGTGGGGCGCTACGCTCCGCTCCTACCCTGAAAGTCTCGGGGGGATTCGTCAAGCGGGGGCTGAGATAAAAGGGGGGTCCCAAAACGCGTTTTTCCCATGCATTTTTCCCATGCATTTTTCCATAGGACCTTTAGACAGGGCTACAGACCGAACGGCTGAACAGAATTACTAGAAATTTGGCAGAGAGGTAGTCCTCAGGTCAAGGAAGTGCCTTTTGTAGGTTTGGTGTAAATCTGTTCAGTAGATTCTGAGAAAATAGCCTTAAAATCAATATATATATCTGAGCCAGCTTACGGTACGCTTACCGTAAGCGTACGGTGGCGTGCGCGAGCGCGATTCTGATTGGCTGTTAGATCTTAGTAAACATTCGAATCGGCCGAAAACAGGAAGCGGCGGCCGCCATTTCGTGTGTGTCACTCAGAAAAAAAAGAGTGATAACAAGAAAAGGGGGCAAGGAGGAGAGTTACAGACCCCCTAACATTTGTAAGGGGTCAAAGAAGGACAGAAAAGTACAAAGAAAACATTTATTGATTTTAAAAAAAATCACGGGGTACGCGTACGGTAAGCGTACGGTAGAAAAAATAAATAAAAAAAGAAATGAAAATCAGATTTAAGTGTTTAGATATTAGGGGGCTCTAAAAAGAGCCGTTGTGTTTATTAAGTGATTATTTAGTGGTACCTACAAGTAAGTACCGATGCAGAGTCTAAGGTTCAAGAGGAAGACTCTGTTCCCTTCATCATTGAAGTGTACACCATCTCCTCTATAAATGTCTTGCATGTCATAACGCAAGTTGTTGTGGTAAATGGAACCCATACCATAGTCACGGAGGAAAGCAGAAACAGATTTGTTGACGTGCTTCCTTGCTTTGTCAATCTGCGGACAGAAATGATTGGACCAGTTCCATTTTTGCCTTTGGCATATGTTAGAAAACACAAAGGCAGTTTTAGGGAAAAGTGAAAACAGTTGTGCAAAGGTGTCCTTCATAAGCATTTCCAGACCTACCCCAGTCAAAGTGCCTAGGTCATTGCCACCACAGTGCACTATTATGAGGTCAGGGTGTTGGATGTGCATGAAGGATTTCACCAATGGCATCAATTGGTGCCACTTTAACCCTCTCTGACCAATCCATTTAATGTCTACATTTGGCAAAGCAAGGTCTCTCACCATATCTGTTTTCTCTGCATACTTTTCACTCCTTCACTCCAGAAGACATAGCTGTGCCCTACAATCCACACTGTGAACATCTTCAAAGGAGAACTGGATGCACTCAGGAGGTGTAATTCAGTAGAATGGCAATATGAAAAGAAAGACAGTTTGGAAATGGAGGCATACATATTTTTTTCATAAAAAAAAGAACTGATTGGCTGTTTCATACCATTCTACACTAAAAACTAGGCTGTATGTGTAAATTTATAGAAGCATGTTTTGTATTGGTACAGAAAAATGTGTTACCAAAGAACAGTACTATGGATTTGCTGTAAGGTTAGAAAAGTCAAGCACTCTTGCTCTGTGGAATTGAAACATTGTTTGGCGAACTTCTGACCTAACTCCACACAGCAGTGTTCCATGAGCTGTTGCTATGGTAGCAGGCAGAAGTCAAGTTGGGGGAAGGGTACTAGGCAGAAGTCAAGTTGGGGGAAGGGTACTTTTGGAAAAGGGTTGGTTTTCAACCAATAGAAATGTGTGATTACATTTGAAAAAAAGGGGGAAGCACTGAGATTTGAAACTTACATGTATATGTGTGGAAAAATAGAGGGAAACTTTGCCATTATCTGGTTCTGCTGAGAGGAGAGAGGTGTAGAGAACAGAGATCCTGGCTCTGATAATCTGCTGTTTGAGTGCCACATTTCTTTCACAACTAACTAATTTTAAAGGTGAGTTTAGAGTTTGAGAGGAGATGTATATGGTAAATTAGGAAATGAATAATAGAAATGTAATTCTTTTTGTTGAAGTTGTGTTTATTATTTTCTGTTTTGGGAGAAATTTAAATGTGAGGAACATGTAAAATAATATGGACTATGTTTTCACCATAAATTAAGGTGTATTGGTATAAAAAAAGAATAGTTTAAGGGTTTGAGGTTGGACTCAGTAATGCAAATACATTCAGCATCACTAAGGCTGGTTGCCCTTGGTGGAATGTAGGCAGTCACCCAGGTTACACATGTTGGGAAATATAGGCAGAGATTTATTGTGTACAACTCTGGTAATTTTATATGTGCATTAGTAGGAAAAAGGGGGAGCGATTTTTTGGTGCAGAAGCAGACTCTTAGCACACACCCAGCTCCTTTCCATGTATAATCATGCACAGTATTTACAAGCGAGTGGGGTTTGAGGTTTCAGTCTGTAATGCAAATACATTCAGCATCACTAAGGCTGGTTGCCCTTGCTGTAGTGTAGGCAGTCACCCAGGATACACATGGTGGTGGTCTGAAAAAGCAGTCTGGACATGGGCTTTTTAAAAAAATCTGAAAAGTGGATTCATAATGTGTCAGTCTCTAAAAGTGATTATCACTTGCCAAAAAAAAAGAGCAGTAAGTGTGCTTTCAAATTGGCAAAGAAATTTCGTTTTGTGACTAATGTGAAAACATGACTCTGTGTGCAAATAGGAATTACAGCCAGAGATTTATTGCGTTTTGCTCTGGTGATTTCACAGTTGCATTAGTAGGAAAAAGGGGGAGCGATTTTTTGGTGCAGAAGCAGACTCTTAGCACACACCCAGCTCCTTTCCATGTATAATCATGCACAGTATTTACAAGCGAGTGGGGTTTGAGGTTTCAGTCTGTAATGCAAATACATTCAGCATCACTAAGGCTGGTTGCCCTTGCTGGAGTGTAGGCAGTCACCCAGGATACACATGGTGGTGGTCTGAAAAAGCAGTCTGGACATGGGCTTTTTAAAAAATCTGAAAAGTGGATTCATAATGTGTCAGTCTGTAAAAGTGATTATCACTTGCCAAAAAAAAAGAGCAGTAAGTGTGCTTTCAAATTGGCAAAGAAATTTCGTTTTGTGACTAATGTGAAAACATGACTCTGTGTGCAAATAGGAATTACAGGCAGAGATTTATTGCGTTTTGCTCTGGTGATTTCACAGTTGCATTAGTAGGAAAAAGGGGGAGCGATTTTTTGGTGCAGAAGCAGACTCTTAGCACACACCCAGCTGCTTTCCATGTGGAATCATGCACAGTATTCACAAGCGAGTGGGGTTTGAGGTTTCAGTCTGTAATGCAAATACATTCAGCATCACTAAGGCTGGTTGCCCTTGCTGGAGTGTAGGCAGTCACCCAGGATACACATGGTGGTGGTCTGAAAAAGCAGTCTGGACATGGGCTTTTTAAAAAATCTGAAAAGTGGATTCATAATGTGTCAGTCTGTAAAAGTGATTATCACTTGCAAAAAAAAGAGCAGTAAGTGTGCTTTCAAATTGGTAAAGAAATTTCTTTTTGTGACTAATGTGAAAACATGACTCTGTGTGCAAATAGGAATTACTGGCAGAGATTTATTGCGTTTTGCTCTGGTGATTTCACAGTTGCATTAGTAGGAAAAAGGGGGAGCGATTTTTTGGTGCAGAAGCAGACTCTTAGCACACACCCAGCTGTTTTTCATGTAGAATCATGCACAGTATTTACAAGCGAGTGGGGTTTGAGGTTTCAGTCTGTAATGCAAATACATTCAGCATCACTAAGGCTGGTTGCCCTTGCTGGAGTGTAGGCAGTCACCCAGGTTACACATGGTGGTGGTCTGAAAAAGCAGTCTGGACATGGGCTTTTTAAAAAATCTGAAAAGTGGATTCATAATGTGTCAGTCTGTAAAAGTGATTATCACTTGCCAAAAAAAAAGAGCAGTAAGTGTGCTTTCAAATTGGCAAAGAAATTTCGTTTTGTGACTAATGTGAAAACATGACTCTGTGTGCAAATAGGAATTACAGCCAGAGATTTTTTGCGTTTTGCTCTGGTGATTTCACAGTTGCATTAGTAGGAAAAAGGGGGAGCGATTTTTTGGTGCAGAAGCAGACTCTTAGCACACACCCAGCTGCTTTCCATGTAGAATCATGCACAGTATTTACAAGCGAGTGGGGTTTGAGGTTTCAGTCAGTAATGTAAATACATTCAGCATCACTAAGGCTGATTGCCCTTGCTGGAGTGTAGGCAGTCACCCAGGTTACACATGGTGGTGGTCAGAAAAAGCAGTCTGGACATGTGCTTTTAAAAAAATCTGAAAAGTGGATTCATAATGTGTCAGTCTGTAAAAGTGATTATCACTTGCCAAAAAAAAGAGCAGTAAGTGTGCTTTCAAATTGGCAAAGAAATTTCGTTTTGTGACTAATGTGAAAACATGACTCTCTGTGCAAATAGGAATTACAGCCAGAGATTTATTGCGTTTTGCTCTGGTGATTTCACAGTTGCATTAGTAGGAAAAAGGGGGAGCGATTTTTTGGTGCAGAAGCAGACTCTTAGCACACACCCAGCTGCTTTCCATGTATAATCATGCACAGTATTTACAAGCGAGTGGGGTTTGAGGTTTCAGTCTGTAATGCAAATACATTCAGCATCACTAAGGCTGGTTGCCCTTGCTGGAGTGTAGGCAGTCACCCAGGATACACATGGTGGTGGTCTGAAAAAGCAGTCTGGACATGGGCTTTTTAAAAAAATCTGAAAAGTGGATTCATAATGTGTCAGTCTCTAAAAGTGATTATCACTTGCCAAAAAAAAAAAGAGCAGTAAGTGTGCTTTCAAATTGGCAAAGAAATTTCGTTTTGTGACTAATGTGAAAACATGACTCTGTGTGCAAATAGGAATTACAGGCAGAGATTTATTGCGTTTTGCTCTGGTGATTTCACAGTTGCATTAGTAGGAAAAAGGGGGAGCGATTTTTTGGTGCAGAAGCAGACTCTTAGCACACACCCAGCTCCTTTCCATGTGGAATCATGCACAGTATTCACAAGCGAGTGGGGTTTGAGGTTTCAGTCTGTAATGCAAATACATTCAGCATCACTAAGGCTGGTTGCCCTTGCTGGAGTGTAGGCAGTCACCCAGGATACACATGGTGGTGGTCTGAAAAAGCAGTCTGGACATGGGCTTTTTAAAAAATCTGAAAAGTGGATTCATAATGTGTCAGTCTGTAAAAGTGATTATCACTTGCCAAAAAAAAAGGGCAGTAAGTGTGCTTTCAAATTGGCAAAGAAATTTCGTTTTGTGACTAATGTGAAAACATGACTCTGTGTGCAAATAGGAATTACAGGCAGAGATTTATTGCGTTTTGCTCTGGTGATTTCACAGTTGCATTAGTAGGAAAAAGGGGGAGCGATTTTTTGGTGCAGAAGCAGACTCTTAGCACACACCCAGCTGCTTTCCATGTAGAATCATGCACAGTATTTACAAGCGAGTGGGGTTTGAGGTTTCAGTCAGTAATGTAAATACATTCAGCATCACTAAGGCTGGTTGCCCTTGCTGGAGTGTAGGCAGTCACCCAGGTTACACATGGTGGTGGTCTGAAAAAGCAGTTTGGACATGTGCTTTTAAAAAAATCTGAAAAGTGGATTTATAATGTGTCAGTCTGTAAAAGTGATTATCACTTGCCAAAAAAAAGAGTAATAAGTGTGTTTTCAAATTGGCAAAGAAATTACGTTTTGTGACTATTGTGAAAAGAAATGTAGTAATATATTTAAATAAAATAAAGGATTTTTTTTTTAGTTTTTTTCAGGTATTGCTGAAGAGCAGTGAACAAAATTTAAGATGCCTACAAAATCCAGAGTTAAAAAAAAACACAAAAAAACCTATATTTGAAGACAACTGGAGGACCAAAGTTAGTAGAAGATGCTCATGTTGGGAAAAAGAAAAAATCTTCTGGTAAGCAGACAAAACAATTTCTAAAAAATATATTCAAAAGAAGGAAAAATGTACAAAATGTCTGTACTGGAAAGAATGTTTTGAAAAGAAAAGGACAGGAAAAAATTGAGAATTTACTTAATGCAAATATACCTTCTGCAACTGAAAAGATTTACATAAATAGAAAAACAGCGTTTAAAGAGATACGTAGAAAATGTTTCAGAGAAGAGTTATGTCCAATTTGATAAAGGATGTGAAGAAATATAAGCAAAAGACTAAGTTTTATAAAAGAAAAAAAGAAATTGAAGCCATTGCAGCAAAGGCATTAGAATTAAAAAGGAAACTATTCATTTTAATTTTGAATAGGATGCGTACATTAGACAAAATGGTTAATGTACTGAAATCACATAGCAAAAGGAAAAGAGTAGTGAACAGAACAAACTTTTGTAAAGTGTTTTTAGGAAAGTGGATGCATAGTTCAAGTAGTGAACCTTTTTTTAATGAAGAGAGCTATTTTCAAAGTAATAGTTTGCTGCATGCAGTTGACACCAGAGGTCGTGCTTACGAAGTGAAAAATGGTTGCATAATGGAGAAGGAGATAATGGTTCCAAGAGATGCGGTACAAGTGATGGCGGATGAGGCTATGGGGAGACGTCCTAAAGCCCCAGTGTACACTTGGAATTGTAGTAGTATTTGCACTGTGCGTCAGGAATCTATTGACAAATTTCGTGAGTTTCTAAGAGAATATAGTAAAAAAAGTATAAAACAGAAGATTAAGGTGCTTCAAAGTCTGGATCCATGCAGAGTGAGAGAGAATACTGGTTTGCAGGGTCATTCTCTGGCTTGTCTATCTAGAAAAGTGTGTAATAGTGTTTTCCATCATTTTAGGATGCTGGCTGTTCATCATACTGAAATGAGAAAGTTTGTGAGACGGTTGTATTTTGCCAAAAGTCCAGCAATAAAGTTAAATGAATTGAATAGGGCTCTGTTCCGAGGAACGGTATCAGATGTAGAGAAGGTTGTTGATGAAATTCAGTTTTGTTACTTTGGTCCTGAACAAAACAGTGCAGAGAAGGACACAGTAAATGAGGAAGAAGTGGAAGAGAATGTAGAACCCTCTGTAAGTAACACATTTAATGATCACATAACAAAATTTGCAATAATCTCTAATGAAAGACCAAATTTTACTTGTATTTGTTGCCGCAGAACTCATTATAGAAAACAAACTAGGAATGTTGATCTCTACAGAAAGAGTGAAAATGAAGATAATTATAAGTGGAAGGATTTTGCCACATATATATTTCTTGAAAATTGTTTTGATTTGGGTGAAGATCAGCGTATTTGTAAATACTGTTACAACAAGTTAGAGGAAAATAGAATGCCGACCAGAGCTGTACATAATAATTTAGAATTGGATGCTATTCCTGCTGAACTTTCTGAATTAAATACATATGAGTCTATACTCATTCAATGTGTTCATCCGTTCCAGACCATAGTACGTATGGAGCCCAAAACTGGTAAATTACCTCCTTCAGATTTACTGAGAGGTTTAAAAGGTAGAGTGGTGTATTTGCCTTTGGATTTGAAAAAAAATATGGAAACTATTGATGCGGATACTTTGGAAACTGAACCATTAATTATTCTGGTTAATGGTGTACCTACAAAGAATAAGAAGATTTGGCAGGAGCTGGTAGATGTGCGGAAAGTACAAAGAGCAAATTTGTATTTGAAAAGGAATAACAAATGGTATGAATCAATTTATATAGAAGAAGAAGAAGAAGAAGATTTACAAGAAGACACAGAAACACCAACTGGACAAATTGAAAAAGTGGACAAGTCAAAGGAAGAAGAAATTTATGAACATTTTAGCATACATCCTCTTCATTCAAAAGAAGTTATGGGAGACAATATTGATCTCTTTCAGATGAAGAAAGCAAAAGGAACTCCCGTGAGTGTATGGGAGGAGAGCTTGGAAGCTCGATGTTTTCCCCAGCTGTTTCCTAAAGGAAAAGGAGGACGATACGATGAACGTCCGGAACAGATTCCAGCTTCTGAGTATCGGACTACAAGACTATATGCTGAAGATCCCAGATTTCGACAAAGTATTCCTTATTTGTTCCATCTTTTATTTGAAAGTGATTTGTCTGCACTGTCTTATGCAGTAAATCACATTTTAAAAAGTGGAGTACATTTACAAAATGTATCTGCTAAGGATTTTATGGAGAAAGTGCAGCACCGAGATGATCATTTGGAAACACAACTGATCAATCTGATGGCTTGTCAGCGTGGGACAAATGAATATTGGTACCGACGCCATGGTGAATTAAAATGCATGTTACGGAATTTAGGAACACCAACATGGTTCGTTACCCTAAGCTGTGCTGAGTACGCTTGGGATGATTTACTGGATTTTCTACGAGAGGCAAATTCAAACATTAAAAACATGCAATACAAGACAGCAGGAGAACTGTGCTCATTGGATCCGGTTAATGTTTGCAGATATTTCAATCATAGATTTGAGGCTATGATGTCCTTCATCTGCAATAAAAAAAATCCACCTCTTGGAGAAGTAGTAGATTTCTTTTGGAGTACCAAGCAAGAGGTGCTCCTCATATTCATATGCTGTTGTGGATCAAGGATGCCCCAAAGTTTGGAACAGATACTGATGAAGCAGTGTTATCTTACATTGAAGAATATGCAACATGTGCTATACCAAAAAGCACAGAAGAGAAAAAGTTAAAGGAGCAAGTTTTACGTTTCCAAAGTCATCGGTGTGGAAAATACTGTCGACGGAAATACAAGAGCAAAGATAAATACTACACTAAATGTCGATTTGGATTTCCTAGACCTGTTCTTTCAAATGGAAGAGTAAACAGTTTTATGTCAGCTGTGAGACATACTATCACAAGAAAATCACCTAAGAATACCTACAACCTAAAAAGAAAAGAAGAATCAAAAAATATAAATGACTACAACCCAGTCATTTTATCCATGTGGAACGCTAACATGGATATACAGTATGTAGCTGACAATTCCATTGCTGTTGCTCGATATGTAACGTCTTACATTACGAAATCAGAAAAAACAGAATTGAAGGAAATGTGGGAAGAGATTTCTCACGAGAAGACTGTCAGTAAGAAGCTGTACAGTTTCAGTTTGAAGATGTTATCGCATCGAGAAATTGGATCCTACGAATGTTCAGATAGGTTATCTTCTGCAAGTCTCTACTCGAAATCAAGAAGAATAATTTGGGCAAGTTTAGGCCTTGCAGCAATGAGAAATCGGGTACTAAAATCTGTTGGAGAAATTGAATATTTGGCCGAGAATGACCCAGAAAGTACAGATATTTTGAAATCAAACATGTTGGACACATATTATCCCAAGAGAAGTCAACATCTGGAGAACATGTGTCTCTATGAAGTGCTGCAGAACTACATTTATTCACGGAAAGCCGCAGAAGACATCAACAATGGAAAATATAAAGTCATTGGTGAGGAAGGATGTTTGGTGAAGCAAACAAAAGGAAGTTTGATAAATCACATGAAGCTGAGTTGCGACACTACTGACAAGAAGGAATTTTACTACTTGGCTCTTTTACAGTTGTTTAAACCATGGCGTACAGAGGATGAACTACTGGGAGAATTTCAAAGCTATGAAGATTCTTTTAATGCTTGCAAAGACAGCATACAATGCAGTACATTCTCAAGTTATCTGCAAATGTTAAATGAAGAAATTGAACAGGAAACTACAATTGCAGCAGAAATAGCTAGAGACAGTTCTCAGGACAGCCGAAGTTCAGAAACACTCAGTCAAGATCCCCTAGGACAACCAATCGTTGAAAATGAAGCATCAATTGCCATGAATGAAGTGGAAACGGCTATGAATCAAGCTCAAGAAGAATTTATAGACTTACAAAATTTGGAAAGACAACTGAATGAAGAGCAGCAACAAATTTATGAAGAGATCAGAAAAAAAATTGATCACGGATTTCTACATGAAATAAAAGAGTGCTCATGCACATCATTTTATCCAATCAGGATGTATGTAAGCGGACAAGCTGGAACTGGAAAAAGTTTCCTAATTAAAGTCATCAGAAGCTACCTACAGCAAAAAACGTATTCTACTTTGTCTTGTGTGGTTACTGCTCCAACTGGGTTAGCAGCATATAACATAAAAGGAATCACTTTACATTGTTTGCTAATGTTACCAGTGGAGCATGAGAACAAAATACAATACAACAAGCTAACTGGAGAAGCATCCTTGGAAGTTTCAAGAGTATTGAAGAAGATGCAAGTTCTCATTATTGATGAGGTGAGCATGGTTTCAAACTTAATGCTTGCCTTTGTGCATTTAAGAATGCAGCAAATTTTGAAGACAGACTATGACATGTTATTTGGTGGAAAACACGTCATAGTTTTTGGAGATCTTTTGCAACTTACTCCAGTTAAAGGACAACCAGTGTTTAATACTGTCACACATGAAGACACAAAGAAGTCATTGGGAAGCATCGGAAATACAAATATTTGGTCCTTCTTTGAGTACAAGGAACTTACTACTAATATGAGGCAAGCAAGCGATGAAGAATATGGAAGTATTCTGAAAGATATCAGAATTGGACTACTCACAGAAGTTGGCAAAAAAGCATTACAGAGTCGGCTGCTACATAATTTATTTCCAAAGGAAGAAATAGTTGCAGAGAAGATATACAAGAACATTGCAGAAAACAAAAGTGTCATCTGCTTAATGCCAACTCTATGTGAATGCTCAATATTCAATGAGGAGCTTTTGAAATTGGAAAAGGAAGAGATCAGGAAATTGGAAGCAGTGGACAAAATTGAGGATGGAAGAATTACTGTCACAGTAACAGGCACACTGAAAAATAAATTGGATTCACTAGAGAAGAACATTTCCAAAACAGCTGGATTAGAAAAAAAATCTATATGTTTGCATGAACTGTAGAGTATTTTTAAGGAGAAATTTGGATGTTGAAAAAGGTTTAGTTAATGGAGCTATGGGAAGAGTTGTGGGTTTTATTAATTATCAGAAAAAAGATGGAATTGAATGTTTAAAAATAAAATTTAATCAGATAGAAGAAGTTAAAGACATTTGTCGTTGTTCAGTTCGTTTCATGCTTGTGAAAGACTTATATGTACGTAGGAAGCAGTTTCCGTTTTCGCTAGCATATGCTGTAACTATTCACAAGTCTCAAGGATTAACTGTAGATTGTGCTTTTGTGAACATTGGTTCAACTGTGTTCAAAGAAGGTATGGCATATGTTGCTTTGTCACGAGTGAAAACATTATCAGGTTTATTCATGATAGACTTTGATGACTCAAAAGTTAGTGCTGATACAAATTGTGTAAAGGAGTATAATAGATTAAGAAGAAGCTATGCTCCTCATTTAGGTCAGTATCCTGTGTTGGAGAAACGTGTAGTTTCTCGTAAAAGGAGAAATGAGAATATCTGTAATGAAGATGTAGAGAGGAGGAAAAAAAAGAGGAGTGATGTAATTGCAAGCAAAAAGAGTAAGGAAAAAGAAGAACAGGTTGTAGGATGTCATTTTGAAAATAGCTCTGGTGTCAGCTGCTACGCTAATGTAGTGCTGAATGTTGCATTTTATCTGGAAAGTTTGCAAGAGCAGATAATAGTAAATCAGGGAAAAAGATTCTGTTCTGAGCTGAGTCTCCTTTTTCAAAAGCTGAGTAATGATAAAACTCAAATAGAAAGTGCTACTGAAATTAGAAAACTTTTAGATGTATGTTCAGGACGAACACAGTTTTCTCAAAATGAACAGCAAGATGCACACAAATTTTTGATGTTTTTTCTTCAGGTACTGGAAGAAGAAGAAGTTGCAATTGATAATTTATTTGGTCTCTCTTATAAATGGGAACATAGTTGTGAAAACTGTTATAATATATGTGGCTCTAATGTTGATAATGAAAGGTTTATTTTTTTGACTTTGCCAGAGAGTAAAACAGTCACTTTTGCTAAATTAGTTAAAGATGCTAATCATAGCATGCAATGCGGTGAGTGTCAATCTGACATGTTTTCAACATTAATTTTAAAGGAATACGGACAGTATGTAATTTTAATGATGCAACGATGTAGAGCTGATGGTTCAAAATTGGATACTTTAATAAAGAAGTTTACAGGACAGCAATTATCAATTTCAGGAAAAACTTTTGTAACTGTTGCAATAATTTTCCATGAAGGACCTACTGTTACTTCTGGACATTACACAGTTTATCTTAAATGTGAAAAAGGCTGGACACTGTGTAATGATTCCCAATTGGTTTTTAAGCAACGTTTGCCTTTTGATTTAGCAAATTCCTATCTAATCTTCCTGAAACCTAAATTTTAGAGAGACTTGGCAAGATCTAGATAAAACAATTTTACCATTTTATTGGATTACCATTGGAATTTTCAAAAATAAAGATTTTTAAAATTATCATTTGGCCTAATGGAAAGATAACCAATTGTAATGTGGACTTTTTTAATTTTTAATGAAACTTTCGAAAACCAAAAATTTAGAGAAAATCGGTAACATCTGCACAATTTAAATTTTGGAATGTTATTGGAGTGCCATTGGAAATTTTTTCAAAAAAGATTTTTTAAATTACTATTTGGCCATGTGGAAAGGTAACCAATTCTATTGTGGACTTAATAAATTATTAATAAATCTTTCGGGAACCAATATGTTACAGAGAATCGGTGAGATCTGTACAAATAAAACTTTAGAATTTTATTGGATTACCATTGGAAATTTAATCAAAAAAGAATTTTAAAATTACTATTTGGCCTAAAGAAAATGGAACCAGATGTATTGTGGAGTTATTTGAGATATAATATTGTGATTATACTTCTGAAACAAAAATATCAGACGGTATTTTAAAGAAATAAGTATTGATATTAGATGATATTTTTTTAGAATATTATGCATTTCTATAATGTTAAGTTTAAGTAAAAAGAGATTCTGGGCTTTTTTAATACAATCTTTGAGATTGTTATTTTTTTTTTGCCCGCTGTTAAATGATGAATGCAATTGCTTTCACAATTTATAGTGAAATGCAATATATTCTGAAAACAGCAAAAATAAGGCAAAAATATTTTTTGATAAATATGTAAATATGTGTACTGTATTATAAAATGTTTTAAAAATATTAATACTTTTTTCTTTTTTTTCAGATTGATATAGAACATTTTCGAAAACTAGAACCATTTTTAAAGCAATTTTTTAAAAAAACAAATGAATAAATATTTTTTTGAGTGGGTATGGTAAGTCAATAATAATAATTGTAGTCTCTCAAGGACCTTGTAATGTGATAATTGATTTTTAGTGTTTTTTTTAAAAAAATTACGCGCACCGTACGTGTACGGTAAAAAAAAAAAAAAAAGTTTTTAAAAACATATATAAAAAAAAGATGAAAGATAAGGTTGGCTCTTAAAAGAGCCATTGTGTTCATGCAGGGACAGAGGAAAGAAAGATTGGGAATATTAGACGGTACGACAAGTGTGCTGATCTATTTTACTGTTCACCAGGGAAACACTGGTCTCCCTATAAGTAATTAGATCATGACAATGGGCGCACCGTACTTCAACCCTCGCAAACCGAGGGTTAATTTCCAGAGGGCCAGAAAAAGGAGATGCTCCCCCCACAGATGAAGGGCTCACCTGACCTGCAGAAGAAGGACTCGGCTCTGCAGATGATGGTCCAGGCTGAGCTGCTGTGGATGTGCTTGGTTGACTTTCTGAAGGGTTACCTCCAGTAAGTCGAGCATGTGTCCTTCTGTGTACATCCTTGAGGTGTCTCATCATGGTATGATTCCCAAAGGAATACTTCCTGTCAGGATTACCTCTTGAAAGTACACGCTTACACAGCTTACAAGTTACTAAGGGTGCATTTACCTTTTGCTGGCCTTCAGGAAAAGTAAAATAATCCCATACATAAGAGGTCTTTTGTTTCCTCGCTCTCTGCCTCAAGGTAGTGCTGCTAGTGCTAGCCTCACTCTCAGAAGGGCTCTGCTGTTCTGCCATCGTATCACAAAGACAACCCAGCTCCTTCTCCTAAGGGATCACAAGCAGAAATGAGGGGAATGGGTGTGGTGTAGGAGAGTTCTAGAACTGAAAGTAGTTTCAACCAATCAAAAGTTGTGTTTCATGATCACATGACCTTCCGTACGCTTACGGTACGCTTACGGCAAAAGTACGCATGCGCGTAAAAAAGACATGCGCTTGCGCGCATGCGCATAACAGTCACTCCCCGACACTTCCGCGTAACGTGCGCGTGTAGCGTACACGCGTACGCGTCCCACGCGGAGTACGCGCGGCTACGCAAATTGCGTAACTATACGCAAACAGCGTAGATAAATTACGGACATTGCGTAAACCGTACGCTTACCGTAAGCTTACGGTACGCGTACTAAAATTAAAAAAAGGAAAAAATGTACTGCAAATAAATTTTACATGTTTATTTTATAAAATATATTTAAAAAAACATATTAAAGAATTTAAAAAATTTAACCATAGTCTTTATAAAAGGATAGAAAATTAAAATAAAAATATGTAAAAAAAATAGAAGAAAAAAAAAAAAATTAGCATTTAAAAAACCTTGCAAATTCACTGAAAAAACCATGGGTTTCACACACGTTATAGTTAGGAATTAGCATTTAAAAAACCTTGCAAATTCACTGAAAAAAACATGGGTTTCACACACGTTATAGTTAGGAATTAGCATTTAAAAAACCTTAGAAATTCAATGAAAAAACCAAAGGTTTCACACATGTTATAGTTAGCTGGACATTTCACTCGTAAAAAACCAATGAAATTCCCCCGTTATAGTTAGTTCAGCTAACTATAACTCGCGCGCCCGCAATGCACTGCTGATGACGTCACATATTACATCACTCATGACATGGTCAGTGACATCACTCATGACATCACTGATGACATCTCAAATGACATCACTGATGACATCATCCAGAGAATGTGTGTTTTTCTGAAAATTACATATGTTTTATATATGTATATCTCAAGGTCGATGGAAGAATAAATGGGTATATAAGTGTCTAAATGGATGAATTGTTTTTGAAAAATTGATTGTATAACTGACTGATTAAGTGTATCTTAGTGAATACATGGCGTACCGTAAGCGTACCGTAAGCGGGCTCAGATATATATATTGATTTAAAGGCTATTTTCTCAGAATCTACTGAACAGATTTACACCAAACCTACAAAAGGCACTTCCTTGACCTAGGGACTACCTCTCTGCCAAATTTTGAGTAATTCTGTTCAGCCGTTCGGGCTGTAGCTCGTTCTAAAGGTCCTATGGAAAAATGCATGGGAAAAACGCGTTTTGGGACCCCCCTTTTATCTCAGCCCCCGCTTGACGGATCCCCCCGAGACTTTCAGGGTAGGAGCGGAGCGTAGCGCCCCACCTATTTTGAGAAATTCGCGAGGATTCGTCGACCGGCGCCAAAGTTATTCAAAATAGAATGTTGAGGTTTTCCTATGGAAACGTGGTCCTAACTATAACTACCTACTGGCGACCGCCAGTAGGTAATATATGTATATATATATATATTCACTGAAAAAACCATAGGTTTCAGGGGTGTTATAGTTAGCTGGACTTTTCACTTGTACAAAACCATTGAAATTCCCCCGTTATAGTTAGTTCAGCTAACTATAACTCGCGCGCCCGCAATGCACTGCTGATGACGTCACATATTACATCACTCATGACATGGTCAGTGACATCACTCATGACATCACTGATGACATCTCAAATGACATCACTGATGACATCACTGATGACATCATCCTTGTGATCGAGTGGCAGACCTCCTCTCACCCTAATATAACCTTTGATACACACATTCAAAAATAGAGACTAAAAATTTCAAAACAATGGACATACCAATACCAGTTACAACAACCTCTTCAGTAATTCTAAGATCCACATACACATCCACTCATTCACCAACAGTCCTATACAGTCACTCATACATGTACTCACTCATCATATGTACTCATACACCTATACATCCTGTTACACAATGCCACTCATCCATAGAGTTACTCACACACATAGTCACTCATGCTAATAAAGAATCAAACATACATTTACTTGCATATACAGTTATACACACACCACCATACTTACTTCTACGGAAACTTACACATACTTAGTCTTTTAAACAATCACTTATAGAAACACATACTTATTCATACAGGAACTCTTTCAATCTCTCACTCTCACATATACTCACATATATACACCAATAGTCACATATACTAGTTTAAAACATATGTAGTTACTCATAAAGACACTATTGAGACAGTCATTCACTCACTAACACACCCATACACACACTCATCCACCCATACAGTACTGCACACATGCTGTGTTCAACACATACAAACAGTGAGTCACTCATTCATGCACCTATGCACTAATAATAACCTATATAGACACCCATGTAGCTACTCACCAACCCATGCAGCCACTTATACACAAAGTGAGAGACTGATACAGATATTTACATATTAAAACATTACTCACTAAGCCATGTATTCACTATGATACACTTAATCAGTCAGTTACACAATCAATTTTTCAAAAACAAATCATCCATTTAGACACTTATATACCCATTTATTCTTCCATCGACCTTGAGATATACATATATAAAACATATTTAATTTTCAGAAAAACACACATTCACTGGATGATGTCATCAGTGATGTCATCAGTGATGTCATTTGAGATGTCATCAGTGATGTCATGAGTGATGTCACTGACCATGTCATGAGTGATGTAATATGTGACGTCATCAGCAGTGCATTGCGGGCGCGCGAGTTATAGTTAGCTGAACTAACTATAACGGGGGAATTTCAATGGTTTTGTACAAGTGAAAAGTCCAGCTAACTATAACACCCCTGAAACCTATGGTTTTTTCAGTGAATTTCTGAGGTTTTTTAAATGCTAATTCCTAACTATAACGTGCCTGAAACCTATGGTTTTTTCTGTGAATTTCAAAGGTTTTTTAAATGCTAATTTCTAACTATGCCTACAGAGATAGGACATGTGAAGAAAGAAGAAAAAATGCACAGAAAGAAACAAAAGAAGTGCAGAAAGAAGCAACAGAAGTCCTCAAACATGAAGATAAGTGCAGGAAGAAGGATAACGTGCAGAAAGAACAAAAAGAAGAGCAGAAAGAAGCCTTGTTGCAAAATCATCCTGTACCCTCAACTTTTTCAGACGGATACTGGTGGTAACTGAGTCTGACTAACCAGTCCTAGAGCCAGTGCTATGTTAAAAGACACTTAGAATACAGTGAAAACACCTACATACACTAGGGAACATTATGCGTTGGGGTCCCCCTGTGATTAGCATGACCTCCTCTGTAAGCCCCTAGTGTATAATAGGGCATGGGGATTAAAACTACCTCTTAAAACAGGCCACAGGGCGTTTTTGCCCACGTTAACTCAGGCCCCGTCCCCTCCCTTCACCACTGTGTAAACACGCCCTGTGTCCATTTTTAGTTGGGAGATTAAGTTCATTTGAATCCCGAGGGTCCCTAGGGTCCAACTAGCCCACTAGGTACCTCCAGTAAGTGCCACAGAGCTGCGTTGCAGAGAGGTGTAAAAAGTGGCACGGCCTGGACCACCTCTCTGCAATGCAGCTCAGTGGCGCTTACTGGAAGCACTTGGTGGGCTAGTTAGCCCCCAGGGGCCCTCAGTATTGAAGGGAAATTATATCCCCAATTTAAAACGTGCCATAGTGCGTGTTTGCACACGTCACCTCAGGCCCCGTCCCCTCCCTTCACCACTGTGTAAACGCGCCCTGTGGCTGTTCTAAGTTGAGAGATTAAGTCCCCTTGAATCCTAAGGGTCCCTAGGGTCAAACTAGACCACTAGGTACCTCCAGTAAGTGCCACAGAGCTGCGTTGCAGAGAGGTGTAAAAAGGGGCTTGGCCTCAGAACACCTGGCTGCAGCGCAGCTCCCTGGCGCATACTGGAGATGCCTGTTGGGGGCGCGTTTGCAGAGTGCTGCATGGAGGGGGCATGGCCTCCGGCACGATGCCAGTCTTTTATTTATTTTAGTTTTTTTATAAGGGGGGCTGTTTGGTTCCCCTTCTTATTCTAATTTATTGGCCCTGATGACCCCATCCCCCAGGGCCAGTCTCCTAATTATATTTTTTTGACCCCAATCCCCAGGGCCGGCCACTGTTTTTTATTATTTTTAAAAAATATATATTTATAGACACACCTAGGACATGCTGGACAAACCGTACGTACCTATCACCATGACGATTTGCGTGATATTCATTAAAAGGCGACTATGCATGCAATGAATCCACGTGGAATGTATTTACACCACTAGTGAAGCTCTGACATGTCTGATGCCCTACCGTGCCTAATCCTGGTAGACACCCTTGTCGTTTATTTATACAAACATGGGTAGCTATTGACGGGCACATTTAATACACATGCACACCAAGCCATTCAAAGGGGATTCGACAAAAATTCGACCAAAACTATGCAAGAAACCCCCCTCACGGTTAATAAAACGCACATCCACTGCCGGATGTGTAATACTTTTTATTTTACTCTCTGGAAAGGGGACGAACATCACTTGAGAGTCACAGCGTGCTCCTGACAGAGCCCAATGCTGTGTTACACCCACCATTGCCTGCCGAGTGCCACACACCTCTGTGTTGTATTCCACTAGCTAGTGCATATGCTATGACACTCTCTAGCCCATGTGCACTGTAACACCACCCCGTGAATATGTCATGCCACACTTGTCTTCGCACGGGTTATATTGCCCCATCTAACGTGCCTTTCTCGATGCCTATGTTATAACGCACAGTGCTATGCCATACATATTACAATCTGGGATCCATATCTTTGTCACAGTGCATATGCAACGTTACACTCCCCAGCACATATTTTATATTACAACTTTAGAGACTAGTTAGGTTACACAACACTGCCCTGTGCATATTACACTTCAAGGCGCATATCGCATAGCACGCGCTAGTGCCTGTGCTATCTTGCGCTCTCGAATGAATCTGTCATTGCGCACAATGTATTGCATATTATATTTCACGCCCGGTTCATCTTATATCACACTTTTTGGTGCATAGTTTATACCATACACTATATCTAGTTTTCATTTTCAATCGTGCTCTCAGGACTATGTTCTATATAACACTGTGTTCACCTACCCTTTTCACGGGCATTACATTTTGCGATAGGGGGTGGAGGGTCAGGGGGTGTTTCTGCCAAGTGAGCCCGGAGTCACAGTCACAAACGTCCTCTTCTTCCTTAATAAAAGTGAGATTATGCTGCATACTTGTTCATATTTTAAGTAGTTCGCACAGACACAATGTTTTAAAAACAATAAAGTTCCTAATACCCGCCTTCTCTGAACAGTTAGCTTGCTGCCCCATCCCCTTCCTCCCTATCCTCTGTTGTGTGAATCCATGGACTAGCCTCCTCCCTCCTGCCATGCATGGTCTGATGTGCTGCCACTGCCCTCAATTTAGTATGATGTACCAGTCCACTCCTCCTGCCCTCCATTGCCCAATTCTATGCCCCATCATTGACCTCCTGCTTAAACTCTGTGCTTAGCTTGCTGCCCCTATTCTCCTCCCCCCTGCCCTCCGATGTCTTTGTGCATGCCCCTGCTCCATCCTTTTTGCCCACCATGTCCCATGGACCTGCCACTCCTATCTACTCTGAGTGCTCTGTTGAGTTGCCACTCCCCTCCCACCTGCCTAGCATTGTCAGATGACTGTAACCTGTCCCTGCCACCTCCACCCTGCCTGTCCACATGCCATGCCCCTATCCTCTTCCTCCTGTCCTACATGGTCCATTGTACTGCCACACCCTTCTGCCCTCCCTGGTCTGTTGTGCTGCAACTGCTCCTCCTGCCTGCCCCGTGTGGTCTGTTGTGAGGTCCCTTCCCCTGAACTTTCTTGTCTGTGCACAGGTCCTGACCCTCCCTTCTATCCTCCATCGTCCTTTGTGCATGCCCCTCCACCCTCCTTCTTGCCCATCATAGCCATTGTGCTGCCACTTACCCTCCCACTTGCCATGCATGGTCTTCTGTGCTGCCATGGCCCCTCCCACCTTCCCTGTGTGGTCAGTTAGCTGCCCCTGACCCCCTCCCACCTTCCCTCCATGGTCTGTGTGTATGCCATCACAGTCTCACTGTTGCTCTTCATGGTGTGTCTTGCTTCTAGTGCCCATCCTGCCTGACCTCCATGGCTATCTTGCTGCTCCTGCCCTGCTCCCTTGCCCCCAGCCCTACTCCCTCCCTCCTGGCTTGTCTGTTCCATTGTAATGCCCCTGATCCGTCCCTCCTGCCCTTTATGGTCTGTTATGCTGCAGCTTTCTCTCCTGTCTGTCCATTATGGTCAGCTAGCTACCATTGCCTCTTGCCCCTCTGTTCTCTGTTGTCCATGTGCATGGTCCTGTCCCCTCCCTCTTGCTTTCTATGGATTGTTGTGCTGCACTCCCGTCCTGCATGCCCTGTGTGGTGTATTGTGCTGCTGCAAACCCTGATGCCTGCCCTGCAGGGTCAGTTTGGTGCACCTCTCCATGTCCCTCCTGTCCTCTGTTATCCAAGTCCATGTCCCTATCCCATTTCCTTCCATGATCCAATGTACCATACTTGCGAACATTTTGAACTTGGTAAGAGGGAGATTTTGAAAAAAAACTGGGGTATTGATTTTCCCCTTTGAGTTACATTGAAAAAGAGGATATAGTAGACAGGAGACAGATCAAATAAAGCCCATTTGAGCTTAAAAACATTGGACGTTTCCTGGCTGAATCAGGTCTGTTGGCATGTATGGTTGTACTATCATTGCCTCTTCCTTCTGCCCACAATGGTCTATTACATTGCCACAGCCTTGAAGGAGGGTAGATTTTGTATCACAGGGGGCCCCTGGCCCGTTCTGTCCACACCTGAAGTATGAGACCCTTGTCCTTGCCCTGCCAGCTGCATTTGTAGGCCGTATTAAATTGACCAGCGGGTCCTGTGTTGCTATATAATTATCCTGAGACATCCTTACCACTCAGCCAGCATAAAACCCCTGTGTAGGCCCTTCTGTTCAATATGTAGGCTTCTTTGTTAAATTGACCATAGCTCTGCAATTTTAGTGTATAGCAGTCTGAAGGCAGGTCTGCGAGGCCTTCTGATCCAAACTAGTAGCCCCCACCCTACCCGAGTGCTCCGTGCTCGGTATCAAAGTTCAACATCCCCCTGAAGCTGTCGACATACAGTAGGCTGCATCCTGGACTGGTACTTGCTTCCTGGGCAGGTTTCCCGCTTTTAAGGAAGTGGCAACCGCAGAGCGTCAAGTTAGGAGAACTGAGGAGATTTTATACATGAATATATTGAATTCCCGTACAATACCCATTATTTTCTGCTTGCTCTATGGAACTTACGATAAGCGATTGGCCTGAGAGACTGACCTTTTCACCCAGTCCATTGTCAGCATTAAGTGGGTAAATGACGAAATGTCTGGTAAAATCTGCAGACGAAGCTTTTGGGTAGCATACGTAGGTAGATGTAGCGTGCAAAGGAGCCCACAAAATGATATAAAAAGGGAGCACCCACAGATATTGACGGACTACCTCGCCGTCTGTATGTAGGTTAACAGGCAGTGCAGGTTTTCCCCAAGAGCTGGGAGCTCTTGTCTTCCTTTGCTTAAAATGTCTTGCTCTGCTTTGCTTGAAGTATCTTATTCTATTTTACCTATATGAAATGTCATGTTATGTTTAACCATTGTTCTCTTTACTTTTGCATTTAAAAGATTTTGTATTGTAATTGCAGGAATGCTTGCTCTAAGAGTAAACGTGAGTGTTCCTAGGTAACATTTTCCTTGGTGTAACTTGTTTCTCATGATGCATTTATAGATGTGTTTTCTCTCTCTCTCTGTCAGTACATTAATTGAGATACAGAGAATATTATGACAGCTGTATGATTATCTGGATTCTGTATTTTGTACTTTATGTCTCTATTCTGCGGTTTCTTTGAAGTTGCATCTTCTCATTAAACTGCCATTGTATTCTGCCTCCAATTCCATGTCTCATATGTCTGTTTTCTTCATTTTTGGAGCAAGCGTTCCTAGGCACCCCTGCTCAAATTAAGGTGCCCCTTTTGTCCCTGACTCACTCTCCTGCTCAGTTCTGTGGTGGCTCCCGGAGATCTGGGGACCGCCCCTAGCTTCCTTGACCCGTAATAGATCTTCCCTCCAACAGCCTCTCTTGCAAGTCCTGTATTGTTGGTTTGTTGCCCCTGCCCCCCTTTCCACTGCCCTCCATAGTCTGTTGTGCTTCCACGGCCCTTCCTGCATGCTCAGTGTGGTTAAATTGTTGCCTTTGCACCCTCCTACCTGCCTTCAATTTTCAGAGTCCGTGCCCCTGGCCTCTGCCTCTCAACAGTATCCTAATGAACAACTAGATTGCTAACATTCTATATTTATTACAAAAGTGTGGAACGCCTGACATCATCTTGATGTAATCAAAACTGTAATACCTAGAGCATTTCCTTTAGAAATTACATATATGAGAGGGTCTTATTGGCATCAAAATTATGGTTAGTGCTCTAAAAGACTAAAATAAGGACATATTTTCTGAGTTTTCAAATAGCGACAAAGCACTTTTAAATTATTTGTTATCTTTATGTTTTTTTATCCAGTTGACCACTTGATTAAATGTTGCACTTAGGGGAGAGGATGTGGTGTTATTTCCAGAACTGCAGACTTTGCAACTGGGGAACCAGGTTGAAGTTTCTGCTTCAGCTCGACATTCTGTGATTCTGGTCAAATCACTTAGTCTCCCCATGTCTACAACCAAAATGAATTTGTTCTTGTGTGATGTAACCAATGCTCATGTAAAGCACTGCAATACTTGACAAGTCCGCACTATATAACACTGCAAAAACACAAAATAATAAGTGTTTTGCACACTTCTGTCATTGGGCTATATTTGGGCTACATCTGGGTGATTTTGGGCTACATTTGGGCTCTTTTGTCTCCGGTGGCCATCTTGGGAGATTTATTTGTTATGAAGTTTCCTAATTTCCTCATGTACTGCAGTCTCCTCAGTAGGAAATGCTTTCAGTTTTTTACTTTGATTCCATCATGAAGGTATTCAGATATGTCACACATTTGCCATAAATTCTGAATGTTAGCACTCTAGTTGCTCATTAGATCACTGTAGTAAAACTACTGCACCATGGAAGTCTGCTCCTGGTATTAAAAGTGCATGTTTCAGTCTGCATGTCAGAATTTTTTAATGAAATAGAAGAGGATTTGAGAAGTCACTCAAAATGTGCCCTCATTTTCTTTCTTCAGCATTAATCATAATTTCTATGGCAAAATGAACCTCCTCATTGTGTTCCTTTTTAAATTAAATGTTTTAAGTGTTACCAGTTTATTCCAATCAAGATGGCTTCAGGTGTGCCATACTTTTGTCATAATGAAGACAGTAAGCGCTCTAGTTGTTTTTAAGAACATTCTGGGACATTCTGTCATTGGGCTATACTTGGGCTACATCTGGGTGATATTTGGGCTACATTTGGGCTCTTTTGTCTCTGGTGGCCATCTTGGGAGACTTATTTGTTATGAAGTTTCCTAATTTCCTCATTTACTGCAGTCTCCTCAGTAGGAAATACTTTCAGTTTTTTACTTTGATTCCATCAAGAAGGCATTCAGATGTGTCACACATTTGCCATAAATTCAGAATGTTAGCACTCTTTTTGCTCATTAGATCATTGTAGTAAAGCTACTGCTCACCAGGGAAAACTGCTGCTGGTATTGAAAGTGCATGTTTCAGTCTGCATGTCAGAATTTTTTAATGAAATAGAAGAGGATTTGAGAAGTCACTCAAAATGTGCCCTAATTTTTCTTTCTGCAGCACTAATCATACTAAAATGAACCCCCTCATTTTGTTCCTTTTTAAATTAAATGTTTTAAGAGTTACCACTTTAATCCAAGCAAGATGGCTTCAGGTGTGCCATACGTTTATCATAAGTAGGACTGTTAGCGCTCTAGTAGTTCTTTGGAACACTCTGGGAAGCTGCAGTAGAACACAAAGGAATCAACTGACAGTCTCTGCCCTTGTTGGATGTACATGTTTTACTGAGAATGTCAGACTTCATTCTCACATGACTGAGAAAGATAATGTGAATTTACAGAAAATAAGCTCTCAGTTTAGCCTATAGATCACCTTCCAAACCTCTGTGGTAAAAGCATGAGAAAATATTTTTCTCTCAATCATGATATCCCAGCAGAAGGCTTTTTCACATGGTGAAATCACCTTAGAACATACCACAATTCCTAAAATGAGTATGGTACCATCAACAAATGATTTATAATGTAACTAAAGTCTTAAAACCTTCTATTAACTGCAATGCTTTTTAATGAGGTGCTATCATGTATATTGGTCCCAAGATGGCTGCCAACACTTCTTGGATGAAGTGCTGACAGCCAATCAGATCTCAGGATGAGATGTGTGGTTAGGCTCCGCCCACATATATATATGCTTTTAAATGCTATTTTCTCGGGAAATACTGAACAGATTTACACCAGACCTGCAAAAGGCACTTCCTTGACCTTATGGCTACCTCTCTGCCAAATTTCAAGTAATTCTGTTCAGCCGTTCGGGCTGTAGCTGTGTCTAAAGGTCCTATGGAAAAATGCATGGGGAAAACGTGTTTTGGGACCCCCTTTTTTCTCGGCCCCTGCTTGACGAATCCCCCCGAGTCTTTCAGGATAGGAGCGGAGCGTAGCGCCCCACCTATTTTGAAAATTTCGCGAGGATTCGTCGACCGGCGCCAAAGTTATTCCAAATAGAATGTTGCGGATTTCCTATGGAAACAGGGTCCTAACTATAACTACCTACTGGCGACCGCCAGTAGGTAATGTGCGTATACATACAGGGTTTAGATAAATATTCTTTTTTATAAACCATACATTTTAAATTAAATACTGGAGGTATTTAAACATCTTTCCAATGAAATTGAACACTAAAATCAGTGCAGCGGTAGGATAGTATAGGGATAACCAAAAACTTAGAAACCAAATAACTAAACAGACTTGAAATAAGTGTATCAAAAGGGAAAGTGTTAAATCGTGGAGGTCTACAAATTACTTTTCCCACTCAAGTCAGTCAAAAATAATGTTGAAAGATTTGTATTGCGGATGTGTAAAAATTACTGCTCCTTCTACAGAGAGAGTAACAGTATGAAAATGTTTGAATAGCGGACGTGTACAAATTATTATTCAAACTGTAATGAGTGCAACTGTAGGGAAATTTTGAAGAGCAAAGGGGTAAAACATACTGGTCACACTACAGTGACTGCAAGAGTAGGGAATTGACGGTTAGCGTATGGCTACAAATTATTATGAACACTACATTGAGTTTAAATGTCGGGAAAATGTTTTATAGCGGAGGTCTAAAACTTAGTATTCAAACTCAGAAAGTGTACCAATAGGTAAAGTTTTGAATAGCAGAGGAATACAATTTATTTTTCACACTAGTGAGTGCAACAGTAGTGAAAGTGTTTGAAAGAGGAGGGGTAGAAATAAGTATTCACACTTCAGTGAGTGCAACGATAGTGAAAGTGTTGGATATCGGTCATGTAAAATGTACAACTCTTAGTATGGTGAGTTTAACATTTGGGAAATTCTTGTATATTGGACCTGTAAAAATGAGTATTCACACTGCAATTAATGCTAAAGTAGGCAAAGTGTTGGATAGAGGAGGGGTAAATCTTACTGTTCCCAACACAATGAGTGCAACAATAGGTAAATTGATGGATAGGGGACAGATAAAAATAATTATTCCAAATGCAGAGAGTGCAACAGTGGTGAAAGTGTTGGATAGTGGAGGTATAACATTTAGTATTCAAACTCCAGTCAGTGCAACAATATGAATAGTGTTAAAAAGTGGAATGGAAAAATTCCCTATTCACCATCCAGCAAGTGCAACAATATGTAAAGTGTTGTATAGCTGGGGGGAAAATTTCATGTTGAAACTCCAATAAGGGGCTGAATCTGATCAGAAGAGCAACGAATCGTGTTCGGCAGTCCTAGTGTTTGATTCCAATGCTTCTTTTACAACCCATGCGTACACGGGTGTGGGTGACTTAGTACGATGCGAAGATGCACTAATTATCCAAATGACTTTTTGCCCGCTCTGACCCGGTCCGTCCAACTAGGTTGCAGTTTAACCGACGCACGCAATGTAGACAATTCTAGACCGAAAGAGTAAGAGGCTCGAATCAAACAGCTCAACTGAGTGGAAGCATCCGGCTTGCAAAAGCTTTCGGAGTCTGACACCCGCAGCCATATGACTCACACACAGGGTGATACAAATGGGTCTCCCCCACACAGGCATGTACGGCGCGGATGGCACTGACGCGTACCCACTGTAGGGTGCACACTTGTTCGAGGCTTACCCATTCAGTCAATGTGAGAGCATGTACGCGTCGTACAACTGGATCACATTGACTTCTATGGGAGTCCGAACAAACCAAGTTCAACAGCATACGTGCACATCATACTCACTCGGTCAGACTGTAGGTGTCCAGGTCGGTCAACAAACACTCCAGATCAAACTAGGTCGGAGTGCTTTCCCACCCAGACAAGAATCGGCACCTAAGTGTAACAGTAGTGAAAGTATTGGCTACCGGAGGCATACAATGAACTATTAACACTCCCGGTTGCTACAGAGTATGGAAAGATGAAAATATTGAGTAAAATAAATTAATATTCACACTAAAGTGAGCGCAAATGTAGGGAAAGTTTTGGATAGTGGAGGTGTAAAATGTACTAATCGTACTCCAAACAGTGCAGCAGTCGTGATACTATTGGATTGCTGTGGGGTAAAAAATTAGATTGTGAATACAGTTAGTTCTAAAATGTTTAACAAATAAAAAAAAGAAAACCATCAAAAAAATTTGAAAAACAAAAAACAACAGCAATATATAAAAAAAATAAAAAGTAAATATATTTAATATTCCAAATGTAAATAAAACATATTATAATGGCAACTGCAAATTACTCCTAGCTACAGATAATATATTTATAAAAAATAATTTCAAAATAATATATATTTAATGTGAAATTAAAGAAATATAAAACCCTTATTGTATTACCTACATTTACTTTTTAAATGTCATAACCTATAACACAAAAAGATTCACATGACTGATATAAATTGGAAAGCTAACAAATTACTTAAACTACATAATAACTAATGTAAAATATATCAATCATAAAAAATAATTAAAATAGACAATGTTAACAAACTTAAAACCTATACCAACCAAAAACCACATCAAAAATTATACTTTAAAAAAAAGTATTTAGATATTTAAAAAATGTTTATATTTTAAAAATAAAAGTATTTAACAAGTAATTGAAAGGGGTTAAAATTAAATGACTCAACGCCTACTAGCATATGTAAAAGAAAAACCAAACCCAAAAAAAATTTGTGCTAATTAAATATCAATAAATGTTGAATATCAACGATCAAGAAAATGTTCTAAAAATAAACATAAAGTAATTCTAATTCTTAATCCCTAACAACGACAAAAACCACACACAGATACAAATGTGAATAATTCTTTTTTTTTTTTAAATCAATTATTATGAATTCTGAGCTAATAATCTTATAAAATAAAATACCGACATTTCCAAATTTCAAACCCTGAACCAACCTAAACATTTAATGCCACAATGTACTTAATACATTTGGAATAAATTATTATCATTTTGTAAACAATTATTAATAAAATAAAAAAAAAACGTCCAAAACTTTACCCCTATAAACCACACAAAAAGTAATCCTTATTAAGTAGCATATAATTAATATTCAATAACTAAACATTTAAAATTATAGAATAGTAAATTAGTTAAAAAAATGTACAGTATGAAATATAAATTAAAACAATATTCTAAATAAAAACATTACATTTCAATTATTGTAATGAAAATACTTAAAACCCTATTTCACCATTAAAAGCAGAAGCGGCAACAATAGTCAAATAAAATGAAATGAAATTACCCTAAATATATCACATTTTAAAAAGAACAGGATACTTATATTTAAAATCTGTAATAAAGTACATTACAATAAATAAGACTTATACATGTTTTTAAAAAAACTTTTTATGAAACACTATTGACTATATATAAATTTAAAAAAATGTATATATTATTTGAATTTACAAGATTGTTTATGAAGATGATATTCTTGATGTTGATATTTCTGAGTCACGACATTTAGAACTCAATATTTGGACATTTGAAACTTGATATTCGGCCTGCACACAAGATACAAGTTTCAAGAAACCTAAAAATGTATTAAAATTTATATTTCATGAAAAATATATCAACCGAAAAAGTTTTAAATAGAAACACAAAATAAGTACAATCTTTTTGAAATTAGAAAAAATAAAAACAAATACTTCATTGTTTAATAATTGCAATTCAATAAATAAAATAAGCAGTTATAAAATTGTTACTACTTAATTCACTTTCTACCCTATATTTCTGCCAGACACATAAGACATTTCAAAATAAAAAATGAAAAAGAAATTCTTATAAACACGTAACAGAATGCAATATTAATAAACGTAATAACAAATATTGATGTTAAATATATTAAATAAATAACAATTTAAAAAGCTTATAATGATAAAAAAACACACAATAAATGTAAAGTTAAAAAATGATATCACCATGATTACTATAAAATATTAGCTATTAATTTAAAATAAAAACAATAAAAGTAGTGTATTCCAATAATTGTCCAAAATGTTTTATACAAAATGGTACAGCTGAAACTTACTACGTAAAAGAAAAAGTGTATTAATTATATACTGAATAGAATAATTTTTTATGTAAAAATTAAATTGGTAATATTATTCCATTTCAAACAAGTTTTTACAAGTTATAAAACAGCACAAAAGAAGATAGAAAACACATTGTAAAAAATTTTACATTATATTTAAGAAAAAAATTTAAAAAAAGGTTGAATCAAATTTACACCAAATTCACATACAATACACAAAACCTGTACTAAAAACATTAAACACAAAAAATTATTTTTACAAATATATTAAATAAGTATGCATGAAATATATATGAACCGATGATGATGTGGATCAGATTTTACTTTAACTGAAACGGGTATGGTGTGTCACGCGGACGACCATAGATTGTAATTTCTGATTAACTAAGAACAATGCAAGCAAACTTGTTGGTCCATTAGGATGACTGGCGGAAAAATACCCCAGCGCCATTGTAGCTGTAAAACACCCCCCGTCAGTACCACGGGAAAACCGCGGGTCCAATTATTAGGCTCCGCAGTGGAAAACCGCAGGCGGCGGTCGGAGAGCGGCGGTTAACATTGTGGCGGGCGGTGCTGGCAGCAGCACCGGACCAATGTCCTAACAAGCATGTCCCTGCACTGTGTTGCAGGCACTGCACAATGCATGCCACCTGGTGAAGGGACATGTAGGTGGGTACATGGGTACCACCCCAGTGAACCCAAACACCACCAAAACACATTGGATGTCCCCAATGGACCCCCGAGACATTCTACGCATGAGTTTCCATGTCGGGTGCACCGCCGCGGAAAGCTGGCTACCGCCGCCATCATAATCGTGCCGGCGGTGCTTGGGCCGGATCCACCACAATTGTACCTGTCCAGCTCCGCACGCCAGGCAAGAGGGCGGACTGCAACCGCCGGAAAAATGGCAGGCTGGAAATCACACCGCTGCGGTCACAACCGCAATGCTAATCGGACGGGTGGTGTTCAGGGCTTCGATGGCGGGCGGATGTCTGGCGGTTGCTACCGGCCGCCCGGCAGAGGACATCCGCCCTACATCCTAATGGACACCATTGTGAGGTTGCAAACTGATATATCTCTATAGTAGTGTGTGCGGTTGTTCAAAACAGGCTGCAGCACAATGTCTCATAGAGAAATGTGAGTTTGTGGATAGACATGAACCATGTAGCAGGCACCAACGGATGCCAGACACACGGTGCAGGGATTTAAAGGGTGGGACATGACCAACAACAGTACTCCATCTGAGGGAAGGGATCCCTGATACAGGCCACAAAAAATACTTTCTGACAGTCTTTCCATGGCAGAAAGGCCTCAGTTGAAGAGATGTAAAAACAATGTAATCCTGATAATGAAAGCACAGTCCTTTATGGATTAGACTGCATTTCAAAGGGATGACAGACTCCTTGATCATGTTGAAAGCCAGCAATAACGACCATGTGTTTTACACTGAAAGCACCAACATCTTAAATGTAAAGGTAACACTGTAAACATGCCATGTTGGTCTGTAAACCTCCAAGTAGCATCCATAGGCTTAACGTCTGACATAGTAATTATGCCCATAATATGAATTACAGTATGAATATTATGTAATTGTATTCAAAGTACTCCTCACAATATACATACAGCAAACACGCAACCCGCACATAAAAAAGTAAATATAAATAAAACAAAGAGACAATAAACATATGTATTATTAAGAGTTATTTTAAATATCAAGATAAAGAGTTATTAATATTGACTTACTAAGGAAAGAAACGCAAGACTTGAAACCTTAAAAACACCAAAAGGTGCCACCATCTTAAAAATTAAAGTAAGGAATTAAAACATGAAATCTGTTACTAAATATTATACAGACATTTTTCTAATAGTACATTTCATATAATTTACAATATAGTTCAAAGTCATTGTACAAAAAGATAACATTTACCAAAAAATTGATAGGAACTATATTAATAATTTGGACATTTTGGTATCATTTATTAATAAATAAATAAAAAATTATTAAATGAATGAGAGATTTCTGTACATAGATGTAATTTAGTCAAAACTATAATTTTGGAAGTTAAATATTGAGATCTAAAAATCAAACTTCATTAAAAATTTTAAGTCTGGAGATTTCATAACTTTGATATTGTGTCACTAAACCAATGAAAATACATATTGTAAACTTTAAAAGTTTGTTGATTTAACAATTATTAATTTTTAAATAGAGTACTTGCAATATGTGTCACCATCAGTAAACCAGAGTTCATATACACTAGAGCATGCTACATATAGGTACAATGAATTTGAATGAATAAGGAATCATAACTCACGCTTTATTATTTTTCTGCATAATAACAGCAAGTTTTGAAAGAGGGAGCACAGCTTAATAAATTAACAAGCTTTGTGGCAAATCGAAAGAGCATAGTAAACATGTACTATATACATGGAATCAAACGTGTAGATCGTTGAAAAGGTTAGGTTAAAAAACTGAAAAATATAAGAATAAAAACATAAACGAACAACGCAGATGTGACCCAGAAACTTACAATGCCATGGTGAAATAGACAAATTTGTGCAAATTTTGTGAAAACCAGTACTTGAGCAGTTGTTGGACTGTTGTGACGACCGCCAGAAGTTTCAAGTTGTTATGGGAAATTATGGAGAAGGTTAATGACATCGATGGTGACTTCAAGTTCTTTCAAGCAAAATGGAGGAAGGTGGGAGTGACAAAGTGAAAAAGTTATGTGGCGTTTATTTAACTGAGCGCCATATAAAGGAAGGTCCACTAAGGGAAGTTATGGGAGTTGTTCATTGGGACTGTACTTGAGTAGGATAATCGGTGAGGGGAAAGTTCACCAATTAGGGTGTATCATTAAAAAAAGTAAGACAAGGCTTTAGTGTAAACCACAATGTACGTGGAGTCACAGGGTCAGCAGTCTAGATGCTAACCCAAATGTAATTAAACCAAAGCCATCCCCGACGCACAGCGGGTGTGACATCAGCGTGCAAAAGCGAAGCCCTACAGCACCCGTCAATGCACAGCTGTTTCCAGGACCCAGGACCCATGCTACTTACAAACCAGGGGTTAGCAGGGACCAGAAATTTCATTATACAAGCAAATAGCTTATTGCACGAAGATGGTCAAGCACTTCAAAATGTCCCTCGGAAAACCACCTAGAGGAGGAGGGACTCCTAGCATGTAACAAATGAAAATTTGGTAACATAGAATTGAGACATGAAGAATTGTGATCTCTGAAAACGGCCCCTGGTAAGAGACACTGAAACGCGGAGCTTAACAACTTACCTCACCCCCAAACAACTATTAGGAAGAGTAGCCAATATTGCTTTATGGCAAATGTTAGATCATTGACCAAGCATGCTATCCAAAACCGGGAATTGATTTGTTAAAGGAACAAGAAAATAGATTTACTAAACGAAAGCCTTGTGCGAAACCTAGCTCCATCACCACTATTAAGGTGGCAAAATCTGATGGCTAACGTATACAATGACTTGATATGCAGTACAAGATCGTGGTAGGTATAGCCATTGCTCATAAAGACTCTACTAATGTATCCATACTTGAACAGTGTAGTGGAAATGAAATTAGAATACATTTTTTCCAATCAATTTTCAAACCAACTGCTGTTGTAAAGGTGCACATATAAAACGGACCACAGGACCACTTCAGGATTTGTATCCACTACTTAAGGACCAAATTGCACCTCATATTATCTCAACTAAACACTTCTTAATTTTCGGAGAGTTCTATATACACATACAGAGATTAAGACCAATGCGGATACCGCAATGGTTTTATAAGATTTAACTGACTTTGGAATAGAGATGATCTATGTAGAGCCGACACATCTTGAAAGTCATACCTTGGATCTAATTCTGAACAACTCTCATAACATCAGTTGTGAGGCCTTCTGCCCGCTTACATGGTCTGATCATTCTCTTGTAAATTTTCTAAGCAAAGGTTCTAAGGCCACTTATGCTTACAACAAAACCTCATGAAGCCTTCAAAAAAAATGTAGTAAAATAACACAAGCTAACTTCGGAGACACCTTCCCGGCCAATGTCAAAGTAAAATTAAAAAACAATGAGGAAGGTTATGATAATTCCAAGACCTGAGTAGAAGCAAAAGTAGATCAATTGGCCACTTTAAAAGCATACTACAAATTGACAAATTGCATGCATGCTGCATGGTTCTCTACGGATCATAGGAATGAAAAAAGCATTTGGAAGAGGATGGAAAAACGCTGTCGTGTCCCCAATGCCGCAGATAACAAAAATAGGAACAAGATCTGTACAGGCCAAAATAAACCTAAATAATTATCGTAAAGTATAAATTAAGTCGCAACTTTGTTATGCGGGGAATTCCTCGAAATAATTTAATTGCATTCACAACTCGTTCACAAATCATGAAGCATGTCATCATAAAGTTCCCCATGACAAGAACTCAGTGATAAGATAGCATAACACTTTTTTCTGGAACATTTAGATTATTTATTACAAAATAATCTAAAGTGACGGACCTGTTGATTGATATTTCTATACACGATCAATCAGTTTCACCTAATGTGAATTGTTAAGGAAGAATTCCCACACAATTGCATCTAATAATGCGGAAACTTTAAAGGAAAAGAGAAAGTAAGGTTACCCTCAGAACATTCTTCCAGCTAAAGTATATTCATTACTGAATAAACAGGCTGTCCCCAGGCATCTACAAAAATCCTTAATCTCTACTTGAGCAAGGGCCATTTGCGATCCAAATAGAAGGCAGAATAAATAATATCTATCTAGAATAAACATAATGCGTCAGAGGATGATCAATGTAATTAGCGCTCCATGTCTTGTTTACGTATTTGTGTAAAGTCTTGGAGAAACACAATAATAAACACCTCACAGAGTACATTGAAGTACCAGTTAAACAAAAAACTTCACAGTGTGGGGTTCGGCATAGGTTTAATGGAGAACGCAATGATTGCCGTTATTTTCAACGTAAGACTTTCTATGGACATCAGACAAGCAGCACTACTGGTGCAGCCGGATTTGTCTGTGGCGTTTGACACAATATCTCATTACATTATGCTAAAAAGACTGAGTGAGATCCAAATCCACAACCTAGCCCTCCAGTGGTTATCATGTTTTCAAAGTCACAGCACGCTAACCATCAAGTAAGGCGCCTTTAAAACTAAAAACTTGAAGTTTAACAAAGGAGAACCAGAAGGATCCTGTATTAGGGACATATTGTTTAAATGATACGTGGATACTCTGGCAGATAGTGAGGTAACGAGGCTTGAGTACAAAATAATATTCCCTGATGCCACACAGGTTTTAGGGGCTTTAGACAAAAACTCTCCCAACATCCCGTTGACCATTTCAAAAGGTATGACTCCCTTTGATGCTAGGATGATGAACTCCTTCCTGCAGTTAAATGCAGGGGAAACTAGGATTATGGTATTTGCAGAGACGACCCTCTGGTCTCCAGCATGGTGGAACACTTAAATGTGTGCCTAAACGGCTGATAAAAGAATGATAAAAAAATAGAGGTTAATAATAGACAAAAAAAATATTATGAGCACGTCCATACCAAAGGAGTCGCATTATTACATATAATAAGCCTTTTACTGAGAGTTTTCCCTCTACTCACTCTAAATGTTCATAAAACACTTCTCCAAGCATTATTAATTAGCTGCCTAGACTATTGCAATGATCTTCTGATTTAAGCTAACGGGGCCGTCCCTTGATAGATTGGAGGTGGTTCAAAAAACAGCGGCCCGCTTTGTCGCCAATTCTCCCGCTAGAACGCATCTGTCCCCCGAATTCAAGGATTACACTGGTTGCCAATACACAAGAAGATGAAATTTAAATTCTGCTGCATTGTTCACAAAGCACTTAATGGCAGTGGCCCTAGCTACCTAGCACTTGGGCTTACCCGTTAACAGCAATACAGAAGACTACGTTTGGCTCTATTTCCAAAATTTGGGATCCTCGTTTTGAAAAATCCTGCACTGATTGGAATGCCTTGTATTACTTAGCCCATCTCCTAATTGAAAACAAGTCCCAGTCCCACCGAGAAATGCCCAGACTATTTACTATTGTGAAAAGATCTAAATTTAGCTCTCAGAAATCTATTCTCCTTGCTAACAGTTGCACTTCCGTAGTGCGGAAATAAACGTGGGTTTCGGACACTTTATACGTTAGCAAGTAAAGGTAACTACGCAAGGTATGCTTCCATGGGCCAAAGTTCTAAGTCGAATGTAATACAAACTGTATTGCTTACTAATAAAATTGTGCCAATGATTAGATCTTGGTTGTAATTAGTTCAAAAAACCATACCTCTTATTTCATAAAGACATGTTATGGTTGTACGAAACAAGAAGCAGACTGCAAAAAGAGATAGATAAATGTAATACATTTAGGCATGACTGGTGTATTCAAATATACATATCCAAAGCCAAATAAATGACTACACCAACACGGACAGGTTGAAGAAATTTATTGAGGGTAGGAATGAAAGCTCCTGAATAGTCCTGAAGTTCGAATAATTGGGACTAAGATTAAACAAATTATGCTAGAGTGAATGAGTCAAAAAGAAAATTAAAAAAACAGATGGCAGTCGCCATACAAAATGTGATAAAAAAAAATATGGTATGCTGCAAGGCAAGCAGTGGAAATCATAGAACTATGGGCCTATCAAAACAGTCCTGCACTAAGCAGAAATGACAAAAATATTTGTTAGAAGACTGGTGGGTATAAAAAAGGGCAATCTGTACTAATATGGCAACACAGAGACGAAGTTTGTTAAGAAAACAGTTAAAATAGCAATGAGTCAGGAACTGTAGAAACACAATGATGGATTAATTGTACGCAAGAAAGACAACGAGAAACATTAGAATAGTACAGTTCCTGGGCTTTTTTTAAACCATGGTTGGTGTAAAGGCTTTGACATTGTTGGTGTTGGGGGGGGGGTGATACAAAGAGGCGCCAATACGAATCCATGCCTGAACCGACTGCTAGAAAAATGGTCGTAAGCCGCTGAATAACCCGTCAAGACAGATATCATTAAAACATCGTTTATGTGTGGTCACATAGGTTTAGCACTTTCTATGCAGTTTGCGAAAAAGCATTAACACGCTTACCTGAGCTCTGAAAACCTGTCCAAATATCAACATACCCCATTATCTGTGCATAAATTTGCACAATAGGGTATATTATTTAAAAGATTTACACATTGCATAGTCTTTGGCTTGCTAGTCTAACCCCGGAAATTGGCAATTTATAAAATATTTTAGATGGGTTGGATATTAATATTTAACGATGGTATCAATTTAATAATAAAAATGTTTCTTGACAGTAAGTTATGTGGTGCTTCGCTATGCATTAACAGATGCTAGGGAAACAGACTTAAGTTGATGCCTATCCATTTAAAGCATGTCCCAATGAAAAGTCAATTTTAATGTATTTGCAGAGGTTTAGCACCTTAATTGCAATCAGGATACATGCATACACACAATCAAGTCAGTTGGTATGCTTATAACATTGTTACCATATCCCCCAAGCACTTTTTTTTTTTTTTTAATTTAAAGAATATGCTATTCACAATGTAAAATATGCTGATTGGCTAGCTTTTCTTGGCGCATCATATTAACCTGCACACTATTCCATTATTATATCTATCAATATAACCTCGTTTCAGAATGCGCACAGAGGTTTCACACTTTTAGTGCAATAAGCATACACGCATGAACACCATAGCATTATCTCCTAACACTTGTAGCAGTATCTACCAACAACCTGCACATCACTCACTTCTCGGCATGGATTTGAATAATATGCTTTCATCGATGTGGTATTGTCACTTTTCATGGCCTGTCACCCTAACGTTGCATACTGGCATTTTATAAAAACAATATAGAATTAATTTCATCGTACATTTAAATGTGCTTGTACACTAAGATCTAAGAATGTCTGTTTATGATTGACTTGTATTTTTAGAATTTTAGGTAAATGAGGTATTGTGTAGCTCTCATGCAATGTATATGTTTGAATTACTTTTTTTAAAATTTTGGGGTCAGTATGAAACTTTACATAAAAACAGATTATTGAAAAAAAAAAAAAGAAGGTTAGTAACATTTTAAATTAGTTTCATAAAGAGGAAAATATATGGTTTGATCATGATGGCCAACAAATATTACAATTTATTTTAAATTTAAGTGTTAGGTTAGGTCTGTCCTTTGCAACGTTTATGGTTTGAATTTAGAAAGTATTTGGATACTAAAAAAAATACTAAAGGCGAAAGAATGTAGCAAGGCAGATGACTGTAGAATTGGTCTTTAGTTAATTACTGTACAGCAAAACAACATAAAGGATAGGGGCTAGTAGAGTACCAATATTAGTGTATGTAAAAAATATGTAAAGAAACTCCAAAAATAAAAATATATTACAACAGTTTATGGAACAAAAAGTTTTAGAAAGAAAAATGTCTACCTCATAATATTTGTCCGTGCAAAGCGTGGTAACAGTTTTAGGTTTTTCAATCATTATTGAAATAACGCTAAAAAATCACTATAGAGTTATCAAAATGTAATCATGCGTTAAATACTACTTTATAACTAAAAAAGGAAAATGGACAGTACTGCACATATCTATTCAATGTCAAAACACACATTGCGAACCAGAAGCAGAACCAGTTACAAAGTCTACGAAGAACACATTAACTCCTCAAACAACTAAAACAGATAGCAATATAGCGGCAAGCAAACTCTAGAAATGGATCACCAAATGTCACAACACCCTCGCCCCATCCAGAAGACAAAGAGACAACACCAAATAGTTCAAAATGGATAAAGAGGAATCCAATCATGCCAAAGACTGGGGAAGAAGAGAGAAAAACACCATTTTGACACCACCATAAAATGAAGCTATCAGAGCACACCACCAAAACAACTAAATTTTTAAATCTACAAAGAAAAAACTTAATCCCTGACATAATCCTCTCCAACGACCAAAAGTCAAAGGAAGTCTTCGCCATCAGACAGGAATTTGCAAAACACAATAGGGAAAAATCCGACGTCCATCACTCCCAAAACCGCGCAAAGAAAGTCAGCTCCTTCTTTAAACTCACGATGAAAATGCTGTAAGACAATCTAGAGAACAAAAACGACAAAAGCGCCTCAAAGGCACACAACCAATGACACCATCCACCTGACCCTTCTCACCTGGGCACAGGGGTGTGGAATTAAATAAAATATCTACTTGTCCATGGGGCAGGTTGCTTAATAAATCTACTTGTCGTGTAACAAAAAAAACTTGTCCCTTTTGTGCCATGTAATGCGGTGGCAAATCGTGGCAGCAATCTCATTAAGTAAAGTCTCTTAAATAGCCTCTCTGATGATGCCAAGAGTTCCTACCATAGTAGGGTTTGAATACTAGCAATTGACTTATGTTGTCATGTTTCCGGAGATCTACATACTGAGGCTGAAGGTAATGGTAAGCAATAGTTCTAGGGTTTGAATGCCATTTTGAGTCTGTGCAAACCTACTAACTTGCATGTTTTAAGGGTTTTCACAAACTCTGATCTAAGCTTTTCCCATACTAGGAAAGGTTGGAAATTTACTCATGACAATAGCAGACATAAAACTTCTTGAAGGGTTAAGAAAATAGTGGTCGAGTGAAAGACAAATTGCTAACACTGAGATTTTGGCATGAGGATATAAAACAATCAAATAATTTGTAAAGCGCAATACATACCCCAAAAGGTTTCACGGCGCTGAGGGTGGAGAGAGGGGGGTGGGGGTACTGTTGCTACTGGTCGAACAACCAGGAATTTAGTTGTCTCATGCAGGTTAGAAGGTCTTCGATTTGTCGTAGGTTGAGGGGGAGGGTGTTACTGGTCTTGGCGGCGCGGTGGGAGAAGGATCTGCCTCCGGCTGTGGTTCTACGGATGCGTGGGACGGTAGCCAGGGAGAGTGAGAGCGGAGTTTACTGTTGAGTACGTAGAAGGAGAGTCGACTGTTGAGATAGGCTGGGCCGGTCTTGTGGAGTGCCTTGCGTGCGTGGATGAGGAGCTTGAAGGAGATTTTTTTTTTCGACAGGGAGCCAATGCAGGTTCCTTAGGTGGGGGGTGCTGTGGTCACGGCGCGGGACATCGAGGATCAGGCGTGCAGAGGCATTCGGGAATCTTGGCAGTCTGTTGATGAGCTTGGTCGGGGGTCCGGCATAGAGGGTGTATCCGTAGTCGAGTCTGCTGCTGACTAGGGCATGGGTGACTGTTTTCCTTGTGTCTGTCTGAATCCATCTGTATATCTTGCGGAGCATACGTAGGGTGTTGAAGCAGGTGGAGGAGACAGCGTTGAATTGTTTCGTCATGGTGAATTTCGAGTAGAGGATTACTCCAAGGTTGCGTGCGTGGTTGGTGGGTGCGGGGGGTTGTCCCCAACGACGCGTGCCACCAGGAGTCGTCCCATGCAGAGGGGTTGGGCCCGAGGATGAGGATCTCTGTCTTGTCTGTGTTCAGCTTAAGGCGGCTGTCCTCCATCCAGTTGGCAACAGACTTGAATCCATGGTGGAGGTTGGATTTGGCGGTGAGGGAGTCCTTGGTGAGAGAGGATCAGTTGTGTGTCGTCGGCGTAGGAGATTATGTTGAAGTCGTGATGTCTGTCGATGCATGCAAGAGGTGCCGTGTAGACGCTGAAAAGCGTCAGGCTGAGGGAGGATCCCTGTGGGACGCAGCAGATGATCTCGGAGGCTTCGAACCGGAATGGGGGGAGGCGGACTCTCTGGGTTTTGCCGGAGAGGAAGGAGAAGGTCCAATCCAGGGACTTGTCTAGAATTCCTGCGTCGTGGAGTCGTGTGCGTAGTATGTGGTGGCAGACGGTGTTGAAGGCAGAGGAGAGGTCTAGAGGGATAAAGGCAGCCATCTCGCCGTTGTACAGTGGGATCATGATGTCATCTGTGGCAGCAATGAGGGCAGTCTCACTGCTGTGGTTGCTGCGGAATCATGACTGGGAGGGGTCGAGGATGCAGTTGTCTTCGAGGTAGCGGGTAGATGGATGTTGACTATCCTCTAGATGACATTTGCTGGGAACGGAAGCAGGGATATGGGACGGATGTTTTTGAGTTCGATCGGGTCCGCCTTGGGTTTCTTAAGTAGAGCATTGATCTCGCCGTGTTTCCAGCTCTCAGGGAAGGTGGCGGTTTCGAAGGAGAGGTTGATGATGTGGCGCAGGTGGGGTGCAATGGAGCTGCTGGCTTTGTTGAAGATGTGGTGTTGAAAAGGGTAAGACGGCGAGACAGAGTGGATTGTACCCATTTGTGTCTTCGATGCTCACGTTGGCCAAGGTTGTCAGGGGGTCCTGGTCAGTGGGGTATGATGGGTCCAGCTTGTTGGGGCCTGTTAGGGTCGTCAGGGGATTGAAGCTGTCGTGGATGTTGGCGATCTTGCGGTGGAAGAAGGTGGAGAGGGAGTCGCACAGGGCTTGTGAGGGCGGGATGTCATTGGCGTTGGAGCTGGTGTTGGAGAGTTCCCACAACGTTGAAGAGCTACTTGCTGTTGTGTGCGTTGTTGTCGAGGCGGTCTTTGAAGGAGGTCCTCTTGGCGGTCCTGATGAGGTGGTGGTGGTTGCTGATGGCGTATTTGTGGGTTGAGCGGGCGCCCGGCAAATTCTTGCTGTGCCATATGTTCTCCAACTTCCGAAAGGTGCGTTTAGACACTAGGAGTTCTGGGGTGAACCAGTTGGCTATGTAGCTGGTGTCTCTGAGGGTTTATTTTTTCAGCGGGGCTAAGGTAATGGCGCAGTCGTCCATCCCTCGTCTAAGGGTGCGCGCACCATCAACGTGGTTGGTCGGTGGGTTGAGTGCCAGGTTTGTCTGTAGTTGTACTTCGCTGATTTTGCCCCAGCAGCGACGGGGGTCTGTAGGGTGCGGTAATGTGCGATGGGTTTCCGGAAGGTGAAGCGGATACAGTGGTGGTTGATAAAGGTGGGTTCGGATACGTGGCTGAAGGAGACGTGGGGGCTTGAGGAGAAGATGGCGTTGAGCGTGTGTCCGGCGATGTGGGTCGGCGTCGTGAAGACCTGTTCCAGTCCGAGTTAGGCGAGGTTGTCTATCAGGGTGGAGGAGTTGCGGTTGTTGTTGTTCTACAGATGGAAGTTCAGGTCTCCAAGGAGGATGTAGTCGGTGGAGGTCAGTGCGTGCGTAATGATGAAGTCGGCAATGTAGTCACAGAATTGTGGTCAGGGTCCGGGCGGTCTGTAGACGAGGGTGCCTCTTAGGGTGCTCTTGGGGTCCGTGTGGATATGGAAGTGCATGTGTTCGCCAGTGCTGAAAGTGTCGTCGGTGTTTGTTGAGACCCTGATGTTCTTCTTGTGGACGATGGTGATTCCTCCTCCGACTCCATTGGTGCGGTCTCTGCGGGCGATCTTGTATCCATCAAGGATGGCAATGGCGATGTCTGGGGAGGAGGCTTCGTTCATACAGGTCTCAGTCAGGAAGGCGACATCTGGTGATGCAGTGTGGAGTAGGTCACAGAGATCGATGGCGTGTTTGCGCGCGGAGCAAGTGTTGATCAGGATGAATCGGAGCTGGTTGTGTTCTGTCGTGGCGGGTGTCTCTGCGTCTTAGATGGAGGAGAAGCTGCAATTCCGGAAGGCAAAGAGACCATGGGTGCGTTTCAAGGTGTCCCTGCAGCAGGTGAGGGTCCGTCCTGGGTTGAGAGCGATGAGGGTGCTGGTGTCGTATCGGAGGCGGTCTTTATGCCTGGTGCAGGGGCCAGGGGTTCTGGCGCTGGGCGCGGTTCAGGCACGTACAGGCGCAGCAGGAATTGACTTATGCACGACAGCGGAGCACCCACTGCGCGCGGCCACCATTTTACGGGGAAATGGAAGGGAGGAGCAGCTGGGAGGCAGGTGACAGGGGGCAGCGAATGGGCACGGAGAGGGTCGGGCCGCAGATGATGCAGCGGCGGGAATGGGAGCCGCGAGGGGGGGCCAGCAGGCACAAGAGGGGGCAGAGAAGGCAAAAATGGGCAGCGGGGCACAGAAAGAACAAGGGAACCCAGGAGAACGGGGAACAAAAGGCAAAATGGGCAGCGGGGAACAAAATAATATACAACTGCATATTTTTGACGCTACAATGCAGCTCACGAATATTTTCTAGTAGTACTATTTCTTGGCCTACTTCAGTAAAGTTTGTGAATTCTGGATAGACGTATATCTGCACTTAATACAAGGACATGGGGGGACTTTTGAGACTTTATTTAATAATTGGTCCCATAATTAGGTCGGGTGTTAACTATGACATTTTGTGTTTATTAACTCCTTCGCCGCGGCAGGAATTCCGCCGCGGCGCTGGGGGGATTTGGGGGCAGCGCGGTGCTCGTGACGGAACCGCTCCGTCACGAGCCACGGTTGAGCTGTGCTCATGACGGAGTGGTTCCGTCACGTCTCCGCCCACTGCGCTAATCGCCCGCACAGGCGGGGAATTAGCGCCGCGTGGGCGGAGCGGCCGCCAACGGCCGTAGCATGACGGAACCACTCCGTCATGAGCACAGTGCAACCGTGGCTCATGATGGAGTGGTTCCGTCATGAGCGGGGAAGGGGTTAAATTCTGTCTATCGGCAAGATTTACTTTGAGTAACAGCATTCTGTTATTTCACAAGGAGCATATCGACACAGTCTTTTTGTTCAGTGCCAGGACCAACTGTGGCAATGTATGCTTTTAGAGACAAAAAACAATGTTTGTTTTTGCCAATGTTTGTTATAATGGTGAGGGCCCGGCAGCTCCCACACAAATAAGGATTTACAAAAACCATGCCAAAACAAGTCACAAATTGACAAAAACAAAAAAGGTGACAAAGAATTTAAGACCTCAGGGCTTTAACAATGCTTGTTTACTTTGATTTTGTATTTGTATTTGTAGGGGTATTTGTAAAGCGCGGCGTTCGCTCCGGAAGGAGCATCTTGGCGCTGAGAATCCTTGATGACCGGTCTGGGGACAGAGAGGGATTAGATGGCTGCTTTAGTGAGATCTTCGGGGAGGCTGAAGATCCAAGTCTTCAGAGCCTTTCTGAATGGTTTTTCTTGCGTTAGTTGCCTGAGGTGTTTGGGCAGATTGTTCCATGCTTTGGTGGCCAGGTAGCTTAGGGTTTTACCTCCCTTCGTCTTCAGATTATACTTTGCAGGCAGGATGAGGTTGTCCTGGGACGAACGGAGAGATCGCCTGGGGGTGTAGTGGGGAAAGCGTCTGTGGAGGTATTTTGGACCGGATTTATTGAAAGCTCTGAAGGCGACGATTAGAATCTTGAATAAAATTCTCTTGTGGAGAGGTAGCCAGTGTAAGGATCGAAGGGCTGCGGAGATGGAAGCTCTACGGGGCAGTTTGAGTACAAGTCGAGCAGCTGTATTGAGCACGCTCTGGAGTTTCGCGAGAGTGCTCTTTTTTGCCCCTGCCAGTAAGCCGTTGCAGTAGTCTAGTCGTGAAATTATAAGGGCTACTGTTACACTCTTTCTGGCGTCGAGAGGGAGGAAGTTGAAGAACTTTCTTAAGGATCTTATTGTCCCGAAGCATTTGCCGGTTACAGTCTTAGCATGTTGATCAAAGGAGAGATCTGAGTCGAAAATGACGCCTAAATTCCTGGCCGTAGTTACAGTTTGGGGGGGGGCGATTGAGTCGTCTGGCCACCAGAGGGCTGGGCGGAAGGAGGTGTTCTTTCCAATTGGGAGAATCTCCGTTTTATTTGAATTACACTTCAAATGATTTGCGTTCATCCAATGGAAGACCTCCGTTAGGCAGTTCTTGAGGTTGAGTTCGGCGCTGGTGGAGTTACCATCCAAGGGCACGATGAGCTGGGTGTCATCGGCGTAGGAGGTTACAGGTATTCCAAAGGATTCAATCAAGGACAGGAGAGGAATGAGATAGATGTTAAAAAGGAGGGGACTTAGGATAGAACCCTGCGGGACGCCTGAGGAAATCGTTTTCTCTTTTGAATGGAAAGGGCCCAGAGCGACAGTCTGTGATCGGTCAGCAAGGAATGATTTTAACCAGGATAGAGCGTAGTCTGAAATCCCTATGTTCATCAGTCTACTGATGAGGATGGAATGGGAAATGGTGTCAAACGCCGCGGTCAGGTCAAGAAGAATGAGGATTGAATTTTTTCGCTGATCTTGTAGCAGTTTGATCGTGTCTGATAATTCTATCAACGCTGTTTCCGTCGAATGTTTGGGACGGAAACCAGACTGCTGCGGATGGAGTATGTTATTTGCTTCCAGGTATTGTCTGAGTTCTCTATAGACCAGTTGTTCGGTTATTTTTCCTAAGGCTGGGAGTAGAGAGATCGGGCGAAGATTGGTCAAGTCAGACGGTGGTTTATTGGCCTTTTTCATAAGAGGCTTGACAATTCCTTTCTTCCACCGGGGGGGGACAATTCCTGTGCTAAGCGACGAGTTGACTATGTCGTTAATTGCTGGGTTGATCACGTCGATAATTTGGTGAAGAATTTTGGGGGGACAGGGGTCGGAAGGGGAGCCTGATTTGCAGGCCAGGATGACTTCTTTAGTTTGCGCCAGAGTTACAGGGGAGAAACTGCTCAAATTTCCGGGAAAGGAGTCAGAGGGAGGGGGGAATGAGGAGGTACAGAAAGGAGGGAAATTGCTTTGAATGGAAACAATTTTCTCTTCAAAATAGTCGGAGATTTTGTCGCATAAGTCTTGTGATGGAGGTATTTCAGGTTGCAGTGCTTTGGGCTGGGTGAATGACTTTACTATAGAAAACAGGGTCTTTTGTTTTTGATGGGATTCTTTGATGGCGTTCACATAGTAGGACATCTTGGCTGTTTTGATACTCGCAAGATAGGCTTTTCTTGTTTGAGTATATAAGAGACGATCGTCAATGTCATAGGACTTACGCCATTTTCGCTCTGCCTTCTACATTTCCGGACAGAGTAGGGGTATGGGATTGATCCATAGGTTTAAGAGTCAAGCTTTCTTGGACTTTTTTCCAATTGATAGGGTTGGAGGGGCGTGAGTTAGTGTTATTGCGAGAGGGGGAATGTACGCTATGGATGTGGAACAAGATCAAGCTGTGGTCAGTCCAGATTTGCGGGAGCGGGGGTAGGGTGATGAGGGAAGAGAGATTGGTACATACAGCATCAAGGGTGTGACCAAGCAGGTGGGTAGGCTGGGAGACTAGTTGTTGGAGATTAAACATTTCTAGTGTTTGATATTTCCCATAATGTTATTAAAACTGGTTATATTGCTTTTCCATTATTAATATTTTTGGGAGATACTAGGATTCATCAACACAGTTGAATAAATGTGATGCAAAGAAATGGTACCTAAAGGTTTGCAGTAGTTGAGTGAAATATTTTGGGATTATTTTGTAAACATTTTTGTTTAGAAAATAAAGAATACACAATCAAGCTTTCAAGATTCTGGAAATATTTGCATATATTCATAGCATTATGGGAGCATTATACATAGCCTCATATTGCTAAACATTTAAAACGTGTGTATCCATTTTCATAGTGGAACCACTGTCTGTGCAGTCTGAGCTTATAGCATTTACGTAGAGAGGTCACCCTAATTATAAAGGCTCTGCATTAATGAACCATAAATACAGGTTGGACCAGCATTAACCCCTTCAGTGCCCGCCCCTTTCCCCGCCCTGTGCCGGCCGTTGTATTAGCGGGCGGGGTCTATGACGAGCTGGACTCGTCATGGGCACAGCGCCACCGCGGCCCATGACGAGTCCAGCTCGTCATGGGCACTGAAGGGGTTAATACATGGACACAAATATTACCTTAACTGCAAACAATCCCTTTCACTGATCCATAATGAAGCAATGTAAACTGGCAGCCAAAGTGTTTTATGCTGTAGGGGGTTGGGCATACTTGTCCAAAAGACAAAATAAACATGAAAACTTGTTGCCCTTGAACACAAACAATATATCCCAGGCATCAGGCTATAGGAATTCTACATCACATGTGGGGACTTCTCAACACAGAAAACACACAAAAGACAAGGAAGAGCATTCAGTCCAGAGCACCTACTGACCCCGGCCAGACGCACATTTTACACAGAGCAGACACTGCCATAGAACAAAAACTTAGAAAAAACTATGAACATGCTCCCTTGAGACCATCAGATTCAATGAGAACTGGAAGAATGCATAAGTCAAACACATACTAAAACAAGCCAACAAAAGAAACAAGAAATTAAAAAAAGTTAAAGGCCATGTTTCTGCTCTCTTTCACCGCAAAAATTCATCGAACATGCCGTTAACACCAAGCACGCACATTTGAAAGGGAAAAAAAACATCCTAGACACCGACCAATCCAGATTACACAACAACAGCAAAGAGAACAGCGTCATTAATGACACTAATGACATAAGCAGGCTACTCAACAAAAGCCACACGGCAGACCTCATCCTCCTGGACCTATCAGCAGGCTTCCAAACCATATCGAACTGCTCACTAGTCAACAGGATCCAGGACGCCAGCATATAGGAAAAAGCATTCAACTGTATACGATATTTCCTCTCTGGCAGAACACATAAAATACAAATCATGCCCTTCCTCTCAGAAAAAAAGATATCAGATGCGGAGTACCAAAAGAATCCTCCGTCAAGCACAAAATCTTCAACGTCTACCTATACACCATCAGGAACATTGTCTAAAAAAATTAACTAAAAATGTTCTCGTACAACAATGACAGCAAGCTCATCCTCACACTCAACAAGTAGGCTGACAACACCAGAAGCTATTTCAAAGAGGAAATGAAAGCCATCGCAACCTGTAAGAGCAACAGTTGGATGAAGCTCAACACGGAGAATACAGAAGTAAAAATACTATGCTGCACTACCTAGGTATGGGACAACACATGGTGGCCACCGGCATTTAGAATACCACACACACCAAAAGAGCACACACGCAACTTCAGCACCATACTCGGCTCTTCAATCACAATAAATTGCCAGATTAAAAACTTGTCCTCAGCGTGGGTCAAAAACCTATGCATACTTTGCAAAAGATTCAAGTGGATGAAACTGACTCCTGAAAAAGACTAAAACATGCACTCATCGCAAGAAGAATGGAGTACGGCAACAATCTCTGAGCAGGTAATCAAGAAAAAAATCCTTTGATAACTGCAGAATGTCTAGAACGCAGAGGCAGACTCATCCTCGAAAATTCTAAACAAAACCACATTACCCAAAACCTCTATGACATCCTCTGGCAGCCCATAGAAAGAAGAATAACCTTCAAGGTGCTCACACATGACTAGAAATGCCTCCATAACAAAGGACCACAAAAGCTGAATGACCAAACCTCCATCCTCCCACAAACTCACAGAAACCTCCGCTCAACTAACCTCAAAATAGCCACCGTCCCTAGTTGCCACAGGACCAGAGAAAAGAGAAGATCGTTCTCCTACATCGCAGCCAAGACTTGGAAAGAACTCCAAATACACCGACAAAAAAAAAAAAGAACACAAATTCAGAAAGGACCAAAAAGACCTTGCACTTGGAATAATAACAAAGAAAATGATCAGAGCACCACCCGAAAAAGAAAAAAAAAACCTAAACGCCTTGAGACACTAATGGGGGAATAGTGCGCTGTACAAAACCATGGGGCAGATTTATGTTCCCTGGCGCATCCTTGCTGATTTGCAGGGATGCACCAGGGAAAGATGCTTCAGGCAAGTTTACCCTTGCGCCACCCATGATGAGCAACATTTACAATGCAGCGTATCATGGCGCAGGAATAAACAGATGCGTGACGCCTCCGATGGCGTAAGGTTGGCGCATTGCTGGAGTCGTGTCGCAAGCACGACGCAACTCCAACAATGCTCAGGGGCTGCCCATACATAACATGTTGCGTCATGCCTTAAGCATGCTTCAAGAAGGCGCATGGTTTTGATGCAGCAGCGTTGGAAAAGTGACTCAGTGAAATCTTATAGATTTCACTGCGTCACTTTTGCGAGGCTTATTCCAAGGGAACGCTCACCCTGAATACATTAAACCTGACGCAGGTGTAATGTAGCGCAGGGCTTTACAGCGTGACGCATCTCCATAGATGCGTCACGATGTAAATAGGGCGCAAAGTGGCGCAGGGTTTAAGCCGCCGCTGCGTCACAAAAGTGATGCAACGTCGGTGTACAAGGGGCGGAAATCCATCATAATTCTGCCCCATGATTGAATAAAAGTTGAAAAATAACAAGTGTATTATTAATATTAATTTCAGCAAGGAATAGTCGCAGAAAAACATCACTGTAACGCATGAGTATGCATGGCTTTTTTGGACAAACTATGCAACACCATTAGCATATGCAGAGAAACATGTGCTGTACTAAGTTTGAAGCCTCTAAGATACATAGACACGTCAATAAACTTATAAATTAGGGTAAAACATGTGCAGCACAATAAACACCGTGTAGTATGCAAAAATGTATGGAGTACAAAAAAAAATGAGAACTATGTGTGAACTGTTTAAGAGTAGGAAGCATTTTAGAACTGCTCAAAAATTATACAGTACAATAATCAACAGCATTGTTGATATTGAGAAATGAATATTTCCATTTTTTACCTATCAAATAAATAATTTAGGTAACATAGTAAAACATAAGTCCTCCTACTTGCTCACATTCTTTCTAACTAGATGGGCAGAGATTTATTAAAAAAACTACATGGAGAAGGGATGTTGCCATACTTCAATTGCTGTTACAGTATAAACAATACACATAAGTCCTCCTACTTGCTCACGTTCTTTCAAATTAGATGGGCAAGTGATTTATTAAAAAAATTACATGGAGAGGGGATGTTAACATACTTCAACTGCTGTTACTGTATAAACAATACGCCCTGCCAACACAAAAACGAAAACATTTTAAGTAGTGTCTAAAAAAGAAACCTGAAATTTTTCAACAGAAGGGAACCGCACATCAAACTTTCAAGGTCTTTTATTTTAAAAAACTAAATGAGTACCTCGCCATAGGAGTTCTCACAGGGCCTGGGAAGCATTTGCAGTTTTGAGCATCACTCACTGCCTGGTTTTACCTGGGGGGACAGACAGTGAAAACTGTCCGTCTGTTCACCCACACTAATTAGGGTGGGTTGACCTGTGGCAAAACTTCCAATGGCACTTAGTTGGGTCATCAACGGGGCATGTAGCTGTTAAAGACAGTGTAGTCTCCAACATCTACATAGTTCCATTGACTCTAAATGAGGCACGTGGAACTTTGCTTTAATGGAAAGGGCACTCTGTCGCTGTTGTGATGAAGAACTCTTTCTGCCAAAGTGTAAATCAGGCCTTGTTTCACCTGTGGGAGCAGCCATTTGTATTTTTAAAATCTATTTGACTCCATCATAATCAGAACAGATATTTTTCTTATCTTCAAAACTTTTGTTTATACAGTCATTATCTATTTTGAGTACGCTTTCTAAAGAGAGGTAGTAGAACACTAAATGAAAGTCTCTGCAAGCAGCTGCTGCAGCTGACTTAAAACTTTACTTGCCTTTAATTCCAGTGGCGGTCCGTACATTGGGAGCGTTGGGGCGTTGCCCCCCCTGCCCGCGCCCCGCACCCACAGCTTCCTCGGCATCTCTGAACTTAAGTAAACTCTTAAGTTCAGAGACGCTGAGGGAGAACTGTCAGTCAGTATCACGTTGGACCGGCCACCCCCTTCAGAGTCTAAAGGGGGTGGGCGGTCTGGCGTCATGTTGACTGACAGGCAGCCAGCAGCACACAAGTGCGCATGAGTGGGGACGGAGGGTGATTTTTGCACCGTGCCCAGTCATGCGCACTAGTGTTTCCAAAGGCTGGCGCATGCCCATTAGGAGAGCGAGGGTTGAGCCAAGGCTCAAACCTCGGTCTCCTAATGGGTAGGCGGGCGGAGCGTAAGCCTGCTCTAAGCCTTGGCTGTGAGGGGTCTTGCAATGCCAGCAATGATGGGCTGCGCCTGTTCCAGTGAGTGAGTGTGTAGGCGGCGGCGTCAGAAGTAACGGACCCGAGGCGAGGCGGCGTGGACCCGGACCTGGTCAGGACAGGTAGGATTATTTTATTTAAAAAAACCCACCCCCGCGTGACACCCCTCCCCTCACACGACACGAGCCGCAACTGGTTTACCCTACGCATTTTAATGTTTTGGCAGGGTATTACACGTCTGTTTGTTGTTAAGTACCAACTGCGTGCCAACGCATTGTTACTTTCGAGAGTACTGTCTCTACCACTTGTACTTTCATGGACATGCTCATTTGCATGACGCCTCGTCCTCCGCAGAGTATTTACCAAGGGACCTGGTAAAATGGATAGGATATGTGGAGTACAGGCACTTCTGCTAGCACACTAGCAGCGAGGCATTATGTATATTTGTTGATTCTCTGTAACAGCCACCATTCTCCTTCCGTTTTTTTATCTAGGGAATTTGGATATTATGAAACATGACTTGAATAAATTTACTCGAGTATAGACTAGGAGTGAATTTATGTAGACAATTGTACCTATAATGGCCCTAGCTAATAGACATATTATTTGAACAGATGGAAACGTGCAAAACTACGAACTACGAGCAATCTATGCTTGTGTAATAAAAACTGAGCGCACCCTTAAAGGCCATTGAATGCACAGGCCAGTTAGGCTTTTGACACTACAGTGAGTAGTGTCCAAAGTGAAACATGTCGGTTTAAAAAGTTCAGCACGTTAGGTAAATGTGATGGTGAAAAATTTGGGAAAATGAGTACACTATAGAAGGTCCAGGAAAAACTGGGTTTATTATTCATCTTCTAAATCAGAGTGTCGATGGGGTCGGGGGTAGGAGGAGCGGACTTCGGGATAAACACTGTGGGCATTCTTTGCAAAAGGTGATAGAGGAGGGGCGAAATGGTGATATAAGATTCTACGAAAAAAAGAGTGATCAGCAGTGGAAGGTGTTGGAATCAGAAGAAAGCATGTGCATGTCTCGTTGCGCACGAGGTCATCTGTCCCCATTGACGACAGAGGGAGCGCACGTGCATGCGCAAGATCTTTTCCTCGCCCCTTGAGGAGAAATTACTGCAGTTACTAAAATTAAGGTTGAAATTTCGTCTTCCTCTTATTTTGCATTGATCTCACCTGTAATATGAAAGGGTGTTTTTTATTTTATATTATATAAATAAATTGAAGCGCAGTGTCATCTTGGTTTGGCTGGTTTGCAAATCCACACTTTCAGAAACACTGTTTAGTTCGAAGCATCATTGGAGTTCTTAAACATGCATGTTCCTGTGAATGCAGTAAAGTTTTTTCCAAAGTGTCCGTGTGCACGTTTTCTCTTAGTTTGCTCAGCTGGTTGTGGGGCACTTTGCTCTTAGTTATGCCTGTGCTTAGATCAAAACTGCTTAGGTTTCCACAGATAATTCCGACCAACCTGTGAGAGCCTTACTGGCAGGGACATGTAATAAACGCGATCATTACGGTGTCGCAGACTCGTCTGTAATGACGGGGCAGTCTCTCTGAGCCTCTCTCTAATATATTTTCTGTGTATATTTAGATGACCCTGCATGCACGTTAGGATAATGTGTCTGGTCCCATGGGGATTGAAAACGAGCGTTTAGTAGCAGAGGGTGCTGTATTATGTCCCTTGCCTGAAGGAGCTTCCCATTTGTGTGCCCATCTTGCTCTTGTGCACACACAATTACAGCAATGTTATTTCCTCCTGTCGCAGATGGAAATAAAGTACTACATTATAGACACTGACCCCAGTCTCCCAACGCACTGAAGCACTCGAATGCCGATCAACCACTCATCCAAAACTTTTAAGCACCCCCACTTTCAAATGTCACCATCCACCACTGTTTCATTGGGCCTAAATTTAGAATGTCTGTCAAATATTGAACACCACTGATAACAAAATGAGCGTCATTGTCAATGTCCAAAAACCAGCACAGACCCAACCATATACAAAATTAACAACATTGTCAATGTCCAAAAACAAGCACAAACCCAACCATATCTCACCTGCAAGACCGTGGATAGATGCATGTGAGAAAAGCCACAACTCACAATAAGCACAAAGTCACTTAGATTCATCGCAATTCAGGAAAAAAGGATAGATGCAGGTGAGAAAAGCCACAACTCACAATAAGCACAAAGTAATAAGCACAAAGTCACTTAGATTCATCGCAATTCAGTAAAAAAAATAAAAATTGTGCACATTAAGAAGTAAAAAAGAAATATAACTCACCTTGCAATTGAAGTCAAATATAAATATAAGTTATTCGTTTTACCGAGTTCGAGGTGTAGAAATCTGCCCGAGGGTCTGACTGATGAATGTAGAGGTTTCGAGAGGGGTGGGAGGGTAGCGCGGAAGAAGGGAAATAGCTGAGATATGTAATTGGTTGTGGTAGCCGTCATGGAGGATTTATGGCGCGCGTGCGCGTTGAAATCTGCGCAGGGCACTGCTTCCGCGCATGCGCGTTGACTTGTGCACTGGGGAGCCGATATTTATAGCCTGAATGTAGCCTGAATGTTTTGTTGATGCATGCGCGCGTGCGCAAAGAGATACGCATGCGCGCATGCTTAGGGGGAGCGCATAGCCGAGGGGAGCACTGCCTTATGGAACACCTGTTGCCAGGCTTTCCGGCCAGCCGGCTGGAAGCAGTGGACAGGAAGGGGTGGGGTATGCAAATACTAGAAAGAGGACAACGTGGGTATGCTAAGTGACGCCTAACGAGGCGAGAGCCGAGGAGGACTCTGGGAGCCGGGAGAAGACCCAAGGCCAGGGCCTCCTTTCTATGGGCACATGCTGAGCTCTCGCTAGGAGTCAGAAAAAGAGGCGAAAGGGCCTCGAGCGACGGTGCAAGGGAAGACCCCGGTCCGGGTCAGCCAGGGAGATTGCTCCGGGAGGTGCGAATTCCGGCACCATTCTGGTTATCGCTTCTCGGCCTTTTGGCTCAGATCAGGTGTATACTTCCTTCTGGGTACTGATTGGGGGTGTGTGTCCTGATCCCTGACGAGCTGGGCCTGCGTTTCTCTGGCATGTGCGGAGCCAGGCTGGGCTAATAGGGGTGATGGTCAGTGACCCACGTCCATTTGCCCCTCTGGGGGGGTGGACAGGCAAGGGACCCCTTCCTTTTCATTTTTTCGGTGCGTTCTACTTTTTGTGGCCATTGGGCCATTTCCTGGACCTTTGGCATTGCTGACCTCGAGCGTGGAGTATTGCCGCCTTTTGGAATTTCCCAGGGGGGCACCTGGCTTGCTAGACTTCTCCCAGCTGCACTGACAGGCTTTCACTGCTGCCTGTCAGTATTAGGATCGTGTCTTCGGTGGGTTTTGTTCTGCCTGGTCTCCGGGTCTTCATTCCTTTGATTTCCGCGTATTAACACTTAGGCACCCCTTTTTTCTTCCCTCAAAGGCAGGGGGCATTCTTTTCATTTCCTACCCAGAATGCCTTTCAGCCTCATTTGCATGCGTTTTTCCTTGCCTTTGTAAAGGCTTTTTGCGCGCTGATTTCACTCTGCTTCTTTCCTTCGTTTTGCTTCCTTTTCATCCCCCAGGGGTTTGGCCAGTGTCCCTCTCCTTGCTGGGCCCCCCACCCCCCTTTTTTTCCCCAGGCTCTACAGGTGCAACCATGGCATCTTCTTCCCGCATGGGGGGAACTTTTGGCAATTTTGATTATGTCAGAACACACCAAATACTTAAAAAGAAGGGGGTCCAAGGGTATGTATATTTTTAGAGACCTACAAGAAATAATACCCCATAAGCAATATATTATCAACACAATAGATTTCTTAGGTCTGATACATCTTAGAAGTGATGCAATAAAGCAGCAAAAGAAAAGATACAAGAGGAAAAAAGAAGAGCAATAGAAGTGTCTCTTGAGTAGAAATCTAATAGGGGAAGAAATCCCTTTTAGGACGAATGCCCTCACTCACCAAAGGTGACATGCTTCATCATTTGGGCTTTCTCCTCCCAGTGGGAAATCCTAGTCCCACTGGGGGCTACAACCTCCTCTCTGAGAGGAGGGAGCTCTGGGATGTTTTAATGTTCAAGCCTCAAAAAAGGATGCTAAAATCCCAAATGTGAGCGAAAGATGGTGATGTGTGGGTGCAGCGCAACAAATCAAAAATAGAAAAAGTGTGAATCTAAAACTGCCTAGTGCAGATGAAAAGAAAACTTTATTTGCTCATCTGTGCTGGCAGATTTAAAACGCAGTGTTCAGCAGTGTATATTTAGACTGCTAGGATAGAAAAGAGGGACGACATGTTTCAGCCACTTAACATCTGACAAGTAAGTGTTGGCTTTCTTCAGGACCAATAACAACGCTGCTGCAAAAAGTGAAAAAACAATACAAAATGTATACTTAGTACAGAAACAGTGGTCCAAGTCCAGAATCGGTATCACTGGAACTTGTCTAAACAAAAAGAGACACAGAAAGGACAATTACTCTTCAATCAACGAATACTCAGAAACTTTTCTTTTACTTCAAGAGGATGACACACTCATCAGTCCTCAAATGCAAGTCCATTCAGGTACGAAAGCATATATTTACTAACCCATATAGTAGGACAAGTAAGCCCACCTCTACTTGGTCACAAACTCAGGAAGGGGAGCCCCGCTCTGGAAGTTCAAACAGAAAAACCAAATTGTGGTAAATCAGCCATGCTGAATTCTAAAGAAAAAATGTGGGTAAGGCCGTCTAAGACCAAATAACTAGAGTGAGAATCACTATAACGTGATACATAAGTAACCTCTTATCTTTATTTAGCAAGGAACCAATAGTGACACTCCTATTCGAATCCATTTGTACAATATATGTCTTATGCCGTGTCATCTAAAGGCTAAACAAATAGCATCTATCTCATATCGTTCCCCAATGAAGCGCACTGGTGTTGACAACTTCCTGGTATATGTTGAAGTCCCAGTCTCGTCGTATTCACAATCATATGATTGAACTTATTCACTAGATCGAGACAAACATTGTTTCTAGTCCCCAAGGTTTGGACTCTCGTTAAACTCCCAGAGTGCTCGTCTAAATCGGGCGCCGTACAAACAAACAAACGGGAGCCCTAAACGAAATATTGTGGATAGACCTATCTAATTTAGTGGATGTCGTTCTCCACCAAAGTGTAATCATATACCCGTGTTAGAAAAAGGGAACCCACTCACCTCTCCGTCGGTACTCCGTTGTGGAATGAATTTGCGTTGTGTTGATAATTTTGATTATGTTCCTAATACTGTACGTGTAGCAGTTAGTGATGCTTTTAGGAAGGAAAGAAATGTGGTGTATTTAGTTGACACTATTATTAAGAAAGAATGTAAACTTACTGAGCATGCCATTGAATGTATTCAAGATTTCTCTAACAGGAGCATTTTTGGTGTTACGTTTTCCAGTACTTCTATTTGCAAAGATTTTATGCAATGTGTCACGCATCGTCAGGATACTCCTTCTTTTCAGGGCCTCAGTGTTACCTCGCTGTCCGCCCCTAAGGAAGTGATTTTAGTGGTCCATATGTATAACCCCTACACAGATCCCAGACTTATTGACGTCTTTCTGACTTGCTATTGTGTTTCCATTAAGGGTGGGCAGAAAATTAAAAGTGTGTGTGGGATATGGAATGGTAAACGCAAATATATTGTTACGTTTAAAGAGGATTCCGCTGGTATAGGGGGCCTCATGCACCCTCCACAAACCTTTTCACTGGGGACAAACAAAGGTTTTTTGGTGTACTCTGGCCAGCCCACTTTCTGCCGGCTCTGCCAGCAATTTGGCCACACTAAAGACCAGTGCTCAGGCATGATTTGCCGGAATTGTGGGGGCGCCGATCACAAGGCGCAAGATTGCGTGGTTCCTAAGAAATGTAATCTTTGTGGCAGTGCTGACCATTTGTTTAAATCTTGTCCCAAAGGTAAATTTTCCTCCGCTTCTGCTTCCAGTATGCAGGGCCCTCAGCCTTTTTCCTCTACCCCACAGGTGGTGGCACCCTCTACTACGGTGGCACCGGATGTCACTGACTCCGAGATCCTGGGAGTCATCGATGGTGTGGAGATTCGGCGCTGTGCTTCGGTGCTCCCGGCCCGGCTGAGGAGGAGGAGGAGAGCGATGAGGCCTATGGGGTTGATCCTTCCCCCGAGAGCGATGACCTCCAGTCCCTCCAGACAGCAGATGCGGCAAAAGAGCATGCTGAGACCTTGCGCCTTAAAAACGAGGCTTTCGCTCGGAGGGCACAGCGCACAGGTTCCTCCCCGGTGGCCGCTGTTGTGCCCACTACTTCTGATCTTGCTTCATCTTCCTCCACGCCAGTCGCCACACCTACGGAGGAGCCTGAAACGATACCTTCTGTGATTTCACCTACCCTTCCTCCTCCCCCCAAACAACAGCGTTCATCCAAATTAGGCAGAAAAATTGTTAAATCTCCTGTATTGCAAGTGGCATCGCCGGCAGTAGCAGACTCTCAGTCTAAACGCCGTGTTTCCTCCCTGGATCGTTTTGCCGGAGGGGGCGCTGTGACCCCCTCCTTTGCCTCTCTGATTCAGAGGAGGCTTATCAAGAAGTAGCTCAGGTGGTAGAAGTTACGGCCGGCCAGTTTTGGACTTGGAGGATACACCGGATCTAGAGGCTCTCTTCTCGGCCTCCACCCTCCAGAGTCTTGATGGTGGTTCCACCGCTTCAGGTAATGATTCGGAGTAGCCGGTTCCCACTTAAGCACCGTGCCATGGAGGTCTTTTTTCATTATGGCACTTTCCCTGGCCTCTTGCAATGTGAGGGGTTTGGGGACCGACTTACATCGGCACATGGTGTTGGATTATTTTAAAAACACCCCTTATGATGTTATTTGCCTTCAGGAATGCTATCTCCCATATCACCCTAAGGATTTTTCTTTTCAACAACTTTGGCACGGTGGGCCCTCGGCGTGGTCTGGGGGCGCAAATAAAAATGATGGGGTAGTGATTCTCTTTCAACACAAACATTGGCAGCTACTGGAGGAGAAGATACTGTGGCCGGGAAGGTCTCTCCTGCTGTCCCTTTTAATGGATGGACTTCCCTTGCGATTATGTGTTGTCTGTGCTCCTGCCACTAAACCGGTAAGGGAACAATTGTTTAACACCATCAAGCCTTTTCTTACAGGTGCCACACCCACGCTCCTTGTAGGGGATTTTAACTGTATTTTGCATGAGAAGGATTGCCAGGGCACGCAGGATACTTACACTTTAGATGTGGCTTCAAAACTGTTGTTGTCTTTGCTTCATGATCTGGACTTTTATGATACCTATAGGAAGCACCAACCGCCAGGTACAGGCTTCACGTGGCAGGCGGACCATGCGCATGCCCGCTCCCGTTTGGATTTTGTATTTGCCTCCAAAACTCTTAATGCGGCCCAATGTGACCTTACCTCTGTACCTTTTTCTGATCATGCTATTTTAAACGTTGTGCTCACCCTCCCGGGCCACCTTCTCCAGGGTCCAGGTTTTTGGAGGCAATAACGAACTCCTCCAAGATGAGACCATTTGTGACCAGTATGCACACCGTTATCATGGTTGGGTGAAACAACAACATAGGTTTCCCAACAAATACCAATGGTGGGTTTGGGTGAAACGTAACACTAAGTTTTTCTTTCAGGCCCAAGGCCGCCTTCAACGTCAAACAGAGTGGGCCACCTTCCAAAAATTGCACAGGTGTCTTCTTCTTCAGCAGTTGGGTGAGGCGGGGAAGGACGTTAAGGAGGAGCTGCGTTTGGTCTCTATAGCCATGACTGATAACGCGTGAAACCCTGCTTTAGCATGGGGATTTCTAATGCCCAGCTTTGCATCTCTAATGAGATGCAAAGTGGGCGTTCCTGACCTGACATCATAGGAGAAATGTCGCTAAGCGACATTTCTCCTATCATCAAGCCCCACGCTATGAAGCATAGCGTCAGGAAAAGTAGCGATAACACCTGTTATCGCTACTTTCCTAACACCTGCTTCAGGACTGACTTAGCCATGATATCCTATGGAAGGAGGATATCATGGCTAAGTTTGTGAGTCCCTATCAACAAGCTAACGTGAGATTATCGCTGGGTTTCCAGTTAGCGTTAGGATTTTTATCGCTATTGAGATAAGCGTTGCTAATAGCACGCTATCTCAGCGATAAAAATCCACGCTAACCGGCGATAATTATCCTAGCGCTTAGTGCGCTTTGCGATAATTATCGCCGGTTGTTGTTGATATGCCCCTAGGTTACGAAATGCTGGAGGGGATAACAAGCATTGTGTTGCTGCTTGTCACCAAATTGCCTTAGACTTTTATTCCCGGTTATATGCTCCCCCCTCTAATCCTTCTCCTTTACAGGATTTAGACGCCTACTCTTCCCACCTGGAGGGTGGTCTGGATGCCTCCCGGATTGCCCTTTTGGAGCAGCCTTTTGATGGAGAGGACTTCTTGCTGGCACTTCGAGCCACTCCAAGGGGGTCTAGCCCAGGCCTGTATGGGCTCACGTGGGAGTTTTATAGAAAATTTTGGGCTTTATTATGTGTTGACTTCATGGCAATGGTTACTGATTTTTTTCTTCCGATTTCTCAGCTGGGGTTCTCTCCCTCTTGTATAAAAAAGGGGATGAAACCTCTCTCACGAATTGGCGCCCCATCACTTTACTCAATGTCGATTACAAGTTGGTGACCAAAGTCCACGCACGCCGCTTGCGCTATCCGACGCCGCACTATTGTGGACAGTCTGGTCACATTGCGGGACACGCTCTGGTACACTCAGGACCGGGCTCTCCCACTGGGGATTCTTAGTCTCGATTTTCACAAAGCATTTGATAGTGTGTCTCATGATTTTCTTTTTATGGTTTTACGCAAAATGAATGTCCTGCTGTCCTTCATTGCCATGATTCAGACCCTTTACCAAAATGCTAGCAGTCAGGTCAATATTAACGGTTTTCTCTCCTCTGCCTTTCCCATCTGTTCTGGTGTCCGACAGGGTTGTCCTATGTCTCCCATCCTTTTTGAATGACGCCCGGACACAGCGCCTGCCTGCATCTTGTTGAACCGCCCGAACTGCCTGGAGTGGTCTACAGTCCCCAGGGGGCCCTGCGAGAGGAACCACGCACTTAGCGCGCCATCCAGCGCTTAAATAGCAGAGGGGCATCCCGCGCTGCGGGACGCCCGGACACAGTGCCTGCTTGCATCTTGTTGAACCGCCCGAACTGCCTGGAGTGGACTACATTCCCCAGGGGGCCCTTAGCGCGCCATCCAGCGCTGAAATAGCAGAGGGGCATCCCGCGCCGCGGGCTCGCCCGGGCAAAGCCCGGGCCAAGGGCGGGCCCGTCCTTGGCTGTCCTTGGCCGTCAGTGGCCGGAAGAGGCTGGGCAGGGCTCCCCCCCTTGAGACGTGAAGCTTGGGTAGTAGTCGCTAAGATCGGTTTGGTTGTGTGAGTACCGTTTATAGTGATTACAACTCCATAAAATGTCTAAACGGAAAGGGAGCAGCGTAATATTGACACAAAAGGGGGCTGGCCAGCAATCACTTTTGACATACCTTACAGGGGCCATGGGACAAATTGAAGAACAGATACATATGGTGGAAGTAACATTAACTAATGGGGGGGAGATGTAATTACTATGGAGAAAGGGAATACCACCTGCCCCAAAGCTACACGAAAGGAGGGTACTCAAGGGACTTTGCATAACGGCTGCTTAAAGACCACGGATGACTTAATAACTCCGAGTGATCACAGCGGGATGGGTGAGGACTCATACCCCCCCCCCCCCCCAAAACGCAGCAAGACATCTACACGTTTAGAAGGCTGCCAGTCAAGTGAAGTAGTTGATCAAGACACGGACATTGGACAGATTGATAAAGGGGGAAAAAAGAGAAAAAATGTACAGTGAAAAACTGTTTTTAAACCCAAGGTGTCTAGAATGAACCACAATGTGGGTAATAACTCGACCATGGCAATATTGGAGGGACAGAAAAGTATAATGGAAAGTCTACAGAATATAATAGCTATCCTTCAAACCCACCTTATAGATGGTATGGGTGCATTATCAGACAGAATGGTGGCTATTGAAACTAGTATAAAAGCTCCCTCAGGGTAGTGCACAGAGGTGTTACACAATAATGAAGGGAGTCGGCAGGATTGTATTACAAATACTCCCGTAAATTTAACAAACCTAGACTGCGTGCCTAGAGTTCTCAAAAATAAATTATTGGCGCAAGGTATGGGTGGAGAGGGGGAAGAAGGCAAGAGCGTGAAGCAACAAAAGGTATTTACTGATAATAATAAAGTTACATGCAGGACACGAGAACGCTACACAAGAGGGCAACCTTGCCTTAATTTACCGCCGGCAGCCAACCCTTATGTGGTCATACTAGCAAATGTCCCAGAGCTGGCCCAACCCGACCAGGAAACATGGAGGGAACTACGTAATAAGTTGTTGCACTGGCTGGGAAATCAGGTCGGCCTGTGTGACCCTCTTTTTAAGCATTTCAAAATGGCCAGACGTGTTCCATGGGTTGGGAATGGCAGAAAGGAACTTAAGGGGGATTGTATAGTTCTGACCTTTAGTGACCCTAGATTGATAAGGGAGATCCTGTACAGGGCAGGGATTAACTGCCAGGTTGACACAGAAATTGCTATTTTACCCCTAGGCTCCTTTTATCCATTAGATAAGATAGGACTACATGGTGCAATGAGTATTGCCAACAATGCCCCCACTGGGAGAAGAGTAAGTAGCGACCCCACTACAAACTGGCTACATCCTAATCGTTATGAACTCTTGTCACGGTTGGATGATCAGGATTGACAGCTCGATAATCAGGAGAGGAACATTGAAATCCATGTGAGTTGTGCGACCCATAGACGGTGGGAGGTTGGCAGTGCTATTAGGGATCCGAACACTGGTAATACCCAGGATACTGAAGGGACTTCACTGGAGACAGATAGCACCCACTGTGATAATGTGGTCACTGAGAACCACTTGGGTACCTTTGCTAATACAGCTAATATTGGTCAGCTAAGTACATCCCAAATGGACCCGAATAAGGAAAATATGAGGCAGATGGAAGAAGTAAGCTCTTGTAATATTCTGAGCTGGAATATAGCAGGCTTAGAATCTAAAATACATGATACTGATTGGATACTCTACATTGAAAAGTATGACACAATATGTTGACAAGAGACATGGCTGGAGAGGGAAACCCATATTCAGGGTTTTAGTACATTTCACACTCCAGCAGTTGTCACTAATTTAGTCGTAACAAGGGAGGGCTGTGTATCTATATTTCAGTTGAGGCCGGGGTATCTAACGTGAGGATTAGGTATTCTTCTGAGTTCTTTCAGTGGAATAAGGAGGTGGTTAGGGTGAATTTTTAAAATAATGTCCCAACAGACCGCAAAGAGATCATCTTCAGGGAACTAAGCAATACTTTAAAAACATAGATGATGTTATGATAGGGGATATATATGCCCCCTGCTATGGGTAGGGGACTTTAACTGTCCTCTTTGTGTGCACAGTGAACTGAGTATTTGTGGCCTGGGGGAAGATAAAGAGGATAATCCCTCACATTTTATGCATAATAAAAGCGGGGAGATGTTTAATGATATAGTATATCAATTCGACCTAGGTTTCGCCAATGAGCTAAGTTCTAATCCTACACCTTTCTGTGCAACTTTTAATGGGAGTGGTTGTTCCTCAACGATTGACTTTGTCGTGCTCTCCAAGCGATATGCTTCTAGTATCCTGGAATGAATCACAGAGGAAATTTCTATGAGTGACCACTATCCTATCACCCTAAGGTTGTCTGCTCAGACAAATTGTTTAAAGAGTAAGATCCAGGCACAATATGATCATGGGGTGTGTCTGGCGACAAAAAATGGGTATTCCCTAAAATGGGAGAGAGTAGAACCTGATGCATTTTTGCACTGTTTAATTATTATAACTCAGGCTGAATGGGATATATGCCTTACACAGGGGAGTGCCGCTACAGATGTCTATTCCGCCTTATTAAAGATTTCAGAGGAAGCCCACAGACTACTTCGGAGGTAAAATAATTGTGGGAGATTGAAAGCTAAGATCTGGTTTGATAGTGATTGCTCAAGAGCCAATACCCACCTTAAAAGGACCCTACACATAGTACTCAAATGTAAGGAGAGCATAAGAAAGGCGAGGAATGCTTACCACCTAGCCCGGAAAAAGCGTAAAAGCCAGTTAAAGAAAGAAGCCTGGGAAGAATTACACCAGGCCAGTCTAAGGAGGGATAATACTAGCTTTTGGAAGGCTGTAAACGCTCCTTTCTACCAAGATAGAGAGGAAGATGCTATAGACGTGGCGATTACAGGTGAAAGGTGGGTGGAATTCTTTGGGGATTTTTATAAATCCACGGGAGCTGCTTTGGATAACAGAGTTGCGGACGCACAGGATGTTTTTCCTCTGGGTCTGAATTTTACCCTGGAGGAGGTGATAAGGGCAATTAGGGAGAGTGCGGCAGGGAAGGCTCTAGGCCCGGATGGGGTACCTGTGGATGTCTACAGATCAAATACTGACCTGTGGGCTCCACTACTAACAATGGTTTTAAATAGTTGTTCTACTTTTAAACGTATCCCCACGTGGTCAGAAGCGATAGTGGTACCCATTTTTAAGAAGGGGGAACAGGAACGAGCCTAGTTGTTATCGCCCCATTTCACTCCTGGATGCCTTATTGAAAATTGCTGGGAGAATAATTCTTAATAGACTTCAAACCTGGGCGATTGAGGCAGGTTTCTTAACAAAACTACAATATGGCTTTCGTTCAGGTATGGAAACCATTGAACAGGGATTGAATCTAGCTCTGATCATAGACAAATATACTAAAGCGAAGAGGGGGAAACTTTTTCTTACATTCGTAGACCTGAGTTCAGCTTTCGATGGGGTTGATCATGGTATGTTGTGGAACACCTTAGAAGATCTTAAAGTAGACATGGTTTTAATACTGTTTATAAAATAAATGTACAGGAATGCGGGGGCAAGGGTGCGCTACGGGAAAAAGGGGGAGTGTTCGGAAAAATTCCCAATTGAAAAGGGTGTCAGACAGGGGTGTATACTGGCCCCTTTTCTTTTTACACTTTATATCAATAGTCTGGGACAATATCTCAATAGAGATCAAAATGATTATCCGACTATTGGGGGTAAGCGCGTCCCTGTTTTACTCTATGCCGATGACGCGGTGATTATGTCAAGGACTCAACTAGGCCTCCAAAGAGCGGTAAACAGCTTTGTTATTTACATGAGAGAGAGGGGTCTAAGAGTGAACATAACAAAGACATTTACTATGGTTTGTGGCATTAGCAGAGGCATGACATGTAATATTTTTATTGATAACAGAAAGGTAGAAAATATCGTCTCCTTCTGTTATTTAGGTATTACCTTTGATAAAAAGGGAACATGGAAACCAGCTATCAAAGCTAGAAAATTGAATTTTAGTAGAGCCCTGGGGGCAGTTATTAATTTTGCTAAAAAAATAGGAGGAAGACCTGTCCCAGAACTCTTGAAAGTTTACAAGGCCAAATGTGTTTCCACGGGATTGTATGGGGCCGGTCTATGGGGCATTGAAGAACCAGACACTATACAAATTTGTGAAAATGGTTTTATCCGCTATCTTTTGGGAGTCCCTATTTCTTCTGCCACTTACACTTGCCATCAGGAATTGGGACTCTCCTATATATCCGATACTATCAAGATAGCGCCACTATTATTGTGGCATAAGGTGTGGGTTACAGATGAGACAGATTTTAATAGAGAAGTAATCATGGATTGCCTTAAATTGGAGAGAGCTAAAGACATGGCGTGGCTTAATTATATAAAAACGATAACTAATGCCATGGGGCATCCTGCATATTTTACAGACCCTAGCACCTTGGTGGATATTTCCAGGAAAGATTTGAAGATACTTTGCCTGAAATATTTTGAAGAACAAAGATGGTCCCAAGAGAGTGTAAAGTATTCTGTTATGGAGAATCACCTGATCTTGAACGGCCCGGGTCTTCAACAATATTTGTTGCTAGTTCAAGATAGCTTTAGCCGTACGCTCTTGGCCCGTTTTCGACTTGGTTCTTTTTACAGAATGGTTTTATTTCCGGTGATAAATGTCTGGTCATCTCAAGTTTCTGTTTGCCCCTGTGATGATGTGTCACCACAATCAACAATGCACTGAACTTTATTCTGTAAATATTTTTCTATACCCAGGCAGCGGTATCTTAGACCGATCCTTAAAAGTTGGAACATAAGATACTGCAGGGTAGCATTTCTGAGATTACAGATGCTGGAAACACCGGACACGATCTTGGCGGTCAAAACGTATTTGAAAGCAATTATTAGGTCACGGGCTACAATGTAATTCTGGTAATTTGTTTTTTAACACATTTTAATATTTTAACTCTTTTAGTGGGTATTTGTATATAGAACATTGTGATGAAGTGTTTTTTCTTTCATAGTAATATAATTTTTGTACCTGATTACTGTTAATATGCCTATGTACATGATGTTATTTTGAACTTTTATGATTTCCTTGTGATGAAATCGAATAAAGTAATTTTGATTGATTGATTGTATGTGCTCTAGAACCCTTTTTGTGTCACGTCCGTCAGGACAAAACAATCAAAGGGGTGTTTGTCCCAGGGGGAACAGGGGTACAGCATAAAGTTGTCGCCTATATGGATGATGTCACCGTATTATGCACCTCTCCCCCTTCGGTGCGCAGGGCTCTTTTACAAGCATCTCATTTTCAGGAGGTTTCTGGATTAAGATTAAATACAGAGAAGTGTGTTTGCTTGACAACAGGCCCCTGGGACCGGCTTGCAAATTACCACTTACCATTACCACAGCACCCACAAAGATTTTGGGAGTCTTCTTTGGGGGACGGGGGGCTGAAGAGAAAAACTGGAAGGAGCTCCAGGCTCGGATGTTGAAAAAACGTTCCCTTTAGTCCTTGCGCAAACTCACTTTAGAGGGAAAGGTCTTAGTTCTGAAAACTGTGTTATTTCCATTATTATTGTACCTTGCTATGGTGTTCCCTTCTCAGCGCCGCACTTTGCAAAAAATCCAGAAACTGCTGTTTATCTTCTTGTGGAACTCTCGTATGGAGAAACTTAGCAGGGACAAAGTGTGCAGACACTGGACAAATGGAGGCAAAAGTTTACCAAACCTCACATCCTTTTTGTTTTCTAAACTGTTGTGTTAAGTTGTTTCCCGCACTGATGTTAAAAATCATTCTGTACCTGCTTTGTTCACACGTTATTTCCTGGGAGCTACGCTGCGGCGTTTTGGACTCTACACCCCTTCCAAACTTTCTCCTTTGGCCCACGAGCCACCACCCTACTATAAAGGACTTTGCTCCTTTTTAAATACTTTGGACACTGAAACTTTTGATCGGGATATCTGCATCCATCCCACTTTGTTGAAAAATGAACTCAGGAAACAGAAGCAGCCGCTTCGTCTGGGCATCCTTTCAGAACCTCAATCAATACGAGTATGGAAAATGGTGGGCCACAGAGACATTTCCCACAGTCACCGGGACTTGGCCTGGATGGCTGCGCATGGATGCCTCCCTGTGAAGGTCTTTCAACATCGGAGAGGTTTGGCTCCCACAGCTGTTTGCCCACGCCCCCGCTGTGACAATGACGAGACTGTTTACCATTTGCTCTGGGGTTGCTTTTATGCCAAGGCCTTCTGGACCTTACTACAGCCTTTCCTTTCAAACATTGCAGGTGTTTCCACCTTGACCTTCCATGCCCTTCTCTTTGGTCAAAACAATTCTGCCCACCGTCCTCCCACGGCATGGAGACTCTTGAACTGTGCAAAAGAGGCATTGTGGGATGCCCGGAACTTGTTTCTGTTTCTCCATAAAGACATGGATGCCAAGACTTGCCGGAATCTTTTCCTTGACAAAATTATGACCTATGTTCATGTCGATCGTGCCACCTTGGGACTTGAGGATGCTAACTCCATGTGGCAAAATAAAAACTGGAAAGGTTGGGTCACTTGAGCGGCTGTGTATATATTGTATAGTCTGTACTATCACATTTCATTTTTGTATTTGCCTTGCCACCGGATTGGCATTTATATCACGGATAGCTTTGCATTTTCTCTCTTTTTGTAAAAAACTGAATTCTTCCGCATTGCACTGACAATTATCTTTGTAATTATCCCTTAACCACCTTTTGTACATTTTGTAAATATATTTTGTCATGTTGCTCTTCCTGTACCTTTGGATTTCTTTTTTTACATCAGTGTACCGATTTTGAAACTCTGTATATGTGCCTTTATCTCTTCAATAAAGGTTTTCAAAACAAACAAATCTGTTCTTATCAGTTCATCGCTTCTCGGCCTTTTGGCTAAGATTACAGGTAGGTTCGCCTAGTCTGGGGGTCTAGCTGGGAGGTCTGACTCTGATCCCCAACACTTGAAGGTGCTGGGCCTGCGCTCCTTGGCTTGTCCGAGGCCAGGCTGCGCGCCAACGAGTGAAGGGAGGAAGGGTCCAGGGAGATCTCGGGGCGGTCATCCAAGGAGCTGGGACTCGTATCTGGCCTGTCTAGAGTGAGGCTGTGCCACCTGGAGAAACCAAACCTGAGGGACACCTGAGACATTGGACGGGTCACTGCACATAGCTGTAGGGACGGATCGAGGGCCATTTCCATTTCACCGCCTTTTTCACCGCGACCAGGAGCCCGCCGGCTGGCCGGGCTCCCCCTACCCTTAAGGGAGAGAGTGCACCTGCACCCGAAATCAAGCCCGGGACACGCACGTCCCCCTGCCCGCAGACTGAGCCGCCAGCACCACCTACGCGACGAGCCTGCCACCCCCGACCCCAATTGACCGGAGGACCACTGAGGGTCGAGCACGACACATCCGCTGAGCCACACAGGGCTTTTTTTTTTGCCGACAACAGCAAAAATTTCAAAGCCTCCCACTGCTGCATTTCCGCGCTCCAAGCATCCAGGAGCAGTGAGGCGCTTTATCACACCCCACAGACGTTCTCTCTGCCCCCCCTGCTTTCCTTTCTTGGCACACAGAGAGTGCCAACCGCGAGGCGCCAAGACGCCCCAGCTGCCCCCAGCGTGGGGAAAGAGGCACACGCGAGGAGCCGAAACACAAAGGGGAGCCCAAAACCTCCGCACTTCCACGGAATGTGTGGAAGAAACAACCACAAGCCCCGGGTCGCGCCCGTGCCCACGCACGAGACTCTCGTGGGCTGAGCAGTGCGGAGGGAAGGGCACACCTGCTCACAGGACCTTGCCTCGTGAAATCGCCTCGCGGACAGCACCCAGCGGCCAACACCGGCTTTGCAACCAAGCAAGGAAAGAAAGGTCGGGCTTCCACTACTCGAGGGAAAGATCAACTTTAAAACCAAGGTTAGTCTGCGCCCCCCTCCTCCTCCACAGCGCGGACGTCCCCCTCCTCCTCACATCCCTCCCCTGAGCCTCCCCCACGACCGGAGCACTCGGGGAGCCTGGGGAACCTAGGGCAGCTTTGACTTTCAGGCAGACACTGCGCTATCATCTGGCACAATCCTCCCCTCTGATATTTTCTTTTTTTAGCACACCGGGAGCACGAAGTTTATCTCACCCCCCACAGTCAGTTTCACCCTCTCCCCCCCCCACCCCTTTACAACGATGGCTATGTGCAGGAACTGAGCAAACAAGCACAGTCACAGAAAACTTTATACTTCCAGGGAGATGGTGCCAACTTGGAGCGCAATGGGCTCAGGCTCTCAATATAACAAGAACGTGCCAAAGCAAGGGCACAACACAATTAAGATAGAAGTTAATGAGGAGGAAAGAAATGTGAAAGGTGTATAATTTATTGTTTATGAAATTCTGGAAAAACTGTTCAAAGTAGGAATAGATCAATTAAGGTGTATGCAGGAGTATCCCAGTAGGGGAGTGTATGAATTCAACTTCACAAATGAGGCAACAGTAAGCAACATAATGTATGGTACAATCTTCAAAAAGAATGGAGAGGCCATGAAGGGAATATCAATGACAAATGCAACTGTGATAAAAGAAATACCTATAACTATCCATATGTACAACCCTTATGTCCCTGACCAAGATGTTGAACTGTTCCTACGTAAATCCGAGGGGGGTGGCACCTAAAAAATTCTTTAGGAGTGTGGAATGGGAAAAGGAGGTACTTATGCACGCTGAAGCAGGATGAAACAGGCATGGGGAACCTCAAACACCCACCAGCAACCTTCTTTATAGGAGCAAACAAAGGGTTCCTAAATTATCCCCGCCAGCCTACCTTCTGCAGATCCTGCCAAACTTTTGGACACACCAAGGAAAATTGCAACAAGGAGGTATGCAAAAACTGCAATGAAACCGGGCACAAAACCTTCGAATGTCCCAAACCCAAAAGATGTAATATTTGTGGGAGTGACAATCACCTTTTCAACTCGTGCCCTGTGAGAAAAACTCCTATGCCCAGGTAGCAAAAGACAAGGGCGAGACCGCATCAATGAGCAAGGACAACTACCCCTTCAACCTAATAGGTCAAGCACAAGGGGCCAAACAAGACCAAGAAATAGAGAGAGAATCTGACCATCTAGAAGCACTGGAAAAACTGAGAGAAGAAATTATGCAAGATACTGAACAAAACCAGCAAGCAGACCCCACAGCGCAAGCAATAAACCTGAACAACAAGAAAATATCCCACAAAGACAAGAGAATAAACCTGACAACAGGGCCCAAGAACCACAGGGAAACAACTTACCCTCCGACTCCCAAATTGTGCTAGCAGTCCAACAGATGGAGTCAGCAATAGAGGAAATAGCACAAGGTAATGAAAGGAAAACAGAACTGGGCACGCAAAACGGCATGGATGACGAAGGGTGGCAACTCCCAAAAAGCCACAAGAGAAAAGCCACAGAGCACATAAAAGAAAAACTCCAAACCACGCCAAAAAAGAAACTACCACTCTCTCCTTTGTTTTGGGGGGTTAAGAGGAAGTTCAGTGTGCTACAAAACCTCTTTGATGATGAGGAGGTCCAGGAGGAAACTGAGATCCCAGAAACCCAGGAATCTCAAATTCCAGCCAAACCACAAGAGGCCAACAACACCACCTTCTCTCCTTTCTTGGGGATAACTGAGGAATTTGGCCCACTAACCCCATAATGAATGGTGGGATGTCGGAAAATATGGAATCACCATGGTCCCCAATATAAAAAATACTATGATGGGTACACAAACAGTATTAATGGCGATCACACTCGCCACGCTAAACATTAAAGGATTTGGTCAAAATGCTAAGAAACTGACATTAATGGAATACTGTAAAAATGTTGATGCTGGTATTATATGCTTGCAAGAATGCTCTCTAGACCTAAAAACAGACTATACAGAGGAAAAGAACTGGTGGACTCTAGGACCATCTGCGTGGTCAGGGGGAGGGAACAGGAATGCGGGCATAGCAATACTTTGCGAAAACAGTAATGCGCAAATTACCAAAGAAACCGTCATAAGTGCAGGAAGAGCAATGCTAACCACAATCACCTTGCATGGCGAAACCTTCCAAATTTGTAATGTCTATGCATCACCAGAAAAAAAGGAAAGGGAAGAATTGTTCAACATACTAAAATGTTTCCTTACAGTTTCACACCCCACCTTCTTAGTAGGGGATTTCAACTGCATTTTAACAGAAAAAGATAGAATAGGGAAAGCAACCAGCTACAACTTGGACATATCAGCAAAAACACTGCACTCTCTCCTCAAAGACATAAACCTAAAAGACACATACAGAGACAAACACAAACCGGGCACACTCTTTACATGGCACTCAGACAAAGGCACCACAAAATCACGTATTGATTTTATCTTCTGCAACAAAAACATTCACACCACACAATACCACATCACCCCCACATCCTTCTCAGACCACTCCTTGGTAAACGCCTCCTACCAGACACAAGTAAACAAGAAAAGAGGGAAGGGCTTTTGGAAATTGAATGTTGCCCTACTCCAAGAGGAAGGTGCCCTGAAAGAATTTGAAGCACTATACAAAGATCTAAAGACAAACAAACCACATCACACATCCATGGCGGACTGGTGGGTACAAACAAAACAACACATAGCCACCCACTTCAAAAACGCAGGGAGGGAAAGAAGCGCACAAAAGACAGAACAATTTGACATCCTACAAGATAGAATAGCCCTCCTTCACAAGCTAGATGGGCTAGGGATGAAAGTTCAACAGGAGATGACAAAAGCAAAACAAGAAATGAGCACCTGGTTAGAAGAAAAAGGTAAGGAGACCATTTTCAATTCCAGAGTCAAACCCTACGAAGAGGGGGAAAAATGCACCTCCTTTTTCTTTAGGAAAACAACACAAGCCCACAAAGAAAACCAAGAACTGATAGATGGGGAAGGGCAAAGTCAGGAAGGGACAGAAAAATTTACAAAAGTGGCAAGAAGGTTTTATGATGTTATCGAAATGTTTAACGAATGCATAAAACAAAACCTCATCCCAGACGGATTTTGTCATGGGATAATATCTCCGATAAACAAAAAAGGACCAGAAAAAGACATTGGTAACTGGAGACCTATCTCCCTTTTGAACGTGGACTACAAACTCTTCACAAAGGTCCTAGCCAACAGGATGAAAAAAGTACTACAAACGGTAATACATGAGGACCAAACTTGCGCAGTTCCAGGCAGACAAATCTGGGACAACCTCATAACGCTGAGGGATACAATCTGGTCAGCCAAAGACGGGAAAGAGACAGTAGGCATACTGGCAATAGACTTCAATAAAGCCTTTGACAAAGTGGCGCACACTTTCCTGCTACGAGTTCTACAGAAGATGGGTTTCCCCCACATTTTCATACAAACTATTGAAATGCTATATTCAAATGCTACCAGCTGTGTTAACATAAACGGATCAGTATCTAACCCCTTTTGCATCCAGACAGGAGTACATAAAGGCTGCCCTCTATCCCCAGCCCTGTTCATATGCGCCCTGGAACCCTTACTGATACAAATCAGGAAAGACAAGATCATCAGAGGGACACTGATACCGGGGGCTAAAGAGCTAGACGCAAAGTGCATCGCCTACATGGATGATCTCACAGTCATCTGCAAAACCCCACAAGCAGTGAGGAGAACTATTTTCCACTTCAAATTTTCAGCCAAGCATCCGGTCTAACTCTAAACGAAGAGAAGACAACAGTTCTCACCATGGGCCAATGGGACAACCTGACCAAACTACCTGTCAAGACCACCACAGAGCCCACGAAAAATGTGGGCATCCATTTCTCCCAAGACACAAAGAGAGAGAGACACTGGCAGGAAGCTACAAAAAAAGTGACTAACAAACTAGAACTTTGGCGCACAAGGAAACTAACCATGGAAGGGAAAATTTTGGTCACAAAAGCGGTCATCCTACCAATTCTTTTATACATAGCTGTGGTTTTTCCCCCAACAAAGGCCATGCTGCAAAAACCAAACAAGCTACTTTTCACATTCTTATGGCACTCCACAGCAGAAAAACTGAAAAAAGAACTTATCTGCAAACCACATGACAAAGGAGGAAAGAAAATGCCAAACATAGGTGATTTTTTGCTCACAAAATCTCATGCTATGCTACAGAAGCCTGCACAACAAGAACACCAAAAGTGCGCGTACATCAAATTCCATGCAGGCTTTCTGTTCTACCGCTTCAAACTCTACTCGGTGATAAACAAAGTTTTCGACCTCATCACCCCCCCCAATGTACATATGCCTGGAACCTTTCATGAGAGAAAACAAAGCACTACTACAAGACATCGGGGAGAAAACTACGGCAAGACAACTGACCACCGACCTGGGAAATCAGGCAAAAATGAACAATATCTTCAACTGGCCAGAAAAAAAGACTGCAGAAACATGGAAAGAAGTAAGCTGGAAGCACCTGACCAACGAACACAAAGACTTAACCTGGATGGTGGTTCATAAATACCTCCCAACCAGACAGTTCCAACACCGCAGAGGGATGGCGAGAACACCAAAATGCCCCAGAGAAGGCTGCCTACACGAGAAAACCACAACTCATCTAATGTGGAACTGCCCATATGCACAAAAACTTTGGAAAAAATTGGGCAAGCTACTGAAGCACATCACATCCATGACAAACCTACAACACGAGAACATTCTCTACGGCCTAGATCTACCCCCCGCAGACAAAGAGATCGCATGGAAAATAATCAATGCAGGGAAAGAAACTCTGTGGATCTCCAGGAACCTATTACTCTTCTCACACAAACAGCTGACCACAAATGAATGCCAAAACTGTGTTTCAATAAAGCAATGATTTATGTAATGTATGACATTAAAAGAGTAGGCCAGGCAGAAGCCAGCCAAATATGGAAACATAAAAATTGGGCCAAATGGCTAATAAAAGCATCATAAAAGACCCCCCAATATGGGGTAAGTCTTAACATAGTAAAGTATCTAGATGGAAACCACCAAAGTGTATGCCTGCGAGCACCACACTCTGGATTGGTAAAAAGTACACCACCCTACCAGGGATTGGTTAAAATGTATCGTGCACCAAAAACTTTATAAATAAAGATATATTTTTACGAAAAAAAATCTGTTCTTATCAGTTTAATATCTGATACGTCCTCTATCTGGGGACCATATATTAAACTGATTTTTGGAACAGGGAGATGGAATAGGAGCTTGCTCTGTCCACTCCACGCATCAACCTGGTATTGCAGTACCTCCAGGAATGGTGCACTTCCCCACCCGGGGAAAACAATGCTGTTGAAAGATAGATGAGAAAACGAAAGTAGCGCTTCACCACCAAACCCTGTAAAGTGGCGCTACTGTGTTTGCGTGAGAATAAAACCAACCTGGTCACCATGTCTTGCTTTATTTATTTATTTATTTATTTCATTGATTTGCCGCAAACGCGCTTTATTTATTTATTTATTTATTTATTTATATGCTTTTCACGTTTTCTGGAACTTTTTTTTATTTTTATTTCCTTCTCCATCCAGACGCTGCACTTTGGAAGAGAAAAATGTCAGAAGGAGACTGCTTTTCCAGCAACAGAGTTTCATTCATTTTGGATCCATTTCACTGGGGAACGAATGGAGGAAGTTTTCCAGCAAGTCAGTAGGATCGAGGTAGAGACGGAAAGAGACGAGGAGAGAAAAAGGGAGAGAGGAAGGGAGAGAGGGAGGGAGGGAGGGAGGGAGAGAGAGGGAGGGAGGGAGGGAGGCAGAGAAGTGGACACTGCCCTTGACTTCTCTGAGCAAAGAAGGAAAATAAAGAGTCCTTTCCCTTCTTTGCCTGCCCCGCCCGTCCCCAAACGGCCAAGCCTTATCTATAGGCCTTTGGCTACAGGGAAGCAGTGTCCCGGGCAGGCGAGGGCGAGGCGCCGGCCCTTTCCTGTCGGGGAGCTGCCAGGGCATCCTGGCCTGATTCCCAGCATCCCACGGCTGCCAGGTTTTCCGGCCAGCCGGCTGGAAGCAGTGGCCAGGAAGGGGCGGGGCATGCAAATACTAGAAAGAGGACAACGTGGGTATGCTAAGTGACGCCTAACGAGGCGAGAGCCGAGGAGGACTCTGGGAGCAGGGAGAAGGCCCGAGGCTAGGGCCTCCTTTCTATGGGCACATGCTGAGCTCTTGCTAGGAGTCAGAAAAAGAGGCGAAAGGGCCTCAAGCAACGGTGCAAGGGAAGACCCCGGTCCGGGTCAGCCAGGTAGATTGCTTCGGAAGGTGTGAATTCTGGCACCATTCTGGTTATCGCTTCTCGGCCTTTTGGCTAAGATCAAGTGTAGAAATACACTTGGGACTGGCTAGAGGGCGCCTGAAAAACCAGACACTTGGGTGTTGTTGGGCCTTCGCTCCACGGCTTGTCCGTGGCAAGGCTGCGTGAGCACCTAGGTGAAATTGGGTCTTCGCACCACGGCTTGTCCGTGGTAAGGCTGCGCGGGCCCTGGGCTACTTCAAGGAGGCCAACACCCACACCAAGGGAGATACCTGCCCCACCCCGAGTGGAGGGACGGACTGCGGATTCCTGGCCTGCCCGGGACCCAGCTGACACCCAGAAACTCGGGGGGGGGGGGGGTGGCGAAGCCTCCCTGCGCGGACACTTTCACCCGCACATAGCTGCGTGGTGACGTTTGGGATTAGAGAGACCCCGGGCGCACTAAGATAGTGCTTGGCTCGGGGTCACTCAGCGGACTGCTGACCACCGGCCAAGTATAGCTGGGTGCTCGGCCCCGGGATACTCCAAAACGCACATTTTACGCACAGCCTTAATTTAAAGCGGAAAAGGGATAAGGACATCCAGTCCCACCTCCGCATTCCTCACAGAGCAAACGTGAGCCCCCAGGCGCACCGGACAGTGCTCGGCCAGAGGGCACGCCACAGAGACGCAGAGCAAACCCTTTTGGTGAGGAGTTGGAGAGACCCCGGGCGCACCATTTGGGTGCTCGGCCCGGGGATACTCCAAAATATGCCATCTTCGCACAACCCTTTTCGGTTATCAGAAAGCGGAGAAGGGGAAAAAAGACAACCAGCACCCCACCTCCGCGCTCGTTGAAAATCTACATAAACCCACGCCCAGAAAAAGACCGATAAGAAACAGCGAGCCCCCAGGCACACAACACGGGTGCTCGGCCAGGGGGCACGCGAAACGAGGGAAAAGCTATTTTTGATCAC